>NC_137437.1:13561100-14761100 GCF_964374335.1 Astatotilapia calliptera | reverse complement strand
CCCTGTTTGTACATTCTGTAATTAACCTTCAGTGTTAGATGCGTTTCCAAGCTGGATTCAATTTGCATACCTACATGTGAGGGATTCATGAAAAATCAGCCCGCTGAAGCACGCCGACAGTCACTCTCAGCATTTCTTAGGAAGCGGATGAGTTTTAAATATTGTAGTGAGTAATGGAACAAGAAGGAGCAGCCACTATGAGCGGTTAGATGAAGAGCTGCTGGCTGCACATCTCCAACTCCAGATTGTGTTTGCATTTTTAATCTACTGACTTCTTTGTTGTGTTCTTTCACAGGTTGGACTGGCTGATTAGGTGCACCATTTGCTCCTCTGTTGCATTTGGAATAAAATAGATGTCTGCTGGAGTTTTAACCCTGTTTTTTTATTTATTTTTATTATATTTATCCAACAAATCAGTTCCCGTTAGAAAACTTTTGATCTCCCCATACAGAACTTTATTCTACCTCGCCTTTCACATGTACCCAAAGCGCACATGTGCAGCGTTGTGCTTTTAGACACCAAACGTCGTTGTGTATTTTCTGTGCGCGTTTGTCCCTCCGTCTGTTTGGACACTAATGAGATGTCCAACTGTGGCAGTCATCTGAAATGGTTCTCCCTTTATCACAAAGACACGAGACAGTTTTAGCAGCTAAAAAGACACATGTCAGCAAGACAGCTGAAGAAAGCGCACAAACGGGCACGAAAACTAGCGCAGTTGCATCGTTTAGATTTAGGTTTTGCTGAGCGAGAAAGCAGAAGCTGCCCCTCTCCCTTTGCAGTGTGTAATTAGCAGTGCCATCTGTATGCTGTGGGCTGTCAGAGACTCAGAAGTGAGGACAGCACAGGAGGAGCACGGCTGTCCATCCTCATTTACACTCAAATCATCACTTCGGCCTATTCATCGCCTTTATTCATTACTCCTCTGCTCTTTTCCCTGGAAAATGCTCTCCCAGATTAAGCCATCAGTGCCAAACGTCTCTATTTACTCCGCAGTGCCACGCCACCTCTCTGTCGTCTTTGTGTGGTATTCAACCTCTCAAATGTCAGTTCATGACTGAGGTTGTTTCACCATGCTGCACTATTCTCTTCTGATCCTCTTGGCCCAATCCAGCACACAGACATCTGCTGATTTCACATCTTTCTCCTTGTCTGTCCTGTTGTCTGTCACTGTGTCTGTCTCCTCGCTCTCTATCTGTCTTTATGCATCTTTTTTATTCAATCATTTACGCTCTTCCTCCCCTCCCTCTCTTTGGGCTCCAGGCAGAAGTGTTGGACTCTCAGAGGAGAAGCACAGGTTTAAATGACGGGCTTGTTAACGGGGTCACTGATAATTCTGCTAATTAGCTGCCATATCACCTTCAGCTGCCGTCCCAGCAGCTAGATAAGAGAAGCAGTGGATGCGAGTGGAAGCGAAAGCGAGGCAGAGAGGAGATGGAAAAGAAGCAAAACCCTGCAAAGCTGTGGCAGCACCTTAAATGTACACCATTCACTTCGTTTGCACATTTCAGAAAGTGCAGAGCAGGAGCAGAAAGTCTAAAGGATGATTAATAAGAAAATGAAGACTATATTAAATCACATTTTATAATTGACTATCTTTTAAAGTTTTGCACAAAAAAAAAAAAAGAAGAGTTAATTATGTCTGCAGTGAGCAAATTACATGCAGCCTCTCCTTTTAAAGTTGTCTTGGAGAAAATAATGAATAACTTTAATCACCATGAAAAGAATCTCGGTTACTGTTAAAAAACACTGGGGTGTTGTGAGATCTGTTTTTTGTGCGTGCGATAGATTTGTCTAATAAAATTCACGTAGCTATTTGCATTACGGCTGACGATGCATCACAGGTCTGCACGAAGGAAGAAATTAACATGTGTCCCCATGAAGGAAGGCAAAACTTCACACAGTTAGCCTGATTAAAATCAATTAACTGCAGACTACAATGCATAATGAGAGGCCATGTTCCCTATTAGCTAAGATGTCAAAGTAGATCCCTCTGTTGTACTATTGGCTGCTCAGGGAGTCAACAAACCCGCTATCGGTCCCCGCTACTTGTTAATAAACCTCAGATGTCCACTTCACCTAGTGGGATTATACTGGTGTTTAATATTTATAACAGCTGCGCTAATTACACTCTATTAATTATGGAATAAATAATTGGAAGTAAAAACTATACTCCAGTTAGTGTAATTAAAGACTACTAATTAATGTATTAATTGATTTTATGCTAATTTAATTTTCCATGAAGAATCAAAAAGAATCTTGGGAGAATAATGCAGAGCGAAGTACGGAGCCCTTGGACGAGGTCGATCATATCTGACACGCTTAGAAATACTTGATGAAATATGAGCCATGCTCCAACAAACCAGGAGAAAGTTCCAGAGAGCAGTTTGATTAAAGGGGAAGTTTCTGTCTTATAGACTCGCTCATATGCATACTCGCCAAGTGTACTTGTGTTTTTTTTTTCCTTATATTTTTTCCTAATTGGAGAGCATGCTATAACCGGATAGCACCCTTTCGTCAATTAGACTCCGGAGAGCATCCTCATCCACCACAGGGACTTTATCTCAAAGAATCCAAAAACACAGAAATAGTAGAAAATGGTGGAAATGCACAAATGAGTGGAATGGAGGCATATATCTGAGGGCTAGATGAGCCTTTGTTCTAAAAAGAGAGAGAGGGAGAAGATGAAAAACAGTCTTCGTCTCGGATCTGGGTCAGAGCTCTGTGTTGCGGCGCAGTGTTTCTCCGTGGTTCTGTGCTGCACTGTAATGACTGTATCTGTCTCTGGATAAGCTCTGAGATGAATCTCCCCGGTGAACCGTCGCCGAGTCGATAGGCGATAGCACCCACATTCCCCCCGTCTACAGTAATACGCAAACAGCAATCAGAATTAAAATACTGTTTCGCACTCTTACATGCACAAGCGCTCAGCCCCGGTCGTGATATGCGGTGATGCAGAGCCAATGAGGCGAGAAGCCATATGAGGTTATGAGACAGCGAGTAGGCCAGCTGTGACAGACTGTTCCCGCCGTGAAAATCTGCTCCCCCTCTCTGCTCGCCCGATCCGTTTTACACTTAAAATACCACAGGAACTGTTCTCAGAGTCAGCAGCCATACTGATTTCTTATCCCCCCCCACACACACACACACACACAAGTTTTACCTCCCAACCAGACTCAGACTTGCCTGCCATCAGCATGAATGAGCTCTATTAGATTAGCAGCACGGTGAGCTAGCCAAGCCCCCTACTCCAAACTGCATTACAAGGTAGCATGTCTTTGTACGACCTTCCCTTTGCAGGTCACTGCACTCATTTTGCGAGCACAGAGCTGCAGCAAACACACACTCAACTCACTAACATATGCCGACACATAAACACACGGAAACACTGGAGATGCTTGCACAAAAACAGCCGCTGCCGTACAATGGAAGCACCAGAGGCATTTTGATTGACATTAGCACAGTGACTGTAGATCTAATTTTCTCGGCTTGGTGGAGAGGAACAGCAATGGAGAATGCACCAAATCAGCATGTCAGTCAAAGCGGCTACCTGCTCCAGCTAGGGCGCTGAGCAGTCTCCGCAGCAGAGCAAACACAGCAGGAATAACGGCAGCAACAACAGGTACATCAGTCATGTCACTCAAGCAGAAAGGATTCATCCACAAGTTGTTTTCGCTAATATATTGTTTTAATTGTGCCAATAATTTATGGCAATTATCATGTCTTGAAGATGACAGTAGTATTTTTTTGGTGAATCAGAGCAAACAGGAAGCACTTTTCACTGGGCCTCAGTGACAACAGCGCGCCCTGTTTTACAGAGAAATCTTACAAATGTACAAATCTAGGACAGCATCAGACCGTGTGCACACAGGAGTGATGAATGCCCGGTCGTCTTAGAAAATGTAAACATGCATCTTTCAAGTAAATGCTTGGCAACTGTATTCATTAAAAAGGTTTTTAACAGAAGACAATATTTAATACCTTCAATTTACTAATGTGTTGGCTAAACGTATTAAAATGACCATGAAATGATGCCCTTTCATCCATGCTGGATTACATCACTTTCCGCCACATTTCTTGTTAAAAGGCTATCCCACTTATGGATGCTTGTCCAGTAATTGTGGTGAGTTTCTCATCTTGGGCTGACGGATCAGGTGGTCCTTTTCCTCTAGCTTCTTCATCTGCTGTCTTTTTCCATCAAATTTGATTTTTAAAAAATGTCTTTCTTTGTTTTTAAACCCGAGCTAGACTTGGTGCGTGTGTCAGGTGACATACTCACCGTCTTGTGTATATCAGCACATACGTTTCAACTATCATCAATCCTCCATGGAATATTTGTCTCTCTGTGCCTGTTTTGTATTTTATTGTTTGAAGACTATTGTTTCACTTTCTTCAGTTGCCATTTTTGCTTTAGTGGACACAATTCCCTTCATTTCTCCAATTCAATTCTATTACCTTTGTTTTCCTATCAATGCAAAGCAGACTGGCTATTCTGGCTATTCACTGCATGTTTGCTCTTCGGCTTCTCACTTTAACCTTATCCCTTGAATCATCTTATGTCACACCAACCATCTCCATGTCCATGTCCTCCTTCACTACATTCTTAAACCTTTTCTGTGGTTGTCTTCTTTCCCTCCCACCTGGAAGCACTATCTTCAGCATCCTTTGTCCAATATATCTACAATCCCTCCTCTCCTCATGGCCACACTACCTGAGCGTCTCTAACTCTTAAACTGCTCAAGCTGGGTTGTCCCTGTAATGTTCTCGTTTATAAACCTGGTCACTCTTAGTTAAAATCTTCACATCTTAAATTCTGCCACCTCCAACAATGCCTTCTGTCTTTTTGTCAGTTCCACCATCTTCAAACCATACATCATAGTCCCACAGCTATCTCCTATACCTTCCGTTTCACTCTTTTTTTCTTTCTTTTTTTTTCTTTTTTTTTTTTTTTTTTTTGGAAGTGACATCAGAAACAGCAGCATGTGACATCACGTGTTGGCGGAGCTTCAGTTCATCCGTTTCACTCTTGCTCCTGGAGACGAGTGCCACCCACTTTCCCCTGAATGCACTCTTTTTCACCTTTTTCATCTCTCATGTGATGTCTGTTGCTTTGGATGCTTGGCCCTAGGTATTTTAACTCAGATTATCAGTTACTCAGATCCTCAGATCAGCCCATCTGTACGGTGGCCCTGAGAGGCCAAACGGACTGCAACTTAAGAAAACACCAGCAATAAGAAAAATGCTGCAAAAGCACACAAAACACAACGGAAATAGGAAAAACAACAAAGGAAATAGGAAGGAAACAGAAATTGGGAAAAAAAACTGATTTCCAAAAGCACAAGGGAAGTGTTTCTGAGGAGACAATAACCCGACGGACCAGTTGAAGAAACCAAAATATGCTAAGAATTGCACTGGGAAACACTTAAAAGAAGTGGAGGATTTATCGGTTTTGTGAGGAAAGAAAAGATGAGAGGTAAGTGTGTTAGCCTAACTATTAGCATTAAAATCCATCATCAGTATTATATGAATCATGATAAAACATGCCTACCATGTTTTGGGTTCCTGCAACTGGTCCGTCGGGTTATTGTCTCCCCAGAAACACTTCCCTTGTGCTTTTGAAAATCTTTTTTTTTCCAATTTCTGTTTTCTTTTTTCCTATTTCTGATGTATTTTGTGTGTTTTTGCAGCATTTTTCTTATTGCTGGTGTTTTCTTAAGTTTCAGTCTGTTTGGCCTCTCAGGGCCACCGTACATCTGGCACCAACAGCCACACATTTAAATTACACTTCTTCCCAATTCAGATGCTCACTTTCTGATGCTCGTTGCTGCCATATGACTGGCTAATTAGACATTTGTGTCAGTGAGCAGTTGAATAGTTATACCTAATAAAATGGCCGGTAATTATATAAAATGAGAAAACTGGTTAGTGACAGTAGTAAGAACAAAGCACTCATCAAGAATCCGATTGTACATTCCTGCACACATACAAAAACACATAAATACTGTACTGTTATTTTTTTTCTTTGAAAGATGATAAAGTAGTAAGTACAAACAGCACACAAAAAAACAGAATTTGTTTAAGTACGGGGACTTTAAGATCTCTTGATAAAGTCAAATCCCCTTCAGCAATGAAAATACATTCACCCACAAGCTATTACCCAGAGTGCTTTAACAGTGTGTTCCTTTTCTTCCCTGGAAATGAGGTTATCATCTGGGTTCACTTTTGAATGGATTGTTGGGTAATATCATCAGTTCATTCTTAATCTAACAGATCCTTCAGGGGGTTAAACAAGGTGTATCAGATCAATTTAGCTGCTTATAGAGGAGGATTTAGCAGGAGAAGGTGGTGGTGTGGGGCCTGAGGCAGAGAGAATAAGATCTCAGCTAGGTATCTGCTGTATCTTTATTTCGCTGGCGGGGAGGAGGTAGGTGTCATATATGCTGTTATCAGCAGAGTAGGACTGCTTCCCATATCTCTGATATCTATGTTTCATCATCGGTATAAACAAAAGAACCTTTGAACAATGAAAAAAAAAAGGCCTTAGGCCGAGTATGGCCGTGTAACTGTCTTCTTTTCTTCCCATTCGTGTTTCCTTTCTTTCCCCCCAGTTGTCACAGTGAAGGAAATGGACCCACTCGACACTGACAGCCCACTCCGATTCTAATCTTTTCTCATTTGTCCGCCCCTGTTTAAAGAGCCTTTGTCACGGGTGAGCACAGGTGAAGGACATCAGCGTCTCGGCTCTATCTTGCCCTGTTCTTTCGCGTCTTCTCTTTTATTAACCGATGAAAGGTGAGGATGGACCTTGCAGTGGATTCGGCCACACAAGGGGACCACACAGAGGGTTTTTGAAAAATCTAATTTAAAATCTATCTTAAAATCTTTTGTGCTGTCAGTTTTAAAGGGATCCAGAATAGCTTCCGGTTTTATTCACAGCAAAACCGGCAAGAAGAAACCTCGTCTGGACTGTATGGAGCGCGCGGGTGCATGTGATACTTCACGCTATCAGTAATCCACCTTTGTTCCTTTGCCTCTTTTGTTCTCCGTTACAGTAGGATGTGCTCAAAACCTGCACTTCCCTCTGCATGTACAGACATCTCCTTGACTTCTGTTTTCATTAACCTCTCAGTGTACTCTATCAGAAAGAGGCGAATGTGCTACAATAATATCCCGGTGACGACACACGGGTCAGGACCCCTCTGATCCTGAGAGGGGAGAATATCTCATTAAGAGAGAAAGCCTCTGGGACATCAAAGCAATTTGGCTTGCCCTCTGTTCTCGGGAACCAATTAAAACATTAGCCTAAACTATCGCAGCACTCACAGATGTTGACGCAGCCATGACAGTTCTTTGCATAACACCGAAAAGTCAAAGCTGTAGCCATGACTCCCAAGGCTATAATGGTAATCAGAGAAGGTGACAAATATGCCCCATAATGCAAATTAAAACAGCAATCAAGAGAAAATGAGAAATGTGCTGCAATTATAATAAATATGTTTAAATAGCTTGTGCACCCATACTGTGCATATTTTTGTCCCAAAGTTCAGAAAGTTGTGTGTGCATTTCTTTTCAGAGCAAATGCGAGCGGAGTAATATAAATGCAGTCAATGAACTTTGATTCAGACTTGAAAAGTTGCTCCCCGACTGTTCTCTCCCACAGAGCTTTCTCACATTTTCTACCCTTCGATTTGATTCCAGTCTATTAATGTGTGCTTCCAGGCCAGCTGAGAAACTCTCAACAGCTTCATTCTGTGCTAATGAAGCACCATAACCAAATCTGAGTCTATGAAATTTCTCGATAAAACTGGCCCGTGCGCCGACCTTCCCTCCGATCTCTAACTCAATTCAACAATTACATGCAAATGATCCACAGACTCTTAAACTGCACTGGTGTGAAAGAAGAAAGTTCAGGTCAGGAACATCCATGGATAAACGCAGATTAAATGATACAAAATAGAAAGAAAGACAACTCAATTGACAAGAGCAGATTTTGTCCGTAAGCCACTTTTTCATGCAATCTGGTTCGGGTTCTTTCTCCAAAATCTCTCAGAAATATCTGATTACTCATGAATACTCTTCCTGGAGCGAGTAGTGTTCAATGCTGTGCCTTTCACAAGTTATAATCAGAGCTGAAATCTGTCTTCCAGAGGAAAGATACGAGCAAATGCAGTCCTTGAGTTAACTCAGCTACCAAACCATGAGGATGTTATTTTCTCAAGTCAAAACAATATTTACAAGTATTCAGACACGGTGCTGACAGAGTGCGGCAAAAAGAAAACCTTTAAGTGTCACCTCTGACCGCGGGTCCCCCTCCTAGCCGATATGACTGACAGAAGATGGGTGCTGATATGCTGAGTCCACAGGCCATATCCCACAGCGATGTCATTGCGAGGTCATGTGGTGACAGTTCAGAGTAGTGGGTCATCACCTCCCCCTGAATAAACAGCAAATAAACAGAGGAAACGTCCGGTGAATCTCAGCAGTTTACTTCAGAAAATAACAGACAGATGCCGGAGCTCTGTAAATGTGTTATCTGCAAGAATGACTTCTCGTGAGAGCTGCAAAATAAGTGCACTCCACTGTTTCTAAACTTTAAACACTCCATCAAACTCCTAAATCCAGCCAAAAGGTTACAGATTTCAGCTACTTGTCAGTTTTGATCGCTTCACTAACCACATTAACATTAAATGCAGATGGATGATGCCTCTTTATCCCTGCACTTATACAGGCTGATCATCACTCTGCAGGTCAGTGGTCCAATCACCCCCTCGACCTCGAGGGTGTTGGTTGGACGCGGGCCAGCACTTAGAGACAGACTGGCATTTCACCCACAGCACCTAACATCACTGCCAAAAGCATGCCTTTGTGCAAGGCCCTTAACAGTTACAGATCAGCGCTCCAGACATTGTGGTTTTTGGCTGACCCAGTGTACTGTGACCCTGCAATAGAGGATACTGTTTATGTGTGTGTGTATGAAAATGTTTTTATTAGCGAGAACCCAATATCCATAGACAAGTAAACCAACCTTGATGAAAGTTTGCATAAACATTGCCTAAGGGACTGTGAGTGCCAACATCTACATGGCGTACACAAATATTTGACACAAATCCCGCAATCGTACACATTTGTAAATTTGACAGTTCAGCTGAGTGACCTTAAAATTCGCACATGCGGCTGAGCAGCCGCTGATTATCGATTGAGTTAACAAAACAAGCCAGCTAATAAAGTTCGGCTGACCATGATAGTGTCTTGAGACATTTTATGAAGCTGTTCATTTTACATGTGTATATTGTACTTCTAACAAAGTCAGTATTGTTCTGGTAAACTAACCAGTATACAGGTCTTGATTTAACACCAAAGCAAACTTTGTTTGTTAGTATGTATTTAAATGTTCATTGCAGTTCTTTAACCATTATAAACTCAGTAATAGAGCGTGGTATGAACTCGGTATGGTCGCACTAAATCAGTCAGTGACGAAGTTTGACCACATCTAGATTAGAAGAAGAAAGGTAACAAGATAATGACCCGTTATTCCTGTGAGGTGTTGAAGAACAACAAAAACACATTGCAAGTGGTGAGCTGGAAGCAGTCTCTGGTGTGCTTACACTTTTCAAATCTTGATGCAAACAACATTCGCTGCAACCTTTAAAGTGCAAAATGAAAATCTGGCTTTGGCAACACATTCAATCAATGAACACCTGACCAAACGTAACATACAGCTGAAGCTGAAGAGTGTGCTGTATTTAACAGCATGAAAGTCAAATTTATCAAAGGACATTTATCAAAGGACATGCTAATGTTAGCTAACATTAGCATGTCTGTTGCCAGTGGATAAGAATCTGAAGTCTTGGATGATGATGATGGTGATGAAACGTTTAGGGACTCATTGATAGCTTCATCAACATCTCTTCAGATAATTAGGTTGTAGAATAAGTTGTCAGAGAAACTGTGCTTTTTCTTTCCACTGTGGTTTTAGTTGACATTTTAACATAGCATTTATACACAGGCTATACTTGTCACGTGGCCGGGTGGCCGGTACTGAACAGGACTCAGGTGCAGAAACCCAGAGCGGAGACAGCAGATGATGCAACAATTTATTAGGTTTAAGTGCAAGAGAAAAATGTGGCAAAGACAAAAAACAGCGAGACGTGGAGTCTTGGTGCGGCGTGGCCTGGGGAACGTGGCTATGGCGAGGGAATGAGGCCTGAGATGCGGAACGGAGCTGAGTGGGGAACAGTCACACTGAAGGAAGAGGATATAGGAGTTAGGTAGGTAGTGAAGGCAGCTCTGCAGTGGCCAGTTGTAAGAGCAGCAATTCTTACTTGCAGTTAGGGACCTGGAGTGTTGAGAGGGGGGTGATGAAGATCCAGGGGAGGCTGAGTGGTGTGGAAAAGCTGGCCTGAGATCCGGGGCTTCAGATGGAGTGTGATGGCAGGAGGGCAGGCAGGTGAGGCACAGAGAGATTTCCAGAATGATTACTAGGTATCCTGAGTCCAGAGGTGGAGTGTGAGCCAAGGTGGATACAGCAACTGTAGCACAAGAGAGTCGTGTTAACAGGATGAATCACAGCAAGAACTTAACGTATACAGCCTGTTACCAACATGTGTTGATGACGAACTGGCAGTGAATGAACATCAACGTGTGGTTTAAATCCCTCTGGCTTGATTGTCTGCAATAGGCTCCAGGTGTGCGGGAGCTGGAGTTGGCCCTGCCCAGGGGCGGATCCCAGGTCAGTTCAGGAGCCTTATGGAAATTCCAGCCACCCACCGCAGACCATGACAATACTGAAATATCTCATGAGCGTGCAAACCTAACATGTCATAAAGTAAACCACAGATTTAATATTTAGAATGAGTAAAGTACTAAAAAAAGGTGTTGTCTGGTACAAATATTGGTTCAAACGTCAGAGCTACCCGATTCGACTCAGTAATGACTGCCAATCATCCCAAATATGTCTGGGATGCTTCAATATGGCCCACAGGAGTGTCTAAAACTGATTTTGAAATATATGTTTAAAATAAAATGACGCTGAGCTTAAATAACTATAATAACTTATTGCCCCCATTAAATGATCCCATGTGTTTTCCTTTGCGAAAAACAGAAAAAACAGTATTAAAAGCATAATCTTTTTTAGCAAGGACTCGGTTTTGTAACCGATATAGGGAAATGTGAGAGCACCCAAAGATAGAAAAAAAGGTAAACATACACATTCATACATTCTGACACACACACACAATAGGATCCCTCTTGGCAATCTATGACCCAAATCCTCTATGAACCTCCTCCCTCTTGGCTCCTCTAGTTCTGTTTTCTCTCAGTCTGTCTTTCTGGCAAGGGATTGGGACCTCATACAGTTGCGAGTTTCGAGTAGAAATACAGGTTGTTTGTAAGTAAAATAGCATCTTAACTTGTGTCTGAGCAGTATTCTTCTCTTTTGCCCCTCACTGGTAATTATACTGATAATAAATCTATTTCTTGCCTGATATCTCTTTTCTATAGTCAGTCAGAATTATAATACCTCTGTCTTTGTTTTCTCTTTCAAAAATATCTTTACCTTTGGTACTATATCACCTCTGAGTGAGACGCTGGCTCCCAGTATGAAAAAAGAGCAGGTGTCCAGGAGAGAGAGTGGCTACTAAGGCTACAGAGGGTTAAATGCTGGCTCTGACCCCCACCGATCCCCCTGCGGAGTCTATAATGCCCCCCTTAGAGTGAGGTCACAGAGAGACACGTGGCGATGCTTTGGGAATATAAACTAGGCAAGACTTGTGCAGTTATAGAGAAAACGGAGGGAAGGGATTTCAAAGAAAGTCTTCTGAGAGTTGCCATATGCTCAATAAGCCCTTTAACGCCTTCTCTCTTTACCATAAGCTGTCATAAGGATGATGTTCACACACTCAGCAGACAGCTCCATCCCTCAGAGCATTCCTCTTCTTAAGTACATTGAGAGCCTCAACAAGATACTAATTTAAAGTACTAATTTAACAATATGAATATTATAAATTGCAAATAAAATTCTATGTTCATAATCGTATTCAGGTAGAATTAAGTCTGTTACACACAACCCTATGCAATCTGCAGAAAAATTAAAGCGAACACCTATCAGCTGCAGGGAGAATTTCATGGTTTTATCCATGAGCTGAAGCTGTTTCGTGGCCGCTTTAGTACATATTTGAGGATGTCAGTGGGGCAGTTTGAGCTCTTGTTGGCAGAGTTGGGAGCACATCTGAGGAGGCAGAAAAATTATTTCAGAGAGCCGTTTGACCCTGAGCAAAGTGTGGCTGTGTGTCTGAGGTAAAATACTGTTATATAATTTTTTGTATAATCAGTACCGGTTTGTGTTTCGAGCTACAGCGCACTTGTTGCCAAATGCAGTCGTCTGACTGATCAGATCTGTTTATTTGGAAAATTCAGTTTGGTTCGAAAAAATTAATGCCCCAAATTAAAAACGCACAAAATATTTGGACAGATTTTACACATGACAAAAGCGCTGTGGGTTCAAAGACAGGTAACTGCAAGCACTTGCCACATTTTGGCCTCAATTTTGGTGACGTCATTGTTCATCTACACAAAAAACAATGTTATGACCATAAACTAGGCTTCAAAAATATTGGAAAACTTTTTTACTTACAACACTCTGAGGTTGTTTTTACCTAACTTTAAAATAGGTGTAATGTTCTTATTCCTCTATGAATAAAACATCAAGAATTGCTCCTGGTGCTAGCTTCAGCTAGCTGTTTATTATTCTTTCTACCACGATAACTTCTTCTTCTACTCTGTATATCTTATTGATTCCAGAGCGCCCCCTGTGGGTAGCTTCAACAATAGCAACTATCATTACATCCCCTTTCCAAACAGGTTGGTGTTATAATAAGCACAATTCCAAAGAGAACTGTTACTCGGTAACATCTGAACATTCTTGTCTAACATTCAACATGTTATAAATTGTGCAACAAGCTACATTCAGTAGTATTCTTTTTTTTTTTTTTATAACCAAAAATTGTAGCACAAGTCAAACAAAATAAATCCAAATGTATACCTTACATCTTCCAGAATGAACCAAATGAATCCCATACAGCTCTCGAGCACATTAGAACTCTTCACCTTTGACAGCTTGAACAGTCAATAACACATAACTCAGCAGGTATCAATTAAGTGTGAACAATTACTATTCTAAATGAATTATTATCCGTTGTTTACTTGTGATTTATTATTATTATTTTTTAACAATTCTTTACCACAACAGTTCACACTTGTTCTATGAGCCTCTCTGTAGGTTTCTTAGGTCTGGTAGACCTTCTCAGTATCTCAGACATTGGGGAAGTTGAAGGAGGCTCACTGTGGTGCTCAACAGGGTTAGCACCTCGTTGTTCAGTTCCAGTCTCTGTGTCCTGATGTTTAACATCCTGTGTCTTTAACAGACTTCTCCGGTTTCTTCTTAACACTTGTCCATTCTCTGTCTGAACAGCAAACGATCTGGGCCCTACTTCGCTGAGAACTGTTGCTTTTTTGTCCCAGAAATCTGGACCTGCAATCCTCACAACATCTCTTTCCTGAAGCGGTTCCAGACGCCTTGCAGTTTTGTCATAGTTCCCTTTCTGTCTGTGCTTGAGTTTCATTCTTTTGTCGGTCAGCTTGTTGTCATGTGCATTGTCATTTTCCTTGGAAATGTGTGGAAGTGTGGTGCGGAGCTTGCGATGCATGAGTAGCTCAGCAGGTGATGCCCCACACTCCAGGGATGAAGCTCTGTAGCTTAGCAGAGCCAGGTAAGGGTCGGTCTTACTGTCTCTTGCTTTTTTGAACAATCTCTTTACTATTTGGACTCCTTTTTCTGCCTGTCCATTCGCTTGGGGATACAAGGGACTAGAGGTGATATGTTGAAATCCATATTGTTTTGCAAAGTCACTAAATTCTCTACAGTCATATTGTGGACCATTGTCACTGATGACACACTGTGGAATTCCATGTCTGGCAAAAAAGCCCTTCATGTGTGTGATGACTGACTGTGCTGATGTACTGGAAAGCTGTGCCACTTCTGGATAATTAGAATAGTAGTCAATCACCAAAACATAGTCCTTGCCATCCAGATGAAATAAATCCGTGCCTACCTTTTGCCATGGTGCAGTGGGTAGGTCTGCTGCCAGCATTGGCTCTTTTGTTTGTTTGTAGTGATGTTTGAGACATGTTTCACATTTCTGTATCATCTCTTCAATATCCCTGTTGATGCCTGGCCAGTAAACTGCTTCTCTCGCTCTCCTTTTACATTTCTCCACTCCAAGATGTCCTTCATGGATACGCTGAAGCATGTCTTTCCGCATGGATTGCGGTATGACAATCTGGTTTTGTCTCAGCACCAGCCCATTAGCCATGCATAAATCAGCTCGCACAGAGTAGAACCCTGGACAGACTCCTTTTGACCACCCATTCTGTATAAGGTGGGATACTTTCTGCAGCACTGGATCTTTTGTCGTCTCCTGTACAATTTGCTGCAACATGACATCTGATGCTGGGAGTGAGGCAGTTACCATGTTTACATGTGTTTCAGCCTCCTCGGCTGTAGCGCTGACTAACCTGTCACCACTTGGTGCTGGCGCTCGGGATAAAGCATCCGCAAGTACGATATATTTCCCAGGCGTGTAGATCAGCTCAAAATCATAGCGCTGCAACACCATCATCATGCGCTGAATTCTGGGTGACATGTCGTTGAGGTTCTTTTTTCTGATCGAGATGAGAGGTTTGTGATCAGTCTCTGCTGTAAAGGTTGGTAATCCATATACATAGCTGTGAAATTTTCCACACCCAAACACTAAGCCCAAAGTCTCTTTTTCAATTTGAGCATAGCGTTGTTCAGTTTCTGTTATTGATCTGGACGCATATGCTACAGGTTGCCACTTGTCTTTGTTCCTTTGGAGCAGAACTGCTCCCAAGCCATCTTTTGAGGCATCTGTTGAAATTTTTGTTGGCTTTGATGGATCAAAGAATGTCAAGACCGGCTCTGTAGTTACAGTTTCCTTCAATTTTTTCCACTCTTTCTCATGCCGGGCCGTCCACTCGAACACTGTGTTGTGCTGTAGCAGCTCCCTTAGACATGCTGTCTTGGAGGTAAGATTAGGAATGAACTTACCCAGAAAGTTGATCATCCCCATTGCTCGCAAGACACCTTTTTTGTCAGTGGGTGCTGGCATATCCAATATGGCTTGTACCTTTGACTGATCAGGTTCCACCCCTTCACTTGTAACCTTATCTCCCAGGAAGGTCATCTCTGAAACACCAAAGAGGCACTTGTCTCTATTCAGTTTAAGTCCATTCTTGTTAACTCTCCACAAAAGTTTCTCCAGCCTTTCATCATGTTGTTGCCTTGTATTTCCCCAGACTACGAGGTCATCTATGTAGACTCTGGTGCCTTCCAGCCCTTCGATCAGGGACTCCATTGCCCTGTGGAAGATCTCTGGTGCTGATTTAATTCCAAATGGGAGCCTCAGGAAACAGTAACGCCCAAATGGTGTGTTAAAGGTAGTGTACCTGCTGCTTTCTGGGTCTAGCCTCAGCTGCCAAAATCCATGTGATGCATCCAGTTTGCTAAAAAACTTAGCTCCTGCCATTTCACTCATTATTTCCTCTCTCTTAGGGATCTGATAATGCTCTCTTTTAATATTTTCATTTAGATCTTTGGGATCAAGGCAGACTCTTAAGGCACCTGTATTCTTTTTCTTGACACAAGTGATAGAGTTCACCCAGTCTGTGGGCTCTTCCACTCGTTCAATGACACCCATTTGAGTCATTCTTTCAAGCTCTTTTTTCAAACTTGTCCGTAATGGAGCAGGCACTCTCCTTGGGGCATGCACCACAGGCACGGCATCATCCTTGAGCTGGATTTTGTAGGTGTAAGGCAATGTTCCATGTCCTTTGAAGACTGAAGGAAATTTACTGATAATGTCTGAACTTCCTTCATGCCCTTGGTGTTCCTGTCTTTTGCCTTGTTTGGCTTCTTTCATAGTGTCAGTATTAATCTGATAGATCCTCTTTACTAGTCCCAAATCCTCAGATGTTTTATCTCCTAAAAGTGACTCGTGTCCATCAGGCACGATGGTGAACAAAATGTTATGCTGTTTGCCTTTTGCTGTCACTTTAAGTCTGCATCCTCCTTTTGTTTGTATTGGCTGGTTATTGTAGGCCCTCAGCGGCGTGACTTTCTCTGTAAATCTTCTAGGCTTCTCAGTCAGTGCCTTGAAATCCTTCTCGTTGATCAAGTTAGCTTTGGCCCCTGTGTCAATTTTAAATGTTACCAATGTCCCATTGACTAACAGTGGAGCAGTCCATTTATCATCTGTGACTGAACTAACACTTTGGCCAGTGTTATGTCTTGAAGACTGTGCATTGACATCTTCTTCATGTGACACCATCTTAATGAAAAATGTTTCACTTAGATCATCACTGTCATCTGTGTCTTCCTGCACAGTGTGTACTTTTTGTCCCTTGTTTTTGGAGAGACACATTTTTGCATAATGGTTTTGTCCTTTACATTTTGCACATTTTTTTCCATATGCGGGACATTGTTTTGGTCTGTGTTTCTCTCCACATCTCTTGCAAGTGAACATTTCATTGTCACACGTTCTGTTTTTGTTGTCGTTGTTTTTGAATTTACTCCATGGCTTTCTTTTAATCGACACTGCATTCACTGCCTCATTTTCCTGTTGCGCTGCTCCTTGAACAGGCTCTCTAAACGTCAGTACATGTTGTCGTGCTAGCTCACTGGCTTGACTTATCTTTATAGCACTTTCCAGCGTTAGTTCTGTTTCTCTCAACAGTTTCTCTCGGAGCTTCTTCTCATTAGTTCCAAACACTATTTGATCTCGTATCATAGAGTCTCTGAGATCACCAAAATTGCAGGACTGAGCTTTGATCTTGAGGTCTGTGAGAAAAGTATCAAATGACTCACCCTGATGCTGTAAGCGTGAGCGAAAGACGTATCTCTCGTATGTTTCATTTTTCTTTGACAGACAGTGCTCGTCAAATTTCTTCATGACTTCATCAAAGTTATCTTTGTCCTCGGGCTGAGCAAACACAAAAGTGTTGAAGACCTCTATTGCTTCTGTGCCGGCGATGGTGAGCAGCATGGCTATTTTCCTTTCATCTGCCCGTCGATCCACTCCGACAGCTGCAATATACAGTTTGAACTGCTGTTTGAAAGTCCTCCAACTTGCATCCACGTTTCCAGTCAGTTTCAACGGACTTGGCGGTTTTATTGCATCCATCTTGTTGCGTTGCTTCTTATTCTTAACCCGTCTCCTGGTACCATGTAATGTTCTTATTCCTCTATGAATAAAACATCAAGAATTGCTCCTGGTGCTAGCTTCAGCTAGCTGTTTATTATTCTTTCTACCACAATAACATCTTCTTCTACTCTGTATATCTTATTGATTCCAGAGCGCCCCCTGTGGGTAGCTTCAACAATAGCAACTATCATTACAATAGGTGGTTACTATTTTAAGTCTAACACTTCTGTTTTTGGGGGTTTTTTTTGCTAGGCATTTAAACCATCAATCCGGTCGTTAAGTCTGACGTCACTAGCCATGTCTGGGCCTAAACTCCGCTGCAGGTCCATATATCAAACGATCACTATGGCATTACTGAGAGTTGAAAAACTGTCTAAAGTCTTTCATCTTTAATAAAATGATCAATGTTCTGCTCTACCAGGTGTAACAATTGAGTTTAACATCCAGGCATCCATGAAAACGGAATTTATGACATTTAACGGAGTTAGAAGTTAGCAGGAAGTTAGCTCGCTAGCTTCTATCTAAATACAATATAGCATGTCCTGACTGTGGGGTTGTGGAAACAAATTAAAACATACAGCTCTGTTATCACTTCCAAAATAAATGAAGACAGAAAACTAAACAGCAGTGACGTTTGTAGGGTTACTGAAGTTGGGCTAGCTGGTATATGTGCTACCTGACCGCTAGCGACACAGCTATGTTAGCATAATATAAACAAGCTAACCTTTTTTCCACTGGATAAAAGTTAACGTGAGTGTTCTCGGTGGTCAGGAACAAATGTAATCGCATGGCAGGATGCTGTAAAAGGACCAAACTTCAGCCAGGAGAACAACTGAGATAATCCATCCACAATACGAGGTTAGTCATTCATATACTGCTGCATGGGCTGGGCTGTAGTTACATCCTAAGGTTTTAAAAACTGAGCTTAAATAAATGATTAGCGGTAATAAAAACCGAGGGAGGTCAACAGTGATCACTGACTGTTTTAGAAGCTTTTTGAGATTAAATAGAAGAAAATACAAAACATTAAACATGTTAACAACACAAAAGCCATATTAAACGCAGACTACTTTAGGCCCAGAAGTAGGATGCGTCACGTCATCACTTAACGACCGGATAGCTATTAGCTGGGGGGGTTTATATAACTCGTTACTATAACTTAGCCCACTGCTTTCAGTTAGTGCTATTAACCTTTTTAAAGCGTTTTTTTTTAAGCATTATGTAATATTTCACCTGTCTACAAACACATACCCTGTGACAAACCAATGTGCTAAAAAAAAATTCAACATAAAGCTGATCGAGGTTATCGTTAATATTATTTAGACTTATTTATTTATCACACTGAAGGATCCTGAATCGTGAACAGCGTGGTGGAGGCAACTCAGGACACTGTTTTCAGTCTCTCAACTCCACACAACATCAAAGTCACTGGACTGCTGACCCCCCATAGAGAGACTCCCTCCGTAAGGTCTGGGGGCTGTTTTGGAAGGGGTCATGCAACGGTATGGGGGTGACTCAGAGCTCCATAATAAAAGCCCAAGCTACAAAAATAAATGACAGGGATGGTAAAATAAAAACACAGAGAAAAAGTTTACTGTATTAACTGGAAAATAATAACATTGCTTACCTGACCAATCCTGCTAAACCGCTGCAGGACCCCTGACAGTGACCTGATCTTGTGTCACTCCAGTGTCAGTGGCCTGGGGCATATACATGGATCTGCCAATACCTTCCCAGCACCCTCTCTTTACACACACCACTGTTTTTGCCTTCCTTTACATGAATAAATCTACACCCCCCTGCACACACTACACACAACCTCATATACACTTATTTTAATCTCTATTAATGTCAGCAAATATTCCATATCCATGTCTTGTCCTATGTTTACATGTAATCCTTATATACCAAGTGCCCCAGCAGTCTGCTTGGTAATGCACCGTGTATAAGAGTCCTTATTGGAAAGCTGCTGGAGTGCACCCTGATTCTATTGTTGCATAATACCTATCATTCTTCAGCTATCCCTGTCAAACATCAAAAACATCTTTCAAAAATGCTCATATATTTGTTGTTGCTCATGTTGAAGTGTCTTTTTAATTATATATACACTTCAAAGGGTCGCACATCTCTGGAGGGCTGTGAGGATTTTTGAAAGTGCAAGAAAAAAATGAAAAATACTTTTAAATAAATTTAAATGTATTATTTTCCAAAAAAATCTCACAATTGAAATTTTATCACTTTTTTTGTGAATAAAATTAAAATAAAATCGATGTTTGGAGAGAGAATGCCTTTCTCAACAATCAGTAACTCAAAAGCACCTGAAACGTGACTTTAATCACATATTTCTTGTGACATTTCATTCATATTGTTGCCAGCTAGAGTAAAAGGTATATTTCCCTCGGAAAGAAGTCAAATGGAAATTTAAATCACGCTTGAGAAAAGCACATCATATTCTACCTGAGTGCTTACACGCATTAGGTCACACCAGTTCACTGTGAACTACGACACAAAAGGTCAGTGTGGATCAACACAATGCCTCGCAAGCAAACACGGCCAGACCAACAACAAAGCGTTAATCAGCTTTCAGCTCTTTGTGGAACTTACTCCATTACATGGACAACTGTGTGATGAAGTCAGGAGACAAGCAGCAGGCTGATAATACACTCGCGCACACTGTTGCGAGGTTACTAATATCCACTCGGGCCTGGCATTGATGAATGAGATTCCCGGGTTAGCGTGGAGGTGTATTAACTGTGAGGTGAGAGAGAAAAGGATGCGGAGAATGGACAAAAGCAGCTGGGTGATTAACCAAAGTTTGTGTGAATGGCCCCTCTGATAGTTTCTCAAACGCGCATTGTTACGTTGGTGCTCGACCACGTTCGAATGTGGGGTCTTATTATTCTCATGGCAGATATTGAGAGGGAGGGAATTTTTTATGCAGACACTGTTTCACCAGGCAATCTTTTTCATGCTCTGCTATCCTATTGAGTTCTTCTTTGTGGTTTCAACAAAGCTATTTTTTTATGTAACCACACAGCGGCAATCAATATTTTATCGCTCATCTGAATTAAACTAACTCATGAAAATCTCCACAAGGTTTTAGAGACTGTCACAGAAAGGTTCAGCACCTTCATTTCGTGATACAGCCAACCCAACCCTCTATGATACAATTTAAAGCAACAATACATTTATCTAAAAACACAATTAAACATCATTTTAAGAACCTCGTTTTGATAGATTTTGGTCTATATTCCCATTGTAGCATGAATAAAAAGGTCAGTTGATAAAATACAATTCTGTGCAACATGATAGGGAAGATAAACCAAAGAATGAAAAAGGAAAAATAAACAATTTCACAACTTTCACAAGGCCTCTTCAGACACTCGTTCCATTGCCTATTTATCTACACTCATTAAAAAGACAGAAAACAAAAACACAAAAAGCAATTTTCACTTTTGGTTCAGTTGGAACCAGCTGGGAACCAGTAGTTGTTTCTATCAATGCGCCCTGCTCTTAATATTGTCATAACAGCAGTGGATTGAAAGCAACATTAATTCACAGTTTATATTTGCACATTTTCTTGCGATTTGATTGCAGCTTGTGCTGTCCTACTGTAATATCTGGATAAATGTCTAAAATAAGAGTCATTAGTAATTACAGTAGCTCTGGGAGAAAAAAAGCAAAGTGCCAACCAAACACCTTTAGCACGTGTCTTACAGTGTACAGTAAAAGGGTGAATTAAAGAAATGTGTCATCTGAAGCACAAATGTCAGTGCATTACAAAGAAGACAGAACATGCTGTGTGAAATGCTGCGGATTTCAGATCCGGCACACTTCTGCCTGTTTAAAGTAAAACTCCTCTCAATTTGACCTCATGGCTATTCTAAGGATGTGAGAGCACCTTCTCAGATCTATAAATGGGTGACTTATAATGAGTATGATGACACCAAGCAGAAATACTTTTCTGTTTCATCAGGGAACTCACACAGTCTGATTTACTCTATTCTTCTGTTTCAGATGTAATATATAGGATTGTCCTTTGTTCAAAAAGACGGTTAAGTCTCCGCTGGAAAAATCTGGAAAACCTTGGAAGTAGAGCCAACCCAATCTGTTATATTATATTTAAAATTTACACTGTCATTAGACTCTAATGTGTCTAAAACAATAGATGTTAGGATGTAAAAGAATTAAGAATTTATGTGAAGAAAGCCGACATCGTTATTCTACTTTGCAGTGGGATTAAGCAATAAGGAAATGTTATTGGTTAGCTAAGAATTACCATATTTTCATGAGCACCTGGACTTTGAAGGGAAAGCCTTAAGAAAACAACATAACAGTCACTTTCAAACCAAAGGAAGACATAAAGGAAGTCCCCTGTTTTGTTGTGTCCATAATGCAGTAACTCTATTAAACTCCATCTTTTATAGTTTAGGTATTGGCACTCTCCAGCAGGATTTAAAGGCAACTGCCATGCATTAATTAAAAAAAACATGTAAACATCAGCAGAGACGTTACAGGCAGCATAGAATAACTAAAAAAAACTGTCTTTTGCAACCCACTGCATTAATGCCAGCACATGTGATTCCTTTGCACCAGGCTTGTGGGACTTGTAGTCTGTCTGAGGAAGATTCTGTCTAAGTTAGCCTTTGCCTGCTTAACAACACAACAAGTTTGTGTTTTCAATAAACTTTCTAGACCAACACTTCTAGTGTATGTGCAGTACATACAAGAAGTTTAATGTAAGGTATGACCTCTTCTAGATGTGAAGCAACCTGTCACGCATCTGCACATGGACTGCACAAGTTTCCAGATCAGTTGTTGAGGAATATCCCTCCATTCCTGGATGAGTGCAGCTACAGGCCGCACTCATCCCCCTCAATCCCCGTTGTCCTGTTGAAACAGCTGGAAGAAAGGGTGCTGCTGCAAGAAAAGCACAAGTACAAGTTGGAGCAGTCAGATTGGCACCAAGAACAGTCAGATCAAAGATGGGCATGCAAAGCTGCTAATGCCAACACATACTGTGCCAATACGATCTTGGTGTGTTTCAGTCAGTCACAGCATGGTGGCACTGATGACAGTGCGATATAGCCACCAACCATTTTTTGTGTTCTTGGACCACTGGCTTGAGATTCCAGTAAATTGAACCAATTCTGAGGTTTACAAGTGAGTTGGTTTGTCCCTGGCAGAGAAATTACCAACCCGCCATTGACTAAAAACAGTCGACCGGAACCATGAACTACTGTTTGGGTTGTCTAAGACATTAAAATTACGCACTGAGGAAGGAATTTAAAACAAAGATTGAAAATGTTTTTTGTGACACAAAACTTTTGACACAAAACATCTCATATCATGTGGTTTACCAAGACATGAAAACAAACAGAACAAACCAATACCTCCAAGCAGGGCATCATGCAACTTGTTGCTGTGGTTGGAGCCTGTAGCTTTTACTTCACCCTCCACCAGGTGGGTAATGTGACACATTAGTATGTTTGTAAAAATGCAGTTTCTCAGAAATTCTGAATGTTTTCTTGAATTGTAACTCAGTCCCTGGGCTCCAGTTTCTAACTTTTGTTTTTGTTACCTGTAATGACCTTAATCGTATCTGGTTTTCACTGCAGTGGCCCAGACAATGATGCACTGTTTCCCACTTAATTAAAGGAGCTACACTTATTGATAGCTTGGGTTTTGGTAAATGATCATCAGAGTATGTTTTATTTTCATTGCTGCTGTTTGTGCATGAGGGGAAGGTTATGGTGATTAATATTACCTCTGCATGTGCCTGAATGATGGACCTTGGGAAGCAGAAAGACAAGGACAAGACATGAATGCTCCACTGCACGTCGGGCTCAGTTAACACTGCAGCCACACAGGTTGTGGCAGAGAGTGAATATAAATGGGCTAATAGGTCCCTCCAGTGTATTGTTGTCAAGGTTTTACCCTTTTCTGTCAGATAATATATGTTGTATCCATACTAGCTACTAAAAGGAATAATTCTTATAGTTCACATATTACTACTTTAGGATTCACTATATCGAGATACAATACTTTAAAGCAATGCTTTAAGACCTGCTCTCTGACGCAGAGTAAGCAATATTTTTGATGCGCTTTTCTACGCAGAAGACAAATTCACTTTCCTGCGAGAAAAAATACTTGTTCGTGAATAAGCTTTGGCTTGTATATTTTCCATTTTTAAAATGAGATTTCTCTACCAGCTTAATACTGCAGTTTGCAGGGATCTGACTAAATGCACCAGTCGAGATACTTTTCTCACTGAGTTTAAGCCCTTCCTGTGGCACAAGTCATTGGCCAAGAAATCAAATTAATCTTTTTCCTTTAATGAAAACTTATTTGTTATAATTAATTGATAACTGTAACTGCTGCTTGCTCTAAGCATTGATACAAAATTCTTCTATATAATAACCCAATTCCAAAAAAAGTTGGAATACTGTGGAAAGTGTCAACAAAAACAAAATGTAAGGATCTGCAAATTTGAGTGAGGGTTACAAAATAGAGACATCTGGATTAGGTTAATTGGCAACAGATCAGTAACATGAAAAAAAGAGCATCTTAGAGAGACAGAGTTGCTCACATCTCAGTAAAGATGGGCACAAGTTCACCACCCTATAAAAAAACTATGAGAACCATTTCAGAATGATGTTGCTCGTTGTAAAATTGTGCAGACTTTGAAAAGCTTGTTATCTACAGCACATAACATCCTCAAAGGGGAATCTGGAGAAATCTCTGTGCACAAGGGACAAGGCTGAAAATCAGGATTGGATGTGACTTTCAGCCTTTAGGTGGCACTGCATTAAAACGCATTGAACTTTCCAGAAATCATAATCTGTGAACACACGATCCACAAATGCAGGTTAAAGCTCCATCATGCAAAGAAGATGGCCTGTCTCAACATGGTCCAGAACTACTGCTGTCGTCTGTGGGCCAAAGCACATTTAAAAATGTTACAAAAAGTTTGGACTTACAGCTCAAATACTTCTGAATACTTGAATACTTCTTTCTTGAAACAAGAAAACATTCTGTGATGTGTTGTTCATACTCTTCATGTAGTTCTGCACACTTGTAGCTGAATTTGTGCGCAAAGACTCGTAGACTGTAAAAACGATAACTGAATACTTGTTTGAACTAATATCATTTCGTGAGAATGTTTTTTCATGTTTCCAAATAATGATAGGAATATGATGAACCGCATCTACTCCTCCAACCTCTAAACGCTCAATCTATACTATAAAAGCAAAGAGAATAAACAAGACAGTACAGTTGTGGACCAGTCAGTGAAGCAATGAGTTGAAATGCTCTACAAAGTTTGAAAAAGCACACGGGGGTTGTTGATTTGATTTGTTTTCAGTTCTTTATGCGCTATTTTGAACTATTGATGCCTGCAACATGGAAGTAGACAGCAACAGATGAGAGACTGAAGTTCAAGTTGAAGCATCCTTTGGCTGTGTACAGAGGTCTGCTTACATGTGTCAGATTATCTCCCCCTGCACATGTACGCCTGCGTCGGCTCGCTCTTACATATCTTTCTTTCTCCAAATCCCTTCTTCTTAACACAGCCTCTCCTCCATTCTACATTCCTCCCTGTGTGTCTCTCCATCTTTCGTGGTGCAGTCGTTTGTTTCTAGCTGTCTTTGATCATGAGCTGAGGAGGACAGTAATCTACTGGAAGCCAAGTGTTTATATCTAGGACGGCTAAGAACTGGGTCACACGTGACTCCTTCTGCCCTCGGCCCACATGGGCGCTACCTCGAAGTTTCCTCATGGTTGTCTCACTACTGTGCCCGAGTTTGCCGGCAGTAACTCGGCAGAATGGATTGAAGTGTTCATCCAAGTGTCAAGGTGATACCATGACAAAGGACAGACGTCCTGTACAACATGCAGTGCTTTCCTGCCATTTAAATCAATAATGTGGCATCAGGCCAAGTTCAAAGAAGATTACAGTGATTTAAAGCTACAGCCTAGTACTACTGTCAGCATCTGGTTTATGTTACATTTTTAAAAATGAAATACATTACAATAAATTCATCCCTAGTACTGCTTATGAACTTTGGCATTCAGTATAAGTAAATGCTGGCCTGCTAAACTAAATGCTTTAGCATTAAACATTATACTTGCTCAGCACCCGCATGTTTGCACTGATATCGTGAGCACGTTAGCAGACTGACTTTAGCTTTTAGATCAAAGCACCACTATAACACAGTTTGCCTTTGTAGGTCACCTTTAGATGGAACTGGGGAAGGCTGTGTCATCTGGGGCTGATTGGCTTAACGTATAAAGATCAGACCTGGTCAGTTTCTCTCTGTTTTTCCTTTCCATATGGCTGACACCTAGTCTCCAAGCATACATGCCAACAAGCACTACTACTACTACTATATGAATCAGATTTTCATATTATTTTGAGTAGATAATCTAGTTAAATCATGGACTTTTGTAGACTTGTATGTGTTGTATAGAGTTTTTAGCCTCAAAAGAGCTTGACTCCTTTTTTCTTTCCTGCATGTCTCACATGTCGGGCACCAACAGCAGGGGCAATCCTTAAACAGCAGGACGGCTGCTGGCTGTGCAGACTGGTAAAATGGACCCAGGGAGTCTCTTTTATTTGTGTTGGCGCACCAGTTGGTTAAGGTGTGCTATATCCTGGCTGTGCTCGCTGCTGCATATCAGCCATTGTGTTATGTATCCATCACAGCTGATCAAAGCTGGAGACATATATCTGTGACCACTGCAGAGGCATCAGATGCTGATTCGAAAGCTCCCCACTGAAGATAAAACTGACTTATCAGTGGAGGGTTTGTTTTTTTTCTGTGACTCTAGATTATATAACCTCTCTGTTAAGACTCTTTTCGAAAACACAAACATCGCAGCGTAAACCAAACGGAAAAATGTCTCAGACATTAAACAAGAACATGATGTGATAGCACGATTTCTAAGCTGTTTTCATGGGGTTTTATTCCAAGACGATGACTGACTGGAAGTAAGCAGAGTGTAATGCCATTACAGACATCCTCGGTGATTGCATTACGCTCTGTTTAGGATATCAGGGATAAAGTTGTCAGTGATGATGCAAGTGATGAAAAGCTTTATCTGAATTTATCTTTGCAGTGTTTTGTTTATCCGATCAGAGAGACTATAATGATCCAATAATACTGCAGATCTTTGAATACAAACTCTGTATTCACTGTGTTTATCCAGCACAGGCTCTTATAGGACTGAAAACTCTGTTCCTTTAAAACTGTACATAAAACTGATGGGATGTTGCAAAAGGTTGGGGAAGCAAAACAGGAATTTTGGAAAGGTATTAGGCAAATAGGACAAATATGCAGCTGGAAGAAAAAAATATTTTCTGTTTTTAACACTGAACCTTTTTTAACCTACAAAATGAAGACTAAGGGGTGTGGTTGTACACTTTGCCTGCTTAGAGCTGCAAATATGAGGCTATATAGTTGCCTTTCTCGCTGACAGTTCCCTTTTTCAAAGTCACCAGAAAATACTCCAAAACATTAAAAAAAAACTATTGCAGTCTCATCAAAGACAACGCAAAAACGCAGATGTGCAGCCATTGCCCTCTCTGAGGTTTTGTCAAATTCGTATATTAAAATGGTGGTTTGAAATTTGCCAGCAGACACAACACAGCAGGATGTCTAGTTGACTTTTTTTGGAAAGGTAATGCCATTGCGGATCAGTAATGGAGTGGCTAGGAAGGAATGAAATTTGAGACTTTAAGTAAAGGAAATTTACACATATAATGCTGTTTTTCTGCTGCTTTCCTTGCTTTCATTAGGCCACTGACAGAAAGCAGCACTCGGGGCCAGGAAGACTGCACGGTGATGTCAGAGAGGACGGAGGCACGTGTGCTCCCACAGATGTTCCGGTAATTACGGGGGAATGAATAGTGATGTTTTAAGAGGAGATCTGGGGCAATTACAGTGATTTAAAGCAATGGAGCTGGGCCCCGAACACACACCTTCTAATTATCAGGCAAAATCTCGCAGTGAGCACGACAGATTTGGCATGTTTGCATAATCAAACAAAGGCTGCTGTATGATGTTTATCTTTCAATATTTAAAGGTCTCGATTCTGCTGGTGCTCGATAGTGCACTTGCGCCGTGATGTGTTTGTTTCTGCTGCCGCTGTTGTCGCTGTTAATGACTTTGAAGGAGCTTGGTGATATATTTAGCTGCTAATCAGACGAAATTAATCTAAAGTAATTTGGAAATTTTGTTGCATTGCAATAGCTTGCGGGAATGCATTAGATAGGAGTGTGTGTGAGGGGGTTGCCCACAAGAGGCTAAAACAGGGATATAATTTCATTTGATTGCCACACTCATCAAGTCCAAATGAAGATTAATGAACACATGATGGAGGATTGAAAATAATAATATTCCCGTTGTCTTTAGGGCTCTAATTTGTTTGAGAACATGCTGTCACGCTACAGAGGGCTTATTGGCATTTGCTAATGGACTGCTCATTGCAATGGAGACAAGGAGGGGGGCATCTGTATACACTAGTGAGACCACGAGCCATGAAGAGTGAAAAGGGAATGGGCAGTGGATGTGTTTTTAAGCACTATCTGAGGAGACTGTTATTAAGAACAACTTTGCATAAAAGTGTGTGAGAAGGATAGAGTTAGTGCACTGGGGGGAGGCGGGGCAATTCCCTAAATAACTTGTTCATTGATCGCAGCGAGTAGATGCAGTATTGAGTGTTGTTCACCCAAAGGTCCCAGATCCACTAATAATTAATTGCAATAGAATGAGGAGGGAGAGCGTCTATACTGCATTGCAGTTCTACACAGTACACTGGAGATCCAGTGTGTAACAGTCTACGTTCAACCCTGTCTCCTTACTGATTTGCACAGCAGTTACTTTTTGAAGGAATAGTGATGCTGATTTATTTATGCATTTATGCTAATAATAGGAAAAAAATTTTAGTGGCCAGCTCCTTTGTTTTTCTGCAATATTTGCTGTTGCATCTGAAGAATAAAATATTTTTTTATTATTATATTTAGGCAGTGCATTTCTTTAAAGGCAGAATAAATACACTGTTTGTTTGAAATTCAGAGAATACAAAGTGACTTGGATCAGACGACAGGATAAGTTGGATTGCGGACTTTTAGCCAAGACCATTGTTTAAACTGAAATTTAATTTAAACTAATTACACTCTGAATGAACTCATACCTTATATTTACATTTCCAGCCTGCCTTCTTTAAGATCTGTTTCAGCTGTTTCAGAACTTCATTCTTTGAAAAATAAGTATGCAGCAACTATAAGCACAGCCTGAGTATTTTTTTTCCAGCCTTCTAACATGAAGTCATTTGATGGGAAAGTAAACAACAGTTGTTTTATTTGCAATAGCAATAGTTTGAAGTCTAATGACGCGATGCACCATCCTTCACTATAAGAAAAAAAGTGTCATGCTTGAAGTCAGAGCTTTGACAAGTTGGAAAACTCTGCAAAATGCATTATTTCTTATAAGGGCACAACTTGTCTTATTCATGCATTCCTCAAGCCAGTACATAGTGCACTGTACAGTACACAGTACACAGCAGCAAGTATCAACAAACGTTCACAGTGCCAGTATTGTAAGTTTGTAACTAGCTGATGGTTTGAGAGATTAATGAATTGATTTTTTTTTCCCAGATGTTCATAAACTCGGCAGCTTTGCATGTGAGATAAAATGCTTCAGGCTGTCATACCTCTCTTAACAAAATTACTGTTAATAGTTCAGTGTGTTTCACTGCATCAATGTTAGATTGAGCTAAGTGTGTCACAAAAATGATTTGTTTAGGCCTCAGTCACACTGGCCTAGAGAACATTCAATAACCCTGATGTTGCCACAGTTGCTCGTCTCTTGTCTGCACACCTGCAAATTACCCTACAAGCAGAAACTGTGAAAGTGTGCAAAATGGATGAATTGAAACCTTAAACCAAGCCATTCACCTCCCAAGTGAACATTGTGCCTTATTGCTGTAACCAACACATTTAAACAACTTTTACTTTGAAGGCTAATCGTCTCCGTTTCTGTTTTGCATCACGTTTTTTTCAGTTTCCACTGTTTGCAGACCAGTTGGTGTCTTCCATGCAAACTACAGGCAACCGTAGCAATCTGCTTGTGACCAAAGCAATCAAAAGGTTGTTAGTGCAGCACTCTCTTGCCAACTGGTTGAGGAATATACATTTTTCCCTTGACACTGACAGCTTCCAGGTGGTCACTCTCCCTGGCTCATGGTAACTAAGGTCTAAATAAATAATTTGTGTGACTCTTAACTCACATCAACACCAAAGAAATTGCAAGGTTTCCTGTGTATGCCTCTTTACTACTAATTTCACACAAGTGACTCCAGAAACCACTCACCAATTGGTGCTGGAATGTACACTTCTCCATAGTAACAGGTGGTTGCCAGGGGCACAGAGACTGGTTTCTTGGCCTGTTAGACTGGGGCTTTATTATTCAGCATCACAACAATCTCCATCAACCACTTGCAATCAGTGACTGTGACCCACATGACTAGTGGTTACCAGATGGTCACTAACCAGTCTCTAGGCCTGTGTGACTAAGTGGATCTATCACACATACTAGCTTATTTTGCAAATGTTGTCAGCTTTCTTTACATATTTTAAGTTGAAGTAGGTTAATGCAAACTTAGTGACTTATATCTGAATAGCTTATATTGTGTTAATTACGTCAGTGTGTGTGCATTCTGCAAATCTAAGGAGATGCATAGCCATCAGAAGTTGTACAGTACACCACTGGGAAAAGCAAATTTTGGGACATAAGATGTTGACTATAGCCTTGTTTACAAAGTCTGTCATTATAAAGAGTGAAAGGGGGATGAACAATTATTGCTTCATATGACATAAAGTATGTCTTTAGTGCTTGAATAAAGGTTGAATGAGTTTAACCAGCCCTGCATTGCACCTTGTCATTACAATGCATTGTCATGTCATGTTAAAAAAACATTACCAATATGATTTAATTAATTAAATAACCTAGTTGTTATTTTAATCATGTTAATGTTACATGGAAACAGTATACAGGCTTTAATATGCACTCTGTCGATGTGGCTGATTGTTGCCATGTAGTGTTAACCTTTATTCTTCATCATGCTAAAAAGTGATTTTTGTTCTTTGTATTTTGCCATTTCAGATTTGTTGTTATCGCATGCTTCAGTTTTACAAATGCAAATTTAAATGGCTGCAGTAACATTCAGTGCAGTGAATGTATAAACAATTTTTTACGGTTATTGATTCAGCTGTAGAAAATCAGTACACCAGCAACTTAAGTTATATTTTCATGTTTACAAAAAAAGGATCCAGTTTTGATTGACTCAGGCTGCCAAATGTACTACCCACACAAAGTGATATGCTATCTACACAAGAGACAGAGAGCACGTAGTCACTCCAGTATTACAACTATATTTACACACTTAAAATAAATAATAACAATAGTAATGTAATAATAATAAGGTCAGTGCTACTACAACCATTTTTAGTTTGTATCGACACTGACAGCTATCCAAAACCCTCCTTACGTAAAGTAACGCCACACTGAGAGGACTAACCTGAGACCCAACCAGGATGATTCAGAAATCATTCAAGATCATTCAGAAATAATGATCTGTATAATGGGCCAGAGCCGTTGTTCAGTTCAGTTCAGTTCATTTTTATTTCAAACATTTCAAACATGTGCCTTCACAATCATTACAAAATATCATTCCATTATTTGTTTGAAAAGGAGTAGGCTGAAGTATTTACTTATTTGTCCCTACCCCCTCAAGTTTTACCTCTCATTCATTAAATTTTTTTTTGTCTTAAATTAAACAAACAACATATGAAACATATGAAGTAAAACAAAACATAACATACATAAATCAAAACAAGAAATTAGCAAGCCCCACCACAGTATAGTTTCTTTCATATGAAAAATACAGAATGTGTATATTTGCAGATACACAAGCTATGGAAAAACAACAAACCAAAACAAAACAAAAAAAACAAAAAAGAACCGCAACACCATTTCCAGCAACATTACCGTCCCGGATTAACCCCGTTTTCTTCATTCTTATACTTATTTAAAATTAGGTTTTTATATTTTACTTTAAACTGTTTTATGTTTTGACTGTCTTTTATTTCTTCTGTTAGACTGTTCCATAATTTAACTCCTGCAATTGAGATAGACATAGTTCTTAAAGTTGTTCTAGCACTTTGTATTTTTAAATTCCATCTCCCTCTTAAGTTATACCCACCTTCTCTTTCTATGAACAATTTACAGATTTCTTTGGGAAGCAGTTTATTTCTTACTTTATACATTATCTGCGCTGTTTTAAGCTTCACCAAGTCTTGGAATTTGATAGCTTGCATTTTGACAAAGAGTGCATTTGTATGGTCCCTGTACCCTACATTATTTATTAATCTAATGGCCCTTTTCTGTATTATAGTTATTGTTTGTGTGTTACTTTTGTATGTGTTTCCCCAGACCTCTACACAGTAGCTCATATATGGCAGTAGTAAAGCACAGTATAAAATGTGCAGTGCTTTCTGATCCAACATATGCTTTGCTTTCCCCTGGACGGCAATGCCCCGTGCCAATTTCCCCCGAACATAAGTAATGTGTGGCTTCCAACAGAGCTTGTGGTCAATGATCACCCCAAGAAATTTTATTTCATTTACTCTTTCTAAATATACATTGTCAACACATATTTCTACTTCGATGTTTTTCTTTTGGTTTCCAAACAACATAAATTTGGTTTTATCTAGATTCAATGATAATTTATTTATATCAAACCACTTCTTTAATATCGTTAATTCCTGTGTGATCATTTCCAAAACCTGTGGCAATTCCCCACCTGCACACAGTATATTTGTGTCATCTGCAAATATTACAAACTTTAAAATCTCCGATACTCTGCAGATATCATTTAAGTACATAATAAACATTTTTGGACCCAGTACTGAACCTTGAGGTACTCCACAAGCTATATCCATCAAATTAGATTTATATTCATTTATTTGTACATATTGTTGCCTATTCCCTACATAGCTTTTTAACCATTCCAAAACCACTCCCCTAAACCCGTACTTTTCCAGTTTTTTTAATAGAATTTCATGATTAACAGTATCAAACGCCTTCTTTAGATCTAAGAAAACTCCGAGCGCATACCTCTTATTATCCATACATTCCGTTATCTTTTCCATTAAATCTATCAGTGCCAAAGCTGTTGATCTGTTGCTTCTGAACCCATACTGACTATCTGTCATTAATTCATATTTTTCCACAAAACTGTCAAATCTTTTTATGAAGAGTTTTTCCAGTATCTTAGAGAACTGGGAGAGTATTGACACTCGTCTATAGTTTGTAAAATGATGTCTTTCACCGGTTTTGTAAATGGGAATAACTTTAGCAACTTTCATTTTTTGTGGAAAAACTCCTTTTTGAAACGACAAGTTGAATATATATTTTAATGGTTTTACGATACCATCAATAACTGTCTTTACCGTTACCATATCAATATTATTCCAGTCTGTACTGGTTTTGTTCTTAAGTCCTCTAACTATGTCATAAATCTCTTTCTCTTACACTGCTCTTAAAAACATTGAGCTACTATTCCTTTCAATATTTTCACCAGTGTCCCTTTCTATTCCATCCATCCATCCATTCACTTCCGCTTATCCTTTTCAGGGTCGCGGGGGGCGCTGGAGCCTATCCCAGCTGTCATAGGGCGAGAGGCGGGGTACACCCTGGACAGGTTGCCAGTCTGTCGCAAGGCTAACACACAGGGACAAACAACCATTCACACTCACATTCATTTGCACATTCACACCTAGTGACAATTTGGGTTATCCAATTAACCTATCCCCACAAGCTGCATGTCTTTGGACGGTGGGAGGAAGCCGGAGTACCCGGAGGGAACCCACGCAGACACGGGGAGAACATGCAAACTCCACACAGAAAGACCCCGGCCTGATGTTGGAATTGAACTCAGGACCTTCTTGCTGTGCGGCAAGAAGGTCAATTCTATTCCATCAACCTTTATTTCTTCTGCCAGTTTTGGCCCTATGTTTACGAAGAATTCATTAAAGCCATTTACTATCTCTTCCATGTTATTAATACTTCTTGTCCCTTCTATAAAGTACCCAGGGTAATCATGGGTTGTCTCCCATATCCTTATCTGTTTAAAGGTTATAGAGATCTTGAACATCAATATAACAGCTGTCTGTAAAGACAAGAGAATATAGTCCTCAGGAGAAATTCAAGTCACTCTTTCTTCACATGCTAAATTAAGCTTCTCCATTCTGCATTTTAGTGGCCAGTCCAGTCTCTCCCTTTATTCTTAGATTCTATAAGAGCAACATCATTCTGCATCACCATGCACCCAACAGGATCCCCATGAAACAGGAAAATTTGGAAAATAAATGTATTCATATACCTAATGTATGTTATGTGTGTCTACTTTGCTTTAATACATTCGACATGAATCTGGTGACCAAAAAAAGAAAAGCCAACAAAGGAAGCACCACTGAAAGCTGATGGGCTTACTGTAACATTTAATGGCCATTCAGTGTATTTTACAATGTTGCTGTGGGATAATGGTTGTGCTTGGATTTATTTTCCTTTCCGATTGTAAGTGAAACACAAAGAAGGGGAGGACGTGTGGCTGACATGCTAGTCTGCTGTGGTCTGAGATGCTGGTGCACTAGCGAAGCTTGAAGTCATGTAGAATATAGTATAGCAACTTTAAAGCAAGTGTTTGTTAGCTCCACGGCTCAATAACACAGTGCGTTTGCATGTGAGTTATTAATAACTGCGTGCTCACGCTCTCAGCTTTCATCGGCTGACACTGCAGCTACCTGACGTCTTATTCCAAGCACCGTTGTCTAAATTGAAAGTACGGAGATGCCTGAGGTTTATGAGTTCTGTCGCAGTCAGGGCTGGGGGATCACGTGCAACATGCAGCTCAAATGAAATGTGTGATTCGAAAGGAGAGAGATGACATCCCTATTTCCTGAGTCATCAAGTATCCACTCTAATGCCTTCTGTCTTTCATCTCGTCTCTCCTTTCACTTCCCGCTATGTGTTAGAAAAATGCAAGCCTAAGTCGGCTGCAACTTTATTAACTTTTCAGTCTAAAATAAGTTGGAGAAACAGGGGAAGGCTTATCTGTTGGGAATTGAGTACGGTATGCAGTACAGTATCTGTGCTGTATTTTCATCCCAGCCAAAGGTTCATATAGGTGGGCTTACACTTAAGCGCATTCACATTTATGCACAAACAGCAAGATTTCTCCTACTACCTCATGCAGAGGAATAATGTGTAGGTGTGCCCCTAGGCACTTTCTGATCCTTTGCAAAAACTGAGACAGAAGGAGGAGGTGGAGGGGGGAGTGGTGGAGGGGGGAGTGGTGGGGGGGCAAAAGAGAAAAGAAAGCTTTGTAATGAATGTCATAAAAATGTCAGATACTGACATCTCGCATGACCTTTGGAAATACAGCTCTCTTGTTAAGTAGATTCACTGCCTATAAAAAAAATAAATTATGATTGAACTTATTAGTAAAATCTTTTTAAGCTGATTAATACGGAGCCCCGCAGGGGACATGGGAGAAAAAAAATTAAGACGGACTTTTGCGAGATCTCGCAAAACAAACTCGGGATCTCGCAAAACAAACTCGGGATCTCGCAAAAGTTTCATACATCTCCGAAAACTTTTGCAAATATGTGATGTCTTGTAAACCGAGCAGATATCTGACGTTTACACAACTACATTCATGCCTCAAAATATCTTTAAAGTGTATTTTGTGACCCAGAAAGAGTAATATTACAACTAAATAGCTGCCGCCATTGTTGGAATTCAATTTTTGTGAGATCTCACAAAACTTTTGCGAGATTCCGAGTTCGTTTTGCGAGATCCCGAGTTAGTTTTGCGAGATCCCGAGTTAGTTTTGCGAGATCTTGCAAAACAAACTCGAGATCTCGCAAAAGTTTTGCGAGATCTCGCAGTTTTTTTTCTCCCATGTCCCCTGCGGGGCTCCGTAGATTAACATTAACTAGTTGTATAAAAGAATGTTTTTGCATTTGTATTTGTTATTTGGGTTCAAATTCTAATCTCATAGTAAAGATGCCTCCATCACAGACACTTTTTTATTTGATGTCTAAAATAAACTGTTCTTAACAAGACAGCAAAGATTGCCGGGACTATGCTTTCTGTTGCACTGAATGTTCCTTCTTGGCTCACCTTTTTTCACTTGTTAATCTGTGGCTCCCTTCCCCAAAGAGTTTCAGAGTGCATTAATTTTTAAATTAATGCACTCTGAAAGTTAAGCCACTAGTATGTTTAGCCTTCTAGTTCCCAACCAATTGTGAAATGCAAGTTGTGCATCCTTTTTATTATTCACAAATGCAAGCATTTGGAATAACAGATGTAGTTAAAGTAGTCACAGAGGACTTTTTGGGAGCGGCAGCCAATCAAATCAAAATCAGGTATGTTTTTTTCTTATTATGAGCCAAGGTATAGTTTGGTGTAATCTCAACTTGCGATGAGTTGACTTGTGCTAAGGTGCTGCATAAGTAAAATGAAACTGAATGAAATTATTGTAGGTTATTATAAAGAAGATAATTAAACCTATTTGACATTTTGAGGGTAAAATCCTGAGGAAACTCTAGTCAGACCTTAAAGAGAAATCAGAAAGCCCCAGTTCTGTCCTCATTCATGCCACTATTATTCATCATCTGTCTAACAGATTGTCTCTCATTATCTGAGTTTTTAGGTCTTTTTGTAGGTTAAGAATATAAAGCAATATGAGCTAAAGTAGGTGATGGTGATAATGGATCTTTGAAGAAGGCAGAACAGTTTGGAAAATAAAGTACTGGTGCTCAGTTTGAGATTTTTTTGGCAATAGAGCACAAGCTGCTATCTAATGTGCCCAAAGTCTCTCATCTGTACACATGCTGTTTCATATTCATTTTCATTTTATTTGAAACTTCAGCTATTACCATGTTGGCAGCATCATTTTATCTGTAGTCAATCTTTCGTTGTGTGATCATTATCATAATACCAAAAACAAAGGAGGACACAGAAACCGATGGGGATACAGATTGCAAGTTTTACTGAAGGTTTATTAAAGCCAAGGATTCTCTCAGAATGCAACAGATAAGTGAGAGACTGGAAGGGAGCGTGAACTCTGTTGACGAGGAAACACAAGTTAGTGATCTATGGAAATTAAACAATCAATTTCTTTTGTGTGTCCAGTGATGGATTAGAGTTCTTACTTGGATTCTTAGTAAGTGTAAGTGTATCTCCTTTCTTTCACAGATGTGAACTCGGGTAAATGTTTGCATGCAAAGAGTATGCATTATTTTCCTTTGCACGTGATGAATGGCTTGATAAGTACGCAGCTGTGGGTGTGGGAAGTCGTTCCTGCAAAGCAAATGACTTTCAGGTTTCCAGAAGTATCCAGTCATCGGGGTAAGTTTCACTGACTGAAGAAGTTTTGTATCAAACAGACCTGATTACCACTGCAAGGGCAAAAACAGTCTGGCACAAAGAAGATGTTCAAGAAGGTCCTTAAATACTGTGGATGATGAATGGCAACCCACTGGTGGAGCAAACACAGAGCCAGTCCAACTATCCACCTAAAGCAGGATTTAAGGTTCAGCAGGGAGAGCGCGCAGAGAGCTGTGTTGTGTCAGTGGCGTAAAAGACAGATTTAATGCGACATGACCATTCAAACAGCAGTCGCTTTCTAAAACATCAGATATGTATCGGATTCAGTACCACATACAAAAGTGACCCAGATTGGATTTGAAAATATCGGATTTGTGCCGTTCACACTGTCACACCATGATCGGATATGGGTCGCATAGGGTCAAAAAAGTCGGATTTGATGCGTTTTCGCCTGCAGTGTGAACGTAGCCATAATGACTGGTGATGTGTGATCAACCTGAGGAGCAACAACATACATCAAACCTGCTAGCTTTGTCAATAGCAAGATATTGATTTGGACCCCTGCCCAGGAGGATGATGATGTGTCTGCTTTGTTAAGCCAACTGACAGCAGTGATTTTTTTTTTTATTTCTCTCTCTAGCACCCACTCTTCAGTCCCATACATGCCAGACATCCCGTCTGTCGCCTCTCATCCATCTCAAAGTGCCTTTTCCGGTGTGAAGGGAGACCCGGGAGAGAGCGGCAGGGGCATCTGAGACATGGCACGAAGATAAGGGTTATAGTGCTTAACAGACAGTGTCTGTCTCCAAACCCCTCGGCCAGATGGCCACTGTCTGCCAGGGAGATGGCCAGTCCCCCAGGTTCACACGTGCAAATTCACACACACATGAACACATATTAAAAAAATTAAATATGCTACTGTAAATTGACTTTACAAGTGTATTATTCCAAGAGGAACGCAATAAAAAAAAAAATAAAGTGGTGTGCAGAATCTTTTTAACTGCTAATTGGAGCTGCCATATCAGCTGAGCCAAAATTGAAGTCAAAGGTAATGAAGCCCTACACAAGTAAAAGGCATCATGACGTTTAAGCCATATGTGTTTTCGGCAGCCATATGCGGTTTTGTTGTCCATCCCGTCATTGGCAAGCAATGGCTGTGACATGGCTGCCGTGGAGCGCAAAGCGAGCCTGTGTTTGATGATATCTGCCCAAGACTCCCCACTCTTCCAGGGGGAGATGTAACAGTATGTGAGCCCCTTGGATCCACAGACAGATGGAGACACTCATCTTTTCTCCTCCCCCTCCTCTCTATTCTCCCAGGCGGAGCCGTTCATCCTGCCCCGGGGAACATATGTGCTGCTTCAAGGAGGAAGTGCACAATCGCATACAGAGGCCAGTTTTAGAGATCTGGCTAAGGGCCTTTTTATTGTTTAGTCAGACCTTCTTTTTCAGCGGACAGGGTTGGATTTATTGTCGATGTAGCACACAGCAGGCTGTGACTACCTCTTGATGGCCTGTGACCACCTTGAAGTTAAAGTATATGCAGGCATAAGTCCTGCACTCCAATGTGAAGGATTAGTACAACACAAAGAGGTTATTAACAGTTAAGGTACGGCCTGTCAGGGGATGAGGTAACATTTTTTCAACCCTTTCAGAACACAGTGCAGGTTGTTGGCTCTTTCAGGTAGCTGTTGAAAACCAATTACACCATCCAATATTCCTTTCACTTTGACAATGGCAGAGGATAATTAAATGTGATTTTCATCCAGGTAGTAGGCTATTAAATGTCTCCACCTCTGCCACTCAGCATTCAACCCTTCATTTAATTTTTCTTAAAAATAAAAGGAAAGAACTGTAAATGCAAAATTATTGTGAGGTATGTGCAAAGAGAGTTAACCTAGGAGTCACTATTACAGTGCAGTTTATAGTTACAATTTCTTTTTTCTTATTGAAAGTGTCTGATAATTATTGGTCTTGCACCTTTTTTTTGTCTTCACTCAAATAACATTCACCTTAGACTTAATTTGCAGTACGCACACTAACTGAGTAAGCGCTGATTATGTTATTAGAATGACATGTTCTCTTATTACATTACATTTTATTATGTTGGCAAGGGGCTCATAAAATAAATTTAATGCAAATTACTCTGTTGAGATTAAACTTTTCAGATTAAACTTAGTACTGAAGACTTTGATTATGACTTAAAATATGTACATTTCATTTTTTTCTTCATTTAATTCGGTTTTTGCTGTTTAATCATTTGGTTTTTTGTTTGTTTTTGGATTATGAGGTTGAATAAAAAGCCTCTAAACTCTACAGCAAGGTTTCCTTTGGGGGACATTTAAGTGGTTCCGGTCCACTTGCTTCCTTAAGGGGAAGGGTCAGTGCAAAGTTTTTCTGAGTGACCTTCACTATCATATCAGACTATGCCTCCATCCAAAGGGCATGAACGGTCAGTGAATTAATCATATCATAAAACCTCCACAGTCACATGACCTCAACCCACCTGTGGTAGATTTCAGACTGGCATGTTACACAGAGCACTCTCGTCACTGCCGACGTCAAGACACCAAGCGGGGGGAACGTATCACAATTTGTGCAAAATGTTTATGTTGCAGGACGCCCTGGAAAAAAGTTCAGTGTTTTTAATGAGCTCCTTCAGGTTAATAACAGGTATGCATTTGCAGCTGTTCAGGAAAGTGAGTGAACATTGCTTTCAAAGGTCAGAGGTAAGACTTTGTTCAGGTAAGATTTCTCTGTTTCTCCAAATGCTTGAGTTCAAGTAAGTGCTCTCTAATTTCCTCAGGTTTGAACCTGGGTAAGAATTCTCCTGTGGGGCTAGAGTGGGACTGGCAGGTTTTTCTAGAAACTAGGCAGGAGGGTACATCAGGGCAGAGTCTGTGATGAAGGAGGACAAGTCAGGTAAGCATACAGCAAAGGTTAGCAGGCAAGTGACATCAGATGACTAAGAGGCTCAAGTAATACTACCACGCTATGTGGCTTAACGATCCAGTGAGGAGGTGAGAGGAGGACTGTGGTGTAGATGGGAAACAAGTGCCAGTGGTATCTGGGGTGGCCACATTCACTTCTGGAAGGAGGTAGGCTGAGTTAATTCACTCACACCCAGACACACATGAGAAAAGGATAGAGGTAGAGCAGACAGGGAAGACAGGTCAGCACCTGAGAGGACGGGGGGAACATTTCCTCTCAGGTGCATTTTGCAACTACGTTGTTCAACACAGCTCTGTGAAGTTGGAGGATGTAAAGTAAGTAAGCTGAAGTCCTCCTACTGGCATGTGCTGTTCCTACACACTTCATGTTGGTTTTTTCCATTAATTTGAAATGTTTTTGTGGCACCCGTGTGAGTTGTTAATAAGAAATTTCTGATATATTTTTTTTAAAGTGAAAATGTTTTTTTTTTTTAATAAAAGCATTCCTAATCTGCTGAGAGTTATCCAGAATGTCTGCAAAATTGCAAAATGCCTTCTGTAAACAATAATCCGTTCCCTACAATACAATTAATCTAAATAAAGGCGCCCTGGGATATCTGAGATGTCTCTGAACAGCTCTAGCTAATCCTTTCCATTCTACATGTACTTCTCAATTATGGAATATTCCATGTGGTTCAGAAAAAGCATCCACTCGGCCAAATGTTAAATTTCAATTTTTGTTCTGTTTTATTGCTCATGATCAGTGTTGGTCAACTTACTTTAAAATAGTAATTAGATACTAATTACTGATTACTTCTTCAAGAAAGTAATCCCATTACTTTACTGATTATGCAGTTTCAAAAATAATTCGTTACTTATTACTTAGTTAATTTTTGAAAAACACGATACACAACCTGAATACGTTATAAAGCAATAGACCTTTCAGCCCAATTCTATTTTTTCTGCATAATCCACCATATAAAATTAAATCAAAGGAAAAAGTCTATTTTTAAAACTTGTGTTATTAGTTTTAATCTTTTTACTTTATGCATATTGCATCAAGTAAAAATTAAATTATATGCAAGATTCTCTGACCAGAAGATATTTGTTTAACATTTAACTATTTTCTGCATATTCCATTAATAAAATAAAATGCAGTTTCTGACTCGTGCTTCCAAGAAGCAGTTTGCATGCCATTTAAAAAACAAGACAGATGTTAATTATTCCATGTACAACAGACAACTACAATACAAAATGTCTCCAGTCCTGCTTATCGATTTCTCATTTTTGTTACTATTATATGTAAAACAACTATAAACTATAAACTACTCTTCACTTGCTGACCCAAGTGCATACACCAGTTTACAACAACAACCTACACTAGTATCAAATGACCTGATTACCTCCACGAGGGCAACAACAGTCGGGCTCACAGATGATGTTCAAGAAGGTTCTTAAATACTGTGGCTGATTATTAGCAACAGGTGTGACCGCTGGAGCCCAGCGACAACCGCAGAGTAGATTAACATAAGCAGGATGAATTTAATAGAGTGCAATATGTTAAATTACAAAGTTAAGTAATCAAGATAAAATATACTACGAGCTACAAATTAAAGATCATAAGGAAAACCTTTTCAATGTGGCTCAATACATTTAAGCAAAATATTGGCCCTAATACAAACTGAATCATTGATGCTGCAATCAGGACTCTGGTGGAGCCACGCCTTCTGTTAAAGAATGCCTCTTTGTTTAATCGCTGAAGCTAGTTTTCTGTCACTCTGTTGTGTTTCCGCTGAATAAATCTGAGACTGATCAGATGGTATTGTTGCTTGATGGTATTATGTGATACAAACACCTGAAGTGCTAACACTTCTGGACAGTACTGTCCATAATTATAAATGAAGTCAGTCAATTAGTGCTGCATGTTTATCTTTAGCATGTATTAAAATCAATGTATTTTTTGGTAATGAGGGGTTATTGCATAATTCAACAGTGACTTACAGAAAATAAGCATTACCATGATTCTATGTAAAGGAGTGGTTTGGAATATATGGCTTACATGCAAGCGAACACATACAGTAGCCCTTTGCTGTATTTATGATGTAGGGAAAGGATTGATCATTTGCCAGATTGGTAACAAGAAGAACACAGAGTCTCGACTGGGGGTGGGCCTGTGTTGAGCGCAGATCATACGAGCCATCATGGTTCATGACTGAGTGTGATGCTAAGAGAGGAGAACGGAAAATTACCACACACCAAATTAACTTGGCAGAGTGTGATTAAAAATATTTTTTGTGAAACTAATTTGCACTTACTGTACCATAAAATTAAGGGTGCGTTGGAACAGTTGGTTCAATTTTCGGAGGACCATCAGGACTTTTGAAAATTTAATGAGGATCCAAATTGCCTCTTTCTCTCCTATCCACATCATGTATTTGTGACATCCCAATGCCGTCTCTGTCTGTTAAAGACCAAAGAGCCATTGAGCAGAGATGCATTCAGCCCAAGTGGAGCTATTTGGCAGGATTCAGAAAATATTTAAGTTTAACTGTTGTTAGTGCATCTTTTGATTTATTTTAATTGGATTTTTTACTTTTTGGTTTGTTTGTTTTTTAACGTACAGAGAGATGCATTAGACAAAATTAGTACAAATATTCAGACTGAAAATCCAAGACTTTCCATCAGTCTTGAGATGACATAGCCATTACATGGATGACCTATTAACCCTTCAGCTACAACATAGAGTGCAGGGATCATTTGTAGCCCCACAGCAGCTTATTAAGCAACTTAAATGACTCCATATATGACTCCCATTTGCTTAATCTTCCTCAGGTTACGAAGGGAAACATACCAAAAGGAATATAATCTGAATAAATATGCACGTAATCAGCTATGATAAGAGAGCTATGCCATTAGAATTCCCGTCATTAAAATAAGTGTTTTGGGTTTTGTTGGTTGTTGTTGTTTTTTTTACATATAAAACACTTCTAACCATGGTTTTAGGGATCCATAGCCGAGGTAAAGGCTTTGTGTATGTGCTGCATTGTTCCCTCTTGTGGTTGACACAAAGATCGGCCTACTTGAAGTGAAGGCAGTGGATCTCTATGAGCTTCTCATGATATGGCACGAAGACATTAGGGTGACGGGTGTTCTAACCTATTCTCCTCATGGTCATTGTGTGTTGAAGAGAAATGTTACAAGATGACAGCAGAGAGAGCAAGCAGAATATAATCATCCTTTACCTTTCCATGGCCTCAATCGAGTGTAGCGGTCCTTTGCGTGTCCGCTGCAGACATCCGTGGTCTGTCTGAAATGACAGAATAAGAAGCCATGACTGACTTTGATTTGCTGGAAAAGACACAAGTTATGAGCCCTGGTGGTATTTTTATAGGCTAACCTTAACCCTTCTTACCAATGAACCGTTGCTCACATCACAAATTTTTCAGTCATTCTGTAAGAGGCCAGTATCTGTAGAAACAACCAGACCGGCCTCAGTATGGAATGAGCATTATCTTCCTAGAAAAGCTAGCTAGCTATCTAGCTACATTAATAATACATTTTTTTTAAGTGGATACAGAGAAATAGCAAGTTTTAAAATCTTAAACCATCATTTTTTTAAACCACAAAAAGGCTGTAAAAATGCAGTACTGGGTGATTGGTTAACTGTCTGACTAAAGTAGAAGTATGTCCTGGTAGTTTTTGTTACTGGCCAAACCAACACAATTCATTTTCAAGTACAAATCAATCACCAAATTGAAATATGATGTTAGAAATGAGTAAAACAAACTGCTACTGCAATAATGGTAGTATCGATCAACATTGATGAAAACACACAGTATGTCAATCCACGAAGATTAAAAGTCACAAGTGATGAAACTGCATTTTTCATTTAAATCAATGCAAAAATAAATGCAGATCTACTGTGATGGCATCAGCCACACATGGGTAAAACCTGTCCATTCATTCGTTTCATTGGTTTGGTTTGCAGTTATTTCAGTAATATAATTCATTATTATTCTTACTTAAACCTAACAATGATATTATGAAGTGCACGCATAGTAGCATTGTGTGATTTTTAAAGATGTTTTCTGTTATATTAATTATTTTTCTCCTTCTTTGAGTTACCTGGTCTGGGGAGGCCGTTTCCTGTCTGGACAAAAGGCGTGGCCAAGGCCTGACTTTGAAAACACAGGACCAACTAAGTGTTTGTCAGAAACGGGGGCTGTTTTAGGTTTAGTCATGTTATTTTTGCGCTTAGTTGGTATTGGTGTTTGTTTTTGTTTCCCCTATTGTGTGTAAATGGTTTGGTGAAACCACTATATAGGTTACCCTCCTGTGTCTTTGTGTTTAGGTCAGTTTGTGAGTTAAGTTGTGTCTATTTTGTTTGGTTAAGTTTCTGGAAGTTACTCTTTGAGTAGAGTTATATTTAGTTGACCTCTTTTAATGGGCTCAGTAATTATATTTTGAACTTTGTCTTTTTGGGGTTAAAATTTTAAAAAGCCCATTTTGAAGACATTTTTCCTGTTTCCTCTATGCCATTGCTGCTTGGTCCCTCACACCTACACATTACACAATAGTCCAGGGGAACAGGTGAAAAAATTGTTCTGGTGACAAACATTAACAAACATCATCAGTTCTTTCTCTCTTGTACCAAGACGTCTTGCAGCAGGATCAGAAACACCTGATCTCAGATGCATGGTTGTAGGTAACCTTGTACCTACAGCGAATAAGCCACAGGAGGGGATGTTTCTGCCTCAGGCTGGACACATTTAGTTGAAAGGACTGTCTTAAAGTGATCTGAAAGGCCTAAGCTTCTATGAGGATGTGTAAGAGCAAGTGTATCAAATGCAGTAGACTGCAAGGGGGGAAGGGGTCTTCTCCAGTGCATTTGTAGAATTTGGATTGTTCTGCTGATACCAGATTTGTTTTAGTCTAAGATGGTTCAGATCTAAAACTTCATTGTTCTCAGTAATTTCTCTGAAACGTTATTGCTTTGACAAAACTTTTGACAAAAAAGAACTTTGTAAACTCTTGTACTTTTGCACAGAATATAAAAAGTAACCTTGGTCCTTTTAATGTTAAGATGAGCATTAAAATGACTGCTGCCAGAATTTCTTCTTGTAAGCTGGTAAACTATGATACGTCATGAAATTGATGAAAGTAAAGCTGAATTTGTTTGATTTTCCTATATTTCAGGAGGCTCACATTTGATTCAAGCAGCAGAATCCAGTCTAGCTCATAGCTCCCTGCCACTATGAAGTAAACAAAAAATGGGGAGTGTTGAGTAAAAAAAAAAAAATACAGAAGTTAGCAGACATGCAAACAACACTAACATAACAGAGTGAGAAGTGTGAAAGTTGGCAGGGTGCATCACTATGTCATGCGAAGAGTGAGTCATGTTAGCATATGACACAGTGCAGTTGACTGCCTAAAGTACTCTGCATTACATAACATTATTATTTTTCCATGGTGATTTTAAGGTATTTTTTCATTTAAAATTGTGTCAAATGTCTTTCTTTATGAGAGGTTTGTGTATAATTTAGTAAAATGTCACTATGAATGGTGTTCCCCAGGGTTCAATTTATGGATCCTTTCTGTATCCATCATTAAATAGAGCCAGGTAATGAGCCATCATCCAGTTTAAATACACATTTGCAGTTGTGTATGCTGCCAAAGTGGGTTTATGGGTCTTGAGTGGGTTGGGCTGTTGCTCAGAAGCAGTGTTGCTAAGATTTTAGTTACACAGGCACAAGAGACTTGTTGGAAACTATCTAGCAACAACCAGTCTTGAGTAAAAATGTGTCTTCCCATCCAGTTGGTGAATGGTTGCTAGAAGTTGCTGGTGATTCCTTTGTTCAATAGCAAGTTGTCATGGTTGCCAGTGATTAGCATGTCATGTCTGAAAATACAGAGTCACATTACAGTATTTGTATTGTATATATGTATTTGTACTGACATTAGATTACACACAGGTGCACTCCATTTAGTCATTAGCACTCATCAGGCAATGTCTATGGGCAACTGACTGCACTCAGACCAAAGGGGGCTGAATAATTACGCACTCCCCACTTTTCAGTTATTTATTTGTAAAAAAAAATGTTTGGAATCATGTATGATTTTCTCACGTGTACACCACTTTGTATTGGTCTTTCGCGTTGAATTCCAATAAAATTGATTCATGTTTGTGGCTGTAATGTGACAAAATGTGGGAAAGTTCAAGGGGGCCGAATACTTTTGCAAGCCACTGTACTTGCGAACAAGCAGTTTTGAAACTGTAAAAAGTATAACACAAATGTTGTCTGTTTCTAGTTTGCATTGCACTTTTTCAAGTTTATCTTCAGCAGAGAAAACAAATGGCAAGTGTTTGTTCAGATTCTATTTCACCTGACTATAACCAGGACCCTCCAACAACCAGTGAAAGAATTCACATTTTTCCCTTGTGACTATGGTTGTCAGATGGTCACTGACCGGTCTCTGGATCTGTGTGACTGAGGTCTGGAGCATTAAATGTTCAATAACACTGAGTCTTGAAAAATGCAAAATAGAATTACCAATAAGCTTTCATCAAAATGCAAAGTCCAAACAACCAATTATAGAGCAGCTCACATACACACTACTTGGTTGCAAACTGTGAGCTACTCTCACACATTCACCCTAAAATGAACCAAAAACAATTGGAACAATTATTCTAACAAATGCTGGGTTGCATAAGTAACAAATTTCCATTTCTTGATTATTTTACAACATAAAGAATTGATTTTGCTTGTCTTGAAGTAAGTTTCTACACTTGGTAATTAAAAAGAGAGAGCAAACATGTACCCCATATTAACTATCTGTGTCTGCCAATTTGTGTGCAAAATGAATCAAAAATCACATGTTAAACAAATCAGTTCATTTGGTTTCAACCTTGACTCGTTGTCATTTAAGAAGTAAAACTGGCACTGCTAACCAAGTCTTCGTACATGCAAAACTGTTTCTGTTTAGTGTGTGTGTGTGTGTGTGTGTGTGTGTGTGTGTGTGTGTGTGTGTGTGTGTGTGTGTGTGTGTGTGTGTGTGTGTGTGTGTGTTTGTGTGAAATATGTCTTTTAAGATAAATTTTATTTTCAGTGGTTAGAGTCTCCAGAAATTCAATGTGACCCAGTATAAGCTGATGGTAATGCATGTAGAAGTTGTTTGTCGACCACCATTATACAACAAATATACAAGAAGAATGCCTTACAAGCTGCCAGACCTCAGACAATAAGGCATGGGAAGATTAACCATTACCACATGAACAGAAGATGCCAAGGTACAAGGGAATTCAGCAAGCCCTGAAACAAACAATCCAATAGTAAATATGTGACAATACATCATTTACATTCAAAATATCTTTGAAGTACAAACAGAAAATGCTCCTGAATCTCTAAAGGGGCCTCTGTAATAATTTATTGAGAAGCTGAATTGTAGTCATTGTAGGGATAAACCCAAACAGCATATATATATATACATATTGTATATTTTATCCAAAGTGCCCTACATTTCGACTCTCATGCACCAATTTGCACACTAATAGTGCAGCAAGCTTCAGTGCCATTCAAGTCATTAGCATAAACATCTGTAGGTTCTCAAGGACACTTTGACAAGACAGAAGAAGAATACTGCAATTAGCTGCTGACCTCTACCTGCTGGCTCACAAAAAGAAACACATAACAGTATTCCTATTCCCTGAACTCTAGTGGTAATATTTATCAGTCAGGTTTGGATAGCCACCACCTTTTCTTCTCTGCAAGGACAGCGCAAGGGCTTTTAATGAACAGTATAGTCATTCGATTTTTAACTAAGTCAAACACATGAACAAAAACATAACAACAAGTTACTCCCAATGCATGACTGAAAAGTAAAATGTGCATTTTTTTTTTTTTTGGAAAAAAGGGGAAGTCTTCATTAATTCAAAACTCTCAAGAAAAAGAAGAAAATTGCCAAATGATTGACTCCCTATCTTCTACATATTTTAAAAGTCCCCAAACCTTTGCAAATAACTTTTGTTTTTCTTTCTGGATATATGTTTGGAGTTTTTTAGTGGAAGATTTGATATTATTTGTCATATCCAGCATGTAATATTTGACCAGTGAGTTTGAATCTAGTGGAATACCATTATGCAATACTTTTTAATAGGGTTAATAATGAGTAATAAGTAATACAATACTTTTTTAAAGTAATCACACCAGCATTGTTGATGGCCTGGATTTTCAGTTGGTACTTTGCGGTACTTTACTACCCTCACTCACCACCACAAAATCCAAGACACAAACTACAACTTGTAATTAGTTTACTGTTAACATGAACCCTCATTTACACCCACAAATACAAAACAAGTGGAAACCACTTGTAGAATAAAAGAACAAGGCAACTATTATGCCTTAACACCATTAAAGTTTAGCTGCTCCGCTGATATCAGTCATTTATCTTCACTAATCATAGTAGGCTAAATTTACAGGTCCCTCTCTCCTCACAGAAGCAGTGGTGTGTCTGAAGACTCAAGCAGTGAGCGTTAACCCACAGCTGCTCTGACTTTGACGCACAGCGCGTGGTACTGCAGGTGGACAGCGCTCCACTAACACCCCCTGCAACTCTCGATCAAACAGCTTTTCTAGTGGAAATTCAGCATTTCTGCAATTGATTAATTTTCAAAATCACGTCTCATTGATTTTTCCACTTAATTCAATAATCTAATTTAGAATATTTGACATGAATAGTTGATAGCCCTACTCTCTATATCCATGTGTCTCATCTGGACAGACTAATCAAAACATGAAAACAAATGAATCAAAAGATGCACATGAATTTTTGAATAAATTATCTCTCGTGTACATATATTACATGCTCTGTGTTGTAATTTATGCACTCTGTGGCCACTGATAGACTCCCTAGTGTGAATGCCATTGGACCATGGAAGGAAGCAGGAGGACCTTGAGAAAAAGCAAAGTGCCATGCAAATCTTGCCCAGAGACACAGCACAACATGTCAGCTAAAATCTAAATCTTTATTGATTTCCAATCAATAAAATCAATAAAATCAAAATTACTTTGATATATTTCTTTTGTTTTCAGATGAGGGAAATATTGTGAGATGGCAATAAGGGGTAGCACTGTATATGTGCCTTCTTTCCTTACACTAGCCCCATCTCTGTGGTCTCTAATAACACACTGTCAATACACTACAGTTATGAAGTGCCCCTTAGGGAATCACATCATCCGTCCTTCAAAATAGGTTGTTTGTTTATTGTGCCCATTGACATAAAAATGAAAATAAAGTCATAAAATTCCAGACAGACAGATGGACAGAGAAATATAAAGTTTGGATAGGCTCAAATCTGGGACTTCAAAGAGCTTTTTTCATCACCGGCTTTAATGAAGCCTTCTCAGAAGGGAGTGAGCAGTGAGACTTGCTTTATTAAAGCACAGTCACTAAGGGCCCCCTATGGACCCACATAACAAAGTGTGTCATTAAAAATTAACTTTGGGTGGAAGAGACTTAGTCACAGAGGAGAGAAGTAGCACCTAATCAGTCAGGTCTAAAGCTAAGAGGCCTGGAGAGTGACCGTGGCATGGCAGAGGTAAAGCTCTAGGTTTAGGCTACGTGAAAATCCCAGATATCACTGTACAGTGCAGAGATTAAAACAGATGAAAGGCTACTAGATTTCTGGAGAACAAAAGATATCTGGAGTAAGAAATAAAGAAGAAACTGGAAGGGCATCTGATAGTATGAAATCTGGAAAGGGGGCAAGATCAGATCATTTTCCTGTTGATTTGCATGAAAGTGTTAAAATAAAATAGTTAGTACTACTGTTATCACCATGGCAGCATTAGCTTTCTATGAACGGTGCTCTAAGTATATTACTTTCAAAGCATGGGAAACTTTCTATCAAACATGAGAAAATACAAGTTCTGATCTTAAAGGGATATGAAGAATTTTACCAAGAACAAGTCTAAATGTGTCAACCAGTAATAAAAATAATAAACACCAGAAGTGATTTTTTTTCTTTCTTTCTGTTTTCACTGTAAGGCAGGGTTTTCATAATGCTAGAAGAGTAAATATTATAAATAAAAGTCAGATAAAGCACAGATACAGATGGCTCTGTTTGTTCAATGTGCTGGAAAATTTCTGTTTGGAAAAAATTCAGAAAGTGTGTTCAGCTGATTCCAAGCACAGACACTTTTTTGGGACAAACAGGAATAATTCACACCCAATTTCTTTTTAAAGAGTCTCCACCATGGTTGCCATCTGTCTGCACTGCTGTTTACAACTTCACTAACAAATCTATGGAACAACGGTGGGACCGACTAAGCATAAGATATCATTATATGCTGATGATGCCAGTTTTGTTTTGCCTTATTACAATGTATAAAATGAAGTCAGAAATTTACTTTCTAGTACAAATAAAAGAAGGAACCCACTTGCTTTACTGTTTAATGTCATATAACAATTCCTATACAAATTGTGCCAAACACAGAACAGGTTGTTTGTGGTAATTATGGACCTGTTTTCACTGACTGGCACGTGTTGTGAAAGTTTCAAAACTACCTTCACATGCGTATTTATATAAAACACTGCAAAAGCTGGCTGGTAAGTATATTATTAAAAATTTTGTGTGAAGAGTATTCAAAATAATCTGTCTCTTTGTTAATATAAAGTCCCTTTTGGGGTAACCAGATTTTAGCCCAAGATGAGCAGATGCTACATTTAATTTTGGGTCCTTTGGGATTTAAAAGAAAAAATTTAGAATTAAGGTACAAATACTGTATACTGTTAAGTCGAATTGTTGAATGTTGTCATTGTGTTTCTTAAATTTGTAAAGTCTTAGTTCAAGCAGTAGGATCAAAGACATTCCTTTGTCTCTGACCACCTCCCCTAGCCACTCTGTGCTGGGGAAGGTTTTATTGCAGATACATCCTATCTGACAGATCTGTTTCTTGTGACCCTTTTGGTCAGCAGGAGGTCACACAAACACACCCCCATTACACACACACACACACACACACACACACACACACACACACACACACACACACACACACACACACACACACACACTAAACAGAAACTACAGAAACAGTTTTGCATGTACGAAGTGCCAGTTTTACTTCTTAAATGACAACGAGTCAAGGTTGAAACCAAATGAACTGATTTGTTTAACATGTGATTTTTGATTCATTTTGCACACAAATTGGCAGACACAGATAGTTAATATGGGGAACTTGTTTGCTCTCTCTTTTTAATTACCAAGTGTAGAAACTTACTTCAAGACAAGAAAAATCAATTCTTTATGTTGTAAAATAATCAAGAAATGGAAATTTGTTACTTATGCAACCCAGCATTTGTTAGAATAATTGTTCCAATTGTTTTTGGTTCATTTTAGGGTGAATGTGTGAGAGTAGCTCACAGTTTGCAACCAAGTAGTGTGTATGTGAGCTGCTCTATAATTGGTTGTTTGGACTTTGCATTTTGATGAAAGCTTATTGGTAATTCTATTTTGCATTTTTCAAGACTCAGTGTTATTGAACATTTAATGCTCCAGACCTCAGTCACACAGATCCAGAGACCGGTCAGTGACCATCTGACAACCATAGTCACGGGTTTTACGGTGGGAGGTGCTTTTGCTGTGATGTGTATTGAACTGTTTTTCCCAATAAAAGGCAGCGAGCGGAGGCCGGATTTGGGGTCATTTTGTGGTAGGATTCGAAGTGCGTTCCTGAGATACCGACGAGGCCTCCCTTGCGCAAGTAAATCGATGGATTGCTGACTGTCTTGTTTTCTTCATGATGAATAAGTCTCTAAACTAGCGGGGCTTGTGGAAACACAGACCCAACAATACTCTAAATTGTTTTTTTGTTTTTTTTTAATTTCCAAAACTGTCATGGCCCCGAGTGCCCTTCTCACCTTCTTCCTCTGCTCTGTGTTTTCTTGCTCCTCTGTCCTAATCTGTATGGGCAATACTTACCTGCCTATAACATCGCCCCGAGGTGAGTCCTACCTGTCCTACTCTGGCTGACACACCTGCCTTTCATCTTCTTCTTTGCCTTTGTGATATTTTTCCCTTTACTTACTGTGGTCTCTCATCTTCCTGCTTCAGGTTCCCGATCTGTCAGCCTGTCATCTGCCTCAAACGTCACTCCTCATCCTCAAGAGTTGTGTGTGTTAGATACCTGATGAAGATCAGGGATTTTGAGTTCTTCATTATCTTCACATTAGCATGTTGTTTGTGCAGATGCTATAGTGGACTTGTTTCATTCCAGAAGTGGGGGCACCAGCTACCATGCCTCCACTTCCATTTCAGCTACGCCTGAAACATGATTACCCCAACACCACTGGATCAAAGCACAGAGAAGACGAGTGGGGATATTATTTAGTGGAGGACAACACATATGTATAGATATATATCAATGAGTCAATAATTATGATCTAAGAATATCATGTGTATGATTCTGAAAATGGCCTTTTACATAATGAGCACATTGACTCTACATATTTTAAGTATATTTTGATGATAAAACTAAACTTTAAAATTTTTCTCACCTTCAGAAAACTATTATAAAACTCAAAGTTATGTTTAAAGTTAGTGCAGCACCATTTTCACATAATAAATATGCAATGGGACACAGAACCTGAACATTGTGCCTAATATTTTCTACTCCGGTTTTCTATGCTGGCTCTTATTTCAGATATTTTTTTTCAATCCTGGAAACACCTGAGTTCAAGTTGTTCAAGTACACAGAAAAAAATGTCTTTTTTTTTTCTATCCATCTATCGGATAACTGAACCTCTCTAATGCAAGTATCAATGTACAGGGTGGGCCATTTATATGGATACACCGTAATAAAATGGGAATGGTTGGTGATATTGTGGGGATAGGTTAATTGGATAATCCAAATTGCCACTAGGTATGAATGAGTGCGATTCGAAAGTGAATGCGAATGGTTGTCTGTCCCTGTGTGTTAGCCCTGCGACAGACTGGTGACCTGTCCAGGGTGTACCCCGCCTCTTGCCCTAGAGCTGGGATAGGCTCCAGAGCCCCCCGCGACCCTGAAAAAGGATAAGCGGAAGTGAATGGATGGATGGATGGATGGTTATATTAAAGTCCTGTTTGTGGCACATTAGTATATGTGAGGGGGCAAACTCCTCAAGATGGGTGGTGACCATGGTGGCCATTTAGAAGTCGGCCATCTTGGGTACAACTTTTGTTTTTTCAACTGGAAGAGGGCCATGTGACACATCAAACTTATTGGTAATGTCACAAGAAAAACAATGTTGTGCTTGGTTTCAACGTAACTTTATTCTTTCATAAGTTATTTACAAGTTTCTGACCGCTTATAAAATGTGTTCAATGTGCTGCCCATTGTGTTGGATTGTCAATGCAACCCTCTTCTCCCACTCTTCACACACTGATAGCAACACCACAGGAGAAATGCCAGCACAGGCATCCAGTATCCATAGTTTCAGGTGCTGTACATCTCGTATCTTCACACTATAGACAATTGCCTTCAGATGACCCCAAAGCTAAAAGTCTAAGGGGGTCAGATCGGGAGACCTTGGGGGCCATTCAACTGGCCCACGACGACCAATCCACTTTCCAGGAAGCTGTTCATCTAGGAATGCTCGGACCTGGCACCCATAATGTGGTGGTGCACCATCTTGTTGGAAAAACTCAGGGAACGTGCCAGCTTCAGTGCATAAAGAGGGAAACACATCATCATGTAGCAATTTCAAATATCCAGTGGGCTTGAGGTTTCCATTGATGAAGAATGGACCCACTATCATTGTACCCCATATACCACAACAAACCATCACTTTTGTTGTTCCAACAGTCTTGGAGGGATCCATCCAATGTGGGTTAGTGTCAGACCAATAGCGGTGGTTTTGTTTGTTAACTTCACCATTCACATAAAAGTTTGCCTCATCACTGAACAAAATCTTCTGCGTGAACCGAGGGTCCTGTTCCAATTTTTGTTTTGCCCATTCTGCAAATTCTGTGCGCCGATCTGGGTCATTCTCGTTGAGATGCTGCAGTAGCTGGAGTTTGTAAGGGTGCCATTTGTGAGTAGCTAATATCTGCCGAAGGGATGTTCGACTAATGCCACTCTACAGTGAAATGCGGCGAGTGCTACGCTGTGGGCTCTTGCTGAATGAAGCTAGGACAGCAACTGATGTTTCTTCATTAGTGACAGTTTTTTTGCATCCACATTTTGGCAAATCCAACACTAAACCAGTTTCACGAAACATAGCAAGCAGTTTGCTAACTGTAGCATGGGAGATGGGTGGTCTCGTAGGGTGTCTTGCATTGAAATCTGCTGCAATGACCCGGTTACTGCATTCACCAGATATCAACACAATTTCGATCCGCTCCTCACGTGTTAACCTCTTCGACATGTCAATGGCTGTGAACAAAGAGAAACTTGTAAATAACTCATGAAAGAATAAAGTTACGTTGAAACCAAGCACACCATTGTTTTTCTTGTGACATTACCAATAAGTTTGATGTGTCGCATGGCCCTCTTCAACAAAAGTTGTATCCAAGATCGCCGACTTCTAAATGGCCACCATGGTCACCACCCATCTTGAGGAGTTTGCCCCCTCACATATACTAATGTGCCACAAACAGGACTTTAATATCACCAACCATTCCCATTTTATTACGGTATATCCATATAAATGGCCCACTCTGTACAATTATATTCTTCCTATAGTTACACAGGGAACAACGACTGAAGTTAGTAGAGTACTGTGTTACATTACAGAAAAATGTAACTCTTACATTTTAATGTGTTACATTGTAACCCATTGACCATCAGTGCGATCACCAGTGTGGCTGTTTTTATAGTGCTGTCATAAAATCCTTGTTCCTTTTTTTTGGTACAATAGTTGGTTCATATTCCCTGTAGATTATAAAAACTTCATTTTAAGCTGGTTAGCTTACAATATTAGACACAGACTGCAATACTGGTTCTTAATGATGTAGAGAGAACTTTGAAATAAAGTGTTACTGCTAGTAATTGCTCTCTATTGCTGTGTAGACTTGTACTTCTGTTCCTTGCCAAAATGAACACCTGGCTCTTGGCTTGATGCTGTAATAATGAAGGAGGAAAAAAAAAGACTGCAGCTGTGCTATAGTTGTATTTAGCACCTAAATTAATAAATATCTTCTACAGGTTATGCGGAAATTGATAAGACAGTTTATTGGATGTGTCTACTTTCTTTTCTCCCATTATGAAACATTGTCTTTTTCTTATTCCCTCATTTCTCCATTGAGAAATATAGGGAGTGTCATTACTTAGAGGCCACGCAACAGTGTCGTCTAAGTGACCACGGTACCTGGGAGCTAGCTAGAAAGATGGCAAAGACAGCACACTGGGGCAAAGTTAGCATATCTGCCTTCATTATAACAACCCCACTGACATAATATCAACTCTAATGCATGACAAACACAGGAATTATAATATTCAAGGAATCAAGGTCAAGAGGTCATTATAAGCAGCATTTTCATAGCTATGCTATTTTTTCCTATGGTTTAGCTACATGTTGAAGAGTATAGGAAGAAAAACAGATTGAAATCAGCAATAATATTAGCACAAGTTTCATTTGTTTTGGGTATTTTTTTTAATATATTTTTTTTTACTTTTGTGCCCACAGGAAGTGAAAATATCCACTAAAGCCACTGCTCTTCAGAGGGAATATCAAATATGGAACAGTCAGCAGAGGGAATGACAAATCTTCCTTTAAATATTTACACTGCACTATCATCTGCACTATAGCCTCATGTACTTTTTTGGTGCTGGACACAGACCTCTGATAGCAATTTCCTGTACACCTTGAGCCTCAGTTGAACAAGCAAGGCTAACTTTGGTCACTTAATTATTATTTTCAGGTAGCAGGTTTTCTGAATAAATTATTAATTCTGTTATTAATCTTATAGAAAATGTTGAACTCTTGCAAAAACATTTTAAACATCCTTTAAATGAAGCTTAAGAATTTGAATTCTTAATTCTACATCTTTTACAATCTTTTATCATAGCATATGATATCAGCTGGTAATTATTTTACCAGTGTCGATTTAAATAATGCTAACAATTATGCGCCTCATGCAGGTTGTGCGCTGCAGAGGCAACATTCTGTCTCCATTTGCTTCATGTGATTTTGCACTCCCTCCTCACAGGAGGAGAAGAGCTGATTACAGTGTTCTCCCTGTCTTTTTCAATAAGCTCAGCACTGTCGCCTCCGCTCACAGTCAAACACATGTGTGGAGTGACTGTCAACCCGCCAAGGCCCATTTACTCCAGCACACACCACATCCAAACTCCCAGTGCTCTCTCTACATCACATCTCCTCCCCAGCTCACTCTCAGCTCATAGTCATGTTCTGTAGCTTTGAACTTTTGAATTTAGCTCACCGCCAGCCTTTACCCCACAGCCCCTTTCCACTTCCTCTATTTCTACTCTCCTCCCAATCTTATAACCACCCCCCCCCCCCACCCCACCCCCCCTCGAGCTGCACTCAGGGCTACATGATAACACACTTTGGAGTGAGCTGCTTTCCCCCAGAGCAGCCCAAACTGTGAGCATATTCACTCCATCATAACAGCACTGTAGCAAAACTGCTGTCACGCCGAGTTTGCCATGCTAATGTGGCTGTAGGCGACACTCGCCTGCCCTTAAAATGCAGTGATGGAGGTGTGGGGCGTGTTTTGTGGGTGTTGGAGGGGAGGTGCGGGGTGTTTGGGGAGCTACATGGCACAAATCAGGGTTTCTGAGGCAATGGAAAGAAATATAATACAGAGAATAAGATGTAGAACAACTCTAATGCACCCATCCAAGGAGTATTTTCTCTCCTAAACAAAAGATGTCTAGTTCACTACTAGATGCATGGCATAATGTGAAAACACTAATAGTAGTTCCGCGCATTCTTTTCCATCTACCCTTTGAGAGCGGTGATAGAAGAGGCTTCAAAGGGCTCGATTGAAACCTGGCAAAGCTTTGAACTATGTCCTTGGACTGTCATGTGGAAAGACAGACACTCCCTTCAGTCATCCACTTACAAACAGAATAGTATACAGACAAATGTACTCAGATCGTACCAACATGTCAACACTGCTTTACCCTTATACCTAAACGCACACTTGTTCAGCTGTGGCTGGAGCCAGGAACTGATTAGCGCAACAAAGATCTTACTATTCTCAAAATGAGCAATTACTTCCTACTGGTAACATGTTGCTGTTGTCTGCAAAATCACTGAGACTCCAATGAACCAATTACCATCACTGCAGTTTTCTGGGTTAAAGGTTCCAGTCTTTTATAAGGCACACGTGGGAAGCATGAAAGTGAGTCCTCCTTTGATGTTTGATAATACTTCTTGAGTTAATGCTTCTCTGAAATGGCTGGTAGCCTTTTTTTATATATGTGTAGAGTTAAGTGATGCAAATAATATTTGGACATTTTGAGAAAGAGACTTATTTGCTTTCTTGAGTGTTTGATAAGAAGATTAGTACCAATCTCATGTCTCCTGCAAATTTAAAGCCAGCAAACATCAGAATGACTTTTATAAGTCATTTTTCGAACGTCCACGTAAGGAAGCTGTTTTGTAACGTCAGGCAACGTCTTCTTTTCCAAGTCTACTGAATTCTATTGTTGACGTCTGTAGGACCTCTGAGCACGGGCTATCTTCAAGATGGCGCAGCTCTTGAGCTAAGTCAAAAGTGAGCAGCCGCTCGGTGGATTTGGAGCAGAAATGTCCGGAGCTTCTCACAGACAGTTTTCAAAATGTGCGTATTGACAAAGACTGTCAAGCAGATAGTTCAGGTTATACATACACACTTACACACTCTTCTCAGTCCTTCTACCAATCACAATCACATATACTTCCTCGTACAAAGCTCTTCACAATAAAACAAGATACCAACCTCACTAAAATAAAAACAAACCAATTATAACTCAAACGGTCTTTTAAACATATTAAACGCATTGTACTCCTTTCTAAATACTTCAACCATTTTATTTTACACTGTAACATGGATTTCAACATTTTTAATATTTCAGCACTTTTTCATAAATGACCGTTTTAACCTTATTATGAACATTTTCTTTTATTTATTGAAGTAGTTAAGGAAACACAGGAAAAGGTAAAATAACAAAAACCAACCCACATGTACTGAGTAAATCAATAAGACAACACATAATAAATTGTGTTTGTTTATAAATAATCCTTATCGTATCATTTTAATAACAACAATGCTGATGTTTATAAATAAAATATATTACATTTATTAATCAAATTTCCTGCACCTGTCATAGACATCCACATGACATCCCAAATAATTACCAAGTTCAAATGTTGAACTTCATATTCATGTCCAGGTTGGGTCACGATTGGACATCCAAATTTTGGACCAAACTCAGATGTGGTATAGATGTGCAGAATTGGCCATGGACCAACGGACCCAATATAGACATGATCTGCACGTCTATCCAACATCAATATTTAGTGGGTTAGCACAAAGACTAACACAAAAACCAAAACACAAAAACAGCTAGCTCGGTTGTGTCCAAAGCTGATAAAATATGACTGCCGGCACGTTTTAAAGGTGGCTAATAAAAAGAACTAACAGACTTAAAAACTCCTTTGTCCCACACGCCATCAGACTGTTTAACTCCTCCCTGGAGGGGAGAGGGAGGGGAAACAGGAGGACAAAGGAGGGGGGAACAACTAAGCTGTAGTGCCTCTTCACCTCACTGTGCAATACCTTTTGTGCAATACTTTTGTAAATAGTCAACGGTGCAATAGACTCAATACTTGAAATGTGCAATTCACTTGTATTTTTATTTTTTATTCCTATTTATTCTATTTATCCCCTTCGTATATTTTATTTATATTGTCTCTGTATTTATATATATGTGTGTGTGTATATATATATATATATATATATATATACATATATATATATATATATATATATATATATATATATATATATATATATATATATATAAAATATTCTGTAACTCTGTAACTTCTGTCGGTGCTGTGCTTTTTTGGAAATCGAATTTCCCAGAGGAACCCACCCGAGGGATTAATAAAGTTCTATCTAATCTAATCTAATCTAATCTAATTAACATGTCATTTCTCATTTTATGATTTAACAGGTGATAGACTTGGCTTATTCCTGGTTATTTTTGGTAGGGAATTACAGAACTTCCTCTGATACACATAGCTATACCAACTATTTCAGTGTGAGACTCATCTTTCACCCTTCAAACCTAACTTGACTGGAGAAAAAAGACTCTTTAGCTATTGTTTGAGGAGGCTTTTTGAATAACTTTAAATTACCAATCTAAACTACAGCCACCTTTTGCAGAACTTCTTACACAGGCACACCTCTTCTGTTTATTGCTCCTATCTCCCGCTGTGTGTATTTTCCATTCACTTTTCTTTCTAGGGCTACTTCTGATGTTTCCCCCCGCAGCTGTAATTTGCTCCATTTTCTTTGTTATTGTAAGTCTTGAAGTATTTAACCAGATGATTTCCTTCACTTATTGAAGGAATGCCCCAACCAATAACCAGTGTTGGGGAGTAACGGAATACATGTACCGCCGTTATGTATTTAAAATACAAAATATGAGTAACTACAACAACAACAAAAAAAGGTGGTATTTAGAATACAGTTACTTTGTTGAAATAAATGGATTACATGGCAGTATTTTCCTGTTTCAAATTGTGGCGGGTCATGACTGTTTGGGTTTTGTTTGACAGCTACGGCAGCGTTATGGTTGCCATGGTTAGAGGGCGACACGCTCTCTCTGCGACTGTGTGTTTCCTGGGTGAGAGAGGCCTTTTTGTTGTTGTTGTTGTTGTTGTTGTGCTAAGCTATGCTGAGCAGTTTGGTTAGCAGCGGTGTGTTTCTGTTGGAAAATAAACGGCTGTGCTCCCTGGCAACTCAGGGTAGCAAGACCAAACGACACCTCTGTCTCCTCCTTGTCTGAGCTTGCCACAATGTGTTTGGCTTGTTTCCTCCGAAACAATAAGTTCCGTTGGAGCAGCCTTTCAACGCCTCTCTCACATCAAAGTTGACCCAGACAAGTAAAGCTATTTTTCGGCTACGAACCGGACTTATTAGCCAGAGGTCCCTTTACTACGGTTTGGAGCCGCAGACCTTCAGTAATAGTAATAAATCACACAGCAATAGTACATTCATGTAGTTGTAAAAAGCATGATAATATATTGAGTAATCCAAAGTATTCAGAATAATTGAGTAACGTAACGGAATACGTTACAAAATACATTTTGGGGCATGTATTCTGTAATCTGTAGTGGAATACATTTTAAAAGTAATCTTCCCAACACTGCCAATAACACAATTTGTGTGAATATAATGTACCCAAAAAAACTAATGAAATAAGGATTAAAAGCCTGATTCTGATCTGTTCTTAAAAAGAAGACAGGAGCATATATGAACACTGAACCAGGTCTTCTTGCTGTTCTTTCATTCTATATATACAGCCATTTTAAAACCCCTTCCTTTCAATGTAAGTGATGTGAGAGACATTGTGCTCAAACATGTGGTCAAATATAGAGCAAGAAAAACCTCTTTTTATGTCATTATGGGCAACCAATACAAGCAAGAAGCCACAATGTGAGCCTGTCCATTAAAAGAAAATCGAAGTGTTCACAACAGCATTCAGAATTCTTCACAATACAAAAAACGCATCTTTTGGCCTCCAACAGTGGACTCAGCTCTCTGCTGGTCCTGCTAGACTGCAGTGCAGCATTCAATGATAGTCACCACGACACATGCGTCCCTTAAGCAATATAATCAAGTAAGGGCTAACATTCATTGCTATACAGATGATACCCAGCTCTCTCTATCATGAAGCCAGATAACAAACACCAGTTAATTAAACTACAGGAATGTCTGAAAGGTATAAAGAACTGGATGACCTCTAATTGTCTAACCAGAAACTTACTCTGCATGGCATAATCTTGACCTCCAGTAACACTTTGAGGAATCTTGGAGTCATTTTTGACCAGGACATGTCCTTCAATGCGCATATTAAACATGCATTTATTACTTGTAGGGTCTACTGTTGTACTTCATTGTTACTGGGCTTTCCTAAAAACTCCTTGAAAAGTTTTCAGTGGATCCAAAATGCCACAGCAAGTACTGACAGGGACTAGAAAACCAGAGAATATTCACCCATATTGCTTCTTTTCATTGGCTCCCTGTTAAATCCAGAATCAATTTAAATCCTTCTCCGCTCATACAAGGTCTTGAATAATTAGGCCTCATCTTATCTTAAAGACCTCATAGTACCCTCTCACCCCAATAAAGCACTTTGCACTTGGTCTACACACTTACTTGTAGTTCTTAGAGTATTTAGAGTGAGAGGCAGAGCCTTCAGCTTTCATGCCCTTCTTCTGTTGAACCCAGTTTGGATTTGGGGGGCAAACACTTGCTATACCCTCAGGTCATCTGGATCCGGTCTTTTATCAGTTCCCAGAGTCAGAACCAGACACGGAGAAGCTGCATTCAGCTTTTATGCTCCTTATATCTGGAACAAACTCCCAGAAAGCCTCAGATCAGCTGAAACACTCAGTTTATTTAAATCCAGGTTGAAGACTCACCTGTTCTCAGCTGCATTTGAATAAAGCACCAAATCCACACTTTAAGCTTAAATTTCAAAACTTACATTTAACTACTGATTTTATCTACTGTTCTGATTTTATCTGTTTTGATTTTATATACTGTTGTTTGTTTGTTTGTTAATTAGTTAGTTTATTTGCTTGTTTTATTCAATTTTAAATCATGCTTTTTATTTGTTCTTGTTTCTAATGTCTCTGTAAAGCACTTTGAATCACCTTGTTGTTGAATTGTGCTATACAAATAAACTTGCCTTGCCTTGCCTTGCCTATACTTTTAAGATTAGGCTTAAAACTTTGCTTTTTGATAAAGCTAATGCTGGATCAGGTGACCCTAAACTCTCACTTAGTTACACAGCAATAGAATTTGGCTCCTAGGGGCTTTCCGTACTGAGAATTTCTTTTGCACTCATCTCTTTTCACTTTCTGTGTGTTTCTGTGCATTACCGCTCCTCCACAGTGTGTCTTTTGTCCTGTCTCATTCCCCTCACCCCTTGTGGCAGATGGCTGCCCCTCCTTGAGCATGGTTCTGCCGGAGATTTCTTCCTGTAAAAAGGGAGTTTTTTGTTTCCACTGTCGCCAAGTGTGGTCATCTGATTGTTCGGGTTTTCTCTGTGATATTCTACGGTCTTAACCTTATAAAAATAAAGCACTTTGGGATTAATTACTGTTGTGATTTTGTGCAATATGAATATAGTTGAATTAAAAATCGAATGGAAACCATCATTTAATATTAGAAACCATTATTAATCATGCATGCCATAAGGAGTATGAATTCTAGACACTGGTGGTGCTAGGGTAAAAAACACTGAGTGTAGTTTGGAATGAACCTACTGGAAGGACCCTTTGGCATGCTGTTCCTGATTAAAACTAAAGGTGAATGAAAAGGAAGATAACTGGCTCACAGGGCTTATGGAAATATCTGACGTAAAGACTGAAGTAAAGATCTGAAGACTATAATGCCTTAAGTCAGCTAATTTATTTGGAAGCAAGAAGGAAAAAGAGAAAAAAATGTGAAGCACCAATATGAAAAACTTGGAACTTTTCCTTTGTGTATATATGAAACCTAAAGGATTTGTTCTTCTCTGTCACTGACAAGCATCAGCTTTTGAGCCAAGGTTGGCGTTTTTACCCATAAATGCATTTTATTCTCCCTTTTCTTCCCCCTTGCTGATTTGTATGAATAGCTAAACAAAGATTACGGTTTTGCTGCAGTATGGACTGTCATCTTGTCATTGTGCTGCCTGTTGAGATATCCTTTCACTCCACTCTGCTGACATGTTGAAGTTTACACAGTGCCGCCTGTATGTTTGTGTGATGCACAAGTGAAACCAGAAGCAGGTCAGGAGTGAAATCAAACCATCAGGTTGTTGGTGTGATGGAAAATGAATGATTGTTAATTCATGTCTGTGATGAATAAGTTATCAGCGCTACAGTTCGGGGCTAGACTTAAAGGCATGGGGCATATGGGAAATGAGGAGGGGCACAGATGCTCCTCGGGGCCAGAGGGCTGATGGGCAAACTGAAAAAGGGACACAGAGAAGGGTGAGGAGGCATTGTGGCAAGTTAAAAACATAAAATATCATGCAAAAACAGCAAGAAACGACATGCTTACTCTGCCTCAAATGCCAACTGTGTTCTCACTGTGCAAAACTAGCTCACTAACTCAGCCCCAAACCCAATATCTGAAGTTCCAGTTCACTGGAGGGGCCTGCAGAGAGGCTGCTTGAAAAGGTCTATCTTTAAAGTCCTGCGCAACTTTGACCTCCCACATCAGTAAACGGCTCAAAGAGAAAAGCCTCTCCACCTGTGTCAATAACAACACTGCCCTCATGGGAGCGAGACGCAAAAGCACATAGAAAACACAGGTGTCCGTATTAAAATGCTCCCAAATATACCAGCAATAATGGCAAACATGCAGCTGATATTCCCACAGACACATATGTGGACACATACTGCGGAAGCATCGAGAGGATCTCAGCACCATCTGCTGGCGGCTTTATGAACAATCTGCTCCACAGAGGCAAAGGCAAATCAGTCCCCTAAAATCATTTTCTCCAGCATTTTTGCCAAGCTTCCCGCTTTCCATTTACACCTCTGTCAAGCTGAGAAACTAATCTGATCTGATTAGTTACAGTTTGACATGGCAGCAGCACACTGCATTTTTATCACTCATCAAGACCTTTTATTGTGAAGAATATGCAAGAAGGCAAGGGGGGGGGGGTTTCCCACAATTTGATGGGTACCTCATTTCTCATATTACAGCAATACAGTTTGTTTCATTAGAGGCTCTGAGCATGCGCGCCAACTGTGTTTAAGCTGTAAAATAATTAATCAAACAAGAAAAAGGTGGTATTTGACTTCATTGCATAGTTTGCTTATGCACTGATGCTAATTTAAAAGTTCACTAACAGAAATATATAACATTAACGTGAACCTCAAACAAGGACAAGAAATGACCTACTATACTTATATTAGGGGTTTCTCTCTTTCAAACGATTCTAGGCACATGTAACAAAATAATGTTGTCCCCTTGAATAAAGGGAATGCTTGAAGGTGGTATTATTTTTGGCTACCTAAACTATGTAGATGTAGAGCTGTTTTGAGATGGATTCTGCTGGCAGTGTGCTTTTCATATTCATCTTATCGCCTACAGAAGAACAGCAGAATAATAAACTCTTTTGTGTAAAAATTCTCCTCCCAGCAAGAAGAGCTTGTGGGGCATTTAGTTACAGTGGAAACACACAGCTTAGCATTTCAATGTCGGGGTCTCGGACAAAATGCGCAGGCTATCTACACTTTCTCGACTATGTATCCGCCCATAGCAGTTATGGGTCTGTATATGTGTAAGTGTAAAAGTGCTCCTATCTTCCTACAATTACAGACTTATACATCAGTTTGTTATCAATGGAAACAGCTGTTCAGGAGCTGATTGTGAAATGGTAATACGCTTGCAGAGAACAGTGACAAGACAAATCTTTCTCGAAGGAACATCTTTTTTAGAAACCACAGCGTGATCCCTCACAGGAGCTATCTCCGGCTAGATCAGAAAATGAGTTGCTGCTATATGTATAAAGGACTCCCTCGTTCTACTCGCAGTCCTTCAGGACATAGTGTGAAGCAACACACAGGTCCTTCTTTATTCTATGTAACCACAGTGAACTAACGCAGGGAAATGTAATAAGCTTGTTCTTGGTGTTGTTTGCTTTCTCTGGTAAGTTACTGTAATCTGTTTACGTATAAGAATCAAGAGAACATGATGTACTGCTGGAGCAGAGATTTCCTTGATGATGTCGCACCCTGGCATCACAAAAATACACGCTCACACACTCACACATGCGCACACATTTACAGAGGGTGGTAATGAGGGACTAATAGCTTCTCGGAGAAGGAGATCCAACCTAATTTGCGCCATACGAATCCCCCCCGTGGTGACTACACCTAAAAGACGAACATATTATTGCTCAGTGTGTGTCTGCGATGCTGTGGGGAAAATAATACTATACATGTTGCTCTGAGGAACGGAAAGAGACTGCAGTATGTGTATAACGTAAGAGAGAGATAAAAACAAAACAAGGAGAAGAGGAGCGAGATGCTATTCAGCGGTGCTAATCTCTTTGATACCCACACTATGGTGTTCTGTACCACGATGAGAAACACCCAAATTATTCTTTTCGTCTTTTATTCATGACCTGCGGGGCATCCTCCCTTGCCCTCTTACTGCTGTGCTCATAGTCTCACTCCTTTCTCGCTATCGCTCACGCACACTCTCGCGTTCTCCTCATTCTTTCATTTGCCATCTTATCAACCCCGTGTGATATCTCGCCAAGCTTATGCATTTATGAGCAATTACTTATTTACATAAAATATATAGTGCAGCATTAGGAGTTTGGGTAAAGCGTGAGCCGAGCATTAGCGAGTATGTTTTTCATGATTAAAATCAGCTCTAATTATGCATTAAAGGTAGTAACATCCATTTGAGAAATTAATGGCAGGTTCATTTAAGACTAGTAAAAGGGGCGATGTTATTATATTATATAAGATGAATTAATGCCCAGATTGATATATTAAAGGTATTATACAGTGTTAAAATTACTGATGAGGGACAGAAAACATTTTGTGCACAAGAAAATTAGTCAGATTGTGATGTTTTAAATAAAAATCAAGTGGATTTAAAAATAATAATAATAATGATTAAAAAATCAGTAACTAAGCATTTTAAGCAGTTCTCTGTTCTGTAATCCCTGTTTGTTTGTATTGGACAGACACCTTGCTGTTTCCTGTTTTTGTTTGTTGCTGCTGTTGTTCGTTTAATATTTTATTTTGTTGTGGCTTATTAAATGGACAAATAGACGACTGTTCCTTTTAATTCAACTGAATTCAGCTCATTTGTACTTCCCAGTCACACACGCAGAGGTTCAATGAGCTTCTAAGGCATAAAAACATTAAAAAAAAAAAAAAAAAGAACTTTACTGTAGAAGATGCTTGCTTGATTTGTTCCCCTGTCAGATGCATTGATAATGGAAGTTTAATGTTTCATTTCAAATCTCAGGTCTGTGTGGAGTTTACAGTTTGCATGTTCTCACTGTGCCTGCATGAGTTTCCTCTGTTTACTCCAGCTTGCTGACATGAATGTCAGGTAACTGTTCATAGCTGGGAATGTGAGAATGAATCATTGTGTATTAGTACACTGGGTGTACCACACTCTTAACAGGCATCGGCTCCAGTGTTTGCATGATGCTAGCAGGGCTGTTAACTTATTTGTTTAGGCTTTGATATTTTTGTAGATTACACCAGTTTAGGCTTTCTTTTTCCCCCTTTTTAATGTGACCTTTTATAAGTTAAACCTTGTTGGTGATGTTGGGAACATAAAAATACCACAAAAGCTAAAGTATCTTTTGCAGTAACATAATTTTAGGTACCAATCTTTTTTCCTTTAATATCCCATTAAATGTTATTAAAAAGTTATTCAAGCCCTTACTTTGGTTAAACGTCTTAACAGTTAAAAATGATATATTATTCCATATAACATTACTACAGTAGCTTCTTAATACTGATGCATCAGTGCTTGAGTAATATTTTGCTGCTGCTGCTTGAGATGAAGCATTAACTTCTTTACATACACTGTACAGTAGTTAGCTTTTGCACTCCAGTGGTTCAAATCTTGGTTTTGTGCCTCTTCCAAGGGATCAAGGCAGAATGTAGAGCCTCAGAAGGTGATTAATAGGAGAGAAAAGAAGAAGTAGAGGAGAAGAAACTTCTCCTGCATGCATTTGCATTCATGTTTCAACTTGATGACTTTGGACGCTGTGTAGACAAACTCTGCAGTAAGACTTTATTATGGCCACTTACACAGTACAAAAGAGAATCCATGTTTTATGATATTTATTATTGTCTTAAACCTTATAGTTCCCATCCTATATGTAGTGGAATAAAAAGGCAGCTAGGCACTATAAATGAAAATACCGTATAGAAAAACTGTACAGATACTAAACTAAATGTTTTTCTAGCAGTGCCCTGTTCTCACTGTATTTTAGATTGTCTAGATGCTTGTTTTTCTTAGCACCCATGTTAGCTGAAAGCTAAAGGTTTATTGTTGACCTTGGATAGCAGTTTTTAGTAGTTGTAAAAAGATTTATCAGACGGTGCTCAGTATGGAAATAAATAGTATAATAAACATTAAGTAACTAGTATTTAAACAAAGTAAATATTTAGGAGGGAACGTGATCACTCATTGATTACTCACTTTTTGGGGGTTTTTTTTAATGTGGAAGTGAAATGGGCTGGCACAGTCTGTCCCGTTTATCGTGCTACAAATCGTGGTTGAACAGACAAAATAAATTCAAAGTTCTGTAACAATGGAATGAATCAGAGTAGTGAAAATGTCAGCTCTCCATTGTTAAATAACAATCAATGGCGGCAGACATTTGGAGCATTTGGTCTTTTCAAGGCCTAAGTTTAATTCAATAACATTCACACTGAGTTCGTGAGCAATTGCTATTGATGACCACTGAGAGCCTGACAAGTTGTACAGACTGTTCTGCAGATTTGTTGCTTCTGATGTGCATCGAGCAACACGATTTTTATTTATGGTTGGGTTCACTTTGGGGTCTGTTTTTTTCAATAACATTAGCTACAACATTTGATCAGGTTCCATTAGTACACATTTTGCTCACTTCTCCACAGTTTTGCGATAGAGAAACTACACAAAGTGTTACACTTTACAAGGTAATGCTGAACTTCTATTGAAAGCAAATTAATTCAAAGCATTATTAAGACTGCACTCAGAAACGTCCAAATACTGGTACAGAACAATGGACATGAAAGTCTAAATTGTGATAAATAAAACACCATCTGTGCACCTTTTTATTCAGCACTTCACACAGCAGTCTGCATCCTATAAGCCTCGTCGCACTTAGCTAAGAACACAAGTGTTTGTTTCTTCTAAATGCCCTGGCCTTCTTCTCCTCGGTCACATAACACCACACATGTTGCAAGGACCTATTTGACAGGTGCATTACGTAGCAGTCCCTTTTCACCTTGTTTTCTTCCTCCGTGTCCTTTTGGTGACGTACGTGTCGAGGCCAAAATATGCACGTGTCCCTAATCTCCCAGCTGTGTGGCTGGCTCTCAGCCCTTTAATGCCATCACTTCTGCAGCTAACAACAATCACTCTTGTCACTTATCCTAATTAGAGAGGGGACACGATGTCCTGTCATTCTTCCCACACAGTTGGTTCTGCTGTCTGCACCATCCCCGAGCACTCAGAGGTGTCACACATGAGAACTGATGTTTTGCTGCATCTGTTGGAGAAAAAAAAAACCCTGGCATGAATGAGAAGACAAATCCAGCAGAACAAAGACTCATTTGATAACAATTGCAACAGACAGCTGAAAGTTTTGACAGCACATTTGTTTTATTCATTTACTTTCATCATCTGGAAATGCATTAACAGACCAAATTCAAAATAAGTATGACATAACACTCATTTCAACTCGCATAATACTTGACAATGTAGTGTAACAACTACAGCCTATGCTTATTCCGAGGGCTGTACTGATCATTGTGATACAAATCTAATTTGAAGATATAGATATATAAAGCTAAATATAGAGACATCTCTCGGCTGAAACTATTCATCTAACAGTGCAGAGAAAAAAACTGAAATAACATTTTAAACAGGCAGGGGACATTTGCAGAAATATAACAGTTGCGTGTTTAATGCTATTAGCAGCTATCACGCCTCAAGCTGAGTTTAGGAGTAGGCTTAAACTGGTTCTGTGAGCTCACTTCTTTCTAATTCTACACCCACATTTTTCCCAACTTTTGGTTTTCACCCCAACCAAGGTTTACTTAAGTGAGATCACTTGGAACCGTATGAATTTTAAATAGCTTGCTCTGGAACCGCAAATGACTTTATGACATTTTCAACATATTACAGGCACCAAACACCTTATTAGTTACAGCTTGCTACTACTGGGTTGGCTTCCATTGTTCCTTGCAAGCCATCTGGTGACTGTGGATGCCATTTGAGTACAATGATTTCATTGGCACATTTAAGAAATCATTTTGAGCTGGACTGGGTTAACATGTTGGAACAGCATAAAATGGGTAAACTGTAGTCAACAACAATACTCAGATGAGCTGTGATATTTAAATAATGCTCATTTGGTACTAAGAGGTCCAAAGTTGGTCCATTCTGTTGTGTTGTTTATGCCAAATTCTGACCCTACAATACAAATATCATGCCAGAGACAAAGATGTTCATCAGATCGGGCAATGATTTTCCCTTTTTTAGTCTTCTGTTGTGCAGTCAGAGATGCCCTTCTGCATACCATGGTTGTAAAAAGTGGTTCAGTTACTGTTGCCTTTCAGTCAGCACAAAGCAGTCTGGCCATTCTGCTCTGACCTCTGGCTTCAGCAAGGCATTTTTTACCCAAAGAACTAACACAGGATATTTTCCCTTTTTAGAATCATTTTCTCAACTCTAGTTATGGATGTGTGAGAAAATTACTCAAGATCAGCAGCTTATGAAACACCAAGACGACACAAAAAAAGCATCACATGTTCAAATCACTTAAATCACATTTTAATTCCAAATCTGATGGTTGATTTGAACTTGGGCAGATTTTCACAACCCTGTCTACATGCATAAATGCATCAGGTTGCTGCCATGTAATTGGTGATTATATTCTTTTACATTAACAAGCAGATGAACGAGTACAACTAAATAAGTGGCCAATGAGTGTATTTGTAGTAGAACTACTCTAGACTTGTAAATGAATACTGATGTACAATCAGTGACATGGCCCTTAAATCTCTTTTAAAAGAGAAAAAAGTTTAAGTTTGAACTCATTATAACTTGACATGCAGGGCCTGGTGGCAGACAAACATGACTTTCTAAAATCCTACAGCCCTGTTTTGAAATGCCAGCAAATAAAAAAGTTGGATGTCATGTAATGCTGTAACTTCTAGTCCGTTGTCTTCCAGTACACTTTGCAGAGCATGCGGTCGGACATTTGGTGAGGTTGACAGTAACTGGGACCTTTTGGATAATGTCATCTGCACTGAGATACCTACTGTCTTACCTTTAACCCCCTGACACATCTACAGGAGGGCATTTGCTTGCTAATCCTATCCGTGGTCGCAGAGAGACATGTATAATGTGACCAAACACTTACAAACCCTGTCACATACCATCATTCTCTTGCATAGTATTCCACTAAAACTCTGCTTTGAAAATGAGATTTTTGACATTTTCAGATGTCTCTAACTGATATGTATCATTAATGCTTTTCAGATTTTACTGCTGCCTCAAACACACATAAAGTACAAAAAGGAAAATCAAAGCAAACAAACAAATAAAACAGATTAAAACGTACCAGTTGCTTAAAATGCAGCTCATCTCCATGCAGGTCAGGCTCAGCCAGATGCTCATGAATACAGTTGTAAGTCGCAGACCAGCACGGGTTGCGTGTTGTGAAGTTTTCGAAAGCTCAAGGTCACTTGCGGCTCTTCTGGTCACAAACTTGCTGTCAAGGCACTGACTGTTTTTTTGCCCCCCCCTCTTCAAACTGTGGCATAACGACATGACAGTTACTGTATTTAATTTCATATTCGTTTAATTCATCCCCTTTTTTTCCCCTCACTTTGACAGCACTGTTGTACTTTTATAAATATACGATTCTCCTCGGATCTCCTGGCCACTGTTTGCACAAGGTTACTGCACAATTAAGCAACAAAGTTATTCAGTGAATGTCATCTCATCGTTCAACTGTTAGAACATCAAACTGAACTGCATATTCCTCAGTGGGCAAAACAAGGAAAGGGAAATCTAGAATGAGCACAAGTCTTAGGTAAAGAAGAGTGTGTTTATCACTGAAATCACGTGGCATGATGGCTTTTGTATAGTAATTAGCTGTTAACTTTTGAAAGACATAATTAGTCTGTGTCAATTCTTGTTTTGTCCTACCTCTCCTCTGCTGTGTTCAGAAGGGGGGAAAAAAGAGAGGCAGCCAAAGAAAATACAACCAAAACCACATCCTCTTGTGATCATTAAAATGAAAAAAAAGGAGGAACAGCTGCTCAGAACAAAATAAACACATTAACACCAATGTTCCACAGTGTGCAATCACACAGGCCCGAAGAGACAGCTGCCCGCTTTTAATTACACTAGCCTGACGTTTGTCTTCTCTTCTGTTGTTTTTTTATTCTGACAACTTTTCAAACTTTTATTGTCTTTATTTTTGATCTTGTTGCATCCCAGTTCTTCCCTATGCTACAACGAAATTGTTCAAACACAGATTCTTTCCTCCAACAAGAGCTTGATCAGGTCTTGTTAGGAGGTCGTATGGCTGCTCCCTTGGCCAGAGAGAGAGATTTACGTAAGAGATTTTGAAATCTACAGGATGTCAGAGGTTATGTGGTTCAGGTGGTAGAGCAGGCCATCTACCAATTGAAAGGTTGGATTGACTCCCGGCTCCTCATCCTTGAGTAAGATACTATTCCCTAAGTGGCCAAGATGCAACCATCGGAGTGTGAATGTTGGATAAAAAGGCCTTAGGTATAGATAAAAGCACTGCATGAATGAAAGCGCTTTGAGCTTTGAGTGGTGAGACAGAGTAGAAAGGCATAAAGGTTAAAAAACTTCTAAGTTCAGAAAAATTAACTTTATGTGGACTTTTTATAAGTTTCCTTATTTCCTGCCATGTCTGTATATCTAAATACAGTATATTGAAGAATCAATGTTTTTGCAAGTAATGTCTATGAACCAAAACCAGCCAGGCTTCAGACTGACTTTATTCTACACAGTTTTTCTATTCTTGGCTCCATGTGCTGTCAAACAGGATTCATATCCTTAATATGTAGATCTCAGGGGTAACCAGACTTAAAGAGGAGCTAAATTGACTTGATTTACACCTCAGTCTTACATGGCTAGAGACCACTCCCCACAGCTACCTCTGGTTGCTAGGGGAAAATGTGTATTTTTTTTAACCACTTGCCAAGTGGTTACTGCCTGTCACTACAATCATAAAGAGGATGCTGCAGCAAATTGCAGATTGCTAGCAAATTGGCCATAGTTTGCATGGAGGACACCTACTTGTCTGCACGCACTATAATGTAAAAGTTTTGCCTGCACACTGAAACTAATACATTCTGAACGGTGCTGCTTTTATTTTGAAGGCAAATTATTTCTGTATGTGTTTTGCATCACACTTTTAACAGTTTCACTACGACTTAGCGAACAGTTGCAGACTTTTAGACAAGTTGGTATCTCGTATACAAGTTACAGGCGATCGCTGCTATAAACTCGCCACTAAAATCATTGCAAGATTTTCAGTGCAGCACCTTATAGCTCTTTAAAATAAATTTCACCTAGCAACTGCCAGCAATCTCCAGAAAACCACTCCCCAACCAGGCGGGGAAATACAAATGTTTCCTAGTGACCAGCCTCTTGGTGTGTTTGTCTAATTATTGACCAATTATGCTCATTTTAGATCCATTTTAAGGGAGATATTGGCTGTAGCTATTTTGCTTTTACCCAGAGATCTGCCGCTCACACATGGTTTTTTTTTTTTTAAATTCTCAGTAAATCCCAAGTTATCTGTAGCTTCTGAGATACTAGGCCCATCTGGAAATATATAAATTTACTATAAATAAATAAGATAATGCTTTAAGTCCATAAGTTCAAATATAAAATTTCTGAAATCTGAGATACAAAAAAAGGCCTTAGCCGTGTTTTTCTGCCATTGCTCTTTTTCTCCTTCAAGTTTAAAGTGGAAATGTCCCTTTAATGTGTACCTGGAGATTAAGGGTGATATCAAACAGCACAACATTTTGCTTCTAAAGTTTAAAACAAAGTCTAGCTAAATTTGGATAAAATATACCTATCTATATTTTATTAAAAATATTTCAACTGTGTTTATTCAAACAACGTCCTCAGAGTCATTTCGAATGCATGAGCGCTCATGCATTCGAAATGACTCGTGCAAAAAAAAAAGAAAAAAGAAAGCTCCACTTTTAAGTTCTTCACCGTCGTGAATTTTCCCTTTTAAAATGCATCTCATCTCAGACAAGTTGGCTGATTAACACAGGATTTTTTTTTAAAGTCATACAGGTTCCTCAATGGCCTAGAAAAGATTGGATTGTGTGTGTATGGGGTTTTTTTTTTTACAGCATTGTTTCCCTTGAAAACGCAGCCAAACAGTGAACAGAAAGAATGACAAATGAGGACGAGCCCTGTGTTTTACAGGAATGATTCTTAATTACATACATAGCTGCCATTTAGAGCCTATTGTCCTGCCTGAAAGTTGGCAGACATTAGCACAATGTGTTCACTGCATCCTTCCTTTCTCTGTCTTTATTTGTTTTTCTCCCCCCATTTGAGGGTTACACAGCACAGCCATTCTAAACCCTCCATAATTTCCACAGTAATCAGTCTGTTCTTTTTTTTGCAGTAAAGCTTTAATCAAACATCTCATACCCTATACCAGGCAGAAATGTGTTATTCTGACAGAAAAACAAAAAAGCATGCAATTACTCCCAGAGGAGCCGTCCCTCCTCTCCACTACAGCTGCAGGAACGAGGGCACTATTCCAAGCGCATCCTCCTCCTTTTTCCTTTCACTTCTTCTCTGTGCTGAAACTCCTCCTCCTCCAAACAATAATGACAGAGGATGTAAAGACGTGTTTTGTAATGTACACAAAGTAAAAGAACAGTAAGATGGCGCTCTCGTCCTCAAGAGAAATGTCACTGTGTGATTAATAATGAGGGTTTATCCTGTAATTGCATTCGTCATTTGTAAAATTTATTTCGCAAACCTATTTGTCATCTTTATTGTTCTCCCATCCAACAAAACACCCGTCATCTCGAAATAGTAAAGTACTACCTACTGAAAGGATAACAGCCCTAAAAAGAAAAGCTGTTTTTGATGACTGAAGAGCAAAGGACAAATGTATGCCGAGTGAGGCACGAGTGTTTGCCCTCAGTGGAAGAAAGGATTTTGGAGCTTTTGTTAAGTGCTTAAGCAAATCTTTACTATTAATTGCATGATAAACAGATTATCATTATCACCCAGATAAGAAAGTCAGCATGTGGGAAATTAAAAAAATTTTTTTTTTTGTTTTCACAGGAAAAGAGGAAGATCACAGAGAAGATGTCCGGATGCAGCAAAGGAGGACGAAGAGAGTGTTGGTTTGACAGAGGAGGATGCTCAAGGGGCAGATGACCCATTGCCCACACAGAAAAAACCATAAATCACCTAAATGATGGGTGTTGTGCATTGTTTTTAAGGCGCCTGCCAGGTAGGTTGCTCAAAGCATCTTGAAGAACTTCCCACTGTCCTGTGGCAAGGCTGTCTCAGCTGCTCATCGACACTATCTGTTGCTATAACCCCTTCTTGTAGCTGATAAGATGCTTTATGTTTTTGCATTGCTGCAAATTTAGAGTTGTTTTTATTTGTGCTGAAGAATAAATTTGAGGCCAGTCACATGTCTCCCTCATGATACTGTGTGATGTATCTAAAGTGCCAAAAAATGTTGCAGTGTTTAATCAGAAAATACTGCACTGATTTCTTCTTGCAGCTGTTTCTCAGATTTATAGTGTACATATAACTTATTAATGCAATTTGCACTACTTGCTTGCACAGTCTTACTTTTTACTCCTCCTTAACTTGATCTCATTTTTATTTCATATTTATATCTATCTTTTTTTGGCCAGTTATTATAGTATTACAGTGAATTATAGTAATTTTATTATTAAATCTCACTTGTTCATTAAAAAAGCAATAGCAACTTGCTTAATGCATTGACTGTCACTGCATCGGGTGGCTCCCAGACACATTTTTATGCGCTCTCTGATAGTTAGGGATCCTGAGGCCGAGGCCCCTTCACTGTCCATGTGTACACAAGTAGAGACCAGTTTTGTTTTGTTTTGTTTCCCTGGTTGTCGTATGTTACCCACCTTTATTTAAGAGTCCCAGATATTATTTAACAATGAGCCACTTAGTAATCTTGTGATGAGACAAAAACATTTAGCATAATTTGAAATACTGTAACATTTCAATGGGCGTTCCACCAAGTAAAAATAAATGTGCAAACAACTGTAACTTCGAAAAATGTATAATTATTGAATCTGTATGTGTAATCAATACACATGTATGCCTACAGTATAAAGTGTGTCAGCTAGTATTTTTGTTAGTATTGTATCAGTTTGTTACATTTAAAAATCCTACTGACTGTGAACGCAACCCTAGCTTGCTCTCTTAGCGGTATATTTGGATTGGACGGAGTATTAGCTAAAGAAAATGGGTGACGACTTGGGTGACGAGTGGTGGCAACACGAGTACAAATCAGGTATTTGGGTTAACCATGTACATTTGACTTATCTTGTTGTATTGGAGGTCCTGGTGTAGTCTAAGGAAACACAACGGTAGCTTGGAGCTGTTGCAGAAATTGTCGGCTATAGTAAGCTAACGCTAGCTAGCAACAATCGCAGCAGTCTGAGTTACTGTTAACCCCTGGGTACATTCGTGCAATATTAACCTAAAGTACACATAGCGGCAAGTGAAAAGACAAAGCAGTGCTAACTGTGACTTACGTCTGGTTAGTTATTATCCGCATTGGTCGCAGTAGTTATTATGAGCAGGGGGTGTATTAACACGTGTTTTTTTTTTTCACCTGTTTTTTATGTGCGGGTCACTGCAGAAAACGAGGTTATAGGACAGGTAAAGTTGCTCTAATGTCCCCTGTCGTGCCCTTCGCTTTCTTTCAACTTAAAAATGAACTGTCTTACACGCATAGGTTTAAGCATCCAGTGGGCTGTACCCACGTTTCTTGCCACATATCAACACAGGAAGTTCCCTGCGGCTACTTCTGGAACAGCTTCATGCACTCTGCATACCAAAAGAGGGCAGTCGTGCTGTTTTAGGACGAATGACCTGATTGTGTAGCGATCATATTGGAATGTGAGCATGATGCTGTATTTTCGAGAGTCATTAGCAATTTTTAAGCTAAATATGTTCATTCACGTTTTCTGCATTTGTTGTCTCCGCACATGCACGCAGAAACGAAACATAATATGCCAGATGTTAGTGCACATGTCAGTAAAATATATTGAATTGAGCCATACCAGCCTCAGTTCAATTTCTGATCCTTATTACGTTAGTTATATAATGCAATATACCGCTCTTTAATATTATACAGGTGTTAACGTTGCTTTACAATAATAAACACCTGTGTGTTTACAGATCAGCGCAGACTTTAATTGATTAGTTGATCTATTACTTATATAATACATATATTTTACTTATATATTAATTTATTAGAGTTTGCCTATTTGTTTACTACAGTTTCCTCTTGGGGCTGATTGACCACTTCTGTAAAATCTGCATTCTTTCATAAAAGTTGGGATTTGTTCATGATGAAAGTCATGACCAGGCAGTGAGAAGGGTTCTACAAGTTGCCTGTTCTCCATGTGTCCTGGGCAATGAGCTGTGATCACTTTGAAATGCTTCAGCAGAATGTATTATCTGCACAGGTGATACTCTCCAACCTTTCATGCTATTACTTATGTAAACCCATGTGTGTTTTTATGTCCAGAGATCTGTGCAGCGCTTTCTTTTTGTAGGTTTGCCCCTGGCATAACCGTCCTTCCGTGCGTTCATATCACAGAGCTGCTTGACAGAAATGGCTGCAAGGCTGACAGAAAATTGACAGGGCTGTAAAGCAGAATTGAAGTCTGTTAGACGGAGGATGGGATTGACTTTGAAGTCTTAAGAATAAGGCAGCAATTTGCAAGAAGCAGTGCAACTTTTTCCTGCTTTTTTCTATATATTTTTTTTCTTCCTTTTTTGCGATGATGTGTCTCGTGGCCAAATTCTCAAACCAATAATAAAGGGTCTCACAAGAGCCCCTGTCAAGTTGCACATTAATATTTCTCTGCAACTGTTGTTAGATACACACTATTTGTAGGCTTGCTGCCAGCGTCTCTCCCCCCAGGACATGTAATGGTATCCCCCAGTGTTGTCAGCTAGTTTCCTATTTGGATGGCACAGCTCATCATGACTTGGTGACTAGATTTCATTTGCTGAAGTGTCTTAGGCTATTTATTTCTGCCACACTGTGTAACTGTTCATTTTGTCATGTTGCACTTAAAAATATCTAATAAGGGTTGTGTTCACTTAAAACAGCAAAGGCTGCTGTTATGGTTTCAGGGTTGATGCGAGCTTATTTAAAGGAATCGGCTGACCTAATTAAAAAGAATAAATTGATTGCTGTTGTTTAACTTGTGTGTTTTTCCAGCCTTATTGAGCTTTTGCAGAAGTTATCACTGTGCTTAATGTGTGAGGATTATCTGTGCTATTTCGGAAACTAAGGCAGTAAACTGTATTTTCTCCAAGATAAACAATAATTCCTTATTCCTGTGCATATTTTTCTTTCATAACAGATTTAATTTTCCATTACTTTTTTCAACAGTACACTTGTTTTTTTTCTTTTTAGCATTCTTCATCTGAATCTTAAATAGGTGTCTTGAAAGCAACAGAATTATTGTTTAGCTGAACTTTGAGAACCAAAACTACTTTTGTCTACATCATACAGGCTGTAGAATCATAAAGTAAGCACATCAGTATGGTGACACAATGCCTCATTAATCTATAAATTGGGATATTTGTGTGGCAGGAGAAGGCACATGCTGAATACTTTGCGGGGTCTTGCTTGTTTTCACAGCACAGGAAAGCAGTGGAAATGTATCTATTAAACCTTTTTAAATGATTTAATTGGATCACTTGTCACTTTGAAATTAGTTAAATGCTAATAATAACAATTACAGTTCATAATATTTACTAAAAAGTAAATTAGTGGCCAATTCACAATTAAACCTGGACACCTCCTCCATCACCAAGTGTTCCAAGTTTCCTTGCATTAGGGGGGAAAAAGGTTTTTGAGTCGAACCCAGCTCAGCAAACATATAAAGCTTTTTTTTCTTCCAGTAATTCATCAAACATCAAAGCACTGTTTTGCACTCACTTTTTCCCAAATCCAGCTGTTTTGCATTTAAACTGGCAAGCGACCCAGTTCCTCTGAGAAGTATTCAGTATGAATACATAGAAAACAAGATAACTTTTAATGAACAAGGGGAAAAAAGGAATGTTATTGAAACACTGACATCTCATTTATGTCTTAGACAGGCACTTGACATTCAATGAAGGGTTGTTAAAGTCAATAAATCTTGAGACAGTAATCAAATAAAGTAAGCTTTACAAAGGCTCTCATTAAACAAACATGACGAAACATTCAAATACATCAAAATACTTTTGCATTTGCAGAATTATTTTGGTTGTGTAGAGTTTAAAATGATGACTGAGGACATATTTTTTGCAAAATACATATTATATATTTGTATTTCACCTAAATACAAAGACTGCTTATTGTAACATTTAAGGATTATGATCCTGGCGAGCTAGCAGGGGATATAGTGATGCTACTTGTAATCTTTCCAACACCTTTTACATGACAGCCGTTAGTGAGTACTTGAGTTCTTTGTTCATGTCGAACATAGTATGGCCCAACGGGCTGTGGGAAATTGTGGGTCATACCATGTCGGGGCTGGAAATATGGGCTCCCCAGATGGATGTGGATCTTACTGTCCTCTGTTGTGATGATACTGGGACTTGAGTCAGGGGTACTGGACCTCGAATGGTACCAGCCGTTCTGCTGTTCAGGTGTCTTGCAGAAAATAGTCTGATCTGTAACCTCTGCTGGCTCCGGAGAGCAACTCCTGACAGTTACGATCTGAATAGGAGAGCTGTTGTGGTCGGGTGTGACAGAGCGTGAGCAATTTGGGCTCAACATTCGAGACATGTTCGCACCGTCAAGGGGGGAGATGGCACGGTCAGGGTTGGAAGTGGGGGTCTTAGGGTTCTGGATGATGGTAATTCTCTGCTTAGGTGAAGCTCCACTCGTCGGGATTAGGGCTGTGCTGGTGTATGATGACGCTGTCTCTCCAGTTGGGCTACTGATCTCGAGCATTGCTGTGTTGAGGACATGATGCGGTGTTACTTTGATGTGCAGTGGCTGACCTGGTGTGTGTGTTAACATCATAACTTCTCCATTAATTGTTGGGTGCATTTCTGTCCCTGAGTGGCTGCTGTCCTGGCTTAGGTTGTTATTTGTACTGTTTAAGCTGTTAAGGCTGTTGACAGGAGAGCTCCTTTTGTTGACGATCTCTACATTATGGTTTGGGTCTGTGTCACCATTTTGTTCATCTAGTTTCTTGCTGTGCCTCCGATAGTCAGGAAGCAGGCTCTGTGCAGGCTCAGTTTGCACCTCTCTGGTGGTCTGATCATGGACTGCAGTGTGTTTGCTGGCACTGGGTTTCACACTATTGATTTGTCTGTATCTGTCTAGCTCACCAGTAAGTTCCTTCATCTCTCTGGCCAGCTCTTTGTTCTTGGCTTCTTGCTGGTTCAGTTTTCTTTGCAGTGCGGATTGATCCACTTGCATCCTGCAGATGGATTCTTCTGTTCCCATCAGCTTCTGGAGTTTCTCTTTCAGGCTGTCTACTTCTCTGGTTAAGAGTCTAGATTTAACCTGCTCCTTCTGAAGGCGGCAAAGGAGAAGGTGCTCCTGGTTGACCTCCTGCTTCTCTGCCTGCTCGTACCTTGAAAGCTCTCTCTTTGTCACTTCCAGCTCCTCTGTTAGAGCTTGGGTCCTCGTCTTTTCCTCATGGAGCCTCTTTTCAAGACACTCAAAGTCCTCTTCCAGTTTCATCAGTTCTCCCTCCAGCACTTCCTTATCCTGGAGTCTCTTTTGCAGCATTTCTAACTCACGGGTCAGTTCTTTAACTTTGTTGTCCTCAGTTTGGCAGTAATAGGCAGTGTTATTTGGAATAGAGGTGTATGAGTATTTGTCCTCTTTTTCTTTCCTGTTCTCCAAGACCTGTAACTTCTTCTTCATTATAGTTACCTTATTCTGTAGTTCTCTGTTTCTTTCCTCCTCTTTGTTCAGACTGTCCAGGAGATCATCTTTTTCCTTTGCTATGCTCTTTATTGTTTCTTCCAAGTCCACTTGAGACCTCAGTGCCTGCAGCCTGTCCTCTCTCAGCTTTTCTGTCATTGTGGCCAAATTGCCATGCTCGTTTCTTTTGCCCTCCTTCCTATGTAGTTTTTCCTCAGCCTGTCGGAGTCTCTCAGCCATAGTTTTTCTGTCCTCCACCAAAGCTACAGTAAGTGACCTGAGCTTGCCAAGATCTTGTCTGACGACCATTTCACTCTTCTCCAGTTGGCTCTCAACGGCCTCTAGATCTCTTACCTTTAGCCTTAAAGTGTCAAGTTCATCAGAAAGCATTTTGCTGCCCTGTCTCTCTTGCTCCAAGCTGTTTTTTAGGATGCTGCAGTCCTGTTTGCTCTTGCCTAAAGCCTCCTCCATCCTGTCCAGTTCACTAATTCTGCTGTTGAGTTTATCCACTTCAGCTTTCAGGCTACGGCAGTTGCTGGTCTCCTTCGCTAGTCTGCTGTCCAGGTCTCGACATTGTTCCGCCATGCGTATCAGCTCTTCGTCTTTTCCCTCCATTTGCACCACCCTTCTCCTCAGTACCTCGACCTCTGACAGGAGGCTTAGGGCTGTCATTTTGTTCTGGCTTTTGTGGAAGAGGGAAACTTGATTGTGGCGCTCAACCTCGATATGCAGAGATTTTAGTTCCTCCCCCACCTTTGCTCTTCGTCTAGGAGCACTAAGCCTCTGCTTGATATGGTCAGTGATAGCCGTCAGTTCTTTGGTACAGCGTTTCTGCTCCTCCAGCAGCTTGCTCAGTCTCTCTTGCTCCTTTACAACTAGCAGTGCAAAAGCCTTCAGCTCGGTCAGCTCCTTTTTTAGAATGGATGCTTCTCTTTCATGTTTCTTCGCTTTAATTTCCTGGTACTCTCTTTCCTTTTTAAGCAACAGCTTGAGTCTGCAGAGGAAAAGAATTGAAATGTGTTGTCAAACAGAATAATGCAGCCAAGTTTTATTGTGTAACTGACTCATTTCAGCCCCCAAAGGGCACTTTTTATGTTTACAGCTAACCTCTTGAACTCACAAAATGTCCTAAGTTGTGTATTTCCAGCATAAACATTTATTTTTGTTTTTCAGAAGAATCTGAATAACAGTTTGTTGCCCACTCAGTTTCCCCCAGAAGCAAAGGAGGCTTTTTTTTTTTTTTTGCACATCTGTGTATTCCTGTGAAATGTACAACATGAGGACATGTGTGTATATTTCTTTATGTTTGTGTGTTTCTTTCAAAGCAACAGCCATTCTGTGGGATGTTTTGACTCACATGGCAGATGGTCCCTTGGCAGGGAGTATTGGTTAATTAAGAAGTTTCTTTACCCTTGAGTACCCTCAATGCTGCATCCAATCACCCTCCTTCTGTGCACCTCAAATGTAAACCCCACTTTAAGCTAAGAGAGTCAGGAATTCCCCTCTGTTCTTAAAGTAATTACAGACTGGCTACTTTTACCAAGTGCTGTCACTCCTCACATTCCCCCAGATGCGCACGAGTTCTGTACAAGCATTAATTCATACTGTGTATTTTGTCATCTTAGTGCATGAGACATATGCTCCAATGTGATCTGTCACCGGTGTATTTTTACTATTCGGAATGGGAGAGTTTGGACTTTTTGTGTCATGCTATTTTGCACTCTAGAGGTATATCCACAGTTCACATAGCAGAATCTTTTAAAACAAGCACACATTAAAAACAGTGACAGTGTAGTCCAGACATTTAGCTCTACTTGTGTATAATTCCAGATCCTCTATATTGACTTGAAACTAATGAGTTTTTTTGTTTAATTTTTTAAAATATAAGGCTACTAATGTTAAATCTCAAATACGAGACTGAACATTGTGTTTGTGAAAAGAATAAAGCGCGCTGTTAATTAAGATGTTTCTCTTACAACTTTAATCTTGGAGTGTGTTTTGAGTGAGTTTAATTAGTGCAGTTTAAATAGTTGTAAGTGGAACAAATGGGTGGTTATGAACTCGCTGTTAAGTATTTCTGTTTTTAATAAGATTCATTCACTGATGAGTTGTTATATTGTTTCTCTTGACTTTGAGTAATGTGTTGATTCCTTTTAAATGCAGAAAATTGCAAAAAGCAAAATCTTCAAAATAATTTTCTACATCTAAATCAACACCTTGGATACCTTTTGAACAGCTCTGTTGCAAAGCAATCTCTTTGTTTAATCTGTGTAGAATTAGCCAACAGTTACGTTATCCTTATCAGCTTATCTTGCAGTTGTAAATCGGGTTTTAAATGGGAAACGTTTCTAAATGCATGTCTGCATCTTTTTGCTGTAGAACAAAAAATTTTTCGTTCCTACCTGTGCAGTTCAGCTGCCCCGTGTCCTTTTTTTTTTTCTTTTTGGAAAAAAAATCCTCAAAAAATAAATTGCCTCCACTCTTTTACCTCTCCCTTTCCCAGAGATCCCAGTGATGTGGACGTTCCATCCGGAAAACCAAACATTATGAGAAGTGCTCCGCACAGAGACTCTCTCGCACTCAGTGGCGCCCATTACATCATCAGCAAGTCCTTATATGGGACTGTACAGGCTCTACTTCTGTGTGTGTGTGTGTGTGTGTGTGAACATGTGTGTTTGTGTGTGTGTCTTTTTTTTCTGGAGTTCAGCCCACTGCAGATGAGGTCATTGTGTAGCAATGCCAAAGAGGCTAATGGGAAGGAGTGTGTGTGTGCGCACGCAAAGAAAAGTCTTCAATCACCATTCAATCTGCAAGGATAACACCCTCAGTTTGCAGGATTAGTTTAACCGAACATTTAACCATAACCATGCTACATAAATTCTTAACCTGCCTTGGCGTGTCCCAGAAGCATGCAGACCAGTTTATATGTTGTGTGCTTGGAGTTTGAATATACTTCAAGAAGAAAAAACATGTTTTGTGAGTTGTAGCAGCTTTGCCTGGGGCCCGATAACCTGACTGGGAGATGACATCATCAGTTCATCGGCCCTCAATTGCATCCATATGTCCCTCTTTTTTTCCTCTCTTTCTCTCTCCTCAACACATTCTCTCTTTTGTGAGTTATTTTCTCTTTCTACATTTTTGCTTCTAGTTATGAAAATGCCAATCTTTTTTTCCCTCTCATGCCATCATCAACTTTCACTTTATCTATATCTTCTTTTTGATTACTCAAGTCGTGAACTGCGTGCTCAGTATAGCGTGATTATACTCCTTTATTCTCGCAGTTAGTCTCATCTGTCACAGGAATGAAAAAGATAATAAATAGGTGTTAATGTTTAAGCTTTTTAAATGATTGTGCTAAACAAAATCAAAAAAATATAGATTTTGTTCCATTTATTTGCAATGTTTTTCACTGCTAAATAAACCTGTGGTGGTACTTTCTTTTTTCCCCTCTGTCGAGCAAACTCATGTAGGCCTCAAATAAAAGAGGCCTTTTCCCTCATGAGGCATGTCGCAGTCTCACAAGAATTTAGAAAACAAGCAAAAAGGTGCACTTAAACTTCGCTTTTTAGATATTTATGTTCACAAGCTTTTTTTTTTTTTTATATGAAGCATGCCAAATTAAACCCCACTGAAACTACTTAGACACAGGTCAGGTATAGAAACAAGAAATCGCACATGCAATGTGTGTGCAATGCACAAGAATATTTAAGCTGTTTCTGTCAGCAGAGAATCCATCTCGAATCATTTGTGTCATAGTTTAACATGTGAACGTCTTCCATTTAGAGACACAACCTCCTCTTCATAACAGACTCTACAAGTTGCATAACTTGGTGATGTAAGGCTGTATTCTGTGCCTGGTTGGTATTTGCTTTAATCCCTTAATTGCTTCATGGCAACTGTGGCTGCCTGTTCTAAAGGCATAGATAGCTGTGGTTGATAACATTTCATTTCTAATTGTTTTTGGTTTGTAATGGTGATTACTTATTGTTGAAGAAGATTATCATGTTTTATTAAAACACAGAGTGGCATTTCTAATATTTAGTTTGCCCTTAATTGCATAAATTGTAACTTTTTTCTTCTTTTTTTACTGCAGGATTAATAGACCTCTTGTCTTAGGCTCTGTTTTAATGAAATGTAGCTGATAAAATGGCAGCAGCTAAGCACGAGTCATCAGACGTTTTTGGTCTGCAGTGGTCATTATAAAATGTACTGTGCCACTGGGTAATTAACGTGACACAAGCAGAATTTTAATTTAAAAAAATTCCATGAAGCAGCCACCTAAGACACACACAGCCTTGTTGTTTTTTGCTTTATTTCTGGGTCTGAGATTTACAGTTATTTTCCTTTAACCCAAATGAAATGAAAATAATCTGATAACCAAAATGCAGAAAGTTAAAGTTGAAAGTCAATTTTCCAAGTTTTAAAACTTCACACCTTACTTGAAGCCCCTTAGTGGGAAACAGATCTTGCCCAACTGGGAGGATACCCAAAGTGGAGTCACAGGATTTGGTTGATTACAAGTCTAGGCACGTATGATGATTTATTATTGGCTAATTAAGGTACCTTTGCCATCTTAGAATATGTTCACTATCAAAAGTGGCCTTTTATGCTTTGATATGCTTTGGAAATTACAACACTTAAAAGAACCTTTAACTTTTGATCAAAGTAATATTGAAATGATCAAAAGCCAGGCCAAGTTGCATTGCTTGTGTTTTGCATTTTTATCAGTAAAACCATTTCAACTACTTCTACCTCCATGGAAGACAGTGACACTATCTTAATTATATACTTATACTGTATTATATACTAAATACTATAAGATTCAAACTTTCTTTTTGCCATGACCTTTATAATTATTTTGCCAGGAAAGAGAGATTTGAGATATTTCTCTTGTGTGAGAAAGATCCTCCTCATTCCTTTGAATATCTATGCACATACCAACTCCCATATCAGAGTTCATGAGGTCCTCTTTTACATAGAGGAGGAGTTGGCATTTCATCCAGTTCTTGAAAACTCATATTTGGGGGTTAAAAGAGCGCACACACACACACACACACACACACACACACAAGAAATGCCGATATGTAATATGTCTCTTATCCGAGTGTAGCACTCTCCTCTGTTTTCTTAGCTCCTATTTTCATGCAGAGGTATAATTTTCTTTTTCTTCTTTTTTAAGGCTGTCACATTTGACAAATCCTTCTTTTTTCTAAGAGCGCTCATATAAATGGCACATTGAAAGTACAGAAAGAAAAGCAGCTGCTTAGTCAGTCGGTGTTGGCTTTCTTCCCTTCATTTATCTAAATGTTTAATAAAATTGAAAGTATGAATAACTGACCTCATCTGCTCACTATAGCTAATAAATGGGCCCAACAGCTCGTGATCGGGGCAGTGCTTCTTCTCTGAGTTGATTCACTGCCAGATCCTGATAATTTATGAACATCTTCTGACACTTCATTGGCTGAGCAGGCAGATGGCGAATGCGTTTGAGTGAGGGACGAACAGAACATCTGCGGGTTTCTGCTTTGGCACAGCTGTGTTTATTGTGTTGCTTTTCTCTTGGTTCTCTAGTAATTCAGGTAATACAGGAATAACATTTTCAGTTCTTCGTACAACTATAAAACGTTATACAAGGATTGCCGCGGGTCTCATTTGCAACAGCACATCTGTTGCATGTATGTGATATGAAGTTCTGAAAATTTTTTGTTTATTAACCATGTAATACAATACCTCATTAGTTAAAGAGTTTTCATTATGACCTGAAAGCAAATGTGAAGTACAAATATTCCTCTTCTCCTCTTTGTGAAAACTTCAAGTCTTTTTGTTGAGTTGGCAGCCAGTGCAATTACATTTTAGCCAGTGTTAAATTAATAAAATTAAAAACAGAAGAGGCTATTCAGTTTCTTTCCAGTTGTGTATAATAGTAATTTATCAAACAACTCCTTTTGTCTACAGACATTTTACACATGAGGCTGATGCTGGATTAACCAGTTAAGATGCATTGTTTTGACTGGGCATCAAGGCTCTGCTCTGATGCTAGCGCTAATGGGATCACAGTTTCACCGTCTGGAGTCAAGCTGTTTAAGAAAAGGGACTGGACAGTGTGTGCCAATTACATGGATATCACCCTTCCCGCCTGCCTTTTATTTTCTCTGCCAGAGTCCTGAAAAAGGGGTTGAGACTGATAGTTGAGCCTCAGTTTTAGGCTGAATGCTGGTTTCATCTAGGCTGTAGTGCAGCAGACCAATGTTTTACCCTCCTGCGGTTTTTGTTGCACTGAGGAGCCTTGAGTTTACTAAATAAGTCTACATGTGGTATGTAGACTAACAATGCAGATTCCCCAAGGGTTTCTGCAGGGCTTTCCACAGAGAAAACCAGGGTTTGCCTCTCCTTGCTATACATTGCCTCAACCCTTGAACTGAAAGACGTGTTTACTTTCTTGGCAATAATTTGGACCTGTTTATTGTGTGTGTTGAACTTTGGCCTAGGCTTGATCTTGCCTCTATTACTTTTTGTATATTTTGTAGCCAGATTTGAAGGCATAGAAGCTGCGAGGAAGGAAGGCATTGAGCAGGTGATAAAGCGCCACCATCCCAGGAGGACTCCCAGTACTCACTTAAACAGTTTGCAGCTGAGTGTGCTGCAGCTGCAAAACACATCAGCGTCTTTAAACCCGAGGCCACAGTTTTCACTTGGTAACGGATGTTATTATGATGCTAAAATGGACTAAATGATTAGAAAAACAAAGAATGAAGGAAGAAAACCAAAACTGTACCAGATACTCAGGTTGACGTAATTCTTGTTGATTATGCTAATTTGATAGAGTTACGCTGTTCAGCTCTCCCGTCTGGTTAGTCTCCTCCTCCTTTGGCATTTCAACACAGGAAAAGAAATAGCGGAGGGGGGGGGGCTGTAGTGCTAATTGGCAAACAATATAAGCTAACACCCTAATCTAAGGTGATAAACATGGAACAGTTATATGTATGCATTGTCCCTTTGAGCATATGACATGAACATGTTAGGATGAAAGTATTTTAGCTAACTTGAGAATTTAACCCAAAGGACTAAAGTGTACAGCCTCATAGGGCTGTTTTAAATAATCCTTTTTAGATCATGTGCATTCCTTTCCTGCATCTGTAGTGCTCACTGATGATGTATTGATGAGAAAGCCACATCAGTTGTAAAGTGAAAACATGATAGCTCTAAGAGTGGTTTTGGGTAAAGTCTATGAAGAGTTTGTGATTCTGAACTGAAATGGACAGATGAGAGCATTGATGTCCCTTGTATGTTGAACATGTGTGTGCGGTTAATGCTGAGATGCTGTCATCCCAGTAATAAACCATAGAAAATACGCACAGTCTTAAAGCATGTTCTGATAGCTGAGGTTGGAACAGCCAGATTGCTGCAATGGCATAGTGACGTGAAGATGTAATCGTCCTTTGACACATACTGTTGTGCAAAGTGGTGATACGATGTGTGTTGAATCTTCTGTATTAAATTATGGCTAAAACAAGTCATCTGTTGAGCATATGGCACCTGGTGGAGCTACTTTTCCAGGGAAACGAGGGGGGGAAAAAAGTGAGGGGTGCCGATTTTTAGCCAGGCCGTGTGGTTTTCTTGGCCTGGAGCATATACTTTGAGAAGAAACAGAGTGAGATTGAAAGATAGTTGAAGAGGATTTGAAGTAAGAGTGGAAATTCTCGTTTAAATATTTAGGCATCTGCAAAGCAAGAAGCAAAGAAAAAAAAGACTGGACTGGGAAAGAGATGAAAGGGACAAGCGTATCACCATGTGCCTTATGTTGTTTACCCAGGGGATAAATGCAAGATTTAACTCAGCTCAAACCTATTTAAGCCAAACTCAAAGAAGCTGAAGTGCAGTCAGGAATGCAAAGAAGGGCAATAGAAACCTGTGCATTTTAGACAAACTATATCTTTGGAATACATAATTCAGCAGTTGGACAGATACCCAGCACGTTAAACATCCCTAGTTTGAGACCAGCCAGAGACAGAAAACCCATCCTCAGGGAGTCTGAAACTGGTGTTCTCCTAGTGCCTGGATAAATGGCAGGGTTGCGTCAAGAACCAGCATAAAATCTGTGTTAAATCAAATATCTGGCTCTATCCGATGTGATTCACCACTGGGATTTAAGAGTAGAGCAAATTTTGATGCTGTAAAATGCTACAAAATCAGAAGATTTTACAAGGTAGATTTTAGCATTTAGCCTAAAAGCAGACGGAAACACTTAACCGATTATCAAAATGGTTAAGTATTCTTTTAACTGACAAATAGAGCCTAAAAGCAAGGGTAGGAAGTGAACCAGACAATAACCAGTGTTTCCCACACAGACTTTAGTTGGACAGTGTATCCAGGTATTTTAATTCCTGGCCAAGAACATTTGGTGATTCAGACTCATAATTTCCATCACGTCATTCCCTGCCAACTGGCTTGCTGACCCGTCTCACTGTTGTCGTGGCCCTCCACCATCATTCGCCTACTTCTCCAGAGTCTGATCCTGCAGATGAATGAGCTCAAGCTCCACCGTCTCACAGAGGCTGCAGATCAGAACAAGGACTACAAGCACTAGCTGCTCCCCATGACAGTGGAATTTGGAGACTTGACCAGGGCGCGAGGGACTCACTGGAGAGGCAGCTAGCTATTTTGCTCCTTTTTATGGTCTCCTTCTTTTAAGATCATTCTTTTAAGACAGCGTAGGTGTGTGTTCAGTCGGATTATGCTTTAGATTATTTAATAAAGAATGATGTTTTAGATATTTAGAAAGGAGAGCGGGCAAAGAGATGAAAGAACCTGTATGTTATGAACACTCAGGAATAAATGCGTCACACGGGGCTACAGACACACCACAGACATGCCATGTACTCATGTATTAATCATCATTAGGCCAAGATGAACCACATACTCTTTAAGTGAATATGTTTTTAGCTTTCCACATTGTGTTTGAAGAGAGAGAATTCTAGTGAACTTAATCGCTCTACTGGTATGACTATTTTTGGTCTTTAATTGCATATATGCCTGTGGTGGATCAGTAAAAGCCTTTTTTCAGTTTGGCATGCAGAAGCAGACAACTAGTCTCCTTCCAAGGCTGCAAGCCCAGTGCGGGTCCAGTCTCTACATAGCTAGATTACAGAGTGGACGCTGGAGGTACATGAACCAAGACAACCGGGAACTTCGACAAAACGACCTTTAAATTGCATGGGAGAACCAGTCACCACCTTTATGTTAGACCTAGCTTCACCCGTAGGCCACATCTAAATACGGTCTCTATTTGGTAAGGGAACATTTCTACCCACCAACAAACCCTCAGCACATTTCCTTACTTTAGAAGAAACCTTTAGCCTATACTGTGTTGTGCTGTTGAATGGGACATGAGAGCGCCAATTTAGCCTCTACATGTAATTGCAAGTGAGTGCATGTTTATGTGTTTACAAGGGGGAGTGAGCTGAGCCAGGTTGGCCACAAAGTCTAACCAAGTCCAGAACGTAATGGACTGTGTCTGAGTGGAGTAACTCCTAAGTACTGTCTTAAGGTCATATGTGTGTATATATAAATGCTGAGATGGAGCAGCCACTCACTCTGCCATGAAGAGCTTTACAGACCAACATAGACTAAAAGAATTTAAGCCTTCACAAGTGTACATCAGAGCTCAGGTCCGTCCCATCAGGTCTTATTCCAATGTACTGAAATACTTTAATCCCTTAGCCTTTCCTAGCTTGCTGTAACATTCCCTTCCTGAAAGGAATTGGTGGATATTTTTATAAGCCTAGCCTCAATATAGGCCAGCATGGGAGTGTAAATATAAAATATCAGTGTTGTCTTTGCTTGGGCATACATTTACATGTGTTGGGTTTGCTGCACAAACCTCTCTCTGTCCTGCCTCAGCAGAGTGGTAAGGCTGTTGCTCTTGTGGATCAAAGCCCTGTGGCTTTTCTCTTGTTCCTCCAGCCTGTGCAGAGCCTCAGAGTGAGAGAGGGTAACCTCCTGAAGCTGCTTCATCATCTGTTTTGAGGAATGCTCGTGGGCTTCCACCAAGTGTTTGAGCTAAGAGGGGGGGAAGGGAAAACAAAATGGGCATGAAGAGTAAAACTTTAGTTTACCTTGACTTGCTGAGAGTTAACCACAGGGAGAAAGCTCTCTCCTGTTGCCGTTCTGAAACCAAGACCGAATCCACAAGACAATCATCCGTGCTTACAAAATGCAACATAGTATGTAAATCTGATGAGTAAAGCTGTTATTATGTAAAAGCAACAAGAATTATTCTGCCCACATTATAATAGTAGGCATTTTTGATGAGCTTCTTCCAAGATTTTTGCTGCCACCCAGTCCACTTTGCTGTGGTAGAAATTAATTGAAAAAGTGCTCACTTACAGATTTTGTAACCATGGCAGAAGGATGGATTCAAAACATGCAACACCTGTACTGCAATTTAACAAATGTGTGCAATGATGCAGCAGTAATAGACACTCTTTTGTCAGACTGTAATGCATCCATCTCATTAAATTTGATTATCTCCTCCAGATGGTGTCTACATTCTTTCTGTTGGCAGTTAGTACCTCAGCATTAGGTCTTTCATACACATCCTGTAAGTGGTCCTGCTGGGCCCAGAGGGAGTCTCTCCGCAGGGCATGAAGCACCATCTTCTGTCTGCTGAAACCATAGTGGGTCCTCAGTAGACCTGAATCTGTCTGCTCTGATTTCAAAACAGGAATTACCTCATCCCTCGCCTGGTTCAACAAACACAGCAGAAAAACAGTGGCTTTAATTTCAGTTTCTTCTCATGAGTTCACAAGAGCTAGAGTGAACTACAAAATAAATGCAAATCCAATATGAAGTAAATCATCCTACCTGTAGTTCCCCCTCCAAAATGCTGAGCAGAAACAGCAAGTCATCACAGGACAGGCCTTCTCTTGTGTGTCTTCCCTTCCACCTCTCTCTCTTCTTTGGCATATTGTCCTTTTCAATTATGATTATCAGAGCCTGGTTAGGTTAAAAGACAGCCGTTTAGGTATTTCTTTATACAACCTCGAAGATGGGAAGAAATGTTGCTGCTTTTACCAATGGGGTATGTGAAGTCTGTCGTGGAGCTGGAAAAGCTGAGAAATAGGAAATGATTGGAGGTGACAGCTGAACATTGGTGAAAAAGAAAAATACATGCTTGGCATGAAAGAAGTTAAACAAGGTCATGAGTTGTTTTTACAGTACAAGTGGTTATTGTGTTGCTTTTGTAAGTGATGCAGATCATATAAGCTTTGATGAGCTAATCCAAAGTCAAAGGGGTCTCTTGTCATAACAGTTAGTGTTACTGAAATAGATAGGCCTGCGCCTGGCATTACTTTGCGTGCAGCTTATGTCATCTCATAGTCTTACTCTTAGCACATTTACAGCAACTGCTGTTAGTTTGGCTGATAAAATGGACTAAATGTTTCCATAAAGTAGGACAGTGATTACTGACCATATATCTAGATACTGTGTGTGTGCGCGTCCGTGTGTGCGCGTGTGTTATTAAAGCTAATCACATAAGTTAAACATTGTTTGCCGGCCAACTTTCTGTATGTTCTCACCCGAGACACAGAAAGCAATCAGGTTCATATTAGTGAAAGATGATGTCATCTCGCTACTCTTCAGCTCTGCTTTTCAGGCCCAAGTTCTGCCTGTGGGCAAGAACAGTCCTTATTCTATAGTATTTGGTCCTTTCCTTTTTAGATTAGTAACTGAAGGGCCTTGTGTTTTGAGGAAAAAGTATTTAAAATTTTAAAGTGCCCACAGATTTTTTATTTTTTTTATTTTGGGGGGGTGGGGTTCAGTATGTCTGTTTGAAGACAGCTATACCTTCTCATATATTTCGTTGGTGCATGTTAGAAAGTCTGATACTGAACAGAAAAGCAGTGAGAGTCTTTATTTTTCTCAGTAGCTCTTGCTCTTACACAAGCACACAGACAGGCAGCATCTGCTTGTTTTCATCAAGGCCCGAGAGCAACTTTGAGGCTCTAAACAAGGTGAGCACTGGTACATAAGAGACAAACATTGTGCAAGAAGAAACAAACCAAACAGAAAAAAAGACAACCTTTAACTAGTTCAGACTTTAGCCAATAACATCTTTCAGATACTAAATCACTGTGAGAGTGCTGGCTCACTTAAAGGAAGGTGTCCACATTGAAGTATTTTTCTCTTGCCCTTGGTCTGGAAACAGAGTGAGTGACAATCTCAAACTCTCCCCCCTCCTCTTGATGCCTTCTCTGTATCAATTAGGAAGACAGATGAAGCTGTCTGGGCTGTCGATGCATTTCTTTTGTACTTCCCTTGACATTTAGCTACAGAAAAGGACAATAAAACCTCAGCACAGCTGTTTGGGAGTGTAGATAAAAATTGGAAAGCTGAGTGCTGCAATAAACACGACTACAAAGTTATCATATCCTATTATAATTTGATATTATTTGTCCTGAGGCCCAGATTTGAATGATGGAAGGAATTGAGTTTGTGCACTAAAGGGAAAGTTTATAACTCATCTTGAATAGGTTCAGATAAATGCAGAGGGTCTGATGTGAGTTAGTGAGCTTTGGCACATATTTTCTATGATGGCCTGGGGTCTGTGTTCCTTGGACATGAGCATTAACATATTTCTTGTTCCTTTTGCCGTCCCGTCCTACGGTGCTTTTAATGTGTGCAAGTCGAGTCATGACACGTGCTGCTGTTTCCTTGCCCTTGGCACTCAATTGATTAATAGCGATGGGGCCGGAACGCCTCACTTGCTCTCTCTTGCTCTCACTCTCTTGCTTTCTCACACACACACACACTTACACACACACACGGACACGAGCCAGGCTGTGCTTTCTTTAGTGCCCACACAGTGTCTAGACCAGCACATGCTTACTGATGTCTAAGCACACTCGCACACAATGCCAGGCATGTGAAAATACCTCGGTACTTCAGTTGTGGCTCAGAGCCAAAGTCAGCCTTAATAATGGTTGCCAGGTCTGCCCTGTTGAGGACAGTCCGCTGGCAGGCAAGTTGGCAGCCTCACATGTGGCTGTGCCTCTGTTTGTTTATCCGAACACCACCGGGGGCAACATGCCTGCACCCCTCCTGCCCGCTCCTTTCTACCCAAGAGGGCACTGGCTGCCCTCACAATAGACCAGTACCATTTCCTAAAATTAATCTTATTCACAACACCTTGTCCTGGCCACAAGTGGTCACAGGCAGATACAGGCAGTATCTTTGCAGCTAATTTGTCCACAGACCAAAAACAATGACCGTTCACCTGTTCCTTGGTATTATCCAACCAGCTGTGTAATTGGCCTCCAAACTAGAGCTGCATTCACACATGCGGCACAGCCCTGGACTGTTCTAGACATTACCTTGCCGAGGCGAGAAGGAAAATGAGCGAAAGCATGTTCCATTCATGTGTTAAAAATTCCTTAAGGGTGAGGTTTGTCACATATATGCCACTTTTAATGAAGCTTTGAGTGGACTGCTTTAACTTTATTTCAGACACACAGTTTAGTTATTTTTTTTAGCACATCTTTTGAGATTCTGGACATTCATCTTCTTTCCATTTATCTGGAGGCAATTTGTCATGTCTGTCTCATGCCTGTACCCTGATCATTTTTCAGTAAAAGTCACAGGTATTTGTTTGTTGGATTAAAAATATGGTTTTCGGTGTTAAGATTCATTACTGCCCCATTTCTGTATATGGAGAGGGGTTTGTTACCCAGACCGAGGATGAGTGCTGCATGAGAAGCAACAAATTGTCTGTTCTCTAACCTTTTCTCTGGCTGGTGACTCTTAACTTAAGTTGCTTTAGTGGTCACAGTTAAAAACATCCATTTTTACCCTGCACAGTCATATTGAGCAGCTAGTTTTACAGACAGCTCTTTTATAATGGAACCCTACATGGCTACAGTTTTTGGCAATACAACCTGGTCCGTGGCCCCCGGGTAATTTAATTTTGACGCCCTTGCTTCAGCTGCTCACTCTCACCAGTTAGCTCACATCCATTTTATATCCACCTGTCATGGGAGGCTGGATCAGTCTGAGTGCTGGAGTCCTCTTTGGCCTTCAGTTTTCAGGGTCAAGCTGGCACAGCACTCTATAATTCATATTCGGTATGGTTGGTGTGTGTTTTGGCTAGAGCACAGTACTTCAAGAGTGGTATAACTGAGAAATTATACATTTTGCAAGCCAGCTAGATGGAGGGGTGCGGAGTGCTGAAGAGTCTGTAAATCAGTTTCGTCACAAGTAATGCAACTGTTGTGCTTTATGATTATGAGTGTGGTTAGGCTACATATGCTAAATGTTTTAAGCATGAAGGGCGTTTAATGTTTTGTTTTGTGACTGATTTGAATTACTGTTAATTTAAAATGCTTTTGGACATAAGCCTTATCATAGTTCTTCACTTTTATATACATTTTGTGCCATTTGATATCACATACCTATCTGACTGCATTTAAGTCAGTTTAATTATTGTGATGCTGGTCAACTAAAGTGAGAGAGTGTAGTAGACCCTTCTAGGGCCATGAGGTAATGCAGCACTGTGCTGTGAGTTCACATTTTACACTTACTATCCTAAATAATGTTAATGGTGTTAGTCTTCTTTCCAAATCGTTGTTTTGAGTTGTGTTGCTTTATGGTTTAGCTTTTGTGGGTGGTCTTCTTACATAACAGTAAACGATCAATAAATCAAATGGTAACCATAATTGCGGAGAGCAAAACAACAGCCATTTAGTAGCCAGTGGTTTCATAAAATACAGTGTACATTATTTAGTTGTGACGTAAACCGTGTCCTTCTGGAGTCATTTTTGTTCAACGAGACTCTGTGGTAGTGCAGGATTGTTCAGACAGACAGACAGCCCCCTACCCTCATTCTGAGATCAGATGCTAGATTCCTCGTGCACCGAATCAGTATTTTATTAATATATATGGTGATTATTAATATCGAATAAATGTAAAGATCGCCCTTGTGATACCGGCCACTGAGGTATCTAGAAGCAATAAATGATTTTTAACTAAGTACAGTACCAGTATAGGTTGCAGTATGTGGTCCTGGTTCAAAAGAGGTTTTCTCATTTGGTTCTCGTAAAAGCTTAAAAGCTTTGCCTTATTTACATACCCTTCCTATCTCTGATTAGCAATATCCTCTGGAGCTACAATCACTCTCTGCCAGCCAGGACTGGCTTCACTGAAACACGTGCACGTTGGTCTTTCAGAATAACTTTGAACATTAAACTACACAGATCAGTCAGTCAATTGCTAGCACTGAAAATGAAGCCTCGCTGACATGAGGTAATTAAACATTTTTCATGACTGACCACTCTTCTAGGACAAGAGACAGTAGAGGTCAGAGTAAAGACTCTTTAATGAATTAGACACTTGATTTTTTTTTTTCTGTAATTGAGTCAGATAAGACATGACAGTGATCGTTCCTACACACACAAACACACATATCCCACATACTGGTGACTGAGTTCTCTTAACATTAAGGCTGGTTTTATGTAAAGGTCAAGTCGAGCTGCCTTGAATGCTGGTGAACATCTGTTCCCTCTGAAGGCAATAAATACCAGATTGTGTGTGGGTGTAGCTGTTCTTTCATTTACTGATCCAGATTTCGTGAGCTAGTGTGTGTGTGTGGGTGTGTGTGTGGGGGGGGGGGTTGTGAAGCATGTCTTGCTTTGTAGACCTAAACAACTGTAAAAATTTCTGGAGAATTTATCTTTGTCAACCTCACTGTGCACCCATTACTGCTCCTCCTGGCGATATTTAATTCCTGCCACTGACAAAAGGTTAAATGTACTAACAAACCCCTTCGAGACATATGTCCACATGTTTTAGTTAGTTCTACAATCCAATCTTTTACTTGCAAACAAAATGTCAGCGTGTACCCAAACGTTCGAGTGTTGGGATAATGCACTGATTGAACAGGCCAGAAGTGTTTGAGGCAGAACACCAGTCCCTGTTCGGTATTTGCTGTCTTTGACCAGTCCACTTCATTTTTAGCCTTCTGTCTAAAGTCCCCATTGATTTAATGGTAACATATATTTAAATTGTGGCTTTAAAGAGGAAGTTGTTGGCTTTCAAAACCAATAACTGCTGTGCCCGCTCACCCACTGAACCACACAACTCCCAACACCTAACAAGCAGCCTTGAAATAACTTATTGATCACTTCAACATGTCCCGAATTGATTTCATGGAAAGTGTCTTATTGTTTTTATAGAAACATGAACATTACAAGAAAATTGCCCCAAAGTGTCTTTGGTGGTGGGGATGGAAGTTCTACTGTGTAATGGAAGTATTGGGTTTGGAGTATGGTGAAAAGAGTAAATACTTTGGATTATGAAGAGGGATCAGACAAAGTGCTGTTTTTATTCAAACATATAAAAACTGAGCATTTTAAACTGAGCATTTCTGGGTTCATGGCCAACTCGGTTTTATGCAGTTCTGTTGGCGGGGTGCTTTACTTGAGTAACAGTAATTCTGGGTGCCATTTGTCTGGAATTGAAACAATCAACTGTTTCCTGGAGCTAGTCAATTGATCCTCAGCCAGCGCCATTGACCACCCTTTAAGACCAGTCATCCATATTGATCGGGCATTAAAGATTACCAGGCAGCCCCATTTCCCCTGCATGTGATTCTGCTCCACAGGCATTAGCTTTCACTGATCTCTGGTTATGTGAGCTGTAACCTTACTGTGCTCCATTCATCTGAAAGCATGCGTTTTAATCGTTACTCCGTCATATTGTTTGACTGTGGCAAGAAGGCAATTGAGAGTTGGGGGTTCCTCAAGATAATTACCTCTTTCAGATGATGATTGAGACTGAGAGGGGTTTTTTTCTCCTCACTCATTTTATAGGAAGTTTTATATTCAATAATCATTTTTGTACTGATCTGGTGTAGATGGAAGTGGCCTCACAGTCTCCCTTCATTCACTGAGTTCACTTGAGGTATATATTCCTTTCCAGGATCTTTTCTTGAACTGAGTTTAAGAATTTCATGTGACCATGAAATTAATTTATGTAGACCACTAAATTTTATGTCCGACATCTTTTTCTAAGTTGTTTCATTTGGAAACAATCTATGAATTCAATATTACTCCTAACTTTTTCCTAACATTTGACGAACTCATCTGCACCGTAAATGACAAGTTTTGACACCTCAATGTATATCAATAAAGACCTTGTTTGACAACTATTGGAACAGGTTCCAGGTTTTTCCAAGGGTATCCCTAATAACTAACAGACTTAAAAACTCCTTTGTCCCACACGCCATCAAACTGTTTAACTCCTCTCTGGAGGGGAGAGGGAGGGGAAACAGGAGGACAAAGGAGGGGGGAACAACTAAGCTGTAGTGCCTCTTCACCTCACTGTACAATACCTTGTGCAATACTCTTTGTAAATAGTCAACAGTGCAATAGACTCAATACTTGAAATGTGCAATTCACTTGTATTTTTATTTTTTATTCCTATTTATTCTATTTATCCCCTTCGTATATTTTATTTATATTGTCTCTGTATTTATATGTGTGTGTGTGTGTGTATATATATATATATATATATATATATATATATATATATATATATATATATATATATATATATATATATATATATATATAAAACAATTCTGTAACTGTAACTTCGGTCGTTGCTGTGCTTTTTTTGGAAATCGAATTTCCCAGAGGAACCCACCCGAGGGATTAATAAAGTTCTATCTTATCTTATCTTATCTTATCTTAATAAACTGTATAGTCAGAGATCACCCTCACTAAATTTTGATACACACCCAGTCATTTTGTTCTGAAAGCAGGCCTGAAATATGACAGAAACAGCTCAGTTTAAAAAAGAGAAATAAGGGTTACCTATAGTAAGCATTCAAAGGGGGAAAGAGTTAAGGTACTGAATTAAGTTTTTTTTTAGTGTAGTCTGTGAAAACCAGTGCACTATAAAGATGGGAAATATTACCTAAACACTTTGAGTGCTCTGAAGAAGCTAGCTAATTTTCAACTTTCTGATAACAACCTCAACATGTCCTTGTGTTAGCTGTCATACTTCATCTTGCATTTCATTAAGGATGAATTGAAATGTAGAAATGTAGAAATGTCATCATGCGAAAGAAAAAAATGTTAAAGCGATAAATACGAGAGAGAGAGAGAAAATGTTAAAAGTACAGGATGAGCCAGAACAGAAATTACTGCATGGTTGGCTTTTTATAAATACTAATGTTTGTTGGATTAGGAAATTGTTTTTTCTTTTTAGTTTTTTGTATAGGTTTTTTTTTTTCATGAATATGTCAGAACTATTTTGCTCATTTATGGGTTTGGTTAACTTCTAGCATCGATAATAAGTAGCTACATTTTTTAAGTAAATTTAAGCACATAAATCCTGTTTGTGGACGGCGCAAATATTCGGAAATAATAGCAATTGAAAAGCAATATAATTACAAGATTTGTTTTCACAAGATGAACAAAATGACGTTGCACATTAAAATGCTTGACAAGTTTGAAAATGTTCATCATCAGTTCCTGAAGCAGAAACAAATATGCACGCATAATTTTCTGAATGACTTTGACCAGCGACAAAATTATTGAAAACATGGTCAGGGCATCTCCACAAGTGCTACCAAAATTAATACAACTGATGACAGAGGCTCAAGGTTTCAAAATATGTGTAGGAAGAGAAGGCTGGCTGTGATATAAAGGTCACACAGAGCATCATAGTTTTCACCCACAGAATGCACAGAGTACTCTTGTTGGCTGTCACCAACCACCTCAGTTGCTTTAAGTGGACATGTAAGTGTCAGATTTGAACAATATAATGATCTACGTGATGTTTTGCTGAAGACCTTGGGTCATGTTACTTTGACATACATCTCCCACATGAAAATTGTAGGCCATGAACTAGTCTTCATGGTGACGGTATATCCTGTTTGTTTTGACATAACAAAGAATTCAAGAAGTTGACTCAGCTTCCACATCCCTCAGATCTCAGTTCGATCACACCATCTTGAGGCTCTGTCCTAGTACTTACAAGGATCTTCTGCTAAAGTCCTGGCAGCTGATACTTGAGGACATTATCAGAGGTCTTATGGTATCCATGCCTCGGTGGATCGGGGGTATTTCAGTGGCACAAGGGGGACCTACTTAAGCTGCAGCTGGTTTCAATGGTGTGTTTTGTAGCTCAGTTTAGCTGCCGTGCTTTAGGGCTCAGTAGTTATTACATTCACCTTAGACATGAAGCCAGGAAGAGATACAAACCAGTCTCAGGTGACCACAAGCTAGTGTACTTCTAGTCCCCCTCCTAACTAACCCAGTGCCAGATTCAGATTGCTGTTAGCTGTACCAAAAGGAAGTAAAGCACTTACTTGTTATGGGACAGGTAGAGCGTCCCCTTTTCATATATAGGCCTGGATTTTGCTGTAATTATGGTCCATTTACATCCAGCATCTTGTCATAAAGGCTTCCTTGCCTCTGTAATTAACCTTGCCTTTAATTGTCTTTCCCCTCATCCTCCGGCATTGTCCTTACAACCGTCCAGTGCAAGTGTGAGAACAGGGTGAGAGCCAAGAAGAGTAGGATGGGGAATGATTGGCTTGGTCCATTAATAGTGGGAGTGGTCTTTCAGATGGAGGAGTGCATTGCTGGACAGATGAATGCACAAAACAAGGATGAATGAAGGTCTTGTGAGGGATAACATGTAAATGGGTGTGGTGTTTGAATGATTGAGAGAGACCCTTGAGAGAAAGGGAGAGCAAGATGGATCAATGATGCCGTGTAGAGTTTCCTTTTTAAAGGATCCTTGAAAATATTTAGTTGTATTTAAAACACACACACAGTAGTGAGGAAGGAGTTAATGGTAACCACTGCAAAATTGATTGTAAAATGGGAAATCAGAGAACAAGGCAGAAAATTTGGTCAACTGTTCGCGTGCGGTGTGCCTTTTGTCAGTTCTCGTGGCCCGGAGCAGAAACCCGCTGTGGCAGATCAGAGACATGCTCAAGTGTCTCAGCCGTATTATATGAGCATATCCACACGCCCCTTCTTTCATTTCAGCTTCAAAGAGCATTGTAGCTCCGAATTGGTAAAAGTTGTAATGCTTAAAAATCTGTAACCTTGGCAACAAATTCAATGTGTTTTCTGTAAATGCCTCATTATAAAAGCCTCCCAGCAGCAATGAAGAGAATGAACAGCCAACATAAATGTATATATCAAGTAAAGAAAATATACATTGGATAGCAAGCTCTGTTATTTCCTTTGAATCCTTTACATATGTGAAGCACCTTGAACCCAGTAGAAGATGACAAGATGCAAGTACATATACTGGTTAGTGCTGGAAAATGCTGACCATAGTTCCACAAACTGTCCAATGAAAAATCACTTTGAGGTCAGCTTACATACACACCAGAGTTCTCGTTTTCACGTTAATGGTAAAAGGAGTTTTGATGGTAATGATCAGGATTTGGCAGAGGTAGCATGTGCCTTATTTATTATCCACACAGTCCGAGCGATGTGAAGTTTTCAGTAATGAAACACTGCCATGTAAAAGCTTTGGCTCAAAAAAAGTCTTCGATATTACAGAGCCACAGGAAGAAGTGCAATGGCACCAGTGTGATAAAACAGCACATTTAGGATAGACACTGCAGGAAAATGCTCTGATTTACTACTGATTTCACTCCAACAGCTGTTTTAAAGGCTTTTCACCAAGAAACCAGAAATGCCAAAAGATCTAAGCGTGACCCGTAGCATGAGATGTGAGGAATGCACAGAGAAGTGGTAGCAACAGGGAGGCTAAATATAACCAGATGCGTTGTTTGAGATCTGCTGCATTGTTGTTACCTCAGGTAGCATTTAGATGTGTAGTTCTGACTGAAACGTGCACTCGCAGCCACATCTGATGAATAACCCAAAGACTTGAACACACTTTGCAGATCACTGGCCCAAGGATCAAACTAAACAAGCGTGGTGTTGGCCCTTCTTAGCAATTTTCTTCTTGTCATAGTGTGCACAGTTACAAATTAACCCATAAAACCAAAACTTGTAAAGAGCAATTTGCAAATCCTTCGCATTAAATGTGCCCATTTTACTCTGCTGACAGTGTCTCTCCTGTTCCTCACCTGAACTAAATATAGTTTGAGGTGTGGACGCATTTGCTCTTTTGCCAGTTTAATGAGGAAATTCTCCCTCTGTTTCCCAGATGCATCTGAGGTGGAGGAGGAGGAGACGGAACAAAAGAAAAAGCCAGCAGAAAAAACAAAGACTAAACCAGAGAAGAGGAAGATTGTAACAGAGAAGCCTGCTAAAGCCAAGAAGAAGAAAAATAATGAGCAGGTTGTTATGTCCTTTCTCTACAAAGGCTGCCTATTTGATGTTTTTACAGTATAGAGTGTGTAAGAAAATGTATCATATTAATAGGGCAAAAGACTGAGCCTGTCCTTGTCATTTTGTAGTCAACCAGTTCACAGGCACAAATGGTCATTTCAACAGTCGTTGGCAAGGAAGAAGTCAGGATAGATGAATGGAACACCTTCAAAATAAATGTCCACCACATACTTATACATACACCCTCATTCTTTGAGACAGTGAATAAACCAGAGTGTTAAAAACAATTATCATAGTAACTGATGACGGAAATTGAAATCCTTTGATTTTTTTCCTAGCATTTGGACATTTTGATGTACTTTTACTGTAATATAATATAATTTGACACATTTAAATTTTATTATAAAATGTGCTCTTTACATCGGAGGATTATTAGGTTTTATTTTAATTTGTATTTAGAATTTCAAATGTTCATTAACATAAATTGCCTGAATTGTGTTTTCTGCATGTACTGTTGTCACAGAACGAGCAGATGATCCCTCCAAGGAAGGAGACTCAGGATGAAAAGTCTGCTAAACCCCCCAAAAAGAGGAAGGTGGGAGTGGCGACACCTGGTGTTGCAAATATCAACTACAACAGTGTGCACTGGCTAAAGTGGCGCTATCATTTGGCTGCTTCTGGGGTTCTTACTTGTGTGTTTGTTTGTTTTGTTTTTGTTTTAGAAAAAGAAAACAATAACAGATGTCTTGGCCACCTCTGAGCCAAAACCAGGCTGTCCAGCTGACCTGCAGGATCTGGTTACGCAGTACTTTAAAGACAAGCGGTCTGTAATCGAGCAGGAGGAGCTCAAAGTGCAGGGTGAGTCAAGGCAAATCACCCTAAGCTTGCACATTCAGTCGATATCTGCTGAAATGTTGACTCACAGAGATCAGCGTGTCCTCTCCCATCCTCCAGACTCCTTTTTCCTGTCCAGTAATGACTTGACACACACCCTCTCTTCTTATCTAAAACAGAGTGAGTGCCGTTGCAAACTTTGACCAAGTCTTCCATTAGATTCCACTTATAAACACCCATCACTTTAATTGCTCTGTTTTCCTCTTAGTTGCTCCCAAGTGGGCAAAGATTCAAAAGCAGCACACGGAAAAAAGTTCTGTGGTTCTGCTTGTCGTCTGCAGCTCTGCTCTCCGAACCATCGAGCTCATTAAGTAAGTGACAGACCACTGATGTTTGTCGTGTTTCTCCAGTTACCACTTTCAAATTAACGTGACGGGAATGTTTGTGTCATCCACAGGCAGCTGACTAGTTTCAAGGGTGAAGCCAAAGCTGTGAAGCTTTTTGCGAAACATATCAAGGTAGTGGAGATGACTGTTAATCACAGGCGGTGTGTAGATTGTGAACTGTGAATGATTTCATAGAATGATTGTCTGTGTCATTTTTTTTTTGCATAGATAGAAGAGCAGGTGAAGCTGCTGCAGAAAGGCATCTACCACATAGGAGTGGGGACACCAGGGAGGATCAGCGCTCTCGTTGAGAGAGGTGTGTGTTTGTGATCGGCCTCTTTCGTTTAACTTCAAAGCTTTTGAAGTCTTCTCACTCTGATTTGGTTCCCCAGAGGGTTTGAGCTTGCAGGCATTGAGATACCTGGTTCTGGACTGGAACTGGAGGGACCAGAAGCTCAGAAGGATGGTGGACATTCCTGAGGTGAGCTACTGCCCCCTGCTGGGCTAGAAAAATGTGTTTTTATTGCTGTTACTCCACTTTGACTTGGAGCTTCTTTTTCTTTTGTTTATAATAATTAACATGCAGATTTTCCCTGATCATTGTTTCTCTGATCTCACCGTAAAGCTGCGCTTAAGATTGGAAACGTATTTCTTTAGTTAATTAACAAAGAAAAAGAAAAGAGATCACCTGAAAAAATTTGTCTTTTTTCTTTAAGTAAAAAAAAAAAGAAATGCTAAGATTGAAAAAATATTGATGTCAAAAAGTGACATTTTTATGTATCAGCACGTTACTCAAATTTGAAATCAAATGTTGTAATAATTTGAATAACTGGATTCCTGATTTTTATGATCTGTAAGTAATAATCATCAACATTAAAACAGAAAAACCTTTAAATATTTCACTCCTGTGTAAAAGTTAACTTTTAAAATACATTATGAAGAAAATTAGTTTAATTATTTGTGATGCACTTTTTTTTATTTTAGATTTGGCTTGTTGTCTACAAGAAAGGAGGAAGAAATTAGTGGAGATCTTTTAATTGAACATATACTTTATGAACGTGGGATGTTTTAAACCATTATGACTTTTTTCCAGCGGTTAACCCTTTAAAAACTGGACATATTTGTTTAGTCGTAGATTCTGAAGCCTGGCTAATTTGACTTTAGTTTTGTTTTCCTAGAATTCCCGTCTCCGGCAAAAACAGTGTTAAAATGTGAATCGTTTCAAATATTTCCATTATTTTAAATATCCTAAACATTTATCCTGAATTAATATTTTGACCTTCCATTATTTTGTGTGTGCAATGCACTGGGTGTATGCTGTAAGCTGATGACACTGTGGAGGTGGCACAGAGCGTGGGTTAAGGAGCAAGAAAATGGCTGTGGGGGGACTTCCATAGCTGTGTTGTCTGCTCTTCTCACCTGATCCATTTGATACTTTTGGTTAACTAATAGAAGTCACAGATGCTCCTGGTTATAAGTGATGTTTATGCAAAGTTTCATTCAGATTGATGCACCTGTTAAAGAGGTGAGGTGGTACAAGTTGACATATAGATATGCATATGCTACAATTATTATAGTAAGAAAAGACTTTACATTGAAATTCAGTTCATTTTGATTTCATTTACATGGCACCAAATCCAGCAACTGTCGCCTCAAGGAGAACCTACAATATTAGATAGAAGGAGCTAAAAGTTATTCAATATTGAACCCTATTTGCATTGCAGAGTAATCTTTTTGGAGAGGATCTTTTAGTTTTTCGTTCCCTTTTAATTTCACTTCATATTTGCCTCTTTTTTTTCAGATCAAACAGGATCTTATGAAGCTGTTGGAGAGTGGCGTCTTGGCTCGCTGTAAGGAAGACAAAGTCAAAATTGGACTATTTTAACTGACTGCTTGACATTTAAAGGGACTTTGTCTTCACTATTCCTTGTGCTGATCCTGTCACGAGCTTTTAATATTTCCAGAGCCTGTGTGAAATGTACGGCATTGTTTGTTCACTTTTGTGACCAACACAATGTCAGGGAGTGTGATGAATGAATAAACAGACTTCAAATTAAAGCCACATCCTTTTTTTGTTTACTCTGACCTTGGAAAGTCCCCCCGACTGACAATGTGAGGTCATGAGTTTACTTAAACCACCAGGGAGCCCCATTCAGCATCCTACAGATAGAAAGGGGCCCAGAACCACCCCGATATCTCCCGCAGCCAGTGACGATATAAAATCCTGTTCTGTACAAGTCTGTGTGTTGTAGGACGGAAGTACACAATCTTGTGGTAAATTGGAAGTAACAGAAAGAGGTAGTTGAGTAAAGAATTGCGGTTAATAAGTAACAGGACACAACGGTCGCCCCCACGATGCAAAGCCTGCTGGGAAAATCCCTTGGCAAGCAGAGGGGTGTGTGAGTGTGTGTGCAGAGAGATATCGCTGAAATAAAAAACAGGAAGACAAGAGGAGGGCTGGTTTACACGCAATTTTTGAGTCTCCAGCTGTCAATCAAGTTCTTCTTCTGAAGCCAAAGCTCTCGCTCTCATGGGGAAGGTGAAAGGCAAGCCCGGGCCCTTGGCTCGGAGACCCGACAACTCTGCTTTCAAACAGCAGCGGTTACCTGCCTGGTCTCCAATGCTAACTGCTAACACCGTGCTGCCTTTTTTCTACTTTATGGCTTTGATGTGTCTGCTGTTGGGAGTATGGCTGCTTCTCACTGTGCAGAACACCCAGGAAATGAAGGTGAGTGAAAACCACATTTGCTTCTAAACACTCACTTTCAGTTCTAGAAATTTGATGGCGTAAGAGCGCTATGCATTTGTCTTTGTTCATGTCAGAGAGGCCCCAATGCCTCTGTGTGCAATAAAAACAGGGTGTGACAACATCAGGAAAGGTCGAAGGTTATGTTTGAAAAAGTTTAAGATCAAGTTCACTATCGGCACTTTCCCCTCTCTCTCTCTCTCGTTGTCTTTTCAGCTGGACTACACAGAGGCTGAAACCTGCAACGAGTGTTTTGAAATGCGTAAAAATGTGAGCAACGCAAACACGCCCTGCACCTGCACAGTCAATTTTAGGATTGACAAACCATTTAAGGTAAGAACCTCTCGGCACAGAGTGACAACATAATCCTAACTTGAGGGCCACTTATAATCTTACTCCAGAGGCCTCAGTAGCACACGCTAAGTATGGCACAAAGCTCTGAAACAGCTTGGAAGCGGGTCTCGTGTGAAGATTATTACTCTCACACTCTGTATCTAACAGGCCCCACTGTCAGTGCTTGCGTTTGTTGTCTGTGCTTTGAAGCTTAAAGCTTAAATTCATCTTAGGATTTGTGGTTCTACACTCATCCACTTGACGATGTGAATGTGTGTGTGTGTCCCAGGGAGATGTCTTTTTCTATTACGGACTCCGTAACTTTCATCAGAACCTTCGCAGATACATGGACTCCAGAGATGATGGGCAGACGGTTGGAAGGAAGAAAAATTTAAAGGTATCATCGTCATGTCATCAGAAATGCTGACAATGCCAAGAAATAAGTATTTGCCCTCTTCCTCATATCTTATTTTTCTCCATATTTGTCACGCATGCATGTTTCATATCAAATATCATCTGTGAAAAAGTAATTGCCCCCTAAACCTAATCAATGGTGACGCCACCGTTGGCAGCAGGAACTGTAGTCAAGTTTTTGTATCTGGCGTTGAGTGTTTCACATCACTGGATGAATTTTGAACCACTTGTTTTTTGCAGAATTGTTTTGATTCAGCCTCACTCGAGGGTTTTCTAGCATGAATGGCCCGTTTAAGGTCATGCCTTAAGTGTGGATTTTGATTAGGCCACTCCAAAACATTCATTTAAATGTATCTGGAGTCATTCAGAGGTGACTTTCGGAAGTTTCGGATCATTGTCCTGCTGCATAACCAAGTATGCTGGAGCTTTAGTGATCGCAGAACATTCTCCTTTGGGGTTTTCTGGTAGAGAGCAGAATTCATGTTTTCATCAACTACAGCATTTCACCATTGTCCTGAAGCAGCAAAGCAGCTGCAGACCAGCAGGCAACCACCACCATGTTTGACTGTTGGTGTGATCTTTTATGAAACGTGTTAGTTTTACACCAGATGTAACGGGACTCAAACCTTCCAAAAGTCCACAGAGTATTTTCCCAAAAGTTCTGGGGATCTTCAAGACGATTTTTGGCAAATGTGTTCTTTTTAGTCATCAGTGGTTTTCTTCTTGGACTCTAAGAGTATTAATTCCATACTTGTTTATGTGGGGGAAAAGCACATCATTTCTCCTTTTATTTTTTTAAATCAGCTGCATCTTGATGGGCGCAGTTGAAAGAAGTTGAAGTTATTTTGGGTGTGAAGAGTACTGCCTGTATATAAAACTGACAGCGTGCACTGGGCAGTACCTGCTGTTTTATTTCAGTGGTCAACTTCATTTGACTCTGAGACAAAATAAGATGTTAAGTTACATGAAGTTTCTCCCCAGTGTGATGCATAAAGCTGCTGGGTCACCTTATGCATGGAGTGACAGTTCTGAATAAAGAGATGGATCCGTCTAACTCCAGAGGTTAAAGAAGAGGCTGGGCAGCATTAGGAGATGCTCATCTCCTCCCACAACACGGCTTCTCTGAGATGTTCAGCCCCAAAGAGCCGTTATAGAAACAGGACCACACTAATCATGCAGAAACTTTGACTTGTATGGTCACTAAAGCTAAGTCATGTCATCTGTTGTACTTGGTTTGTGAAGATAAAAAAACAGAAGTACGGATGAGCCACACCCCTGATAATGCTGGGTGATTAGTGGAAGCAGCGCTTTCATGTTGTTGGCGGAGTTAAAATTAACCTTCGGTAGTTGAATCTATGACAACAGACCTTATTTTAGTGTGTTTCATGTGTTTCGGGACCACATGCATGAATCTTCAGCTACCAGACATGCGTTGTAGTGTTTAAAGCTGAAGAAGCTTGAATTTTACTTGAATGCTCGACTTGATTAAATATCACATCTTCCCTAGGACCCAAGTTCATATTGTGAGCCATTTTTGAAAGATCCCAGCGGACGCCCGATTGCTCCCTGTGGCGCTGTGGCCAACAGCATCTTCAACGGTAAACACAACTCAAAACACACTGCATCAGTTAGCTGCTCTACCCTTCCTGTCACTCTTAACTTGCATGTGTTTTCCCAGACTCCTTCGTCCTGTGGTATCATCATCCCAACGGCAGAGGTGAGGTTCCTTTGATGCGGGAAGGCCTCACGTGGTACACGGACAAATACATCAAGTTCCGCAACCCAACGACTGACAACTTGACTCTAGCCGAAGTGTTTGAAGGTAAAGGAGGAATTTTTTTTTCTTTCCTCAGAAATCATTTTGTGTCACATTTTAAATGTTTTCCCCACAGGAACGGCGCCACCTCCATACTGGCAGAAGCCCGTGTACAAGCTCGATCCCTCCAATCCCATGAACAACGGTTTTATCAATGACGATTTCATTGTATGGATGAGGGAGGCAGCTTTCCCCAACTTCAAGAAACTTTATGGAATCTTATTCCGAAACGACAACCCCTTCACGAAGGGGCTTCCAGCAGGCAATTACAGCATCGATATAACCTACAGTATCCTTTCACTGTGTTAGAGGCATCTTAACTCCCAAATGCACTTTCCCTCCATCTTTTGTTATTCAATTTAAACACGCTTCTCTTTGATCAGATATTTTTGGCCTTGACCTCCTGCTCTTTCAGACTTTCCCGTGCAGTATTTTCGAGGCAGAAAGGAAGTGGTGCTGACAACGGTGACCTGGTTTGGAGGTCAGAACCATTTCCTGCCTATTGCTTACCTCATAACCAGCAGCCTGATCCTCCTGACAGCTGTCGTCCTCACGGTGGTCTGGTGGAAGTTTGGAAAAGATGGGAAGAACATGAAGGAGTGAAGAAGAAGAGGTGCTTCAGGAAACTAATGAGAGGAATGCTGGGAAAAACTTACAAGCAGATTAAAAGAGATTATTGCTGGGTTGATTTGAAGTTTTGTTTTGTTTTTTTAAGAAACAAAAAGCTAAGTGCTAAACATTTGTGAGTAAATGATGGATGGGGAAAATGGTTTAAATAGGAATGTTGTTTTCGATTTTGCGGCAGCACGTGAAGGAAAACTGCTTTCTTTTTCAGATCCACGCGTGTGACGGGTTTATCGTGGTGCTGCTGTGTTTACACATCTGAGCTGTGTTTACTTGATTTTTACTTGCTGAAGTTTGCTTTTATAATACACACCATTTCTCATGTACTGTTAATATGTATAAATATTTATTAGAATTCTTACATTAACAAAAGCACAGATCCAACTTTTATTTTCCTAATGCAAAGTGTATTCTTGCATCCTTGTGTGCAAAAACTGTCAAAGTGCCACATCTTAAAATTGAATAAAGGATTGTAATTAAAACGACCTGTTGAATCAAGTGTTGTTTCTGTCTTGGCTATAGCTACTTCACACCACACCATCATTTGACAGTACTAAGAATCTGCAGCCTAGCTAAATGCAAACATTTACAGGTTCAGTTGTTAGCATATTGCTGTACCAAGTTACCTTCAGACTAGAGCTGGGCGATAGAACGATAACGATATGTATCGCGATATAACTTTTACTCGATAGAGAAATTAAGCTATCGCGATAGACCTCGCCGCTCTTGTCCTTTTTTTTTTTTTTTTTTTTTTTTAAAAGGTCAGCCAATCCAAATTAAGTAGCGCAGAGCCGAACCAATCACAGCCGCAGCGTCACGTCGCGTGACTTGTTACATACAGCACAAGTGCCAAGCCGCACGTGTGTTTGTTTGGGAAGCAGCCAGCGGGTAATGGAGGAAATGAGTGTGCCGACTAGAAAAATCAACCGAGCGTGACCGAAGAGAAAACAGATGATGGTTCCAATGCCGGAGAGATTGTCGAACGGAAGAGCCATAGAAGTTCCGTAGTGTGAAGGTATTTCGGCTATTTCAAGTCTGACAAAAAAACAGAGTAGCGTGCACTGTAAATTGTGCCGAAAGCAAGTCTGGAAATACAATAAACTGGTGCATGCGTCACACTGTGCGCCACGTTATTGTTTCGGTGAAATGAATTTCTACAATACTGTTACTGTTAATTCTACTCTCTGCAGTGTTTAAATGCTTACATATACACACAGTTACTGTCCCTCCACACTTTTTCAAAAATACCCGTGTACGTGTGGACGTAGCCTGAGTCTCTGACTGGAAGCGCTAATTCGTCATTCGGCTTTTGTCAGACTAAAGTAACTGTTAAAACTGTTTGAAAAGCTAAGCTATACAACAAGGAGAGATTGAGAATTTCCTTTTAGTTCTCAGTTTATTTGATATTGACAAAAGTTAGTCAGTTTTGGCTGTTCTTCTGTAAAACAAACTAAGATTTATTTTTAGAATTAATATGTTGTTTCTAAGTGGAATTGACAATTTAGTCTGTTTCGTTTGTTCTATTTTGAAACTTAAACGCTTTAGCGGCTGCCTTTTGTGTAGTTTGCAATATTTGCCTTTATTTATCTGAAAAAGTCTCATGTTCCTTAAGTACATCTACCCTGTTGAACTTATTATGGGAAATATTTAAATAAAAACAAGCTGCTGATTATTTCACATTTTACTTGTGAGCAACGGCACATTTAAATCTTACAAATATAGTTATTTGGCTTATATCGTGATAGATATCGTTATCGCCTGAAATGAAAAAAAACATATCGTGATATGAAAAAATCTCATATCACCCAGCTCTACTTCAGACTTACAAATTGAGACTACAAGCATGGGCAGGTTGAAAAAAGTGGGTGTAATTTTGCAGTTTTTGTCAAATGTACTGAAGGTACTTTAGCCCCTCTCTTATTTCCCAACGGGTCACCGCAGCAGATTGAGCCACATTTGATTGTAGATTCGATTTTACACAATCCCGTTTATCCAGGCTTGGGGCCGGGAGTACTCTAGCTTCTTAGACTGGGATTTTGTCTCCTGCCAGTCTTCCGTGTGTTAACTGCTACACTGGCAGTCCAACACACTGGACAAGCAAATCCTGAGGAAGTAGTTTGATACCCATGTTACTCTTTCTGGGGTGGGGAGAAAACATGAACATAACACGTGGCAGTATTTAGCAAGTTGATAGCTCACAGTTCAGACTAAAGGGGGAGGCATCTTTTATGGTGTGGGGTTGTCACGTTAAAAAGCTTTCACAAAAAAGAACAAAAACAAAGGAAAAACATCCATCCATTCTCTTCGTTATCCAGCTCGGGGTCATAGATGGGATGGAGGCAATCCAAGCTGTCATAGGGCAAGAGGGAGAGTACACCCAGGACAGGCCACTAACCTGTTGGAGGGTTAACACAAAGACTGTTAACCCTCCAACACTCGCATTAACACCTATTGTCAATTCAGAGTCACCAATTAACCTAAACCCATGCATGTCTTTGCACTGTGGGAGGAAGTTAGAATACCTGCAGAAGAACCCAGAGAACCCACACAGACAACGAGAACATCCAACTCCACACAGAAAGGCCGCCGGGCTGGATTCAACCCAGAACCTCTTTCACCAAACATTAAACAGAAACAGACAAATAATTAGTAAATCTTCTTGAAAAATGCCAAGAACTACAACATTTTCTTTTAAAAACTCTTTATTTCTATATACAATCAGTGAGAGCCACAAACTCAACCCTTCTGTGACCAGGGAGCACCTGGAGCTCTGGAAAACTGGTTACTGAGCACGATCAAAGCGTGACAGTGGTACAGCTGTTGGAACAACACCTTTAGGATCAGGTTGTTGTTCTTGTAAAAGATATGAAGCAGCTTGTTCTGCATTTCTCCTCCACCTGCACATGAGTAGCACAGGCGAAGGAGAGGAACGCAGGTCTATCGGTGCTACAGACGACGTCCTACTATAAGCCACACTGTAAATTGTCCAAAAACCCCACAAGGCCAAAATATGACGACAGCTTTACGCACGTACAGACACTGATGCACAGAGATACGAATAATGGAACAAGTCACAACACCCAATTTCATCACCAGACAATCACCACGATCCACAAAACACGATCTAAGAAACACACAAACTATAAAGTTATCACAGCTGTAACATGTTTGCTCATCTACCGCTTTTTACTTGTACCTTTTCTTTCATCCAACAATGTAGAAAACAGAAAAAAAATAATCATTAAGACTGCGCAAATGTTTATTTGGCTAAACTTGGGATGTTGGCACGATTGTGAAAGTCGGCTCTGTTGTGAATCAACATTGCATAAACACAGAAAAGGCAACGTTTGGTCTCCCAATACTACAAAGAGTATTTTCAAAGGATTTTTGGACGTTCACTGGATTGATTCTCCTGACCTTTTCTTTTATACATGTATAAAACAAAATTTATTGTCAGTCAGGTGTCGATAACAGCGCGTTACTGAGTGGCGGGATGCTTACTATTAAAGAGTCTCTCCTTATCAGCAGGATGTGAAATAAAAAATAAATATTCATAAATCATTTGAGTTTTTAAACAGGATTGCAGTAATGGAATTACTAGAACTATACACAATTTCAAGTCATGCTTTTAAAACAAAATAAGACAACGACGTACCGTGGAAAGCAAGAGTCTCGCTGCAAACGAGAAACTCCTCAACATGCAATTAATTCAGTACGAAAACCCTCAGATTCGATGGATGTAAATCATCGGGTACATTTCAGTTGGATCTAGTTTAGTGTGTAACAGACAGCGGCAGAATGGAAATCACAGTTTCACAGGATGCAAGACCTTTAAAAAGAGAAAAATAAAAATCACAAAACAGGGACAAAGTCTTTATCAAATAGTAGTCAGCTTTCTTCTTTTCACCCTCCACTCTTTCCGTTCATCCATTTCCGACTCACGCCTGGCACGAGCACATTCATCTTTGTGATTTCAGTGATAGGACTCTAATGGCACTACACAAGCTGTTTGTGGCCATGCAGAAACAATTAGGAAACAGACATCTCCGGATGAATCTAAAGCGAAGGTAGTGTTCATTCAAGACTCAAGCACAAAGCTCAACGGCTCTCAACTCAACCCCATCTTTATCCTCTGGGTCGCGTTGGTAGTGAGGGGCAGATTAAGGCCATGTGCATTCAAGCTTTTCAGCCCTGTCCTGTTGGCTTTTGAGTGCTTTTTTGAGGTACCTGATAAGTCAGATCCTCAGTGGGTGTGGCAAGTTCAGTGGAGGTTTTGGGTCTATCGTATGCAGTGCTCCCTGACTGGCCACTGTCTGTCCACGGATGCAGTGAGCCGGGCCTGGTGCCCATGAAATTACACAAAGTCGAGGGCTGCTTCAAACCCATGTCAACCACAATGGGCGTAGCGTATTCAGATCCTGAAGATGGCAGGGGTTCGGCGTAGGCGTGGCATAAACCTGAAGAGATGGGGGCGTCATACAGGTCTGGATCAGAGTATCTTGGGGAAGGCCCATCATCTGGTTTAAAGGTTGACCTTGCTCCTAATGTTGTTACGCCACTTACGAGTGGTTGGGCATATTCTGAAAGGAAAGTGTACAGTAAAGAAATATTAAAAATCAAGGGCATCATACAGATACCAGGTTACTTCTTGAAATTGCTCCCAAATTCTCTAGAATGCTAAGCAACTAAGGAAACCGATTAACAATTGAATTTCTATGTTACAAAAGCCTTTAACTTTCTAATTTTATAGAAGCAATCTGCAGCTGCACAGAGGTTTGTAGCAGCAATCCAGGATGTGGGAAATCAAACCGCTAACCCTGCAATTAGTGGAACTAATTGAATATCTAATCTCTTCAAAACTTAACTCTGCCCTGAAGTGGGAAAAACTGGTATATATAAAAGTATGTTATTCAATCCTTTTTTTTTTGTTTTAGCCAAATACTCTACAGAAAGAACAAAACCAACATTTAACTGATAAAAATAGTTTAGACATGTTAAGAAGTGTGATTTATTTAGAGGACATCAGATAAATACCACTCAGATATTGAATGTGTGCTACAGACAGGAAGTGAAAGTCTTTGATTCTGGATTTGTGTGAAAAAGAAAACACTAGATAGAAACACATTTTACAGTGTTGTGAATAAATATTTGCCCCCTTCCCAATTTGTTATTTTTTTGCATATTTGTCACACTTAATTGGTTCAGATCAAACCAATTTTAACACAAGTAAGCACAAAATTTTGAGTTTTTAAATTATATCATTTATTAAGGGGGCTAAAATACTATTTCCCCCACTTAACTGTGATTAATGACATTTTTTGGAAACCTGTGGAAAATGTCACTCTCCACAACCAGACCTGATTAAGACCTGTTGAATCAAGAAATCACTCAAACAGAACCTGTTGTACCTTTCGAACCTGAAGCAGGCTAAGAGATCTCAAAAAGCAACACATCATGCTACAAGCTAAAGAAACAGCTGTGAAACAAAGTCACTGACAACTATCAGTCTGGAGCTAAAGTAGAAAAGGGCTAGAAAAGCATTTCTAAGGTTCCAGTGAACCACACAATCCACAATAGGAGAAATTTCAACAAAACTTTGCACATCGACAACTCATCCAGGTCACAAAAGACCCCAGAACAACATCAAACCAAGAGTCAAACATGGTGGTGGTAGTGTCATGGACTAGGGCTGCTTCAGGATAACTTAACTGCAGTCATTGGTGGAATCCTGAATTCTGTTTTTTTCCGGAAGTCCTTGAAGCTCACGAACACCTGGGTTACGCAGCAGGACAATGAGAAGACCTTAAACAAGCTGTTCATGCTGGGAAAAGCTTCCAATGTGTCTAAATTAAAACAATTCTGCAAAGAAGAGCCGTCCTAAATTCCTCTGCAGTGATGTCAAAGATTAGTCGTTATGTTACTGCAAACATTTGGTTATAGTTTTTGCTGCCAAGGGTGGCACAACCTGTTATTAGGTTTAGGGGGCAATTACATTTTCGCGCAGGGCCAGGTAGGTCTGAATCACTTTTTCCCCCTCAATAAACGAAATCATCATTTAAAATCCGCACTGTGTGTTTAGTCTGGTTTTCTTTGTCTAAGATTAAAATTAGTTTCATGATCTGAAATGTATAAGTGTAACAAATATGCATAAAAACAATATTTAAGGGACTTCCGGTTGAGCTTTGATGGAGTAGGACGCGAGTCTGGGAGCTCCCGCCGATTTCGATTAAATTGTTATTTATTCGCGCGTTTTGGCCGTATTTTCAGTCCTGTTTTGGTTTGTGGATTGTCTTGTTGAGAAGTTTTACTCGGGCCGGCGTAAAATGGCAGCAAAAAATGTTAAAACCCGCAGTACTATTCAGACACAACTGAGGCCTAGTTTGCAAACCGCGACCACACCCTCGAGTGAGCCGTCGTCTCCTGCAAAGCCCCCCACATGTCAAGCTAATCCTGATATTGAGGCTCTCAAGGTCGAGTTGCTGGCTTCGCTGAGGAAAGATATCGCCGACATCTTTAAAAAGGAACTTCAGGATACTCTGGGTGATGCTTTGTCTACCATTAAGTTCGACCTGCAGGCGGTGAAGACGCAGCTGGCGATCGATAAAGCTGCAAATGACGCTACCATGTCTGAGCTAAAAGGTACGGTGAAGGAGATGGAGCACGCACTTACTGTCTGCTCTGATGATATAGCTGAGATGAAAAACACTATCAAGGGTCTCACAGCTCATGTAGCCAAGCTGGAAAGTAAGTGTGAAGATTTGGAGTCCAGATCGCGGCGCAACAATGTTAGGATAGTGGGAGTACCGGAGGGCCCTGACACGTGCACCACTGCCGCCGTAGCTTCCTTGCTAAAGGAAGCATTTGATCTGGGGAAGGAGCCGCTTTTGGATCGTTCGCACAGGACCCTCCAACCCGCACCTAAGCCTGGCGACCGTCCACGAGCCATTGTATGCAGGTTTCATTACCACACTGACTGTGTCGACATTTTACGACGTGCTAGAGAACGCCGACAGATTAAAGTTGGAGATCGGACCATCTCAGTCTTCCCCGACTACACCGCCAGGGTGGCACGGGCTCGTGCTGCATTCAACACGGTCAGGCAGCAACTCCGTGGCATTGACGGTGTTCGGTATGGCCTGCTTCATCCAGCGCGACTCCGCATCACATATAAGGGTGTCGAGAAGGACTTTGTTTCGGCAGAGGGGGCCAGTGATTATGTCAAAACTTTGATTTCTGGGTGAGCCTCGTTAGCTCCTCAGTTTGATACTGTAATGCTGCTAAGGGTTCACGCTCTCCTTAGGTTTAACGCCACCTGTGCATTGTTTTCTTAGGCCATTGTGCTGGTTATTGTACTGTTGGTGTGCTGGTTCCTTTTATTTTCATTGTTATTTATTGGAACTGGATCATATAATATACTCTTGAACTTCGGACCAGTCCGGCACAATCTTCTCCAAGCTTGCTGCATTGATTTGCATAGGACTGAGTTGTTTTTCGTTTCTGTTAAATTTTTATTTATTTTTTTTTTTGTTTGGTTGTTTTTGTTTTAATTGTTTATCTATTTATGTATATTGTTTTTGTTTTTTGTTTTTTTAAATTTTATGCACGTTCGGTGATTTGTTGGAAAGTTCTCCTTCTGAGGAAGTCATATTTTGTACTGTGAGATCTTTTTTTGGTTGGTTGGTTTCCTTTTTATTTTTTTCCTTTTTAAAAAAAAAAAAAAAACATGTTTACTGTTACGCGCACACTGTTATACTGTAGAGAAGTTGGTGAGAGGTTATTTTTCCCTCTCTCGCTTTTATTTTTATTTAGACAACAATTAGTCCAGTCACTTCGGTGAATCATTTTTGCTACTTTGGGGGTACACTGCTGTCTCCTTTGTTCTGTTCTGTGGAGACTTGGGGGTGTATTTGTGTTCAGGGTTGGGTTGGGGGGGGGCTGTCCCATTTCGGCTCTTCATGGCCACTGGCATTTTGGTTTGGTCTTTTTCCTCTTCCTTTTTGTAAATGGTTAATGGAAATATAGACCCCAGCATTGCTGGGTCAGGTATGCCTCTTAGATTCATTAGTTGGAATATCAGAGGTATGGGTAACCCTGTTAAGAGATCTAAGGTCTTTACTCACTTGAAACGTCTAAATTCTGACATAGCATTTTTACAGGAGACTCATCTTCGCATTAAGGATCATTATAGGTTATATTGCCCCTGGGTAGGTCAGGTCTTTCACTCAAATTTAAATTCGAAGGCTAGAGGAGTGGCCATTCTCATTAATAAGAAAGTTCAATTCACTTTGACCAATGTTGTCGCTGATAGGAACGGTAGATACATCATTGTTGCTGGTACCCTAATGCAGAAAAAGGTTTTGTTGGTAAATGTATATGCCCCGAATTTTGATGATGCTGAATTCGCTAATAGATTGCTGAGTAACATCCCCTTTCTGAATACACATTTGCTTATCCTTGGTGGTGATCTGAATTGTGTTTTTGATCCAATTTTGGATCGATCTAGTCCTCGTAATTTGACTCAATCATCTATGTCTAAAACATTCTCAGATTTTATGAAACAGAATGATCTTGTTGATCCATGGAGATTTCGCAACCCTTCAATCAAAAAATTTTCATTCTTCTCTCAGGTCCACCAGTCTTATTCCAGGCTTGATTATTTTTTCATCGACAGAACTCTTAATTCATGTGTTAATTCTTCCGACTATTCTGGTATTGTAATATCTGATCATTCTCCTCTGCTATTGGATGTTCATCTTTCTACCCATAAACGTAGCCCTCCACTTTGGAGATTTAACTCTCTCCTTCTGGCGGATAAAGAATTTTGTGAATTTATTTCAGGCTCTATTGAGGAGTTCTTGTCCTTCAATCAGGATGATTCTGTCTCATATTCTCTGCTATGGGAGACTCTTAAATGCTACCTGAGAGGTCAAGTTATTTCTTACTCTGTCCGTGCTAATAAAAAGATTAATGCCAGGCTTAAAGAACTTATAGCTGCAATTAGTAACCTTGATCAAAGTTATACACTGAACCCTTCTCCAGAATTACTGAAGCAGCGCCTTGATTTGCAAGCAGAATTTGATCTTATGTCAACCAAAGAGGCTGAGCACTTATTACTACGCAGTCGTGGCTCATATTACGAATATGGTGACAAGGCTAGTCGCTTGTTGGCACATCAGTTACGACGTCAGGCCTCCTCGCGTGTGATCCCCATTATTAAACACTCTGATGACAATATTACTACAGATCCCTTGGAAATTAATTCTACCTTCAGAACATTTTACTCTTTGTTGTACAGGTCCGAATTTCCCACGGATAAAGCTAAAATGAATGCATTTCTTCATAATCTTTCAAACCCTGTTATTGGTGCTAATGATGCGGGGCAATTGGACTCCCCATTATCTGTTGAAGAAGTATTAAAAGCTATTACAGCTATGCAGTCTAATAAAGCCCCGGGCCCGGATGGGTTTCCAATTGAATTCTATAAAACATTTATTGGTAAATTGGCACCATTGCTTTTGTCTGTGTTTACCGAATCCTTGGAAACCGGTTCATTACCACCTACTTTCACACAAGCAACCATAGCGCTCCTTCTCAAAAATGACAAGGACCCAACCTCCTGTGGTTCCTACAGGCCATTATCTCTGCTTAATGCCGATGCAAAGGTATTGGCTAAAGTAATTTCATCTCGCCTTGAGGATGTGCTTCCTCGAATTATATCTGAAGAGCAGAATGGCTTTATAAAGGGACGGCACTTGTTTTTTAATACCCGTACACTCTTTAATGTTATTTACTCAAAGCTTTCCTGTTAATACGGCAGCACGTCAACTTCAACAGTCCGATCTACCCTTTCGTCTCAGTCCGTCTGGGTTTAAGTACTTAGGGATTAACGTGACTCGCTCTCTAGCTGGCCTTAAATCAGCAAATTTGTCTCCTCTTATATCTAGGGTCACATCTGATATTCAAAGATGGGGTAATCTCCCCCTTTCTTTAATCGGTAAGATTAACGTTGTTAAAATGAACATCTTACCAAAATTTTTATTTTTATTTCAGTCAATTCCCTTATTTTTGCCGAAAAATTTTTGTGTTTCACTGGACAAGATTATTGGTTCTTTCATTTGGGGAGGGAAGCCACCTAGGGTCTCTAAAACTTTGCTGCAGCGATGCAGATTTAGTGGAGGACTTGCATTACCTAATTTTTTAGTCTATTACTGGGCCGCTCACATCCATAAACTTTGCTACTGGCTAAAATCTTCTGGTTCCTCGTGGTGTAAATTGGAGCTATCATCATGTAAGGGCTCTTCTTTACCGGCTTTGCTCTATTCCTCTTTACCCGTGAGACCCTCTCTGTACACTGATAATCAGGTGGTTCTTAACACACTCAAAATCTGGTTTCAGTTTAGACGTCACTTTAATTTTGTAATGCCGTCTTCCTCGGGTCCTCTAAGCGACAACCATTTGTTTCCCCCTTCACTTTTGGACTCGACATTTTCAGTGTGGTGTGACAAGGGTATAAAACAGTTCAAACATTTATATGTGGATGGTGTTTTCGATAGTTTTCCAAACTTGTCTTCTCGTTACAATCTCCCTGTTACCCATTTGTTTCGCTATTTTCAAATTCGAAATTTTGTTGCCAAGTGTTTCCCAAATTTCCCCTCTTTACCTCCAGAACAGCAGTGGGAAACTACGTTATCATTTATTCCTCATCACAGAGGAACCATTTCGAAACTCTATGATGCTATTCTGTCTTTTAGTAACCACTCTAATGTTAAGCTTAAGCGTACATGGGAAGAAGAACTGGGATTTCGAATACATGAGGAGTCTTGGGAACAGGCTATAGCGAGAGTACGATCTTCCACCTCCTGTGCTCGTCTTGGACTTATTCAATTTAAGGTCATACACAGGGTGCATTTCTCTAAGTCTAGACTTTCTGAATTGTATCCAGAAGTGGAAAATAAATGTGATAAATGCCATGGTTCTCCTTGTCACCTTAGCCACATGTTTTTTCTGTGCCCTGAGCTACAAGGTTTCTGGACAAGGTATTTTGCTATTATGTCAACTGTTCTTGGGGTAACTCTTCATCCTTGTCCTCTGATTGCTGTATTTGGGATTCCTGCTCGCTCACTTACACTTGATTCCACACAAAGGGATATTATAGCCTTCACATCCCTATTAGCGAGACGTCTAATATTGTTGCATTGGAAGTCTGTTAAGTGTCCTACTATTTCCCGGTGGCTTAAAGATGTCATGTTTTTTTTAAAACTTGAAAAAATTAAATATACGTTGAGAGGTTGCACAGCCAAATTTTTTCACAAGTGGCAACCCTTTATCTCTTATTTTGCTAGTCTAGAGGTATTGCCTGTTTAAATCTACTTTTGTTACTGTTATATTCCTCTAATATGTTTGATGGTTGTGTTGATCTGTGTGGGACTGGGGGGGGGGGGGGTGCGTTGTGTTTTTTTTTTTTTTTTTCGTGTGTGTGTGTGTATGTATATATATATATATATATATATATATATATATATATATATATATATATATATATATATATATATATATATATATATATATATGTGTGTTAATTAAGAAAATTAAGAAAGGTTGATTGTATTTCGGTAACTGCAAGTACTGTTTTCTTTTTTCAATAAAAATATTTTCAAAAAAAAAAAAAAAAATATTTAAAAAAAGAAATCAGGGTGGCTGCAGATGCATTTTTCCAACACTGCATGTCAATAAATACAAACCTAATTCGACAAAATTAGCACTGTACTAAGAACGCCTGGTTACTTCAGCAGCTACTGCAGGCGACAGCATTTACCTGCAGGTTCAGCATGTAGCCCTGGTACGACACCCCTCCCCGTTAGCCGGCTGACTTCACTGCTGCTGTATCGCACCGAATCCTCCGTCTCCACCATCTTGGAGGGCAGTAGCTGCTTCATGCTTTTCCACCAGTCTGCTACAGATGCACAGAGGTGCAACAGTAAGTCCACAAAACACATCCAGGCAAACTGAGCTGTCCTGCACGGCGATGACGTACCTGTGCTATCCAAGTGAGGAAGATCATACGTTCCCTCAGAAGTCTTTTTCCTGCCAGAGACGAGTAAAGTCAAAAGGGCAAAAAAAACAAAAACCAACCCCCCCCCCAAAAACAAACACACAAAAACACGAAGAAAGAAGATGAATACCTGTTCTTCCAGTGGCAAGCACAGCACACAATCAGTATGAGAGTCACGACCATGACCAACACGGGAACCAGGACTGCTGCCAGAGTCACATCTAAAAGGGGGGGGGGGGATGCACAAAGTTATTATAATATAAAATACTTTTTTTAAGTGTTGTTGTCAAAAACTGCACGCACCTTTACCAGTGTGGGGAGGCATGGTGGTGTTTCTTATGTTTGGGGTAGGTGTTGTTTGGCCAAGGTGAGGTGGATGTTTTGTGCCGCCAGGAGTACGACGGGGAGGGGACATCCTTGGCCTTAAATCTGTCGTGCGCCTTTCTGCAAATAAATGAATACAAATGTACTTCCAGTACGGTGCTAATGTCTCAAGCCACCCTGCAGTTCTTTATTTGTTGCTGGGAAAATGGAAAAAAAATTTTCTAGCAAGTTAATGAAATGTGGAAATATTCAATGGAAATCCACAGTTTGTACAATTCTAACGGGCTTGAAAGTCAACATTTGGTATGACCACCTTTATTCTTCAACACAGCCTGAACTCTACTAGGCAGCATTTGTATAATCTATTTAAGCAGCCTTCAGGAATAGCTGTCCATCTTAAAAGACATTCAAACCTCTTCTTTGGATGTTGGCTGCCTTTTGTTCTGTTCCATCAAGATGATTCAACACTCCTTCAGTAATGAGATCCAAGCCCTGGGAGGTCAATTCATGACTTAGGGGTGTTCCATTGTGTTTTTTTCCCCCATTCAGATATGTTTTTACTGCACCAACTTTGACAACACCTCTAGCTGAAATACAGCCCCAAACCATGAAAGCAGCTCCACCATGTTTTACATGTAAAATGGTCACTGCTGTTTGACCTCCCCTTCCACTGATTTTTTAGTTTTCATATTCTGTAATTTGGCATCTCTTTTCTCCATGTTTCCTTTCCTTAAGACTTCAGGTTTCGGGCCAACCACTCTTCCTCTGAAACCATCTAGTAACTAGTAACAAAGATTTTAAATTTAAATCTAAATTGAAAATTGGCTCTTTGGTTAGTTTGAGACAATTATAGTTCATCCGAGTTTGGTGTCGTTTTTTTTTTTTGCTTAAATTATTCATATGACAGTATTAAGTAGTTGAATAATAATCAGGTACAAGAAAAACTTTGGAGAGAAAGCCTAGCAAAATATAAAGAAATGAGTGGTGTCTCGAAACGTTTGCACAATACATACATCTGTGTTGATCAGCTCACTTTGCTGATCTGCCAGTAAACACCCCATTTACCTGAAGGAACTTGGCAGCCAAGCAGCTCCAACTTGAGTGCAATTCTCTTGTACCATGAGATGGGATTGATCCTCACAAACCGGGCCACGATTGGTGGAATGAAGTTATTCCTCACCTCGTCTCCGTAGTTGTTGTTGCCTTGAAAAATCTAACACAAAATAATAGCAAGCTCTCTTATTTGTGTCAGAGGTTTGAACCCAAGTGTAGTAACAGCTGCAGGAACAATTCAGTTTGAGGACAAATGCACTATAAGCTGATTACTTTCCAACTTGGCAAGCTAATAATTACTTTCCTCCACACAATATGAGACTGAGAATCCCAGTAGAAAGGAACTGATAGACAGCAGTTTCAGCCCAAGAACTCTGCCACTAAATCCATATCCATCCATTATTAATGCCCGAGTGTCCAGACTTGTCTACCACAGCACTTAACTCAAACCACTGACTGCTCCAATTTCCTGCCATAAACATCTCTTAGTCAATAGTAGCTGCTCTGGTAACAATCCATATTAGTGTCTCTGCAGACTTCTAAAGTGATATTTTGGTCCATCTGCACCAATTGGAAGAAGGGGGTTACGTCATTTTGCTTTGCACTCTTTTTGTTTTTGTAACTGTTGAGCGAGCAGGGTTTATTGATTACCTTGTTTTGTACAGAATTTGATTCTTTGTAGCCGGACCACTGCTTGCCGTCGTTACTGTACAGGACCCGGTATGCTGAAACGTAGCACTTTTCCTCGCTGAGGGTAGAACCAGTGGTGATGATTCCTGGACGCATGCACAGAGAGAGGAAACAGGAAGATGTCGTACAGCTGACTCGACTGAAAGCTCAGGACTGCGGCTGTGTCCAGAATCACTCCCCATTTACTACATCCTGTATTTACCGCCTGCCGTTTTTATCAGAGATGAGAAGAGATACTGAGTTCTATGGAAACCACAGTCTTGCATCAGGCATTCTCAAGCGCCACATGCAGTAAATGGTTTACATGGAATGCATTTGTTGTGAAGCTTGAGCTCTGGTATCTCTTAAATCTGTTTTGATGCAATCATCATCTCAGCTTTGATCAAGTCTTTGCCTCTGTTGTAAATGAGATGGCGTACCTCCCCTCACTATATAGAAATTATATTATAACATAAGTAGTAAAAAGTCATGATATTGTAAAATTGTTTATTTCATTAATGTGCAAAAGGCTTATTTTATTTTACGTATATAGTGCCAAATCACCACAACACTTCCTCAAGGCACTTTATATTGTAAGGTGAAAACCGTACAATAATAAAGAGAAAGCCCAACAACCAGACGATCCCCTTTGCGTTAGCGCTTTGCAACAGTGGGGAGGAAAAACTCCCTTTTTACAGGAAGAACCCAGCGGCAGATTTAGGCTCAGGGAAGGGCAGCCGTTTGCTACGACCAGTTTGAATTCTATTTTTGATATATTTTTTTTTTTTAAATATTTTTTTGTGGCCTGCCAGTGGTGCAACTGCCCCGCCCCTTTTATAGAGGCTCTGAAGTAAGCAACTGCCTTCTGAATTGAAAACAACAATAATGACTCATAACACAAATGTCTGGAAGGGGCTATAATTGTGCCCATGGCATGCACACTACATATACACAGAAATGTTCAAACATTTTCCTAAAATACTGATGAGGAAGCTCTGAGTGGTATCTGAATGTCCATATAGGCATTCAAAGCTGTATATGTACATATGCATGTGAGTGTATGTACATATGTGTTAGGGCTGTTCGATATATATCGGATGACAATATAAAAACGTCTATCGTATCATTTGCTATCGTTTGTTTCGTGGTGTCGCAAAATAAAGTTTCGGGCAATATTTTTTTCATGGTTTTGATGGTCACTGTAGTGGCTATATTAATTTCTTAAAGTTCTCTCTTTCTTTTATATTTAATATAACAACACTACAGACGGACAAGCGCCTGTTTTTATGCGTTGTGGTTAGCAACAACAACGGTAAAACCATCGCATGTCCGCTGGTTTATTTTCCACATAAACCTTTCACAATAAAGCTCAAGATCCTGTTGAGACTTTTCAAAATAAACTGAATCACGTGAAAGAATCTGCAGAGTATTTACGGATGAGAAGCAAAAAAAGAGCCGCCAGGTGGTAAAAAATAAACAGACTCAAACGTTAGAACAGGCTTTTCCCCGCATCACGCCGTGTAATAAATACTCACAAAGAAAACGGCGGCCGTTACAACATATCTAAAAATGTATAGTTTCATGCATCGGTTAAAACATTCGACTCCAGCTACACGACGCCCAGCTGGAAACACTTCATGCAAGTCGAGCTGCCCGAGATTTACAGAATTTATAGAAAATGTTACATTTTTGTGATTTATATCGTTATCGGGACGATAGAAGTCTTATATCGGGATATGAGATTTTGGTCCTATCACACAGCCCTAATATGTGTACATGAATACATTAATACGTTCACTCTTTACATGTATATATCAATGGATAGGTATAAATGCACCTGTATGGGTATGTGATTTGAAAGTAAGATATTATTGTGATCATTCACTAGACAGGAGGGGGAAGGATTGTATATGTTAATACTTCTTTCTACTCAAACATTAAATCTAAGTTACTTATATACAGTTGATTAAAATAGTTGGTGTTTTATTTTGTTGAATGTCTGTATATGTCAACTGTAGTTTAGTCTGTTAAATGTTTGAAATAAACTGATCTAACTGATTTGTGATAATATTACAAAGCAACAATGCATATAAGAAAAGAGAAATTTACAGATATGTAACTCAAAAGCTGCCAAACTTTCTTAAACACTGAAGCCACTGCTCATAAAGGTTTGCAAACTTTATCAGCTCGCCTGAAGGTGACCTTGTTTTGTAAAGGTACAGATTAAGTATGTGGTCACAGTTTATCCTGAGGATGAGGTCAACGTTTGTGTAAAGGAAGGTGTCACAAGACAACGTCAGAGAATCACCAGCCAATCATCCACTGAAGCCTGGTAAGATTTTGCAGCTAAGCCTATAACCTAAATTAGAGACAGTGGCTATAATGTATGTGTATGTGTTGTGTTTATTGAATGAACATAACTTTGTTATTAGAATTTTGTTTACCTGTGATCCGCTTCTCCTTCTTGAGATCTACCTGCAGCCACTGCTGCTGGTCACTCTGAGAAGAGGCCCATGGCAGTCCCTCCTTTTTGAGCCGTGCCCCTGACGGTGCCCACACACGAGTGCTCCAGTCCAACACAGACGAAGCACTGAGCTGAGTATAAGCAACGCCCCCAGATGCCAAACCCAGCGTTCCATAGCAGCCTGAAAGCACAAACAGACCCTTAGCTTCAGTAATAAGAACAGAAAATCTTTAAGAAATGAAATAAAGTTTGGGTTGCATTACATTAAAAGGTAACCTTCAAGATTTACATCCTAGTTGATAATGCCTGTAGCAACAGAAATTCCAGGGGAACGTCCCCCAAAATATTTGGATGTCCAGTCTCTGACATAAGATTTGGAGCCCTGTAGAATTTTCCAGCTCGGACATTGATATTTTCTTTACAGACAATCACATTTTAAAAAGCCCCCTGACAAAATAATGCCATACAAGCACCTAAAAATACCCCTACCAAAATAATGACAGTAAGGAAGTGAAATTCATCATAATTCTTTAAACAAGTGTCTCTTTCCCTTGTTTTTCCCCCGTTTGATAAACTGAGGATGTTTCTTCATCATCATCATCATCAACTTTATTTATAAAGCACTTTAAAACAACCACAGCTGACACAAAGTGCTGTACATTGGAACTGTAAAATAAAATTACATGACTTTCTTAAGCAACCTATAAATCATTTAAGCAACTTACTTACAAATCAATTTTAAAATTGTATCTTGTATTTCTCACAAAAACATGTCATCGACAGCAAGTGAACAGAATCTGAAAATCATGTCCTTAATAGGAAAAACAATACAGCAAAGACCCTGGATGACTCACCGTTGGTCGTGAAGGTGAACAGGCTATCTGACCGAGTTCCTCTAAGGAGTAAGAAAGAAGATCCAGCAAATATTATGATTACCAAACTGTCAGAATCATTTATATTTGCATATATATTTAACCTTCTCTAGGACAGAGACCAAGTACATTTCGTTTAATAAGAGGAGCAAACAGAGAAGAAGAGCATGTGTGTACTGTGGTGAATCTCTTACACAGTGGAAGTGACATTGTTAGCCAGTGTGCCCTCATAGTGAGAGATGCCTTTGCTGTTGACCACACTGATATTCCCTCCTGCTGCATTGGACACCACACCTGCATGGATTGCTGCCACACACAGAGAGGAGGACTGTGGAACGAAAGGAACAAAGGATTAAACTGATATATTCTTATCATTATGTCCTTTTGTTGTTACAAACCAGATCAGATTAACTAAAGAGTAAGTGAGTCAGATCTGACTCACCAAAATAAAAGCTACAACTAACATCTGAAATGTACTTTTCACAAGATTAAAAACAAATTCTTGCTATTTGTAAATCACTCAAGGACATTTAAAGAGGTTGAAATTTGAATGAAAGTTAAACAGTGTCATCTCAGAGAGACTTTGTTTTCTACTATAACCACTTTAAATCACCTAAAAAGTCCATTTCTTTCACCTTATCAGACCTCGCAGGTCACAAGAGAAACATCCAGTCTTGAGGTTTCTGTTTTCTACCAGTCGTTCCTGTCTGCATGAATGCTGACCGCATGTTGTAGTCTTGTGACTTGTAGTCTGTTGGGCCATTGTCATTGATGTTGTTAATGTACGACTGGTCATATTAGTTTGCAAAGATTTTCAGCATAAAGTCTGAAAATCTTTGCTGTTCAGATGCACCCCGCCTCTTCCCCTGTGATAGCTGGGACAGGCTCCAGCCTCCCAGGATAGGCAGAGGATGGATTCCCCCCCCAAACAGAGGACCCACAAGTTGTTTCATCAATAGAAAAATGCTTGATTGAAAACCATATCTTTACTACCTCCCAAACACAGACTTTGAAGAGTTAAACTTTTTGGAATCATGAAGTTTTGGGAAAGGAAAGACAATCTGAGTAGTAGTGGCGTTCCTATGTGGCACACATGTGGTGCCATTACAAATTTGCTCCATTTTCAAGCTGCTGAGTGGAAACAGGCAGTACCGCTTTGCAGCATAATCGCTTAACCTTCAAACCGAGGGAGATAAAGGCTGATGAGTCAGGATGATGTCACTTCTGTGCACAGAGGATAATAAGTGGCAATGAAGGTAATGATTCCCTCCCAGCTGCATTCCTGTCAAAACCTGGTGCCACATCACTGAGAAACTGACAAAACCTGATCCCGCTCTGGCCACGAGCTCCTTCCGATGAGCAGCTGGTGGTGCGAGGGGGAAAATCGTCTTACGGGAAAGACCCACGCTGGCATTGTGGGGGAGGGGGGGGGGGGGGATAGTGACAAGCCCACGCATGTATTCACAAACACACGTAGCAGTTAGAGGCTGCCACAAGCAATCAACACTTTCCGTGTGACTCTTAAACTTCCCCAAAAACACATACCGCATCCTTAAGAGAGCCAGCCAAAACCCCTAACACAAACACAAAGTAATGCTCCAAACCACAGTGCCCTGCCTCCAGCAGAGGAAACCACGCTAACACGTGTTATAAGTGGGAGATGGGAATTTTAATAAATAAATAAATACCAGAACATGGATCACCGAATAAATCTGTGAAGTAAAATTATTAAAAAAAACTAAAGTCAGCTGCAGGATTATGATCTGGGTGTAGAAACTGATCCTTGTGAGAGACGCACACACACTCACCATCATATTCCACACTCCCAAAGACACAATCATGAATGAATCACATGCACACAAGCAAAAGCGGCTCAGGCATGCACATACACAAAGGGTTTCTCCAACCTCTAATCACACTGATTCACTCTTCAGGCTTTTTGCTCTCCAAACACACACCCAAACACACACCCAAACACACACACACACACACACACACACACACACACACACACACACACACACACACACACACACACACCCCTCCCCTGCAGCTGGACTGGATTACAAGGTTATTATTTTCAGCCAAACTATTATCTCACCTCCCTTTCACCCGCTGACCCTGCCCCTCCTCTGTTCCTGTGGGGCGCCTCGTTCCCTGAAGCACAACCCCACGCTCCTCCCTATCCTCCCGTCAGCCAGCAGCACCACTCCCTCTCTCGCTCCCTTCCTCCCTTCGCTCCTTATGAGACATCCTCAAGCTCTAAACATGAGGTCATCAACCAGAGACTTAGTGTCCGTGACCTCACACGCAGCGGGAGTGCTGTGAGGTCATCAATCCAAGACACGTTTGAGCCACCGCTCCTTTCGCCTCCTTCACAAAGATAACTTGTAGCTAAGAAAACATAAATAAAAGCGATGCACGTGTATGTCTGTGCATAGACGGGGCGTGTACCCACCTCTCTGTAACCATTGGGTATAGTTCCAGAAATCTCCTCTGTAGATGTCAAGCAGCCTGCCGGACAGTACTTCCTAAAAAGAGAGCGGCACGTTCACAGTTCATATCCACCAGTATAATCAGTGCGCCGACATGCACAAAAAGCAAACTCTGTTTACCTGTACTCTGCCTCGGTGAAGTTCATTCCCTTGTCCACGCAGGTGATTAGATCTGCAAAGGCAAATAAACAGCATCAGAACTGGTCTCTGCATGTTCTTGATAAAGTATCACCCACTTTTATTTTCTTCTTAAATCCACCCTTTCAGTTTCTTTACCTTTTGAACCGTTTACCATATCCAGCTAATCATCATCGTAATTGCTGATTAATGTTAAACATACATTTCGACAAATCCAACGTTCTGACTAAATTTGGCCTCACGGTGACAGTGAGCGAATCATAAGCCCCACTGGGATTCCTCAGAGTGCCACGAGGGTGGGTACATTAAACATTAAACAGCTGTGAAGCAAAGTGGTGAGATGGACCATTCAACAGAGTGCACCGCTGCTAGAATGGCTAAAAGCAACCATCCAGAGCACTCAGGTTGAAATGTTTTTTTATTTATTTTGTGTTGTTCAAGCGAGCAGATGTTCAGTTCACTCTCACTGGATCACAGCAGACAAATAAACACAGCAAAGTAATTGCATTAAGTAGCTGGAATCAGTTCATTTTGGAGCAATTTTGGTTGTTTTTCACATCCAGGTCGAACACGTTAAAGTCATCCAGTGAAGGATGTGTGTTATTGGAGAGGTATGTCAGTTGGGTGTGGACGTGAAGTCCAACAGGATGATGTGGGCTACTAAGAAGTGTAAATAAACCTCGTGGAGATGGTCAGTGTGTGGGAGTCTTCACCACATTACAAAGAGAAAAATAAAACCCTTTATCTGGCAGACCAACCAATGAGTCAAAAAAATGACAAACACCCCCAATCACCATGGTTACTCAGTTACTTAGCTGTGCAAACTGTCCACCCACGCTCATCTGCATGCATCAGTTACAAGACGACATCACGCACATCAGCGCCTTTGTGGAAAAAGTGGCTGGGCGCACTGATGGCCTTGTTTGCCTTGCAGTGATTCAGTCGAGCTGAGATAACCGCCAAGACAAAAATATTACTGCATCGCACACACGTCACTGCTGCGGCTTTCTTCTTGTGGCTCCAATTATCCATTTATCTCCAAAGCATCCACATGACGAGGCACGTCTTCAGAAACAAGGGAGATGCTTACTAAGGAAATAAATCTCTAATTTTAAATCCTTGGTAATTAAGCTAACGTACAGCTTTGTCCCCATTGTCCCTGTGCAGAACTCTAACATGAGTGCCTTGGATCGAGCTGCCACCGGCTGTTTCTCGTGTCCGTTACAATTCATCTAATCCTGCAACCTCACTACTGTGTAATATATCACAGTTGAGCTCAATTAGGACTTTCTCACAGGATGCAAGTCTTACAATAAAACCACAAACCATGAATATTTTTTCAATTACTCTCACTTCCTTTTACCCCTCAGTGCCATTGTGGCTTCACTGTGGCTTTGCCCCTTTTCCACTTCCCAAAAAGTCTGGATTTTCCTTCACCCCCTCCCTGCTACTTTCATTAACTACACTCAGCTTTAACCATCACAGCCCAGTGGGAACACATCCAGTAAGAAAACAGTAGATTTACTTTTTTCCCCCCAGTCATGGCATGCTGCTAATTTTCAATCTGACTAAACCCAAAATTGTGCACATTCAGTGGTTAGCATCTGCTCATGCCACCCCTCGCTGTTCTCGCATTTATGTAAGAAAAACAGCCATCTGAAACGATGCCCACTAGCATGATCACCCTGCACATACTGCAGCTGGAATTCCAGACAGTCACAGCAGAGCAGCTCCTTATCTTTGCTGCATGTTTAAATTCGTATTCAGCGGTGAGCAAACACCACATCGTAAAAAGCCTCTCATGCGGCCTCGAGCGCCGTCGCCACAGAAGTGAACACACAGTTCTCTATTCAACTCCCACCTTTCTTTTTTTGTGTGGTCTTTTTATCACCATGGATATCGTTTGCATATAGGATAATGAGGCATGCATGTCATCTACATTGGTCCTGATCATAAAAACATTCAACATACATATAACACTGTCAGTATGAGAACATATTAGCCGGTGTGTGAGAAGGGGCATTTCGCACAAACACACAAATATTTAGAACCATTTTCTTTTTAAACTGGGGGGAAAAAAGCCAAAGGATCTAAATCGAGCAATCACATGAAAGGATGTTCTGCAGCCTCTAATTGACTAACTTGTTGCAACTAATATATGATATTAAATATCCAGGCAATACAAAAGCACTAGTTTTCAAATATGACTTAGAGTGACACTGTTTTTAAGCACAGTGGACATTGAAGAAGGGTTATTTCCCAGAAACTAGCACCAAGAATGTGCACAATGGCCAAATATCTATTTATTAGCATGCGCGTGCTTTCAACTCCATTACATCAGTTTGTTATTTACCAAATGGAATTCTTTAAGAGGCAGATGATTAAATTAGCAAAATAAAATGACGAGTCACCCTCCCTGCCCAGCCCCATTAAAGATTCTCTTGGTTCCAAGTGTTTGGACACATCTGAATTGGCCCAGTGGAAAAACTGCATGCACAATCCTCAAAAAGATGTTTAAGGCAGCCATAGAAAGTCAGACCTGTTCCAACTTTACCCATTAGAAACAGAAAACTTAGACAGTCCCATCTAGAGGTTGCAGTGTTGGCCAATTAGGTGTTAGGTGTATCACTTTTGCCCGGACTGATCGACTGACGTTTTCATCCACTAACACCGGCAGGATTTTTGACAAACATAGAGAAAACTGGATGATCCAACAGGAGGGAGATCTGCAGTTCTTACACACCAACAGTAACAGGTTGCCAGCTTTTAGACAAACCCATGTGTTACTGATCTGCGTGCAAGACTTTTCCAGAACACCCAGATTACTTCAGAGCTGTAAAAATAATGTGAAGGTGCAGAACGAAATAGCTGTGATTAACCCAAACTCACAATCGCTGAATCAAGTCTTATTCCCCCACCCCCGGGGCCGAAGCAGACGTGCACACAAGCTCAAACTTGAGATTTCTGAACCACACGACTGTTACTGCAGGCTGGGATGATAAGAAGACAATGAGAGACTTCGGCGTGGGTGAGCTGAGAGTCTGCCGTTACCTGCGTGTTCAGTGGTGGAGTAGGACAGGTAGAAACCGCGTCCAGTATGGTGGGTCCCACTCATGAACTGCACAGTGGCCTGGTTGCCAGTGGAATTGAACAGATGTTCAACCTTCAGACCCAACCCGCAGAGCTTCACTGTTAAGCAGAACAGGGAAACAAAGAGGCTGGTCAGTTACACAAATTAATGCCCCAAAAAAACAAAACCACAAAAACAAGATTTCATCAGTTTCATTAAGTAAGATGGACTTGAGGAGTGTTTCGGATATATTCTGGGAAAATTCAATCTAATTTTCTTTCTCCAGGATTCACCAAGTTAAATGCAGGTCTTTATAAGACCCTTCTGATAAAGAGCAACCAAACACCTCCTTCATGGTCATAATGGCCTAAATTATAATATAAATATATAATAATAATAATAACAACAACAACATATATGATGCAGACTCATCAGCCACAGACTGATATATTTGTTGAGATATTCATATGCACCATCATGTATTATAATACACTTTCCAATGCTTTACATCCATACATAGCAATATTTTAGATTGATATAAGGCAACAGTGTTTCCAAAAACCTTGGGACAATGTCAATCTGGTTATTGAAAATTTTCACAATCAGGCAGCAGCTCATCCGGCTCAATTCACAGGTTATTGCACGTAAAATGACAAATGTGACCTTGACCGTGAGCGCAACATGTGCACATTTCACTAGAATTTGACCAATATTCTAGGAGGCATAAACTTGTTGCTGAGGCTGTGTGAGATGAAAGCAGAGTGCAGTATTTTGTAAATCATTTAAAGCCAACATTTGATTGGAAATAGCACAAAGACATAAGAAATGTTACAACTGATTATTTTAAGCATTTGTTACTTTAAATCTGATATAGCAACACAAACGTAACAACACATTCAGACGGGGGGGACGAAAGATGGCTGGCTTTGGCAATGAAAACGAGTTTTGCTCAGTTTATACTAAATATAACACTTGTGATAATAGGCCAAAGTTTTCTTATTGCTCTGATAGCTTCTGATCTACCAAGGTTAGACGTCTGATGGTAAAAATATGAGAAACTCAATAATAAAAAGGCTCAGAGACGCTGCTGTGCATCTCTATTAGTAGTATGTATTAGCACCTCGTATTAGCAAAGACCAATGTTGGAAACAAACGCATGACCTTAGCAGGCTTTATATTCCCTAAGCATCATGCAATGACTCGGACTTTAGCGTATTAAACTGCCCAAAAACACCCATAGCTTAAAATAATCCACCCTTGGCTGCGATCAGGGCGAAATCTGCCTAATAACTTACAATGGCGAGGTTATAACAGTGAAAGACAATAGGTCCTCCAATTTCCTGACATTTAACTCCTTTAATGTAATAACCACATTTCTCCTGTGCCTATAAACAGATAATGTTCATTATCTGCTCATAAGACGCGTTTTCCAAGCTCATCTGAAAGAAGAGGCGTTTGCAGGCATTTCAAACGTCCGCACACAACATTGAAGTGAAAAGCCAGACATCATCAAGAAAAGGAAGACGCAACAGAATTAAGATAATGGGTTAATAACAATGACACAGTCTCTTCAGTAGTATGGTAGTTCATTATTTGTAAGAAGAGTGACAGAAGAAAGGAAAGCTAGAGAAAAATGATTAAACTGTGGGTACAGTCTCTCTCATCTTTGGACACCGGCCAATCATGACAGAGTGGGTGTGAATGTTGAACTGTCGATTTCAGAAAATTGTTAGACTCTGACACCCAATAGGCAGTGTTAGAATGACGCACAGAGAAGGGCTTTCCAAAGATCAGTCCAAAACCTGACAAAAACCTATCACAGACTGATCTGCTGCTTTATATAGAAACAAGCAGGATTCCCTTACTCTGTATTGTTTACTGCATGTTTATTTTTAACAACAACTTGGATTTGCCCTCTACAAAACATTAAGTCTAGTTTAACATCCGCCTGTCACCCTCACCAATCTCGCTCCTGTTTGGACCGATGCCGTTGTACAGGCGGAGGTAGTTGACCTGGCAGTCGCTGTCTTCTAAGTCCAATAAAGCAAAGAGAAAATGGATCCTCTTGTCATGCGGCACACTGATCTCCCACTCGCACACAGTGTTGTTCGGATACGTCCTTGGGTATCCCAGAGAGGACAGAGTCCCACTCTCGGGGCCAAGTACACTGGGGCCACAGCCATCACCTGTGGAACAACAAAAAAAAAAACAGTTTGGGTTTCAAGAAACGCAAGAAAAAAAAAAAAAGTGGGTGTGATTTACACCATCTAAAGTATAAAAGTAACACCACATCTCTTGGTTACTGGGCAAAAACTAGCTTTTGTTGAGTTTGTGTTCATGGTCACTGAGATCTTGTTGCAATAGAGGATATATTTACTCAGTTTCACTTAAAACAAGCAAAGATATGTAAGGTTTAATGTTTCCTTAAGCAATTAAATTGCAAAAACGTGACAACTGAGGTTTATTTTAAGTCAGTTCAACTTGCACTGTCCTGCTGAGTTACCCCGCAGTTCAAAATGATCCCCAATACAAGTATAAACAGGCAACGAGCTAGCAGCTTATTGCTTCACATCTGGCTGGGGCTTTACCTTTAGTCTGCTCAAACTGAATTAGCATTTTGAAAAAGTAAACAAAATAGTTGTTATACATAAAATGTTTATATCCATAGACCGTATATAAAAGATGGCTCTAACCACAATGACATCATAAACTGGTCAGAAAAGTTCTGATGCGATTCTCTGAATTTTATGGAGAGAATTTCTAGGAGCAGCCAAGTAGGGGAGTGGCTCGACTTTGCTGGTCTCAGGATTGCTCTCTTGACTTCGTCAGGTGATGCTCTCGACGTCACACTTGGGCGTTTTGCAGCGTGAAGCGGAAGAACTAAAGTAGTGTAGTAATGTAGATGTGACAGTAAAACTGTTGATTAGCTTGTCTGTCTACATTCCTACCTTGTGCTATGGACACAAGCAGTGGGTAGTGACTGAAACAATGACGTTGCATACAAGCAATGCAAATGAGCTTCCTCCAGAGGGTGTCTTTGAGAAAAAGGTGAAGAACTCGAGGCAAGCATCGCCTTTAAAAGGGGCTAACAATGACAATGCATGTGAACCCTGGAAAATGTCGAAAGCTGTCCTGTTCAACATATCGATAACACCATTATCTCATCAGGCAATCACATGACTGCAGCTCAATGCATTTAGACAGAGAAATTGTAAAGTTGACCAAGCTAAGAATCATAATGAGGAATTAACGTGATTTTAGGGACTTTAAACGTTCTTTTTGTTGCCAGATGGACTAGACTGAATTGAATATTTCAGAAACTTCTGATGTACTCTGATTTTCCTGAGATCCATTTCTTGGGAATATAGAGAATGACCCATAAAAGAGAAAATTATCCAGTGGGTGGCAGTTCTGTGGGCAAAAAATGCCCAGATGATGTCAGAGGCTTGACTTGACAGGAAGGCAAAAGTAATTCAAATAACCATTCATTACAACCAACGTGCACAGAAGAGCATCTCTGAATGCCTGATACATGAAACCTTGAAGTAGCGGGGCTACAGAAGCAGAAGACCACACTGGGTGCCACAGCTGTCAGCTAGGGGCAGGAAACTGAGGCTACAACTCACAGACCCACAAAATAATGCCTGGTCTGTTGAGTCTAGGAGGTAGGATCAGAATTTGGCTTAAACAATCAGGAAATAAATGATCCATCCTGCCTTGTATCAACAGTTCAGGCTGTTGGTGGTGGTGTAATGGTGTGGGGGATAGGTTTTTTTTTGTACACTGCCACCTCAGCACCAACCGAGCATCATGTACCTGAGTACTACCTTTGACATCAGTGACAGTGTAGCCATCTCCTGCAAGATAAACCACCATGTCGCAAAGCTCAAATCATCTCATACTGGACTCTATAACATGAGTTGACTGTGCTCAAACAGGCTGAACAGTTGATAGATCTCAATCATGTCAATATGGACCAAGATCCCTCAGGAATGCTTCCTTGGTTTAGCTATGCCATAAAGAATTAAGGCAGGGGTCCAATCGAGTACTTAGCAAGGTGTAGCTAAATGTTGTGGCTGGTGAGTGTATGTTGACCAATATGAACTAGTATCTTTCTTTCTTTTCTTTTTTTTTTTTAAGCAGAGCATAATACAGAAAAAGATGTTTGGGCTAATTTAGTGAGGGTGTCCTCACATAACCCAGCTTGCTTTCCAGAGCGACTGATTCCTGTTGTTTATAATGACCTTTGCGGCACATGCAGAAGTGTCCAGTGCTGCTGAGTCCAGCAGGGATTTCACTGTAAGTCGCCCACAAGCTTGTGAAACACTTATAGAATGACCAGTTTCTCACTTTAACATATCTGCCATACTTTATGCAAAATCTATACACAAGAAATTCAGATGTAATGACACTTGAACTTCTTACTTTTTGAAAACTTATAGCATTAGGTCAACAACAAAAACAAAGATTTTAATGCTGCCATACTTTTAATAACAGTGCCTGTTAAATTATGTAATCCAATGCAGTAATGGTGTTCAGTGAAGGGCTAAGTATTACTTCTTGTTTAGTTTTTATAGACAAAAAAAAAAAATGTTGGCTGTTCTCCAGAGAACAACACATGAACCTGAAAGTTAACGATTACATGTAAGATGATTTAGAGACTTTTTCAAAAATTAAAAGCTGTGTTTCAACAGAGCGTGTGTGTGAGAGAGAAAGCAAAGCCTCAGAGTCTGTGGATGTTGTGTGTGGCTCTGAGATAACACTAAGCAGTCACGCTTCATGGTGCTAACTCGATGTTCTGTGGACCTGCAGTTACGTAAGAGCCTCTCAGTGGACATTATCCAGATGAACAGGACAAAAACAAAGCAGCTTCCCTCACCCTGACTCACAAAAGTTACCGAGCAACTGTATGGTGCTTAACAGGAGTGCAGATTACTTTCATAAAAGGAGAGCTCTCAGGCTCAAGAAACAATACTAAAAGCAAATGTCTATCATCACACCCATCTATTAATGTGAATGTACAGTTAACGTGAACTGCAAGTTATGACACACTATGTCCACGTGTTTACAGCATTACCCCCACTGCTACCCCACCCCCAATCTGAGGCCACCTGAGGACTGTGTGTGTGTGTGTATGTGTGTGTGTGTATATGTGTGTATATGTATATATGCATTTAGCTATAATATAGCGCAGGTTAGCATCCTCCAACCAAAATATATTGTTACCCGGGGTTGTTATGCTAGCTTTAAAGTAAAAATTGGGCTACCTGAAAAAGGCAACAAGGCCACAAGCACCCAAACGTGCGGTCCTCTCGTAGAGACCTCAAAAACCAGACTCCATTAAAAAAGTCTGTCAATTTAAAGAGAACAGGGGCACCAGGAAAAGCACATAAGCAGCATACTGTTGCTTTCAACGTTAGCCAAAACATTTCATGCAGCACGTTAATTCGGTAAGCACCCGTTTTATAAGGCGGCAGTTATTTCCCAACAGTATCAGTTTTTGTAGGAACCGGTTTGCCTGGTTTTACTACAACCGTCTCACACCAAAAAAGAAAAACATCACGACGGGCGGTGGCGAGCTGTGCTCAATTCCACGTACACGCGCACACACACAGGGCCATGTAAGGTAGGTTTAAGTTTTGTTGACCATGACAACACACTTTAAACATCCCACGAAACATCGACACGTCTGTGTTTACACTTTAAATCGGCATGGCCGCGGGTTTCCGCGGTCACACACAGCTCGTCCAGTTGTCACTGCACTGCCGAGTGGTACAAACCTTTCTGCCCTCCACAGCTCTCCGTGGTGAGAATGATGAGTATCGACAAGACGAGAACCCCGGCCCCTGTCGGTCCCCTGCCCACCATTACCGCTCTGCCCATAGCAGCCTGCAGTCTGAATGCATAATGCTTGCTTCCTGGCCGGCTGATTCAACCTGTACCGTGGAAATAAAAAGAAAGGCAACCCTTCATCTCTTCGAGATACAGTCCGCGGGTGGTGTCTTCCTGAGGATTTTTTCTTTGCTTCTCTTTTCTTATCGCTCAATAGTCCAGTGGTTTGCGACAAACACACTATGGAGGTAAACGCTCCACACGCACACACACTTATCCAATCTGTGGAGCTACTTCCTCCACTCCACCGAGGCTCCTCCTCCTGGACTGGGATACCCGAGTCCCCCAAGTGGTCTAAATGGTCTTGTACTGCCTGCAAGCACCCCCCACCCCAACCTTCAGCACCTGCTGCACTCATATAATAAAAACGTCCACCCCCCAAAAATCCACCTGGTCACCAAAAGGAAACACTTAGACAACACCCTGCAGACCCTACAATCCGTGCTTCTGTTTGCTTCTTAAACCACACTCTCCCAGTCTTAGTAAATGCGAAATGAAATCCTTTATCCAGGTAAAAGTCCTGCAGAGAGTAGTCTACTCATGTTTCAAAAACAAAAGCTCTCTTTGTGAGAATCTCTTTTTCGCACACGTTTGGACATGGCAGAGCAGGAACAGCACAGGTGTCAATAATAACTGATCACATCCTGCAAGGGCAAGTCAGAGGATCTGCTGTATAAAGCCATATTGTTCTATTCCATTATTAAAACACTGAATAGGATTTAAAAGTTGAAACAGGACCAAATCATGCTGGGTTTTACGGATTAAAGTGCTCAACACAAAGGAGGTGCTATTTAAAAAAAGATAGACAATGAAACGATAGAATTTACTGCTTTTAACATTTTATTAATTTTTTTGCACACTTTTTATTTCACATCTCACTGTGATTTTATTTTTCAGTCTTCATCTTAGTCTTCTTCTTTTTACAGAGTAAATAATAGTAATGTTTAGGATACTGTGATTGTAACTGCAATAAAGCAATACATATGACAATACTAATAATCTAAATGAAAACAAAGTAATAATTCTTGGAAATGGAGCTTTAGCTGTCGGAGTTCGTGGTGGACTCAGTGACAGCAAGGCATCCAGGTCCTGTCAGTGCAAAACAACCCCCACTCATCATCCCTCCACCGCCATGCTTGACAGTTCGTATCAGGTGTTTGTGTTAATATGTCATGTTTGGTTTTCTCCAATCACGACACTGTGTGTTATTGACTTTGTTACAGCAGTCTTGTGGTTTGTTCAAAGGCAAGTTTGCATTTGAACAAAAATCACCTGTCCTGCCATGTTGTTTTTAAAGAAAACGGGCTTTCTCCTGGCAGCCTTTCTAAATAAAACACTACACATATTCAGCTTTTTTCTAATTTTACTGTTGTGAACATTAGTATTTAACATGTTAGCTGAGGCCCGTAAAGTCAGAGATATGGGTTTTGGTTATTTGCAGTTTCTCTGAGCGTTGCTCAGTTTGACCTTGCTGGGATGTCAACTCCCACAAAGATGCAGTATTGTGTTAACACACACCTCAAAGCTCGAGACCACCAAACTGTGAGAACTTCTGCTTTCAGTGGATGGCAACATTCAGTGACAATGAATTAGTAAAATGCATTTCATTAGCACAATTTGCTAGCAAAATGGTGATGCACAGGTGACTGTACACCTGTACATACATTAATTTAATATCAATTCTATATCACTGAATCTATTGTCCAATTAATTAAAAAAAAAATCACCTTCTATACTTATGGTGGTGGTGAAAGAAATAATAAAAATAAATGAATAGAAATGGGGGAATTCAGCAAAGAAGGGGTCCACCTTCTAGGAAGCATACATCATCTATATGCAATTAAACAAAATAGTAGAATTAGCAGAGGGAAATTCAAAATGACATAATGGTAAATTTTATGTAATTTTGCTATGAAACTAATACAAGGTGCCTCACACTTCCTGTTTTTTTCCTTTTCCATAAACTAAACACTACAATTGATATAAGTACAAGGAGGTTAAACTGCATTTTTATGCACAATGTAAACAAAGAAAATACTAAAGCACTCGACTGAATATGCATTGCTGGTGAATCAGCAGTAATCTAACTTTTGATGCAATTTCTGGGACTTAAGGGGTCCTGTGTTTTCCTGGATCTGTGTGAGAAAATGACCTTAGTGTCTTTTTACCCATTTACCCATTATTTATTACACCATTAGTGTATCGTCTGAAAACACACATCCCACACAAGAGAATTTACATAATGGGAAATCCGATTATCAAGGAGATTTTATAGAAAGACACTGATTAAGGTTGATTAATGGGTGGGTAGCACATACTGTATCATACGCCCAGGCTTTGGCTGGACACTGCAGAGAATTAAGAAATATCCACTTATCATTGTTCTCCAATACACCCTCACTTGGCAGAGAGCTCAAATGTGAAGGAATTGTCAGAGTAACCAATAGTTACATGTAGCAACAAACACAGTTTTTAGCCTGTAGTATGTGAGTAATATGTTGGATGATTCAGAATTATTTCTCCCCCCTCTGGCTGGATAGGCCCATGTGTGTGCTGTAGACCATAGGCAGATATCATTGAGGGCGTATAAAAGTATACAATAGCTAGATAGACCCTTATGCTGAAATTATTCTTTTCTGTGGGTAAATGAAGTGGATTTCTATCCACTTCTTCTACACATGGCCCACCCGCTCTCTCCTTTGCATTCCTTATCTGTTTTTCTGTGAGACATTTGTGCACAAGGGGGAATTCCAGTATATTCTCAGTGGCAGACTTATCGAGCTGTCCCTTAGAGGGACATGCTTACAAATTTCCCTAGAAGCTCAATATAGATTACATGCTATATGAAGTTTGAGGCTGGAAGGTGAATAATTCAACCCAGTGGAATACAACAAACAGCATATTTATAGAAAATAGATTTTAACCCATGATTCATACTTGGGCTTCATAAACTCAGTGCACTTCTGATTTTTAATTCACCCCATTCAGTTAAACTCTAATGTCAGCTAGCTGCATACTCATTTTTGTTGGCAGAAGAAAATAATTTCTACATAAAATTGCTCAAATGTTTTGTGTTGTTTTACACTTTGAGCGTCACAGTGAGATAGCAATTTAGTCCAGTTTAGTCTAAAAAAATTGGGTCACCAACATCAGTACAGTCTAAATGGGTTCATTGGCCAGAGGGCGAAAAATAAACATGTATAATTGACTGTGAGGTGCAGTATCCCTTTAAAACCATTACAGAGGGTTTGCTGGATATGATACTGAAATGTGTTTCTACAGTTATTCTAATAATCGGCAGTCCAGTTCTACACCACTACTAAATAACCAACAGTGAGCCTAAAAGCAACACCTCTCACATCACATAACAACACTGAACTTTATTTTTTCCCTGTAGGTTGGATATTTGAGTTCTTGTATTGGGTTGTGGTTTGTGAGTTTACAGGCGTATCTTCTAAAAATCTCACTAAGTGTGAATTACTTTTGTTGCTTTAAAAATGTCTTTCACAGAAAAAAACAACGGTTTATACATCAAAGAGAAACAAACTCCATTTTTAGCATCTGACATGCAAATTTAAAAGTCCAACAACAAATCTACAAATAGATTATTGGCACAGCAATCTAATTAAAATGTGACTTTAACAGCACCCTGTGCAATGCATCTTTTGTTTCCTCTCCCTGCATTGTGTTATCTTCTCAAAATCCTGTTTATTTGCATAAGTTTAGCAGAAGTCAGGAAGTATCCAGAATAAATCAACATAACAGGGGTAAGAAGTGTGACACGTGTTGACTTAACTATGCAGTCTGGTGATCTCTGAGTTTATGGTGGTATTTATTGTACACATTACCGTTCATAACATTTTATATATCAATAAAATTAATGATAATTTGTTTCCACACTTGATGTAAATATGTCGTTCTGTATGGACAAAATGTGATCTTTCTGTTGACCAGAGATTGCTAAGTATATGATTTACTCGACTGGAAGTAAACATTCACAGTACTTTCTCTTCCTTGGAGCTGCACTAGTGTTTCCTGGATTTCTGCACTGCTGAGCTTGTTTAAAGAACTATCAAACATTAGTTATGTTAACCGGCTGGTATTATAAAAACACTGATAAACTGCTACAGAGAGGACCCCTGCTGGAAAACTGCATATTTTGAGAGAAGGCTCATCCAGTCTAACTACTAAAATGATTGCGCCACTTTGTGGTCACATAGTATTATAACAAGTTGGCAACAGCTTCCTTTTGTTGTTTGGATTTTTCCCTGTGGAAAAGTTATATTTTCTGTGATATTTCTCTGGCTAATTCTTTTACTGCCCTATATCATATTGGTATAGGATGATATCCTGTCATCACATCACATGACATGACATGTACTCATCGCTGAATAGTACATGTCAGAGCAACCAAGTAGGTGGTTGTTAAGAATTAAAATATATAAATCCAGAATTTAAACTGATACATTTATAAATACAGCATTGACAGTGCACAGGAGCAAAAACACAAAAAACAAAACTTTTCTCCGTAACAATTTTGTAGTATGCCACATTTGTTCGTAATGTTCCCTCTGTACACGACCACAGTACATTTAAAATCACAACAATCGGAACAATCAGGATATATTTGAAGTATCCAAATACTTATACAGCCAGCTGTATGCCATACAGGATGTTTTGTGTACAAACAGATCAGACTGCGCATAAAACATGACATCACCCCACATTTTTGATAAGTCCATAATATCCGATGTGGTCTTCTGCTGCTGTTGCACATCTGCTCTTGGTTGTAATAAATGGTGATTTGAGTTACTTTGCCTTCCTTTCAGCTCAAAGGAGTCTGGACAATGCATTTTCACTCAGAGAACTGCTGCTCACTGGGTATTTTCTGTTTTTTAGATCATTCTCTGGAAACTCTAAGATGTGCAGGAAAATCCCAGTAGGTCAGCAGTTTCTGAAATACTCAGACCGTATGACACCTACAACCAATGCCACATTAAGTCACCTTTCTTCACCATTCTGATTGTTTAAACTTTAGCTGGTCATCTTGACTAATGTCTAGAGGCCCAAATCCACAGAGCTGCTTCCATTCAGTTATCTGATTAGATATTTGGACAACAAGCAGATGATTGTGTTTACCTAGCCTGGAAATAGCCTGTGAATCTAATCTTCTTTCTTTTCTTCTCTTTTCCTTTCTTTTCTTTTCTTTTCTTCTCTTCTCTTCTCTTTTCTTTTCTTTTCTTTTCTTTTCCATGTCAGACAATGTAATGAGGCCTTGGCAACCCATTATTCAGGGGGGGAAACCAGTTTACAAGGAAGTGAGTCATCACATGTAAGGCTCCTGTCTGTACAGGTTGTCTGTTTGAACAGCAAGCATACGATCAGAATTGCCAACACTAAGATTAAATTTTTTTATTATCAAAACTGAGCAAATACCGTAATTATATAAATGTTAGAATCAGAAGCTGAGAACTATCATAATTCACACATTCAGTTAATATAATATTTCTACATTTTCAGTACTTAAAGATGATTTATAAGGTTATTCTGCATAGTAAGTCATTTTACTTATATTGTAAAACTAATATGTTTGCCCTTGTATTCAAGTCAATTCATATCTGCATGTCTCTATGTGATATTGATCTATTTGTTGAGGGAAGTTCATGGAATTTCCTCCAGATATTTGAAGTCTCAGCATGTTGCCATTCTCGCCCGCTGAGCTGAAAAATGTCAGCAGATGCAGTAGAAAGCTGATGGTATTCTAACACACTCAGCTGTAAAAGGAGGCTTTGAACTTGAAAGAATTCAACCAGGAAGCTATACTGACCACAGGGTCACAAGTTTCCAGTGACCCTACCCTCAGGGCACTGTGTCATGATAAACCACCAGTAAAAATCACATTGGTGTATGAAATCCATAATAAAAAATTCATTTTATTTAGTCCTTTGTGTTGACAAACCGTGCTGTTTAAAGTTATCTGTTTTAGTCCCAGACATGAAATCCATGCACTTCATAACATCTCCACTGGGAGTCAGCATAGGGCACGAGACGTGTTTTAACATGCTACAAACATGTTAAAACATGTGCTGGAAATATAAAGATATTTATTAATAGCATACTTATGTTGTTATGTTCCAAAGTGACAATTTATCAGCAATGCTTCATAATTTCTGACTACAAGGAATACAAATTAGGCTTAGAGTTGTTAAATGTTGTATGAATGCAGTTATGTGAAGAAAAAAGATACAAACGTTTTCTCACTGTTTTAATTACAATATATTATAAGGTTACACATCACGTGTAACATATAAAATAAAAGTATAAGATAAAATGGGACATTTGTATTCAAACAGTGTTATAGCTTGTGAAGTTAAAATCCATTCTGACAAAAGCAGTAAAATTAAGTATAAGTATGACCTGAAGGTTGATATCCTATGGAGTGATATGAGTTAAAATACAATAAGCAGAGAGTTCAGATGGTTTGACTTTTACTAATTTTCATTCTCATTTCTCTGTTTGTCCTGACAAATAAAGCCGTCTTTTACTTTATCTTCTCCTCCTCCTTCTCCTCCTGCCTGGCACTTCCATATTTAACGACCTTTGACCCATATATACACTATCCCTCCTCTGCATATGTCCAAACCATGTTAGCCTTACCTCTCTAAATTTGTCTCCAAACTGCACAACCTTAGTTGTCACTCTTATATACCCATTTCTAGTGTTGTTCATTCTGGTCATTTCCAACATCCAACAGCTTAACATCTTCAACTGTGCAGGTCTCACTACTATTCCCTTTCACTGCAATCCGTTGCTGCTATACTTCTGCCACAATTCACCCCTGAAATTCTTGATTTCCAAAGTCGTCCGATAGACTATCGTCCAGTGCTGCTTAGCTTCATTCTCCCCTGCTGTCTTCCAGTCTCCCATCTCCTTCAGGTTGCATAAGATGTAGTCTACATGTGTACCTTCCTCCACTCTTGTACGTCATCCTAAGTTTCTGTTTCTCCTTCTCTTTGAAATATTTGTTCACCACAGCCATTTTCATCATTTTCTCAAAATCCACTAACGTGCATCCTTCTGCATTCCTCTCCCTAACATAATATCTACCCAACAATTCCTGGCATCACCCGTGTTCCCTTAACCCAAATCCAATCCACTCTACAACTTCATCCAACTCCAGAATTATTTTTCCTCTTTTACGAACATCCAACCTGTGAGACATACGCAATGACACCATATTATTTTATATATGCAGATATATGTTCTGAAGATATATAAAACATGTTTAGCAAATAATACTTGTATTACTATTGTTTGGGAAATGAAAACTATATTATATTAAGACTGTTTAGTATTTTTAACATAACTTAAACCCTTTTATAAATCTATAAAGGTAAATTATAGTGATAATTTTGAGTCTCACACATTTCTTACTAATGTGTGGATCTGGTGTTTGTGTGACATGACGTTTTAGGGATTTTTGTCCGTAGATGATTAGAGAAGATTATTTCAAATGTCATTAAGAGCCATATTAGTCTGATCACTAGAATAGAATAGAATAGAAAAGCCCTTTAGTGTCATTGTAGATGTACAAAATAATTGTACGGTGAAGTGCTAAAAGCCTTATTAAGAGACTTAAAAGGCTAGTAGGTGATTTACTATGACCACACAGTACAGGGAGTGCAGAAGTATTAGGCAAATGAGTATTTTGTCCACATCATCCTCTTCATGCATGTTGTCTTACTCCAAGCTGTATAGGCTCGAAAGCCTACCACCAATTAAGCATATTAGGTGATGTGCATCTCTGTAATGAGAAGGGGTGTGGTCTAATGACATCAACACCCTATATCAGGTGTGCATAATTATTAGGCAACTTCCTTTCCTTTGGCAAAATGGGTCAAAAGAAGGACTTGACAGGCTCAGAAAAGTCAAAAATAGTGAGATATCTTGCAGAGGGATGCAGCAGTCTCAAAATTGCAAAGCTTCTGAAGCGTGATCATCGAACAATCAAGCGTTTCATTCAAAATAGTCAACAGGGTCGCAAGAAGCGTGTGGAAAAACCAAGGCGCAAAATAACTGCCCATGAACTGAGAAAAGTCAAGCGTGCAGCTGCCAAGATGCCACTTGCCACCAGTTTGGCCATATTTCAGAGCTGCAACATCACTGGAGTGCCCAAAAGCACAAGGTGTGCAATACTCAGAGACATGGCCAAGGTAAGAAAGGCTGAAAGACGACCACCACTGAACAAGACACACAAGCTGAAACGTCAAGACTGGGCCAAAAAATATCTCAAGACTGATTTTTCTAAGGTTTTATGGACTGATGAAATGCGAGTGAGTCTTGATGGGCCAGATGGATGGGCCCGTGGCTGGATTGGTAAAGGGCAGAGAGCTCCAGTCCGACTCAGACGCCAGCAAGGTGGAGGTGGAGTACTGGTTTGGGCTGGTATCATCAAAGATGAGCTTGTGGGGCCTTTTCGGGTTGAGTCAAGCTCAACTCCCAGTCCTACTGCCAGTTTCTGGAAGACACCTTCTTCAAGCAGTGGTACAGGAAGAAGTCTGCATCCTTCAAGAAAAACATGATTTTCATGCAGGACAATGCTCCATCACATGCGTCCAAGTACTCCACAGCGTGGCTGGCAAGAAAGGGTATAAAAGAAGAAAAACTAATGACATGGCCACCTTGTTCACCTGATCTGAACCCCATTGAGAACCTGTGGTCCATCATCAAATGTGAGATTTACAAGGAGGGAAAACAGTACACCTCTCTGAACAGTGTCTGGGAGGCTGTGGTTGCTGCTGCACGCAATGTTGATGGTGAACAGATCAAAACACTGACAGAATCCATGGATGGCAGGCTTTTGAGTGTCCTTGCAAAGAAAGGTGGCTATATTGGTCGCTGATTTGTTTTTGTTTTGTTTTTGAATGTCAGAAATGTATATTTGTGAATGTGGAGATGTTATATTGGTGTCACTGGTAAAAATAAATAATTGAAATGGGTATATATTTGTTTTTTGTTAAGTTGCCTAATAATTATGCACAGTAATAGTCACCTGCACACACAGATATCCCCCTAAAATAGCTAAAACTAAAAACAAACTAAAAACTACTTCCAGAAACATTCAGCTTTGATATTAATGAGTTTTTTGGGTTCATTGAGAACATGGTTGTTGTTCAATAATAAAATTATTCCTCAAAAATACAACTTGCCTAATAATTCTGCACTCCCTGTACATGCTTCAGTTTCAATATTCAAATAAATTTTGTTCCCTTCAGATTTATGTTCACCAAAATAAATGTAGCTTTGAAAGACATCTGACGTTTAATTGATCTAATGTTTTCAGTGTGTTTGCACTTGTGTTTGTGTGTTCATCTGCATGATATGTCTTTCTTCATCCATCATTACAGATGTTGGGCAGAAGAACAGGACAGCTTAAGTATCCAAGGGTCTGTGGTTTTGTGGAAGGAAACGTGGTTTCTACTAATAATCTTTCTTCCATTAAACAAACGTACATGACCTGATGAGTCAGTATCCTGTCTATGGTTGTATGGGCGTCATGGCTGGTGGTCCACCTATGTATGACCGGTGTCTGTTCACACCACAGCACCCTCCAGGGACACTCAACACAAATACATACATCACATGCTGAGCTTCCTACATGCCTCCTCATTCAAACAGACAGTTTATGGCAGACAAACCAACAGTGGTAATCAGACCCAGTGCACAGATGGCTGTCTTTAGCTTGACGAATTCGCTGTAGTTTTCATGGGAACCTTGGAAACAAATTCTTTGATTAAATAATTCCAGGACTTCCAAACCAAACCAGAGATGAGTGTAACTGAGGGGGTGTCCTTTGCCTCCACATTCGTCACATATTTACGGGAATAATAACGCATTAAACACCTGAACAAGGAGCTCACTCATTCATGCACAGAAATAATAAAATATCCTATAACGATGTATCAGGTACATGCAGGAGATATGATTAATCACTTTATTACTTATTACTTGTATTTAATCATTGGCTACTTCCTATTAAGTACTGTCCACATTCTAATTCACATAATTAAACTTGGTTCATTCTCTCTTAATCATTATGTATCTGTCTAACTTGTCCTTGTATACAAAGCGGCATTCAGTCTCTGATCCTTTTGATATTATATATCACTTGATTCTCACACTCAATATCGTGGCGTGCAATAAGGAGTACATCAAGGTTCTGTTCTTGCCCTATTTAACTTCTTAGTAAAAGTAATACAAAAATGCTATACATTTCCATTACTCCTCTGATAATACTCTTATTTCTTTAACCTAATTCTCAAGTTAATAAAATATAGGCTCTCCTGATTAGTCACATAGATACCAGGAACTCTGAATATTTGTTAAGGTTGCTATGAACAATGGTATGGCATTTGAAAGCACGGTGTTTTAACCTCCTAAGACCCGCACTCCTCTACAACATTCATTTTTAATTTCTCTTTGATATTTGGTCACATTGGGGCCCAATGAATGTAAAAACAAAGAATTACCAGATTTTTTTTAACCTTATTTTTGTTTTTAAGAAAAATAAGAGCCACATATGAGGATATTTGTTTAAAATTTTGATAGAACAGTAGCAGTATAATGTCCTCGTAAGTGGATATCAGGCCCTTGTAGAGCAAAATTGAGTATTTTGGTCTAAATAACCCAAAGTGTGATGTGGACGCCAGGTCCTAGGAGGTTAAAGATGACCTTCTTTCCATTTTTATTATATAGATCACACACATGTTTTTCTGCTAATACGGAGCTCATCGTGGCTTTGTTTTGTATTATATGATAGTAATTGCCAAATGGTTTAGAATGATCCAGCTAGAATAATGACTGAAACTAAGATGTCCTATAATACATATCTGCCTATCTTGAACGTTGTTTTCTGTATCATTTTACTTTTTTTTTTTCTTTTTTTTTGTGGACGCTTCATCTCTTTGCTCTTAAATGCTTTGCTTCTTTTATTGATTTTTATTGATTTTTATGCTGATTTTTTCCCTTTTTTCCGCATGAGCTTACCTGCGATAGCTTCTGGACACTTATAGATCTTTAGGACTAAAGTGTTCTTAACAGAAACAGCAACATTTTTATAGTTACCTTATCCTCAGCGCTCCGTGTGTCTGTGGCCTAGACACAGCTGAAGCCTGATTACAGCGTCTGGGCACCGAGCAGCCTCAATACCCTGGAAAGGTGCTAACCGCTAGGCTAACTAGCAACAAGATGCCTTCCCTCTCCACAGATGACTACCTCCTGCAGAAGGTTCCAGTACTGGAGACAAAAATTCATCGCTTAGAAGTAAACGTGGAGGTAAATGGACTGTGTGGAAATGAAACAACCTTGCCTTTGATTCAAAACAATGGCGATGAGCAAGCTAGTACACAGCTAAGGAGCACAGATAACATGACCAAGAAAGTAGACTTTGTGCACTATTATAAATCCTCAAGCTATAATCCCCCCTTGGACTGTCTTGGTGCAAAACCAAGACATAAATCATGTCTCCTAGAAGGGGGAGGACGTATCACAGGCAGGGCACAGCGAGCTGAAATCGAGACAGAGAAGCTCTTCTACCCCTGTATACGAGAGGAAACAGGACTGGACAACTGTGAATAGGAAGGTTAACAACAAACCTCCAAAACAACTGAATGTGAAACTGCAGAACAGATTTGCTCCACTATCAAAGGACCCTGGATCTATATCGGACAACCATCCATCTAAAAGCAGAGAAGTAAGGTCCGAAAATCTTTTCAAAAGTAAAAGGCCACTGGGAAAGCTAAAGGCTAGGCCTGAAACTCTGATTGTGGGTGACTCTGCCGTAAAGGATGTACAAAGGATGTGCGGTAAGAACACTAAAGTCCTCTGCTTTCCTAACGATATGGTCAACAACCTGAAGGAGAGAATTCTTCAAATTGCAGATGAATATCCAACTGTGACAAACATTGTTCTGCATACAGGGTCAAACGATGTGTCCAAACAACAGTCGGAGGTTCTGAAACGGGACTTTACTGGATTATTAAATACTGCAAACTCGCTGAATGCAGCTGTATTCATCAGTGGACCTGTACCGCCGGTCAGAGGAGGAGACGAGAGATTCAGCAGGTTGTTTACACTGAATAAATGGCTTATATCAGCATGTGCTGACCACTCAGTGCACTTTATCGACAACTTTAATATTTTTTGGGAACGCAGGCATCTGTTTAAAGCAAATGGATTTAATTTTAACAAGTCAGGGGTGAAACTGTTCACCTCCAACTTGTTTTATTCCATACGTCATCCATCTGTGCTTGGTGCCAAGGCTGAGATAAACGAGGAGTTATCTCATAAAGAGGAACAAACAGTACTCCAAGAACAGACAAAGCCCAGCAGAAACCTTGAGGAGGAGCTCCATCTGCCCCCACCCGGGAAGAGCCTCAGAAAGGAGAGACATCTGAGGCAAGAAGAGGGGTCCCTATTTGCCTCCAACTCTCTCAACAACACCAACGACCAGGACCAGGACCAGGACCAGGGACCACGATCTTCCCCAGTCCCCCAAACCCCTGACAGGCCATCACCCCCATCACCCTCCTCCCCCTCCCTTTCTCCCTCCTCCCCACACCTGAAATTCACTGAGGAGATGATGGAGCGGGTCAATGCTGGGCTCAGATCTACCCCCCAGCCCAATCCCTTTTTGTCCCCCATAAACCCCCCACCAGAGCGGCCAAAGGTTCGCCATCGAGCCCCACCCTCAACAGAGCAATCGAAGTCACATTGCTCAGCCTCGCCCCCCTTAGTTCCTCCTTACCACCTTCATGCCCTGTCTCCGAAGTCTGATGTGTGATGTGTGGAGGGTCCGGGCTGCGAGGATTATGGCAGTGGTGACTTTTCCCAGGAGAAGCTGGGACCCTGTTTACTAGAAGGTTTTAAAATCTCTGTACTTTTAGGTGACAGAAGGAGACATGTGGCCTGGTCAAAACACAGAGAGCTGCACTCTAAAAGATCTTTAAACATAGTAAACATACCTTGTGTGCCACAGACTGCTCCCAAACACGAGGGGACAAGTAATACCTCTAAAACACTTAAGTTGGCTTTATTAAACGTTAGATCTTTAGCTGGGAAAACATTTTTAATTAATGATTTAATCACTGAGCACAGCCTTGATTTTAAGTTTTTAACTGAAACTTGGTTGGACCAAAGTAACAGTGGAGCTGTTCTCATCGAGACGACCCCTCCTAACTACAGTTTTATCAGTGAGGCCAGGGTGAGCAGGAGAGGAGGAGGGGTTGCTGTCCTATTTAATGAATCATTTCAATGTAAGCAGCTATCCCCTGGAAGTTTTCAGTCTTTTGAATATGTGGCTTTACAGCTGAAGGCCCCATCCAAAGTTGTGTTTCTTAATGTTTACAGGCCTCCCAAATACTGCACAGACTTTTTTAATGACCTCAGTGAACTGCTGTCTGTGATCTGTGTTGATTTCGACTGTGTAATTATTGTTGGGGATTTTAACATCCATGTGGACAACCCTCAGGACAAAGGGACTAAAGATCTGAGCAACACTTTGGGCAACTTTGGGCTGACTCAGCATGTAACAGAGGCCACACATAATAGAGGACACACTCTTGACCTACTGATATCCAAGGGCCTGAGCATTTCAAACATTACTGTGTCTGATGTGGGCCTGTCTGATCATTACTGTGTTTTCTTTGAAAGTAAAATCTCAGCCCACACAAATATATCAACAGTAGTGATCACAAAACGGTGTATAACTGAAGACAGTAGTGAGATCTTTAACTTCTTTTTTTTCTTCTTTTTTAATCTCTTTCTTTCTCTTCTTTTAAAATTTTTTTCTGGAGGCTCCACTGAGACTTGAACTCAGAGATCTTTAACCAGGTCTTCCCATTAACACCTGACCTGTCCAGAGGGAGCTCAATGAGCTCGTCAATAGCTTCAATTTAAAAATGTTAAAAGTAATGGATACAATTGCTCCCATTAAGGTGAAGGTTATCTCTGGAAGGAAAAAGTCTCCATGGAGAAACTACTAGTGAAAAATGAAAAAAGAGAGTGTAGGAAAGCTGAGCGCAGATGGAGAAAAACAAACCTCCAGGTTCATTATGACATCTATAAAGAGAAACTTCACAATTATAATTTACAACTGAGGAATGCAAGGAGGTCCTACTTCTCTGACATCATCACTAAAAACAGCCATAATGCTCGGGTCTTATTTTCCACAGTTGACAGGCTAACAAACCCTCCTGTGCCAGTGGCAGCTGAACTTCATTTGACCATGGCCTGCAATGACTTTGCCAAATTCTTCACAGAAAAAATCCAAAAGATTAGACAAGCAATTGGTACATCAACAGCAGATCCAGAATATGTACTGTGTCCACCGAAAAACAGTTTAAACACCATAAAACAGTTTCACCCTATTAACAGCAAAGACCTGGATGACATCTTAGGTCAACTGAACTCCTCCTCTTGCTGTTTAGATGTCCTGCCAACAAGTTTTTTCAAAAAGGTCTCAAAGACTTTGGAGTCAGACCTGTTACGGATTGTCACCTATTCTTTAATGTCAGGTGTGTTTCCAGAACCACTAAAAACTGCTGTAATCAAACCTATACTGAAAAAGGACAATCTTGACAAGACACAAATGAACAACTACAGGCCGATCTCAAATCTCCCATTTTTAAGTAAGATCATTGAAAAAGCAGTTTCTCAACAGCTCAGTTACTTCTTAAAACAGAATAACTGCTATGATGCCTTCCAGTCAGGTTTTAGACAGAACCACAGCACTGAAACCGCTCTGACCAAAGTGTTCAATGACATATGTCTGAATACAGACAGTGGAAAAATGTCAGTCTTAGTTTTACTGGATCTCAGTGCAGCATTTGATACAGTTGACCACAACATATTACTCAAACGACTGGAGAACTGGGCAGGTCTTTCAGGAACTGTACTAAACTGGTTCAAAACATACTTAGAAAACAGGAAATACTTTGTATCAATAGGTAACTTCACATCTGAGCAGACAAGTATCACATGTGGAGTTCCTCAAGGTTCCATCTTGGGACCCCCTCTGTTTAACATTTACATGCTCCCACTGGCACAGATTATAAAGAACAACAAAATAAACTATCATAGCTATGCAGATGACACACAAATATATATCACAATGTCACCAGGAGACCGAGGCCCTGTACAGGCTCTTGGTAAATGCATTGAGGAAATTAATGACTGGTTGTGCCAAAATTTTCTCCAGCTAAGCAAAAACAAAACTGAGGTAATAGTCTTTGGCGCCAAAGAAAAACAATTACAGGTCACCAGAGAACTTCAATCTATACATCTAAAAACCACAGACCAGGCGAGAAATTTGGGTGTAGTGATGGATGCAGACCTAAACTTAGAGAAACACATTAAGACAATAACAAAATCAGCTTACTATCACCTCAAAAATATTTCGAGGATAAAAGATCTGATGTCTCAACAGGACCTGGAAAAACTAGTCCACGCATTCATCTTTAGTAGGCTTGATTACTGTAACAGCATCTTTACAGGTCTACCTAAAAAATCAGTCAGACAACTACAGCTCATTCAGAACTCTGCTGCTCAAGTCCTCACTAAGACCAAAAAAGTGGACCACATCAGTCCAGCTCTGAGGTCTTTACACTGGCTGCCTGTCCGTCAGAGGATAGACTTTAAAGTTCTGATGCTGGTCTATAAAGCTCTGAATGGTTTAGGACCAAAATACATCAGTGACCCCCTGACCCAGTATGAACCTTCCAGATCCCTCAGGTCATCTGGATCCGGTCTTTTATCAGTTCCCAGAGTCAGAACCAGACACGTTCTGACTCTGGGACTCAGCTTTTATGCTCCTTATATCTGGAACAAACTCCCAGAAAGCCTCAGATCAGCTGAAACACTCAGTTTATTTAAATCCAGGTTGAAGACTCACCTGTTCTCAGCTGCACCAAATCCACACTTTTAAGCTTAAACTTCAAAACTTACATTTTAACTACTGATTTTATCTATTGTTCTGATTTTATCTGTTTTGATTTTTTTTATATTTCTTTTTTACATACTGTTTTGTTTGTTTGTTTGTTTGTTATTTAGTTAGTTTGTTTGTTTGCTTGTTTTAATCAATTTTAAATCATGCTTTTTATTTGTTTTTGTTTCTAATCTCTCTGTAAAGCACTTTGAATCACCTTGTTGTTGAATTGTGCTATACAAATAAACTTGCCTTGCCTTGCCTTGCCTTATTATCAGTTTTTATTATTTTCATTTTTGTCCTTTTCCCTCTCTTTCTCCCCTTCTTTAGTTTCTTTCCTGACCTCTGGTTGTCCCCTACTATTTATTGCCGGCATAGATGAATTGCGTTTGTTCATCAGGGTTATATACACTGCTGCCTTTTCAACCAAGAAAGAGTCACTGCAGAATCCAAATACACAAATCAACTGCTCAGTCCACAACATAGCAGTGAAAAATGTCGCCCCAGGCAAAGTCTTTTTTGTCAATCAGAAAACTGAAACCTGTTCCTTCCATTATTCTACAAGTGTTTTTTATTTTCTTTTGGAGTTTTTAAAGCAGATGAAAATGCAAATATAAGAAACAGTTTGTATAATTAGTAAAATGATTTGTGACTCATGCACGGGGTGTATAATCCCTGCATGACCTCTGAGGCCTCTTTTCATTTGTTTGCTCTGACTGAAACAAGGGGAATATTCATGTGTTGTGTTGTGTTTGTTTCATTTAGTATCAATACCACATGTAATCTGGTTCTCATATGTGGTGATTTATGTCATTTATTTCAGCCTTCAACTGCTTCCTGATGCCAATTATTAATATTTATGCTAACTGTCCCAGTAAATCATTGTACAGAGTGTAAATGAGAGGGATTAGGGCTCCAATCACCTTGCTATATATGTTATAGTCAAACTCTGTATAGTACTAACATAAAAACAGTGCTCAAAATAATAGAAACACCTTTTCCTAAAAATGAATGGTTAAATACAGCCATGGTAAAAAGGAAGTACACCCTCTGCCATGCATAATTGTATATATAATAAGACATAATAATAATAATAATAATAATAATAATAATAATAATAATAATAATAATAATAATAATAATAATACGGATATAGATAATAATCCGTACCAAGTGTTAAAATTACACACAACATCTTACACTGTGTCCTTTTTATTTAACAAAAATGAAGTCAAATGAGGTTGATATGTTGTGTTGTGTCACTGTGCGTTATAGACAAGAATCTCTACTTTGGCCTCATCTATACAAAGAACAGTGCTCCAGAAGTCTTGGGTTCATTCAGATGCATATTTGTAAAACTAAGTCAAGCCGACATGTTCTTTTTAGAGAGAAGAGACTTTTTCCTTTCAACCCTTCCAAACAAAACATATTTGTTCAGTATTTTTCAAATTATAATGTCATGAACTTTAATATTTAAACTACTAACTCAGGCCTGTAGAGATGCAGCTCTTCGCTTTTCTCCAGTTTCTCTAAGGATTGCATAGGTCTAAACTTTGGGTGAATTTGCTGTGACGTCCACTCCCGGGAGGACTGTTGACTGTCTTGAATGTTTTCCATCTGTGAATCTTTCTCACTGTAGATTAAAGGACTTAAGATTGTTTGGAAATGACCTCATAACAATTCCCAGATTAATAGAGAGAAAAAACTGATTTCTTGTGTTAACTGCCTAAACCTTTATGGAGGTGCTCACACTTGCTGATGATCATTTAATCAAGTTCATTTGATTAGCAACACCTAGCTGCTGCTCGACCTCTTATATTTCCTTGGGAGTCGTACAGGTGTACTGAATTCTTTACAAACTGTTTCTGCATTTTGATGTCATTTTGTTTACATAAATAATGATATTATGCAACATGTCATGTTCATGCTCATCCGAAACTGTAATTGTCTAATTTTAAGGCGTGCTATTTTTTATTATCTCCTGATATAGCAAATCGTAGAAATGAAAGTAGGTATGCTTTCTTTTTACAGTGACTGCGTATGATTTTAGTTTGTTATTAACGGTGTCCTGGAGCAGTGACGCTTCAGTTTTGTGGTCCTCATTGAGGCTTGTGATGTTCTAATGCACACTTCAGTTTTTCTGGCCTCTCGGCACACTGCAAAGATTTTAAGCGCGCAATCGAGGTACTGTAATTTTTTTTTACAAGCTGTGGTCCTGGTTTGGATTCAAGACAGGAGTTGATTTTGCAGCTTCTGGAACGGAAACAAATCAAAGTGTTCAGTAATATGTTGTCTTGGTTGAAGGCCTGGAGCTCTTCTTGTGGCTGAAATGTAGCTGGAGCTGAATTGGGCTAGATTGTTCACTACCCAGAATGCTTTGTTGGATGTCAGAACACATTCCTTGTCCATGTGCTGTGTATTTTCTTTTTATTCCTCATGAGCCTTCCATGTAAACCATCCCTGGCCAAATTCATTCATTATTCAAGCATGGAATAAAAGAAGTTTAATCTCTTTGCCAATGAGCCCTTAAATGTATCTTGTTAAGATATTCCCGTAGAGATATCCCTTCTAGTCGTTTACCCTGTTTTAGAAGAAACAAGAAAATAAATATTATATGTTTTTCCCTGGCGTTACCAGGGTACCATTTTTAGTGACTATAGGATGTTTTGGCACTAGTTTTAAATTGTGGAAAAAATAAATATTTTATAGATATTTTATCTTCCAAGACAAGATAAATAAACTGCAGTAGATACCGTATTCTGGGCTTCAAAGATCAACTTGTAGGAGGTCCCTATAACCACAGGCAACTTCCTTGTACAGTATATGGAGCATATTTGTGGGTATGTGTGTGGTCTGCATTTACATTTCATATAGGGTCCAGGCCACCCTGTTTACATTACAGGTATTATTTTAAAGTAGCAACCATGCAGCACAAGAAGACATTGGTAATCATCTTCCTGCTGAGTGACAATGCAGGAATGAATCAGACAGTAGCCTCCTGCTCCTGGTGATGATACATTCCTGATCCACATTTGTCAACATGTATGATTGGAGATACAAAATGAATGCATTTGGTCATGGATAGATTATAAGAAAATGGGCCATGTATGTTAAGATCTCCCAATTTAAGCCAGTGAGAGGCAAGACAGAAACAACCATAAAGCAGGTCTCCATATGCTGTGGCATTTTTTATTATTTTTTTGTCTATACACTGTATATCTTCCAGGCGTTTTGCATGATTGTACATCTAATTGTGATCATCATTGCCTCTCTTTGATCTTTTCTTCTTATTTGCTCCAATCTGTGTCTGTAATTTTTGTATGTCTTCACAGTTGTCTTGTATCACATACTTGTCATTTTAGCATCGCTTTGTGGGCGGGTGCATTTCGTTCTGGTCATTCTGGATTTCATTTTGACCAATCTGTGTAGCTTTTTGTTGTATGTTTGTATCTCTTCGTGTGTCTTTTTCATCTCATCTTGCCTGCTAAGCATCTCTTTGTTCGATGCCTCTTTGAGATATTATGTTCATTACTCTTCCCTTCATTTTATGTCTCTTATATCTCTTTTGGTTGTTTTGAGTTTCTTTCTGGGAGATCAAGGATAATCTGTCAGTGGTTTCAGAAGAAATTTCTGTCTTGACAGTGCAAATGCTCTGAGAACATATGTGGTAAGTTTGGTAGAAAGAAGCCTTCAGTTTATATCTAGATGTTTTGGCTGATGTCATTCATTTAATTATTATTTCTCAATGTTTTTACATAACTGTTGTATTTTTCAGTTTTTTATCTGCTGTTCTCCTCTGCCTGCATTTCATGCCAAAAGCATCACCTGACCTGCACTTCCTCTCCTTTCCGTTGCTCACCTCATTCATTCATTTATTAACTCCTTCAGTATAGCTACTAATCCATCACAGGCTTTCAACAGTCTGTTATGGCTAATGATAAAACTGGGCCCAGCAAACAGCTTTTCTTCTTCATTATCAATTAACATTAATATATTTCAGTTTATTTGCTGGTTATGACTTGTTTTAGGTCTAGCTCAATAAACCCTGAAGAGCTGCTATCATCTTTAATCTTACACACAGACCCATGTCAGAAAGTGTATTTCATGTAAAGTTTTTCCTGTGACGTTTCTATGCATTAAAGTACAGAAGCATTATCACAACAAAAATATTCCAAATTTTTTGTTTCACATATTAATTTTGATAATAATTTTGGAAAAGAAAAGAAAAGAAAAGACGATCTTGCTTTATCTAAGCTTATTCCTTCTCTATTATACCAACCCTTTCCGGAAACCCCCCCGACAAAAACAAACAAAGAGAGAAATGTTGTTGATATTTTACACATATCTGACCTGCCATGTCAGAAATGTAATATTCAATAATGGCTGTGTTTGGAGGAATAACACAGAGTATTGCAGCTGGCTACCTAACATATAGGCCCTTTGGGACTATGTGGACTCCACATTAGCTATATAGGCTACCTGATCAGTGCCAACACTCACATTATTATAGAGATTATTCCAGTGTGCTGTCACTCACATGGGTAGATATTAAATAGTTCTTTTGTGTGTGCTGAGCCCTGATTGACTTTAATTGTAGAGCATAAAATGCTTGAAATAAAGTGAAGCAGACTGCAAACTCACTAGTTACGTGTTGTCTGCATGTGGCACTGCTCCTGACTCATTAGCAGAGAAGAGTGGAATATAAAAACTGATTTATGATATCTTCTTGTTGTTTATTATGCACTAAAGCTGAATGTTGCTTCAGGGGCACAATTTAATTACATAAATATTTTGCACATATTTTCTCCTTCAGTTGAAATTTCCTCTTGTTTTGAGTGCAACAATAAAAACTTTTTTGTTCACTGTGCAGTAAGCATGCTCTCTTTAACTATGATTCAGGCTTCACTTTTTGGCTTTAGTTACCTCATGGGAGGCTGAGCCAACTGTCTACCCACATGCTGTATCTCAGATTGCTCTGTGTTTGTCCCAAGTCAACACTGAGTCCTATGAGCATTCCACACATAGTAACACCTCACTGCAGAATACCCTATAATGCATTTCAGAATGCATGTGTGTTTATGGCACAATACCAAACCAATTAACCTGGAGGTGAATGTAGTGCTATTTTTGCACACAGATAAATACAGGAATAAAATAAAGGTCGAAAGCAAGTGCAGGCAGCAAGATTAAGGGTGTATGTGAGTGTGTGCAAGATGAAACTAAATTATGTGTCAGTGTTTGGCTGAATCTGAGCAGATCCAGAATTCATCCTGCTGATTCTGTTAGCAGTGACATCATCTGTAAACACTAGTAGCCCAGTTCCACTGGCTGCCATACATCCCCCCACAACGTGCCATAGTCATCAGGGTCGCTTTGTGTTTTTCCATGACTTACGTGATTTCTTGTGTTTTAGTTTGGCTCTTTATGTATATTTGTTTGGTTGATAGTTTCCTTGAGCATTTGTTATATCCTCTGTAGTCCCGGTTTATGTTCCAGTTCATCCTCCTGGTTTTGTAATATTCAGTTATCCCATTCCCCAGTCATGTCCCCATGCCTGTCTTGTCTCTCTTTGTCCTGTCCCCATGGTTGTCTGGTTCCCCTTTTGTATTTCCATTCTTTTCCTTCCTGTATGACTGTGTTTTATTTTCACACATCAGTCAAACATAAACATAACTTTATAAAAATCTACATTTTATCTACTGGTTTTCCTAAATCCTGATCTTGTGCACCCAATTCTTGTTTTTATTTATTCAAAGTCAGTTGAAGATGCATGCTGTGCAGTCATTCAGGTGTGGAAAAGGAAGCGTTCAAAGAAATCATTAAAAGCCCAAACTTACCATGAGCCTCTGACCATAACTGCATATATCTCACACTATAGTGCTCTCCTTCATGTTGTAACTTTCACAAATTGAAGATTAAAAAAAAAAGCAAAATCCCACGTTTGTAGAATCAGTTTTACCCCTGCACTACCACCTTAATCATCCTGATGCTCACTGATGCATCATGAAGTTGCAGTCCACTATAATTACATCAAAATCAGTCACCAGAGCAATCATCCTGTTTCTGATCACACTTGAATTAGCTTTGTTGCTAAGAGATAAGAGATGCCTTCCTCTACAACACTGTGGAAAGCCCCCAACTCCTGACTGCAATGAGCTGTTTATTATGAATTATCAGTCTGTAAAAGTAAGCCACAAAGTCACGTATGCCTTTTTTTGGGGGGGGGGGATACACATGAACAATACCTGTTTACAGAGTAGACTGAGAATATTGTCGTTAAAAAGGTAGTTTGCCTGCCTGTCAACTGAGAAAAAAAAGGTCTCCTCATAGATAATAGATGTCATTTAAAGGCAGCCTTTTGGTTTTAAATTCTTCTTCAGCAGGAGACGCACACTCACTCAAGCAGTTAATAAATCAGATTGTGGGTTAGAGGTAAAAGCAGTGTGTAAGAATTCGCACAAAGCTATGAAACGCATTAATCACATGAGGCCAAAGTTTAAAAAAAAAATGCAGTTGTGACGTCCATTTGATTACATGTGTATGCTCATGTCTGACTGGCTCCATGCTATAAATCTCTTTATTATCCAAAATTAATGAAGAAAATGAAAGTAAATAACCCAGTGTCAAGTCAAAGGTCATGCAAATGAGTAAAACTCATCAAATATCTAAAGCGTGTGGGAAACCTGTGGGAAAAGAAAAGGCTGGAATGATATTAAAGGAAAAGAAGGCAGACAAGAATTTAAGAACATGTACTTGAAGAGTGAAATATTCTGACCCTGTAATATTCTCATATTTTTCAGACCTGTATTATAATCCTATATTCAGCTGCAAATATTTTTATTTATCACTCACTTGTTTTTCCCACCCACTGCAGAAATCTGCAGACTGCCTGTCTCTGTCTGGCATGTCATACAACGTAACGCTCATGAGACGCCGTCTGTTTGTCAAGTTGTGGATGCTGAATAGGAACGCGGCAGTGAAACCACAGGACAGAAAAATCAGAAACTCGGACAAAACCTAATATGAGCAAAAAATAAATTAATGCTAAAAGATTTTTCTTAAATGGGGAACATTTTTCGATTCTCAGCATTATATCATTTAGTTTGTATTTTCACGCACCTTGTAAATATTTTCAGTTATGGACTTATATGTCCTACATTTTCTTAATTTGCTAATTTTTCAGATATATAAAAAGTAGTGAGTCCTGGTCCTGGATATTTGACCCAGTGTTTTTAAGTCTGGTCTGTTTGATTCTTAGTTTGCTTACATAGACTGTATATAAGAGATGGTCATAGCCCCTGTGATAGCCAATTTTGAAATCTCAACCCTCTGTACACACAGCAACAAATAGGGAATAAAAAAATCATATCTGACAAATTTCTGAAAAATGATGCTCACTTCTGCCAGACCTCAGGGATACTGAGATGAGTTTTTGAGGATTGCCCAAAGTTTTCAGTCAGTAAGCACTGTTGTTTTGGTAAGCGCTGCTATTCAGTAACACCACTATTAGCCTACAATAAACCTGATTTAGCAATGTATTTTACTTTAAAAGGGACCATATTTAAAACAAACAAAAAACAAATACATTATGTACACCTGAAACTATCAACTGAGGCCATGAACTCAGTTTATCAAGATTATTTTTTTTTTAATAAGGTCATAAATCATGTCAGGACTCAGCAATCAGAGGTGCCACCCTCTGTTGGCCATTTGAAAGAAGTGCCAAGGCCCAATAGGTGCAGTTTTACATTTTTGCTGTACTAACCTCTCTGCTTGAGGTGTTGATTCCACACAGATTGATTCCACACAGACTGTTGACTCCCCACAAAAATACCTCATGCATTGTAAACATATCTCTTTTTGCACAGTGATAATTGGATAGTCGTTGGTGAGAGTTACAATGTTACAGTCTGCTGACTGACGCAAAGGTTTGTGGGCCAGGTGCTGTATGTGTGTGTTTTTTACCCTTAGACATCATGTATGAGGCTTTGCTGCGACACTGCTGTGTGAAGACGGCGAATGCCAGCTGTGAGTGGGGGAGCATGTGGGCCTCCTGTACATTCACAGCAAACTCCCAAAGCTAAACATTAGAGGCACAGGTACAGGTATAGCTGGACTGTTACCAAATGGTTTGTATTGCTTGTACCATTAGCCTGGTCAGGCTACCAGACTTAGTGGAGACTCTGTTGTTTGAGGTGATGATGAATGGCTATGGTGATCAGGCCTGTGATACATTACACATTTAGTTCCACAGTGAAAAAACATGCTTTCCATATTACGCTAATTGCCTGTTGGGAAATTAAACCTAAAGAAAATATTATGCAGTGGTTCATTATAATGCAGTAGGCTCTTTAGTTGACATTTACAACATTGCCTGGGAGAAAACCTGGCAACAAATTCTGAAGGTGAAAAAATGAATGTTGCTGAAATAGTGATTAGCAGTTAACAGGCTAACTAAGTTGATAACTTCTCCACTATTGTTTCCAGGTATGGTCGCTTCACTTTGATAGTGTTTCTGTGTTTCTGATCAGAATAATGTGATGGAGCAGAAATGACAAGCTAACAGTAAACAGCTAATAAAAAACATGTATCTGCAGCTTTCTCATATAATGATTAAAATTATATACCTATGATGTTTGTGATTAAAACACAGTAACGTGTCTTAGTGCATTTCGTTTACGTAGTCCTAAATACTCAACTTTCACTTCATGATTTTTTTTTTCATGCTTTTTTAGTTTTTCCAGCATTTTGTATTCGCTAGTTACAGTCCATTTGACCTCTCAGGGCCACCATATAATAACTTTAATATATACTTTATATAATAACCAACCCCCAATGCAATAAGGAGTCATAAGCACCAGGTGCTAACGTGATAGCTGCTTTCTGACTTTAGGGCATTGGATGCTCTTTAAGGCCATCAACAAAAACCTTGTGTTTCTTCCAAACACATGTAGACATCAAGGTTTTTATCTTAAAATAAGAATGAATAAAGCAATATTGTGTCACCAGCATCCAAAAAGTTTCTAAAGCAAGTAGATTTTGAGAAATAAACTCACAAAGCTGACATGTTTTGGGTTTTTTTAATTGTTAAAAAAAATCAGATGTAAGAGCCCAGTAACAGATAAAACCACAACTTACACCTTGCTTGTTACATGCTCAAGAGAATGATGTTAAAGCACTGACATTTAAGAGATGTAAGCAGCACAGCACACAGTACTGCTGAAGCTAATGGTGATGTCATTGGTGTTGGTCTTTATCACTAACCAAAGTAGCTGTGATGCAACAGGTGTGTAAATAAATGTATAGCAATCAGTCAAGACCTAACTGCCTCGTGTACTATAGTGATGGTTATTCCTGACATAGTTTAGGTTCTCAAGCAATGTGTCCTAAAATATCTCCAGGGAATGTTCATTGTGGGGTAAGGATGGTCAAGGTTCAAAGCTCTGGCCACTGAGGGCAAAGGGTCAAAATAGTAAAAGTCTAAAATGAAAGAGGCTCACACGCTTGCTGAAAAGCTTTGTATCACCTTGATTTACTTGCTGACCTCTTAAAGAATCCCTCGGTATAGGCCGGTGACATCACAAAGAGGTAAATATTAACTTACTGTGAGATCAGAATCAGCAAAGGGCTATGTGTTTTAAGACTTTAGGTCTATATTTAGGTATCTAAGTGTAATCGCGGAGGAACTTTTTTTCATAAAAAGCATAGAACTGGTTCCACGCCAACAAGATTGATAAACATAGCTTGCTGATCACATGTTGGTGATGCCTAGTGATCACAAGTATTTTGGGGTGCTTCTAGCAGGTCTAAATTCCACAAGTCTTTGTCCCTATGAATGAGGTGACATGGACACTTTCAGATGTTTACTCCTGTTTGCACTGCAAATTCCAAGATTGCCTCATGGTGAAGAAGGAAGGAGTAAGGAATGTGGCTGCTTTACAAACTCAGATGCCATAAACTCATCTAAAATTGTGACCAAGCTATCGGATGGCAACTGTTAAACTGTTAAAAGCAGATTCTTAACAGTCAGCTCCTATGGTGATGGGCTTTATAACTGTAAAAAGTACACTTGCGGCCCTTCAAATATTTAAAAATGCATCGACAGTTGCCATGTTGAATTCAGTTGGTGGGATGTATATGTACTGTGCATGAACTAAACACAAGTATTCATGATTTGAAGAGTAGAGGTCACACATAATAGTCAAGAAGTGAGAATGAATGGCAGAATGGGCACACATTGGTTACATCTAATAATTAAGGACAGCACATTTCCACACAATACTACTGTGTCTTCTGTCTAGCTACCATTCTATGTGCAATCTACTCGCTTTTACTGTTAACAAACTATATCCTATATTTGGGCCAAATGAGTGTTTTAATTAATTGTCTAGGTGCTTGTCCCTCTGGAACTCTGTTAGGCAGAAACACAAATACTCAGTGCAACTCTCATCAGGGGCTTTTTTCAAAGTCGTGCATAATATGCATCATAAACTTTCTCAGAGCACAAAGGGAGCTTGCCAGCAGGTGGAAAAACAAAGCCACTCTATCTTATATACTGCATGCAAGTCAGTGTTTGTCTGAGCAATGAGTCTCCTAATAACTCACTCTGCAGCCACTGTATGATAGAGGTGGGACGTTCAATCCAAATATCGGCGTATCGATACCAGCGCTGGTATTGGTGTCACATTGATACTAGTGTGATAGAATTGATACTTTGTTTCTATCCTCTATGTTCATGTAGCCCACTTAATTGTGTTAATTTAAAAAAATAAAAATAAAAAATACACCTCAAACATGAACTATGAAAAAATGTCTGAACCTTTTTTTCATAGTTCATGTTTTTTCATGTATTTTGAAACCCAGTTTCAAAATACATGAAAAAACATGAACTATGCTGAAAGGTGTGTTTTGTTCTGTTAACTGATTATTGTGGAAAGCAAACACCACAGTGATTTAGTGGTCATTAAAATGTATTCTATCCAATGAATGAATGAATTCATAATTCATGATTAATTATTGATGATTCAAGGCAAATAAATTTAATAAATCATGACACAATGCTCTGCCCTACATAAGCTGCTTTTATAGGTTAAAAGTATCTGTATCGCTATTGGAGTCGGCAATCTGCATTTACTTGGTATCAGATCCATTTGCAGTATTGCACAGCTCGACTGTCAGCTTTCATTTATTAATGTGATCATGAGGAGCTTCCTCAGTGTCCTTCCCAGCTCCATAATATAGTGAAAAGTAATTTCCCCTCTCATTTTATTGGTCTTTACATTTTTCGCTACTTCAGTGAGTTACTGATTTTCCAGTCATTAGCTTGTGAAACAAGTGGTGGTGGTCAGAGGGCCCGTTGACGCCAGTTGGCGCCTGTGTCCGGCAGCCTTGCCTCTGTCAGTGCGCCCCAGGGCAGCTGTGGCTACAACGTAGCTTGCCATCACCAGTGTGTGAATGTGTGTGTGAATGGGTGGATGACTGAATGTAGTGTAAAGCGCTTTGGAGTCCTTAGGGACTAAGTAAAGTGCTGTACAAATACAGGCCATTTACAAAAGTGCCTCTAAAGGAGGAATCGAAGCAAAATTCAAGTTTTTTGTTAACTTATTATATATTATGTGCAAAACATCCAGATTTACTTTAGTCTCATCTCTTATCTTTTATGGCTTTCACATGGCAAGTTGAGTGTGAGTTTCAAAAAATGAAACATATATGTGAGCAGTTTATGAATGTACTGGGACTTATTTAAAGTTTCCTGTGTAGATTATTTAGTAAATTAATAATACACAACACTGGTAGCAGTTTTACTGCTGTTTACACGCACTGCTGCCATCTTGAATAGCAAAGTTGGGGTTCATGTGACTAGTCTGCCTTTCTGAGCGTGGAGTCCACCTACAAGGGGTGTTCCAGCTGAACATTATGGCTGGGAGCCCAGCTCTTCCAACTACCTACTTCTTTTGAAAAAGACTATAGTATCTATCTGTTAAAGCAGCAATAATGTTTTCTTTGACTATTTGATCAGTACACCGGGCCTACTTTCACTTGCTGCAGGATACAAAAAGGACTTCATTAATGGAACAGGAAGAGAGTTAAAGCACGAGGGCAAACACACACAACTCATTACACCCTGGGTATCGTGTACGGTTCACACTGCAACTCAAAGTGTGTGTCTGTGTGTGCGTGGTGTATTTATTGCATTTATAAGAGTTATCTGTTTGTGTGGGAGGGAAGCGAACAATTACAAGCAAAGGTCCTTAGAGATCAAAACTGCCATGAGGTATTTAGACTTAAGACCAGGCCTACACAACATCTACAAATATCACAGCAGTGTTTTTTTTTTTTTTAATGGTTTGAGCTGATAATCTCTTTAATGAAGGATAACCTCTTTAGAGCATTTGTCTTTTTACTGTGTTACATGTTTGCCATAAATATTTGATACTGATGAGAACATCATCCACATTAACAGTCCTCGTCAACCAAATCAGGCCTGAACCAGTAAGCTGACTCAGCTAACACTTGGCTGTTGGAGATTCAACAGGACATCCACCCTTTTACACCACTGTGTCATTTTGGAACCGCACACACGCGCTGTGTGTGCGGTTACCCTCAGGAAAGACACACTGCTGGTCTCTGTTCCGCATCTAAAATCTCACGAGCAAAGAGCATGGCAGTTTACGCAAAGGAAATAAATGCCAACGCACAGTCAGAGCTGAAGAACAGAGTCACACTTTGTGTACATGCTGTATATATTTAGGTGGCGAGACACGTCAGAGTTACTAGATTGTTATAAGAAACTTGTCGAACACACGTGTCAAAACTGTCCTGGAAAGCATCTGTCGTCACAGACGGACAAAGAAACTCTGAGAAAAAGAGTATTTTTAGTCTGAGGCTGTGACTGAATGCTCCCTCCAGGTACACATCGGCAAGCTTTCCACCGCACTCGATGCTGACTTGTTCGCACTTTTGCATGCACAGGCGTTCACAGCAGGATGTTATTTTCCCCCTCTGTTTTGGACAAACGTTGAATAAACACTGATGATGAAATGCAATCGTCATGAGTGAAACCAAAGCTCCTGGCAACATAGGATGTGTTTCAGTGAACTGCACATGGGGTTGGAAGGTATTATCACTGAAATACAGTCAAGTAGTGGAAGCAGATCTACCTAATCGGAAAAGTTTTCTATATACAAAAAACACTATTTTAAATACTAATGTAGGTGCAGATCATAGATTAAAAGTACATTAAAAGTAAAGAGGACAATACCAGTTACAATTTCCTTAGAAGTTCATTAATTTGCAGGTACAGTAATGTTTAACTTATATATAGGCTCAACTGTTTTAAAGGTGTTTTTCTCCCAGGTGTGTACCAGAACAGGTGGTTGCAAGCAGCCAGCTGCACCGTCTCTGAGCTCACATAGATTAATTAATTACTCTGCTTGTTACTGCATCAAGTACATCACATCATTAATGAGGGAAACATTCCTGTTTCATCATTCTCATCCACTGCTGACACTCAGCAGGGGGATGTGAGGATGTTTTGCCACTATAAATTCTGGCATAACCTTTTGCAAAGTGATATTTACTCTCCGTCAAATCTCAGTCGCTCCATTGCTTCCTCCATCCCACCCTTCCCCTTTCTCTCTCCCTTTGCCTCTTTCTCTCTCACCCCAGTGACTCCACCCTGCAGCAGATAAAAAGCTGAGTCCTCAAGGTGTGCATGTGTTATGAGCTCACTTGCTAGAGTTCTCTTTACGTGGCTGTCTGCTATTCTGTCTGAGAGTCTGATTTTTTTCCAGTAAAGTTATTTACAAAGGTAAGGAATTATTGAAATTTTGTATCTTATCTTTTAAATACTTTTTTTCTTTTTGTTTGTTTTTTTGTTTATAGCGTGTTTTTTTAATAACACTAGAAATGACATTCATTTTAAGGTATCCACTTCTGTCTGTGATTTTTTTTAAAGCATGCTTTTATTAAGGAATAAAATTATACTACAGATATATTTTTTTAAAGTTCCAGAAATATTCATCTTCCATTATGTTGTTGTCTAACTCATGTGTTGTGTTTTATGACACATTGCTAAGATGTAATTAATATTTTTGACACACCATCATGCTGCTGAGAAGCGGGCGGAGCATCCCTTAAGTTAGATGGATGGGCGTTCCTCTAAATCCTTCATGCACAGCATCACTCTGAGCTTCTCAGTAAACCCAGCGCTGGACGCAAATATCCATTCAAATGCTTTGCGTGCATGCCTGTGTGCAGAAAGGCTGAAGCCAAACTTGCAGATGCATGTGATGGCGGTAAGAGCAGCAGTTTGGTGAGAAGAGACTGTAGAGCAAACACTGCCTTTGGTCCACAGCAGCTCTGTCTCTGCGGTCCGATTTGCTTTGTGATGCTTTCTTTCTCTGACATCTCTCCATAGTTTCGTTTGGCTCATTGTCAGTAAAAGGATTGAGATTTGGCTATTTCTTATTAGGATCAAACCACCTGATCAGACATGTAGGAGGAGAGTGCAAACTGAGGAAAGGTTGAGTCTCAGCAATGATAAATTTATATTCTCACTTAAAGTCTGTGATTATGACTATGTACAATAGCTGGTAGGTTACTTCCCTTGAACAGTACACTAAGGAGACAACATTTTTTTTTAAAGCTGTATGACTTTTAATTAAAACAACACACCAATACAAAAATGCAACTGTTTACTTACATATGGTCCTCAGGGGCACAATTACAGGCTTTCTACTGTTGTTTTACAGTGTCACTATTTTCTTATAGTAAAAAAAATACAGTTCTATAGTATCCATAAACAGCTTATTACTGTGTACCTGTGAGTAATAAGCTCACATTTATATTGCTAAAGTATGGAACAGCATAACTTTTATCAGAATACTCATTGCTTGCATGACCCAGTTAGCAAAGGCTGTTGTATTAAACAATTTCAGCAACTAATCTAAAGATGGCGTCTCAGTGATAGTGGCTCATTGGTAACTAAACTTTAACACTATTCTTGGTCACACATTCAGTGGAAACCACATCATATACAGTTTCAACATAAAATAACAACAACAACAGCAGTAAACACGTTTAAATTAATAATCTGACACTAACCATTTACATTGGTTTGTGCATACGTTTTGTTTTTGCACATGATGTTCAGGGGAACATAGTTTATTAACCCTATCGCTATAAAAGTAGCACAATCACTAATGCCGGGTGATTTTTACCCGATATAATATGACCAATAAAAAGTTGTTATCAAAATATATCAAAATATGACAACACATGACAAATTAGAGTGGTCTTCTTTTACTTTCAACTGTGCCATGTCTAACAAAATGAAAAAAATTCCTAAAACAAAAACATTGTAGTATAGAATCGGTGTGGGGCCTGTGACTTTACTGTGCAACAGATTCAGTCGGCCGTGTGCACAAAACAAAGGTTTTTTAAACAGTGAATGTGTGCAGGCACAGCATAGCTGTACCCCACAACACCAAACTTCAGGAATGCATTGGACAAAGAGACAAAAGAATGCTGTGAAAACCCAGAATGATGGTTGAGCAAAGCAGAGGGAAAGAAGTAAACAGTTTGGTCATTTAGCTGCACAGCTGTGGCAGTGTGTGTGTAGCTGTGTTGCTGTGGTTTGTGCATAGGGTTTGTTTGAATGAGGACTTTTGCAGCTTGACTCTAGGAGGTGTTAATTTTACAAGGTGTGCTTTGTGATAAAAGCTGCATTTAGGGAGCCGAGGAGCTGCAAATGTCTTTGCCTTTCGCCCAGAAACCACAACCAACACCAGGGCAGTTACCAAGATTGAGTGCAAGGGTACTGCTGGCATCAAGTATGAATCTGCAGCTGGTTTGCGGTGAAGAGAGGAAGGCAGTGTGGTTTGTCAAGCAATTTCAGTGGGGATTAAACTGTTTTTGTCAGACAGCCTGTATCATAAAGGCTAAGTGAATATTGTGTGCACTAAACTTTCCCCGCTGTGGTTTCCTGAAACATGCCGTCTTGTCCTCTGACCTCCACCACAGTCTAGGAGGTGACTGAGTGGTCTCAGGTCGCTGAGCCTGTATGTTTCCAAAGGGAGGAAAAAGGTCAGTAGGAGCAAACAGACAGGGGAAGACATCGAGGAAAGAAACGCGACTGATGCTGAAGAACAGACATGTCTCTGTGCAGACACAGAGAGAAAGGGAGACAGTGAGAAAAGTCTGTCAGACAGTGTAGACAGACAGATGTCAGAGACAGATGTGTCTGAAGGCGTGAGGGTGGGAGACAGTGCTAATATTTCCATCTCAGTGTAAAGCAAAGGAAGACTGAACGTGTGTCTGTGTAAGAATGTGCCACACCGCTTAGTTGTGTATACTTGGCTGCCTCATCCATCAGCCGCAATCGCTGTGTGTACATAACAGAGTAGTCGATCAGCTCTGACTTGTTGTGGTCATCTGTGTAATTCTTTCCAATTGTTTTGTATTGAAACTGATGATGCAGACTTCTATATTAATTATATTTAAGAGCACTATTTGTCCTCACATCGCTTCCTAACTGCTTCTCTATTACTGACAAAAACTGATCATCTTACATTATTAATTATTATTATTACTTTTTTATTATTTGATTTTTCTCATCAATCAGTCAATACGTCTGAAGGTAAACTCCAGATGTAAGGTCATTTAGACCCACTGCAGTTTAGTGGCATCCTGCCTTTTTCTTTACATATTTGTCTACAGGGATTTGTGCAGCTGTTGTAACTTTAATGAGATTCCAGTGATTGCCACTTGTATGACCTGCACTAGCCCACACCTCAATGTGCGCCAGGTGTGGGTTGACTAAGCAAAACCTACATGTTACACTCATATGATGACCACGAGTCCTTTCTTTTTTTGTCCCACCCCTGATGAATTCACTGTGTTTCGCTTGTGTAAAATGTCAAGAAGATGGACATCTGGAAGTATTTAAGGAAGAGGATTCACACTCAACAGACAGATACTAATTCAAATACCTACATGACAGATGGGCGTACAAGGTAGACTACTTCTGCCTGCTTATTTTTAGAAGTGCCTGAGCAGCAGCTCATGCTGAGAGCCCAGTGGTGTGTGACGAGCCACATATGAGCTTGGCAGCAGATGCTGAACAAACAGGGTTGTTAAAGCAGACATTTGTAACTCCTTGTCTCCAAAGGCTGACGTCTCATTTTACGTAACGCTCAATGAAGATTAATTATCCAACTATAGGAGCCAGGTTGATAGAATATAATCCTCATTCTGTAACACCTGAGAAATCCTGAGAGAAATTTCAACAAATGTGTTTGGATAAGCTTTTGTTATAGTTAATGACACAGCTTTAGAGAAATAAATCTCTTTTAACGCTGTCCTGAGCTAACTGTTTGTGGTGTTTTACTAAATAACTCAATGACAAACTGTGTGAAAGATTTTGATTATTGCTGATTCGCTGCTATCTTCAGTGCACCCTACTCTCACTCTCACTGTGACACCACAGATAGAGTCCATCCTCCCATGATCCTGGAGTGGAAGAGGATGGATGGATGGATGGATGGATGGATGGATGGATGGATGGATGGGTGGATGGATGGATGTTTTACTATTTTGAAAATAGGGTTATCAAATCAGAGATGGATCTGATCAAGAAAAGAAGAGATCAAACAGTAGAATATTGTGAATCACTTTAGCCACACCCTAAAACACACCCTGATTTATCATCTACTTTTTTATAAATGGAAACATAATTCACAAAATTAACATCATGCTGTATTAATTAAGACTTCAAACCAGTAATTGAGACCATTAAGTTATCTGGAAAGTAGTTACTTTGGACATATATTAAGTGAGCATTACAGTTATTCTCTCATAAGCTTATATGCAGTCTCACTTTTTATGGTCAAAGAAGTCACCCCCTGCTGGCCATGAGAAAGAATGCAAGATGAAAGCACTTGTGCGTGGCTTTCATTACCTAGATTCAGAGACTGTTTCCATCTCATAAAATATACAAGATGAAGTTTGTGTCTAGCTCCATAACCAGCTTACATTTTAAAATTTGGTTTGTGGTGAAGTTGTGACATTCATGACTTTGCGTGCCCATGCAAAGGCAGCGGCTAAATATCAACATGTTTTTGCTCAATGCAGAGGGGCTTTGGAGATAAATGCATGGTTGACTATAGTGTTGGTGTCTTTTACCGAGTGTTCCCACCAACACTAATTGTTTTAAGACTGCAACTCAAACCTTTCTGTGTCAAAGTACACTCTCCCAAAGCCGCTTGAATGACCATAAACTTCTGCATATGCAGTGTAGAAAATACAATTGCAAAGGAAAATACCAATTCCAATTTATAATATTAATATTATTATAGAAAGTCTAATTTTTCTTAACAGACTTTGAAACAAATATCTGTGAGAGGAGTGTGAACCAAATGACACACGGGTGGCATCTGCCTGGCATGGAAATGAAAAGCATAGTTGTTGTTCCTGCTGCAAATGATTGCCTGTCATCACTGAGGTAGTTGCATTGTTTTACACCAGTACTAGAATTAAACTGTAAATCCTACAGGTGTGAGAAACGGCACAACACGTTACTCACGCCATCATGTCTTCTCACATCTGTGCCACAGTTATACGTGACTCCATGTCTGCCATCAGTGTGGACACAGAAGAATGATATTAGCACTTAGTCTGTATAACAGAATCATTTAGAGGCACTTTGTTATAAACCCAGGCGTCTCTCTTTCTGTTTTCTCTAATAACAAGTTGACACTTGGAAATTGCTGCCTAATGTTTATGTCAAAGTCTGAAAGTGGCCTTGGTGTACGAATAAGTCTGTAGGGAGGCAACACCTATGTAGAATAATGTGCTGGAGAAAAGCACGGGAGGTAAAGACAGGCGGAATTTCCATCTCTCTGCAGGCACCATAACAACTCTTTAGTGTTGCTATGTGACACTGAACAGACCTTTGTTGTGTGGTGTCTCTGATCTGCAAGTTTTTTCAGAATATTTCCACCACTTTAAAAACATCTATACACACACACACACACACACACACACACACACACACACACATACCAACTCTGAGCTGGGACGTACCTGAAGGGCAGTAAAACTGCCACATTTGTTTTCTTTGCTTGTTTCATACATATATTGTGTTTGGTCAAAATCATTACGCAGTATTAAATATCCATCACTGATATCACCACTGCAAAAACGCATCTGAATATTTTAATCTAAGAAATATTTTAGGATCAGTTAATGTCTTTTTTCTAACCCACTCACCCAGCCCTTTTAGTCACACCTTTCAGTCATTACATTTATAATTGTGTGTAACGTCTTCAGGCTTCATGCCACCGATAAGAATAATGGAAACACTGAACAGCTTCCAATTCGCATGGGGGGGAAAAAAGAAAGAGTCCCAGTTCTTGTTGAGAGACGTCAGTGGCATCCCTGTGGACTCTTTGCCACGTCTGGCCTCTGTCACCGCAGAAACTTGGTGGACTCTGTTCAAAGACAAGCTCTCACTGGGGGAGACAGTGGCATTGCCATGTCAAAATCACCAGACAGCTGAGAAAAGGTCAGAATGCAGGAAAGATCCAAAGTGCCGGTGATGAAGAGGACATAAAGGATGTGGTTTAGGATGTGAAGCTAGAGATGAGTTGGCTGTAATAAAATTTGGACCAGGACTGTGTTTGAAGCTGTGCATGGAGTAGGGAAGAGGACTCAGTCTGAGATGAAAAAGATACTTTTAAGAAAGACTAAATCAGTAATAAGTAATAAGTATATACTCAGAGGAGCAGCACCAAGGAAAGTTGCTTTTACTTGCTTTGTTTTTAGTTATCTGTTTAAAGCAGTTTAAGGTTGAAAAAATGGATATACTGAAGCACATTAAAAGGTAGTAAAAGCTGCACAGTTGGGCTTCAACTTTATTTGCTGACAGATGTACTTATTGGATCTGAATGTAAAATGAACAGATCCTACCTCAGCACACTCAGTCTGAGAGGACAAAACCCGATATAATGGCAACACATGTAATAGACACACCGGTCTAGTGTTTGGATTCCTATTACATGCTTTGCTATTACACCAGGTTGGAGGCCACACCTTGTTTTATGTGGATCTTGTAGTCTACTTATGCCAAACACAGGTGGCAGAATCTTTCTCTCTGCCATTTTTGCACGATTATTGAGAATTTTCAGCCAGTGAGTGCCAACTCACTGCATACCAGTGAGTTAGCTTATAGGTGGCAGAAATACTTCACCCACTTTTAAAAACAAGATAAAAAATAAATGTTCGCTCAAGTGTTACTTCCTCTTAACAATCTTCTAGTTCATTCAGGCTGTATAAATCTCCATCATCATCACAATAATAATAATAGTAATAATAATAATGTTATAGTATTGCACATGTCACCTCTGCAAATATCCAAGGTACTGCTGTGTTACTGCTTAATTATGATCGTTTCCAGGACATGAACTCTGAGAAAAACTGAGATTTTTTGCTGCAGAAATCCAGACAACTTGTATCAATACTTTTTTTAAAAAAATATGTGGTTTTTATGTAAAAATTGTAAATTTGAGTGTCAAATTGAAACTGGAAAAAGCACAAGTGAAGGGGTATCGAAGAAAAATATTTAGAAAATCATATTAAGCATTTTTTCAGCATTTTTATGAATCAAAGGACATATATCATCTTAAAATTTTCCATTTGATTGTTATATTTAATTTGTGCTTTTTTCTTCATAAAACGTGTTTGCTAATGTAAAAGATTTCTTCTAGGAGGGTAAAAATGAGAGATTTGAAGATCAATTGTAATATTAGGACATTGAAGGCATTTATCATTTTTTGTTTAATGAAAAAAAATGTTTCTAGAGGGTCATAATAATGATTGTGCTTTTCTAGAATATCCTAAGTAAAATTGTCAAACCTAATCACTTTTTTAATGTTAGGCTTGGCTGCTAACTGCTGAGCTGCAAAAGGAATAAAATAACCTAGCTTTTTGCCAAGCTCATTTCCTTAATCTATTGTCTTTCTACTTATCGAGATCATCCTGAAAACAAATTAAAAACTCAAACTTTTTGTACACCAGTAACAATGTTATATCTAAGGTACTGAGACTCACATCAGGGGCAAGTCTATTGTCCCTTCGTATATCCAGCAGAGGGAGACAGAGTGTGGTTGTACACTGCCTCCACTTTGCAGATAGAGCTACCCACTTGAGCTTCATGATATTGCAAGAAATACTTATCTGCATACCATAAAAAAAATTTAAAAAAAACTTGTAAAAACATCTGGAGCTTCATCAAATCTTGTCTTCTCTATCCACCATACAGGCCTTGGCCATGCCTCCCCTCCTTGCCCCCCTCTTCCTGCTACAGCTTGTAGTTCTTACCTTTGTGAGTGGAGGAGCATACTACGGTCACAAGCAGCATCCTCAGCCATACCAACCGATGCAGCATATCCAACATATTGGCATGGGCAAAGGTGGCTTTCCTCAGCAGCAGTACCTAGGCAAAGACATGCCCTATATGCAGTATCCCCATTACAGCAAGGAGCTCCCACCAATGCCCATGCACAAGGGAAAGGAAAATGCTCATAAGGGGGGAAGCTACAATGGTGGCAAAGACAAAGGTAAGAAAACAGTTTTAAAGACCTATGCCACCAACTTTAGCAATACATACATGTGGATTTTGAACCTCTACTATCGAGCTAAAGAATTACCAGTAAACAGATGTCTCTTAAGTTTATAATATAAGTACTCAGTTACACGGTACTATGAAAAGGTCTTGAGTCACCCCTCATTTCTTTACATTTTGCTATGAAAATGGAAATAGATGCAGCAGTTTATTGAAGCATGTACAATCATGAATCGAAATACACTATATAAGGCAAAAACAGAGTTTGTACATTTATAAAGAGGGTGGAAGTCAGTATTTGGCCTCCTTTATTTTTCAACACAGCCTCAACTCTCTCAAAACAGATTTCTTGTAATTTCTCTACGTAATCTGCAGGAATAGTTCTCCAGGATTCTTGAAGGACATTTAAAGCTCTTCTGTATATGTTGGCTTCCTTTTGATCTGTTCTCTGTCAAGATGATATCAGACCTTTTTACCTTTTTGTCCTTCACTTTTCCAGTTTCCTCAAAACTTTAAGGGACACACTGCACACCACACCAAGTTTTCAGGCCATTGGCAATCAACTTGTTGCTGCAAAAATGCTATTTTATATCTGCCAACCTGTCATCATTGGCGTTTTTATATTAAACTAAAGAAATTGAAACAAAACTTTATAAACAATATGTCTCTGTGAATTTTTAGATTTATTATTTCTGTGTGAATAATGTACTAATTTCTCACAGGCCAGACAATTCCTAGTGGTGCTGAGGGAATTCCCCAAGGAGAGCCAGGCCCTGCTGGGCCACCTGGGCCACCTGGACCAGAGGGACCTTCAGGACCTCTTGGGCCTCCAGGGAATGGGTTGCCAGGACCTGCAGGACGGCCTGGACCTCCTGGTCCACCGGGAATTCCAGGAGTTGGGAAACCAGGTTTTCCTGGGCTTCCTGGAAAACCTGGAGGAACTGGTATTGTTGGCCCTCAAGGAGAAATGGGCCCTAGGGGTGAAGAAGGACCACCTGGACAGCCAGGGCCTCAAGGACCCCCAGGACCACCTGGACTTCCAGGCATAGGTAAACCAGGTGTTCAAGGTTTACCAGGTCAAATGGGGCCCAAAGGTGAGCCAGGTCACAAAGGTCTTCCAGGTTTACCAGGACTGCCGGGACCCAAAGGAGACAAAGGGATGGGGTTGCCAGGACCACCTGGACACAAAGGGCTTCCAGGGCTCCCTGGGCCTGCTGGTCCAAGAGGATTGCCTGGTTTTGGTAAACCTGGATTGAATGGCACACCAGGACCACAGGGACCACCAGGAGAAAAGGGACATCCAGGACATCAAGGGCCAGCTGGACCACCAGGTGAAAAAGGACAGCCTGGCCCAGCAGGTCTACCTGGTCAAGGGAAGCCAGGTCAAAATGGTCTACCAGGACAACCAGGCATGCCAGGTGTGAAAGGTCTTCCAGGACCACCAGGTTTGCCAGGAAAGCCAGGATTGCCAGGATTTGGTAAACCGGGACTCCCAGGACCAAAGGGTGATAAAGGTATGAGTGGGCCACCTGGATCACCTGGACCAAAGGGAGATAAGGGTTACAGCGGTCTACCTGGTACGCCTGGACCTTCTGGACCAAAAGGTCCTGAAGGTCATCCAGGCCCTACTGGACCCCCGGGGCCTATGGGTGCACCTGGTCCTAAAGGAGATTGTGGAGAAGAAGGATCTAAAGGTTTTGATGGAGCCCAGGGTGAGCCTGGTCCTCAAGGGTTACCTGGAAAGGATGGCCTGCCAGGAGACCAGGGAGAGCCAGGACCAAGAGGCCCACCAGGACCAATTGGTGCCAAAGGAGACATTGGACCTGAAGGTCTACCTGGTGTTCCTGGTTCTTCGGGACCTCCTGGTCCCAAAGGAGAAAGAGGTGAACCAGGTGAAGTGGGGCCCCAAGGCCCTAAAGGAATCCCAGGAATGGATGGTGCAGCAGGACCAATTGGGCCCCCTGGTCTTCAAGGACCAAAAGGAGATTATGGTCCTCCTGGTCCACCAGGCATTGCAGTTGAAGGAGGTCCAGGTCTACCTGGTCCCATAGGACCCCCAGGAAAAGAAGGCCCATCAGGACTCCCTGGGCAACGAGGTCTGCCTGGCCCTCCTGGACCACCAGGTCCACCTGGAATACCTAGTGTGTCACCTGAAATGGCAGGAGTGCTTTCTGAGATGGGCCCAAGACTAGACGGTGTTAAAGCTGGAAGTTATGGCAAGAAGGGCAAGTATGGAGGCAATGGGGCAGAAGTAATGGGTCCCAGTGGGCTGGAAATGCCAGCATTCACAGCTACAGCAATGACTCCATTTCCACCTGTCGGCACTCCAGTCATCTTTGACAAGCTTTTGTACAATGGTCGCCAAAACTACAACCCCCAGACAGGAATTTTCACTTGTGAAGTACCTGGTATTTATTACTTTGCCTACCACATTCATTGCAAAGGAACTAATGTTTGGGTTGCTTTAATGAGAAACAATGAGCCTGTAATGTATACATATGATGAATACAAAAAGGGTTTCCTAGACCAAGCATCAGGGAGTGCAGTATTACCTCTACAGCTAGGGGACACTGTGTATATTCAGCTGCCCTCAGATCAGGCTTCAGGACTTTATGCTGGACAGTACGTGCATTCCTCCTTCACTGGGTACTTGTTATATCCAATGTAAAACCACAAACTGCAGAGAGAGAGAGGCTTTGGTAAGAAGAACACAAGAGCATATTTTTGTATGACAGAAAACACAGATTACCTTACACTAAGCGTACTTTTAATGCAAAGTCAGCAAGCAAATAGTGTCGTCAACAGACAAGACAAAATAATATATTTTAAAGAAGATATTAAATCTGGCAAATTAAATCTGTACGAAGCCAAAGAGATGGTTTAATTGGGAGAGCAAAAATCTTTCTTTTACAGCACTGGATGGTATAAAAGAATGTAAAAAAAGAAGAAGAAAAAAACAGAATTTAGAAATGGCTACAAAGGTACTTTCATGCGCATATTTTAAGAGTGGAAGTTATTAGTATAAACATAGAAGGGAAGTATAAGTAAATGAGGGTAAAAAGAGATGGTATAATAATAGTAACACTGTTGCAGCTGTGTCAAATTTGGTCCCTGTATGTCTTTAAAATTGGCAGCTACCCCATGTGGCAACATATAATGTGAAAGTATAAAATAGTAAGATAGCATTCATTTCAACAGGAAATATATTTTTTTGCATGCATATATTTGTATAATCAATGACTTTTCTCTAGTGATAACAATAAGTATGAAAAAAAATCTCTTTCAAATGAGAGTTCAGATTGGAGCAATGAAGTTTGCATTACAGCAGTCTGCACATTGCCATGTTTTATTTTTGTTTGTTTATTTTTTAGATAAATATATTTCTATTTGTGTTGGTATCTACATTGGGTTGCAGAGGACTAAACCTGGGGGTAAAGATCATTTTAAGTCTAATGTTCTGTTAAGAACAAGACTTGAGTGAAGGAATTGTATGTATAAGGGACAACTGGTACTGGTTGGTGAGCTGAAACAGCAGTTAGTGTACTCTTCTTTAGAAAGACGCTACACAACACATAGATTGTCAAAATTAAGTCAATAACCTGAGTGTGTTGTTGGCTGATTATTGGTCTTGAGTGAGGTTTAAATTTTAAGAATGTATCATAAGTTTTATGTTTTATTTTTCTGAGGTAGGTTTGTGGTTATTGTGCTGTATTAGAATTGGAAATAGGACACAGTTTTGCTCTGATCTATTAAAACCACTCAGTATACTCTAATAAATATTGGTACATTATCATCCTAACATTTTACACTTAACAAAAATTCTTTATCACCAACTAAACAGTTGAATTATATGTCAGTGTTACGTGAAAACAAACACAAAGTTGCATGTTTACAGATGGTTTATAGTGCAAAACAATATTCCACAGCTAATCCCATTGATAGGTAACAAGTCTCCGAACTGCAAGTCGCCGAGTCCTCCTTTAAAGTCAAAACCAGTGTTACCCGTTAATATTTTTATTTACTGCTTTTACATAAAAATGAACTGATTATATTCTTTGACTGTTTTGCAGGCCATATTATTATTTTTTCCACAGAAGCATATCACAGTGCATTATAGTTGTTATGAGTATAATTACAAATAAGATGGCATAATATGTGGAAAACAGTTTATAGATGTTTAAAAGAGCGATGACCAAATTAAGTTTCCTGTATCTGCAGTGTGTTTCCTTTACATGTTTTTCTGTATTCATTAATGGACTTAAAGCAAGTGTTGAATGCTGCGGCAATTGATTAACAACAGTTATGTCATTAATTTATTGTTATTGTTGTTGTTGTTGTAATTTTTACTGCTGATGACTTGCATGCAATAAACAGCAAAAAAACAAAAAAAACAAACACGGGAAATGATAATGACTTTGGTGCCAATATTGTCATTGTAATCAAATTATGTGTATCAATGTTTCAAGTTTGTTGTTATTGTCTGTGATGTTTTTCTAAATAAAAATGGTTTGATTAAAAGAATTGCCACAGATATCATCTTGAGCTTCACTGAAACCCATTTGACTAAAGCTGTTATGGCACATTTAAAGAGCAAACAATAAGAAAGCACTGGAAGACTCCTTTATAAAAAAAAAAAATTGATAGGATTGTCACACATATCTCATTAAACTCCTGTTAAATAATGTTAAATCCAACAACTTGATAATATTCCATTATGCAAAGCAGGTGAATAGCAGTAAGCACTAGCCATAGTAGCAGTATTTATTCATTAACCTAAGACAACATATGTGGTGAAACATTTCTTAATTCTTTGTTTTCAGAAAGCAGTTTAAAAGGACAAATGAACAACAAGAGTGTCATATCCTTTGTCTATCCTGAAAATGTGTATTTTTTTTGGAAGAGATCAAAGTTTGAAGAGAAATATGAGTAAAAAAAAAAAAAATCACACTGCCATTTACTTACCACCTCCATGAGATCTAGTTTTATAGGCTTAACATATTTGACCCACTTGACCCTCATGGTTTAATAAACTTTACATCGTATCAATATAATTTACTAAATGTAGCCTTGCATATATCAGGATGCCTAAAGTGTATTCATCAAGAACTGTTGCCTGAAAATCAACATCGATATTAATTATGCTTTGTAGCACTGAATTTCGATCTAATAGTGTGACTTAAAAACAATAAAACAAACACAAAAAAACCGCAGAGACAGGTTACGCTCTAGACAGGTTTCCAGTCTGTAAATATTTATATGAGATAATTTATATTTAGATAACCAATCAATCATAATCAGTCAATCATTTCATTTGACCAATTTCCATTCAATTTTACGTTTTCAATTGTACTTATCGTTAGCTTCATAGCATAAGTGCCTAAGTCATTGACTTAGTCAAATGACTTAGGCAATTATGCTATGAAGCTAACGTTATGTAACAAAATTATCTGAAATTTTTACATGTAATCAAATTTCTTAAAGTCAGCGTCTTTTTCGTTTTTGCAGAAAAACATTATAAATTGGTATTTTAGCCCTGTAGAGTGCGACAATCATGCTTAATCAACTTAATTAACTTAACCAATACTACCAAATAAAGAGTATCAGATAACAGAACTATTGATTGTGACGTGAAAAGAAGATGCTGATGCTGCCGAGGGCTGTCAGTCGTCAGTGCGCATGCTTAAAGCTGTCGTTGATGTTCACTCAGCACATCTCCTTTGGATAGAAATTTAAACAAGGGGCTCGGCCAAACGTTGAAGAAGTCAGGTGTAAGCATCATCGGTAAGCTCTGCTACTATCGTTACCTGTGATAACAAATAAATAAATAAAAATGCTAGACTAACGTACAAAACGTATCTGTCCAAAGTAAACGCTAAACTAGGTTAGCCAGTAGCAGCTAATGCTTCAAATCCCAGCCCGACTAGTCTGCGCGAAAACGGCCGTTTTCTGTTTGAATCGCTGTTTGCATCATGTTGTGAGAGCTGGGAAACGGTGACGTTTATTATGACTATCGCTGAATCTGTATCCTCTATTATCTTTCTCCTCACGGTGTCCTTGCATTTACCAGGCTGATTATTCGCACACTGGGACATTGGCAGGTTAAATCTGTCACATTGCCTGGTTAACCAGTTAGTTCCAGCTTTCGAATGTAAAAAACTGTCCTTTTGCAGCTTTAAATATTAAATGCCTTTTAATACCCTGATTGTCTTCCGGATTTTAAATATTCCAATGAAATTTGATGAAATCACCATTTTTTTTAGGAGTGTCTGCTCTTTGGTTGCTGTCATTTGCATGTTACATTATTTGTCTTGTGCATTAACAGGTTTCTCCAAACATGAAAAACAAACTAAGGATGGCCCCACAGTACCAGATGAAGCAAGTATCTATGTTTGGCATTTGTCAATAAATATGAACATTATCTCTGAGTTGCAGTCTGATGGTCTGTTTTTCTCTTTTGCAGCGCTTCCTTGAAGTCAGAGATACGGAAGTTAAACGTGGTCCACTTTCTCATCTGGCTGCTGGTGGCGGCGCAAGTGACCGTCAGCCACTTCAACATTGTGTCACAGGACACTGTGTCCATGCCGTACCAGTGGGAGTACCCCTATCTGCTCAGCATCTTCCCTCTGCTCTTCAGCAGCCTGTCCCTCCCAAAGAACAACATCAGCTACCTGGTCCTGTCAATGATCAGTGCAGGGCTGTTCTCTTTTGCACCTCTTATATATGGTGGCATGGAGATGTTTCCTGTAGCAAAGCAGCTCTTCCGTCAAGGAAAAGCCTTCCGCTTCATTTTTGGCTGCTCTGCAGTGACTGCTGCATACGTCGCTATAGTGGTTGCTGCTCAAGTGCACGGCTGGCAGTTGTACTACATGAAAAAACTGCTGGATTCATGGTTTGATGCTACTCAGGAGAAGAAAAACAAATAATGGAGTTTTTTTTAAAGCTGTGAATGGACAAAACTTGTGTTTTTTTTTCAATACATGAGTTATGTCTCCTTAGTCTTCATGATTATGTAATATGATTCATCCTGCATCCCTGATTTTCATTTAAAGCTAATGATTGTTCATTTCAATAAACTTATTTATTTAAAGCAGCAGATTGATTTCTTGCACACACAGTTAGGTTGGGATTGGGATCCAAAGCACCAGCGATAAAAATGGAGTCCAGTCACTGTGACTTCAGCCCTTCTCCAATCAAAGAAAAAAAGAATAATGTTGGTGTCTCTCTCAAAAAAAAGTCTTCCTATGATTTAAAGAAAATGTAATGTTCATACTTACAGTATTGAAGCAATTATTCATACACACACACACACTTACAAACTGTTAAACAATATGCTTTGCCATGTGTTTATTTGTTCAGTATGTTAAGTCTACCTCTTATGATATTTTCTTGTTTGGTTTTTGTAATGGGCGCGTTCACAGTATCTGCATGCACTGCTGTTTTTAAGATATTCTGTTGCAGCACGAGAACACCAGCTTCGCTTTACTGCAGACTCTGTGCGTGCTTAGCTATCCGGTGTTCAAAAGGTAAATAAATAAACGCTGCTCAAGGTGATGGCTGAAATTCTGTGAAGGCTCTCAACGCACTTTGTTCCAGTCGGTCTGCGGCTGCGCACACTGAATGCCACGTACTGGTTGACGTTGACAGTCTGGAGGACACTTCCTGATGCTGCTGCCCGGGTCTAGCTAGGCTAGCTAATAGATTAGATTTTCACGGTTTGGGGAAACCCGTGAAATACATCGTGGTCAAGTCGTCTGGTTCAGGTAAAAACATTACTTCGAGTTATGTTATAATTTAACTACAAAGCAGTTTCTATGCTATTACGGACTGTTGTGGTGCTAGCTAGCTACGCAGGGAGCTAACGCTACGCTAGCTCGTCCAAACAGGTGTCGAGACTGATACAGAGGGAGTTGTTTAACAAAAGATTCGTCAGTTAATGATCTGATCGAGTCTATGTAAGGTGAAGTAGGGAAATTATCAGTTTATACCTTCTTACCTAGCTCTATTATAGGTAGAGCTGTTATAAGTTACACAGGAAACGGCTTGTTGACGACTCATTGTCATATAGGAAAAGCTAAGTGTTATTATTCCAGCTTTTTCAGATATACATCAGGAAATTAAACAGATCATTCATTTTTTTAAGTGTACGTAACGTATACAGTAAACACTGCAATGGCAGTGGTGAAACGGCCTAAAAAGCGTTAGCAGTCAGTCCTGTTTGTTGATGGGCCACTGATAGATAACTGCGACTTTTGCCGTTATATAAAAGTTTTACTTTCGCTTCTGTGATATTTTAAGATTTGTTTCCAGAGCTCTAGAAATTAACTTGATAGACTCCGTTTCGGTTTAATTTTTTTCCCCAGTCGTACTCATTAAATGTTACTGTACGCTAAACGTTAGCTACCACCCAATCCCTAGCATCCAGCCAATTACTCATCTGGCCCGGACAGAAAGAGTATATTGCTGAGCTTACAACATCAGGAGATAACGTCAGAGTTAATCCAACTCGTGACTGTACACGAACGATGAGGTTTACGTTAACTTAACACAGTGTGTAAACCCCACCTTGTTTAATGAGTGCAGGCCTCTTATTACATACCCCCTCCCCCCAAAGAAATATCTGTTTTACCGGTATGATATGAGTAAAATGGGTTTTAATTTGCGATTACTTTGTAATCATTTATATGATTCGCCAAATGGCTTTGAAAGCTTTTTTCTCCTATCAGAAGAGATGATATTTTGGGTCAAAGTCTACAAGGAGGTCTGTTATTCTATAGCCGGTGCCACCTCACATGAAGATGTTTGACCCTTAGACTCTGGAGTGACATGGTTTTCATTTAAGTCAAGGGAGGAGCGCTCCTGTTCTGTGTGTAATTTCAAACAGGCCTCAGTCAACATTAAGAGAGCTTTGTGACAGTGAAGACAAGCTGTTAATTTCGGCATATTAATGTAATCATAGGACTGTTCTCACAGCAGCTGTTATGGCTCGATCGTGGCTCAAGAGTTGGGAGTTCGCCTTGTAATCGGAAGGTTGCCAGTTCGAGTCCTTGGGCAAGACACTTCACCCGTTGCCTACTGGTGGTGATCAAAGGGCCCGGTGTCTGGCAGCCTCACCTCTGTCAGTACGCCCCAGGGTGGCTGTGGCCATCACCAGTGCGTGAATGGGTGGATGACTGGTTGTGACTTGAAAAAGCGCTATACTGTTGACCTACTTATTCTGACCTAGTTTTAAAAAGGGCTTAACTAATAATTATATATTCTGTTCTATAAGCTAGACATACATGTTGCTGTGAATGCCATTTTGCTGACTAGTGGTGCCCTGGCACTGCAGTATGCATACCTCCTAAGTAGTTTTTGCGCTCTTATGTTCACACAGTTAAAAAAAAAAAAATGTTATGACACATTTTTCCATGTTACTGTTTTTAGCCTGCTCCTGCTATCCTTGCATTTTCAATAAATTTCCATTTGAACCCTGCAGAGAAGAGATTATAAAAATGAATGCAAATAAACTGCCTTGGTGTGTGATATGTTTTGCTTTTCACGCCAGCTCTGTTTACACATGCAGTTTGGGAAGTTTCTGGATAGTTTCCCAGCAGAGAATGATTTAAGAGGGTTAAAAGGAAATAAAAATATAATGTGGCGCAATAATTATTTTATCTGAATTAGCCTTTGATAATCACTAAAAACTGTAGAATAAATCGTAATTGCAAATCAAATTTGAGTAATTATACAACCCTACTTTGTACTAAGGAGCTGGAAGGTTAAAGAGTGGCCAGTGTTCAGTGTGACTGTGTGTCACTCCCTGTTGGGTAATGCCTAGAAGAGTTCAGGGCTGCACTGAAAGTGTGAACACCTCTCTTCTACCTTTGTCAAGTGCTGGGAGCAGAAGAGGTCAGACGGCACCATGAACGGCCAGCTGGACCTGAGCGGGAAGCTGATCATCAAAGCCCAGTTGGGTGACGACATCCGACGCATTCCCATCCATAATGAAGACATTACCTATGATGAGCTGGTGCTCATGATGCAGCGTGTCTTCAGGGGAAAGCTGCAGAGTAACGACGAGGTCACTATCAAATACAAGGATGAAGGTGAGTCAGGACACAGAAAAGGCCTGTGAGGGTCCGGTCATCCTCTGGTGACAAGTGTACTTCATGATGGTAATCTCAGCATATTTTCTTTGAAAGTGACAATTTGCTGTGCAGTTAATCATCTTTTGTCCCCATTTCCTGTTTACAGATGATGACCTCATTACCATTTTTGACAGCTCTGACCTCTCATTCGCCATCCAGTGTAGTAGAATACTCAAACTGACTTTGTTTGGTAAGAAATTAACACATTTCTTCTTATGGACTATATGCGTGTTTTTGCCTTGACGAATTCAAGGCTGTAGATGTTTAGTCTCTTACTTCAGCTGTTACAGCAGCCAGTCACTGGAGGGCAGTCTAGCTTATTTTTCCACACAGCAAACCTCAGCTCGTTACTGTCCAAATGAAAATGATCTACACTCCCTTCTGACTAATTTGTTTTGGAATCGCTGTTTCTTAGCACCGATTTAACAAACAAAACTATGACAGGTAGTAGATGTGTGTATTTTGTACCAGTTATTCTTGACAGAAAATAGCTTGGAGCAGGTTCGAACCAGAGCCTCTGCAAAGACCTTATAGCTTATGGGTCGCCACCTCAACCTGTTGGGCTAAACCATTGCCCCGCCCAGATAATTCCACAGTCATTCAGTAGCTCAGCAGGTGTAACTCGTTGAATAATCAGTTACCTGACCAGCCAATATGCCTCACCCTAACATGTTATTCGGGCCTTGTTGCTGTCAGTAGTAAAAACATTGTGATGAAATTTCTGGGATTTTTTTAGGACTTAGTATGTTAGTTTTCCCAAAGTATGATTAAGATAAGTGAAATGGTAAAAAAGTGGACTTTGATCAAAGAGGTGTACTCAACATTGAGATTAATGGGCTTAGGTGCGTTTGTTTTGTTTGTGAGTTTATTCTTTCTTTTCTCTTTTTGTTTTAACTTGGCTACATCCATCCATCCATCTTTTTTTCAATGCGGGGTTACAAGCAGGCAACAGGCAGGGCTCACCCTGGACATGTAGCCAGCCTATCACAGGGCCCTTGGCTATTTTGCTATAATATATCACTATAGTAAATATGCTGAACACATAACCTTAAGCAGGTTATGTTCAGAGTTCTAAATTTCAAATCAGCTGTATGCATTGTAATTTTCCTAATTATTTTTTTCCCAAACATCAAGCTCAGAGTATGATTTAGCTGTTATTCCTCTCTGAAGCAGAAGGATCAGAGTTTTCGGTTTAAGAAAGCCTGGCTGTGTCGACCATGCTTTTGCCGTACACGTTTTAGCCTCATTGTTAACAGGTTTGTGGTTAATAGGAGGCTTAAGATTTAAATTATACATTTTATTTGTAATATTTAATATTTTAGAATCGTAATAGTCAGTCTATATTCCCACCCCTATTGCCACTTGCTTTGGATAGTGATTGAAAGGATGAGACTGCAGACAGAAGTGTTCAAAATGGGTTCCCTCCCTTAGTGGTGGGGTGAGGGGCTCAGTCTCTTTTTAGGATGCCTCTGAGGTGTTTCCAGCATGCCCAACTGGTAGAAGATCCTAGGACATGCTGAAGAGATGATGGCCCTTGCTTTGCTTGAGAACACCACAGTGCCCCCTTGGAGAACTGGATAGAGAGGTCTTAGACCGTTAACTCAGATTAGTAGTAGAAATTGATGAATGCATGGGAAAAAAAATGTTTTTAAATCCATAATGAAACACTACAAATAAATATGCATTTTTTAAAATAGGCCATCAGTTAATTATTCTTATGTCGAAGGAAAAAAGGTACACTTTTGCTTATACTGAAGTGTATTGATAATCCTTGCTGACTGAAATGTATATGATCAGATATGCCACATTTTCAGATTTATTTTTCTTTCAGTCACAGCAAAGCTGTGTATTAATGCTAGGCGGTAAGAGAAGAAATATTCTGAGCCTGTGAAATTTTAAGTTGATTCTTTCACTAATCAAACTTTTTGGGGAGGCATTTTTACAGTACAGGTGTTTTGTTATTCTGTTAACACAACACTGTGTCCAGTGTTTGGCTTGTGTTTTAGAGGATTGTCTTTCCTGGCTGTAACTAAATAGTGTTGGAGTTTTGTCAGTTTAGAAACAGCATACCAATACTGTTTTTGGGCTCTGGAGATTGGACCGTAACAACCAACAAATATTTGAAGCTTGGAGCACCTGATTGTGCTTCAGTGTCAACTGCGTGCTTGCTCACTGAATTGTAGACAGGAAGGCATGCCTCATCTGAGTGGACTGTGTAGCAGTACTGTCTATATGTTTTTGCGATAAGTACTTTTTGTGAAAAAGTTGCTCCAGGGCAATGAAAAGTCAGTAAGTTTTCAGTAGCGACGTGAACTGAAGTGTGTTAAATATCCAATGAACATGTTGGAATAGTTATGATTGGGTACCACCTTAAGCTTACTTTAAGTCAAACTTTGGGGTGTTTGCAGCTGCGAAAAAGTGTGACTCGTAACCATAGCAAACCAGCATCAAATCTGTCATTAAAAAACTCTTTCACAACATTAGAAGTGCATCAGCACACATTCTCTACTGTCTAAACTGTATTAACAACATGATGTTGTTTCCTGTGCTCTGCTCTCAGTCACTCCTGCTGTAGCCTCTATTATTAGGCTGGAAGCAGAAAGGGGTTTTTTTTCTTCTCAAAAACAAGAGAAAAAGTTGGTTAAGTTCCTACAAATCAAAACAGAGCCCTGGCTCGTAATCGCATGTCTTGACCTCACGTGGAAATTACACCGTCCAACATGTGTTGATATTCAGAGGCAGGGAGAGGAGCTGGAATCGCATGACGGCCTGCGTCTCAGCACAGTGCCTCATGAGCCCATCCGTCTCTGTTCAGCATTATTCAGTCAGACAGAGAAACTTGTGTGAGAGAGGAATGCGGAGCGACGTCCAGTTCATTCCTTTTGCAGTGGAAATTTCACTCTTTGGTCAGTGAGAAGATGTGGTACAGGGCATATAGAGTTGACTATTTTGAAGAGGTTTGTCACATGTTTCCTGCAGATTAGCAGGTTTCAGTTTATTGCCAACAACCCGGCTCTATTCTTAGTTAAATGCTTTGCTGTCAGGGTGGGGTGACAGCGATTCCTGTTCAGCTCAGCAGCCGTTGTGAATGGCTTTGTGGAAGTAACCATGTGATAGATGATCCCAGTAATCCCAGGTATTTAGATTATGGAGCCAACAGATCATCACTCATAACATGCAGATACCTTATTGGCTTCCAAACAACTGGAGTGCAGAAGTCAGATAGTTTTAAATTTACCATTATGTGTTGAGCTATTTTTGACTGGCCTCTTAGCTGCCAGGCATTTTTTAATTATTTATTTCCATTGTGATTTTCCGTCCAGTGCATAATGTGAAGTTCACCACATGAGTTTATTGTCAGGCGTCAATCCTTATAAACAGTTTTATTAATAAGTCTGGAGGAACTTTGGTGTTTCTGAGAGTGTGAGCCAATTCTGCTGCATTAGAGTCCACTCTGACCCAGATATTCTACTCTCGATTATCATCCAAACCATGATTTATATGACCAAGGAGTCCTAGACAGTAAGATATCACAATGAATAAGATGCAGTTTCAGTAGTTAACAAAATCGGTGGGAGTTTTGTAGTTTAAAAGTGCTCAACAGGAGCGCGGATGGAGAAGATTTTACTCTGCTTTATTACTGAAATAAATTATCGTTTTCTGATTTCTTCATCTTATTATCTGCAGTTAATGGTCAGCCGCGGCCTTTGGAGTCCAGTCAGGTAAAGTACCTGCGCAGGGAGCTCATTGAGCTCAGGAATAAAGTCAACAACCTCCTTGATACCCTGGAGCCCCCGACAGAGCCTGGTCTGGCTGCTACAGCCCCAGACAGTGGTAAGCACACTCACTCACACACGATAGACTATATATAAGCTTGTTATATAATATAAGCCTTTTGCCAAATGCAGTATAGTGTAGTCATAGAAAAAACAATTAAACATGTACACGAATTCATATTATGAACAACTCACTGGGTCGTTAGCAACTCTACAACCGGGTGGTTCTGTGATTCTTTTTGTTATAGTTTCTACTTTTAGATCTCTGGGACTCACTATAATCTTGGTAATGTGGACTGCGTGACCTCCTTAACTAATAAAAGTGGTTCATAGTCCACAGTATTGTAGTTGGCGTTATAAGAGCTGTATCCCGCAAAGACATTGGCACCAAACTGAGACGGTTTACTGGAGTCAGTAACTGTTGGATTAATTGAACACTTTTTAAATTATTTTTTTTAAACAAATATTTGTCTGCAGTTTGACTCTAAATTTGTTACATGCTAGATCAGTCCAGCCCGAGTGTGGTCAATCGCGCCCACATATGCGCACATGTTGAGCAAAAACAAGGTCTCTCCGACTAATCCTAGCTGCGACCAAAGCTTTAATATTGTAAGCTGCAACATTAAAAGTTTTTAAAATATTTTTCATTACTTCTTAACTAATATGCTCATATAGTTTTTGGCCTTTAAGGATCAACTGAGTTAAATATAAAAGGGTAATCTGGAAAACTTGCAGTTTGTCAGAAACACCCAGACCCTTATTCGTTTTATTACACTTTTGTCTCCATGGCATCTTAACAAGCTAAAATGTTGTCTTAGCATCACATTTCCTCTTCCCTTTCCAGAATCAGTGGATGGGCGTGAAGGAAAAGTTGTGACAGCTGACCCCACAGTGAAACAGGCCACTCCAGTCAGTGCAGCCAGTATGTCGGCCTTTGATCCATTAAAAAACCAGGATGAGGTCAACAAGAATGTCATCTCCTCTTTTGGCCTGAGCGAGGACCAGGCCCCAGGTAGAGCCGAAGTGCAAATGCTATCTTTGAAAATTGATTTCATTTAATTGTCTAGTTTCTATATCAGGCACCTGCGTGTCTTCTGATCGTCTGTGCATTTGTGTGCCGTTTGTACAGCTCCCCCAGCTGTTGCAGCAGAGGAGCGTTCAGGAACCCCTGACAGCATTGCTTCTTCCTCATCTGCAGCGCCTCAGCCAGGAGTGCCCCCTCAGCCACAGGCTCCATATGCTGGAGTGCAGCAGGGACCCCCAGCAGGCATGGATGGTGAGATGTGTGCACACGCACTTACTGTAGAAAATACACAAATAAAAAAAGCATACAGATCCTTTGACAGAGATATGTGTCCTCCAAAAAAGTAAGCACAGTTACATAATGTCTTTATAAGCACAGGGGTGTCAAAGGCCCCTGCAGTGTGGCAGATTAAGCAATTACTTTTTATAGTGGTGCTGTTAAACAGAATGTTTTTCCAAATTTGCCACCAAAGTAGCCTTACAAAAATGCGACTGCCTGCTGAGCCTATATGTTGACAAAAGCTCATCCAGGAGTATTTCTTTTCCAAAGAGTAGTTCTGACTAAAAATGAAACTGAAGAAAGGATATAGCAGGTTTTCCAAGGTAAAGCAAATGCACACAGTTGTCAGTTTATTATGTACATTGTGTTTTAACTGCTTTGTTTAAATACAAGTACTCCCAATCCCAGTTTGTGTTGTTGAACTATTTTTTCAGTCTACCTTCACTGATTTGAGTTATGTGTGTGTAATCTACCAATAAGTAAAGATGTAGAGTAGGAAGGATGCACCAGCTGTTACTGCTGCTCACTAAGCTTTTAGCTTTCATCCTGCCAGCGAAACACAGTAGACCAGAGCTAGTGGAAATTTCTGGAATTGAGGAAGATCAGAACAGATCAAATGGAGAGAAATATGATTGAATTTAAAAGAGCACACTGGGCCTCATTCACAGTGTGTGTGTGTGCACAAATTTGTCTTTAAATGGCGTGTAGGAGCGTTTCACACACAAATGTGGAATTCATCAGTCTTTTCCTTTCACAAATTTGTTTGTACAAAGCAAAAATTACCTCAGAGCACAGAGTGTCAGAGGCCCTGCAGTGTGGGTGATTACAATAACATCCAACAGTGGAGCAACGTACACTGCAGGCACAAATGACAAGTAATTTAATTTCTGTCATATTTAACAGTTTTCCAACACAAACCAAAAAAACAGGCACATAAAAAAAGAAATATATTTAGCCAAGAAAAGCCTTTAATGTGCAGTTTTCTTTAAACATCTTCTAATAAGCAACGGTTTTGCCTACATGTCACCAGTTCAGGCTAAATGGAAACCACAAACTTTCTTGACACTTGGTGCACATTTGTGATCATGGATCAGTTTAAAGGCGTACTTTGATAAAAGCGCTTTAACTGTCTCAGGTGATGGAGCATTCACTAGCCCAGTTATTGCAGCCTGAAGCTCCTAACCACTTATCTATTTCAGGGCTGGGCTGGAGCTGGATTACACACATGTAATGCATATGTAGCTGATCTTGAGCAAGAATGAAAGCACGCCTTGTATAGGGCATCACTATTGTTTGCCCTATATAAGCAATATAGGGCCTATAACACTATTATATCTTTTTTTGCACTCACATTAGTGAATGAGCCCCACTGATTTCATTGCATAGGTTGACTGTACTGTGCCTCACATTGACATATAATAATTTTTTTCCATTTCCCATATTACTGATTATTGCATTTACTCTGACCTTGTTTTTTTTGGCAATCAGACCCATTCTGCAGTTGAAATAGCATATTTTTTATAATGACTAATTAACATTTAGTTTAATTTTAAACACAGTGTAATCATGAGCATCCCCATGTAATTAATATTCATCTTTCAGCTCGCCTTATCGTAGCTCTCTCCGGTGCAGTCTTTAACTCTGAATCATCCTTGATAAAGACAAATGAACAAAACATACCAGGCAGTTTGGGGGGGGGGGGGGGGAGGGAGGAGTATTTTGTTAACAGAACTACATTCTAGCATCAAGCTCTCAGGGGGATTTGGTTTTACATGCCAATCTGTCTTGTTCTCATTCTCACTCCATATTCAAACTTTACACTTAACACTTTCTGGCCTGTTTTTTTTTGTTATAAAAGGCAGCCAGACAGGTGCAGCCACAGAGGTGAAGCATTTTGTATCGTTTCACTTATTGCTGCGAATGTGCTGGGTTGTTTTTTAGCTTGTGGTTTGGCTCAGCTGGATGTGCAGGCCAGTGGAGCAACGAAATAGCCTCATGTTGCACCCTGTGAGAGCTGTAACTTTCACTCTGAGCAGGCACTCCACAGACTCCTGACCACACCTGCTACGCTGAAGATCAGCACACGAGTTGTATGACTTCCATTTAGCTGGTGGTTTGCGGTTTGGCCTGGTTAGAGCACCAGAACCTATCCAGAGGGCATAATAAGAGTTTAGCTGGTCCAAAAGAGAAAGAATGGGGATGGTTAGCCAGCAGCAGCAGCACACTGTTTTATTCAGAAGACCAAACAGAAAGATCAGGATTTTTTTTTTTTTTTTTGTCCTTTTGTCAAAGGAAGATTAAGAGAGGAGTCAAGTGCTTTGGTCGACAATATGTAGCTGTGGTCACCAGTAGCATAGAGAGAAGACACTCAGTTGTTCAAAGTAAACGAAAGGTGTTGGTTTCAGAACAAGCCACGACTTTTCCTTTGAAGTCGTTCTCCGTTTCTAGTTTGGTTCAAACATTTTAAAGTCAGAATCTTCCATACATACTATGAGTAATCTGCTATTAACCAAAGCAAACGCAAGGAGGGGGCTTTAGTGTATTGTTGTGTCACTGAAGGCCTGATGTGTGGGTGCATCAAACAAAAAAGATTTAGATGTTGTGTAGCTATATGCTGGATGTAGGTAGTTATAAGAGATTCATTCAACACGTCACACGATATTGAGCAAACTTTAACCATGCTTCACTCTAACTTTGCTGTGCAGGTAGAAAGCTCCCACAGATCAGTAAAGAATAACTTCTTAACAGCTGCAGAAATGATCTTCCAAACCCTGTCTTTATGCCCTGCATGCAGCAGGCTGGCATCTTCTTTTCCTTCGGTCAACCCTTTCCCTCACGTTATTCCTGTCCTCGGTTGCAGACTAGTATAAAAGCCTCAAGGCAAATCAGAGCAGCCTGTCAATGCACAAGAGTTTGTAAAACGGTGATCTGTGAGACTAGATGCCAACTGAGCATGTGTGGCCTTTTTTAAAAGTAGCCTCAAGCGCACTTTTAATGCAAACCTAGGTTACTTGTTACCATAAGAATTCTGCTAACAAGATCCATAAGCAGATGGTAAAGATTTTACGCTATCCTTTGATGGACACTTGGCAAAAATCTTTTACATCTTTGCAAGAAAGAAAGAAACTGTAAACACGTGCGCATGTAACAGTGACTCAGAACAGTTACACGAGACTCTTAATCAGATGGGCAGATGTGGGTTCGATGTGAAATGTTTATTTAAAAATAGGACCTCATTATTCCTCCTAAAGACAAGTGGAGAGGTCAGCAGGCCTGCAGCCAAAGTGAAAGTAATTCTTCAGCCTACCTATCACATCTTTCACCCCTGATGGTTGACCTCTTGGAGAGGTCAGACAGCCGTGCATCTTTCCATCTCTGTTGCATAACTCTGATGATGGATTACAGGCGAGGAGAACAGGAGAAGCCAATTTCACACACGTGCCTCGCCACACATGTAATATTCATGTAAGAAGATAACACATGGTTGCCACACCACTGAGGTGTTTATACAGAGACATCAAAGAGTTAGTCCTTCTAAGCATTTAGCTGTCAGGTGTCTCCCAAACCAGTCCAAGGTTTTCAGGCTGAATATTCCAGCAGACATTACTTTGTGCTGTATGGAATGTGTTTTTTGTGGAGTAATTCGCCTGGAGCATGTCGTTATATATGGATTTACTTTTGAATGCAGACAGTACAGTACAGAACAATCTGATAGGTGCTTAAAATCTCCTTTGAGCTTTCCTTTGGTGTAGATTCTCTAAGAACTGTGGAAAATAAGCACCAGTTTTTACCAGCACTTAATAATCCAGTGAACCCAGCCCTCTTTCATTATGCCTTCTCTCGCTGTGCTTTTCATGCGTCGTCACCCTACTTATTTGCCAGGCCAAAGATTTGGGAGTAGTATTTAGGCCTTGTTAAGGGAGAGAACAGTTGTTCGCCAAGTTTTTGCACATTTGCTGAACTCTAAGGCATTCGATGGAAAATGTAATGAGCAAATGAAAGTAACAATAACAAAAAGACCTTTCCCTGTCATGAAAGATATACTCCTGATTACTGACTGTATTAAAGGGTGTAGCATGACGATGCTCCAGGTTTAAAGGCCTCGTAAGAATTACTATTTAAAGTAAAGTATTGGGATGATTAGACTTGATCATTCTCCTCATTTGTCCGTAGGCGGTGCAAACCCATGAAGTCACTGTCTGCAAACACAGACGTGTCTTCTTTCTTGCAAAAAATCCAGGGTTATGTCTCCAAGCCTGCAGTGTTATTCATTTATTTATTTATTTTATGCCTGCTCCTGCACGTGCATCTTTCTCTCTCGCTCGAAGACAGATTTTACTGTAATGTGCCACAGAGCAGTCTCTGTGGGAGATTAACAACAGATACTTCTATCAAAGTGGTTCCAGCTGTTTTCATTAAAGGAGTTGTGTGTTATTCTATCCCAATGCACAGGTGTTTCCGTGAAGATAGTCCCACGTGTGTCTGGGGTGGATCAGATAATATTGGCTCTCAAAAACAAAACAAAAAAAGCCAAGTGTAGATGCAACCAAGGGGCTTTCGAGCTGTTGTAACTGCATCCAATTATCTGAGGTCTATCGTAATCTTTAATCCTCCCAAATGTCTGTGGAGGTAGCCTGGTGATAATGGTGGTTAGAATTACACTATTACACCAAAATTAGCTGTTGAAAAGATGCTCTTAAAAAACCATGAAGCTGATTTGAAAGCCAGCTTGCAGTGTTTGTAGTATAAAGGTTAAACATCACTGTTTAGTCCAATATTTTCTCCACGCTTGCTGGTGATGAGGATACAAATCCAATAGGCAGTGGTCATATTGCTGTTGGACAAAATTAAATTCTTTGGCACTGATCATGATCATCCCCACCTTTTCAGGTCAAGTGTACCAGCAATACCAAGCTCCAGGTGGATACCCTCCTCAGCAGCCAGGTGCCCCACCTCAGCAGCAGTACGGTATGCAGTACCCTGGTAAGATTAAAAGTGATGCTAGCAGATAAACGGGTAGCTGCTGTTCTGTGTAGCCGATTTCTTTTATGTCTGGAGAGAATTAAGGATTCTCTCTCCCCTCTCGCAGCTGGATACAACCCTCAGCCCGGAGCCCCTCCACAGCCACAGCAGCAGTTCCAAAACTATGCTCCTCCCTCCTCGCAGGCTCCAGCTCCTGGTGCAGCGCCAGCAGCAGGATTCCAGGGTGGGCAGCAGCAGCAGACCCATCCACCTCAGGGCACCCAGCAGTACCCACCAGGAGCATTCCCACCACAAAACTACACACAGGCCTCCCAACCTGCTAACTACACCATGCCGCCCAACTCTCAGCCCGGCTCAGGGTTCCAGCCCCGCCCAGGATATACCCCCCCTCCAGGCAACACTGTCACCCCTCCACCTGGAGCTGCCAACCCTTATGCCCGAAACCGCCCCCCTTATGGCCAGGGCTACACTCAACCGGGACCTGGGTACCGGTAAAATAAGATAGCAGATGTTACTGATCCCATCTTCATCCTATATGTGGCTCCAACTGTTTGAAGTGGGTGCAGAAATCTGGTTTACTGCCCTGCACCTTCCCTCTTCCCCTACCCTTGTACAATTATCAAATCCAAAATTAAAAAAGCACCCCCATCCCGAGTCTGATGGTTAGTGTTTGTACGCTGTCGCTCCAACACACCACTCTGTTCTGGCCCCGGTGTATGCTCCTCGTGTTATTTTTCCCGTCTTTTCCCTCCAGTTCCGTCGTCTGCTCAGCCCTCTTGTGTCTGCCATGGTAAAAAATGTAACCAGTCTGTATGCACACACATGGAAAACCAAAACAGGCAGGCCGTTGCACAAACTGTTTGTCCTTTCCATGGTAACTCTTCATTTCGAGAGAAAGATCAGCATTCAGGCTGCATTTACAGCAAAAGCCTTTGTCTTGAATTTCCTCAGCATAGATGCGTTCATAAAACACTATCTCGATGAAAAGTTACCCCTTAGTCATGTTTTATTTTATTCTTTTTGATCAATTTCACCACCGTGTCGGTATTAATGATGTGTCAGTGATGGTGGGGAGCACTAGCTAAGTGATGGCCTATGGGAGGTATAGATCCCTGTGTCATGAAGAGGACTTTTTCTTTTTGTTTAGCTTCTAATATCACCTCCAGTAAAGCTAGCTATTCCTTTCTTTCTCTTATCACTGGTTTTTACTAATATCAAATCAAATTGCTCCTTCAGTGAGATTAGTTGTTTATGTATAAACTGTAACATTTATTTCTCTGACCTAATAAATGATTGAGACCCATTTGGAGTCCCCCCCCCCTTTTTTTAATGTTTTGGTTGTGGTACTCTTGGTCCTGTGATGTCTTGCAGTCTTTTCTTCAACACACTGACTCTCTGAGGTTTTTATGAGTTCATGTCTCTGTTAAGTTTGGCTCATCTCTTATTCTTCTCCCCTGCACAGATTTGGAAACCTGTGGTAATGCTGGTATTCCCATTTCATTTTCCTGCATGTGGGATGTGGTTAGCCTTTCATGTCAAACTGTCTCAGCGAGTAAGAGGAACTGAGCGCACCGAGCTAATAACATTTAGACAAGGGTGTGTAATATTTCTCACCACCTGGTGCGTGCCAGACAGATTGCTTTCTAGATGTCTTTGTCCACTGTAAATGATCCCCAGTTATTGATAGCACAGTGTTAGGGTTTTGTGTCTGCCTCTGTTACAGCAATGATGCCAAGCGTGCTCATGTGTGCAAAGCTGATGTTGCAATGGGTTGCTTTCTTACTGAAAGAGGACTGGCAAGATCACTGCCAGTCCCTTCTGAAATTCATCAAGTCTGCAAAATGAAACAACTGTTTTCATTGGTTTGCACATTTATTACAAAGATACATAGATGTATGTAACATATATATTACACCAGACCATTTCCCGATAGGACTGGTAACTTTACCTTAGTCTTCTCCGGTTGAGAGGCAATGACTTGTTACAACCTGTTACGGTGTAGTTAACTGTTCACATAACCTTAAATTGTCAAATAACCTGTTGATTTGCGGGATTTAAAGGTGCTTGAAAGTAACAGGTCAAAAGTTTCTCCTTTATATTACTTTTTTGTGCTAAGTAAAGACTGTACGCGTCTGAAAGTGAAGCCAAAGTGTTAGTGCTTTTAGGCTGCACTTTTTTCTGTTAGCCAACAGGGGGTGAGACCCCAGGATACATTTACGTCTACGACTAAACAACTTCCGCTCTTATACCTTTGACCTTACTTGAACACTCTCATTATGAGTTAATGGTTTAATTGCGAATCTAAAGTCCTTTTTAATGCCATTACACACACACACACCAGTCAGTCTGTGGTGCCCGAGGGAGATAATATCCCTAACTATCCCAACTTTCTCCGTCTGTTTGCCAATAAGAATAAAACACGATCAATTGCTGGAATTATATACAATGCATTACATCACTGTAGCCATATAGGCCACAATTTATTTTAACCTTTTGCAGAGCTATAACAAGAGAACACATTCTACTTGTGCAGTTTCCACTATTATATTTTCACTCTGTAAAATACAGGACAAGCCGACATTAATGGCATCAAGTCTCATTTCTAAATGCTCCCATAGAAATGCTGGCCTGAACCACTGATTATTCTCTTTTACCTGAAATGTGCCACCATCTGTCGGACACTTAATAAACTGTATTGGACACCATATACATATATGAGCGGATGTTTAATACTGTGCAAACTGCAACTGTTAATAATCCCTTAGGGCCAGCAGAAGGTCACTGTGTGTTTGTGTATTTTACAGTCAACCTGTACAATGAACATATGATTGGCACCTGTCTGTATACACATGACCAGTGCGGGCGCTCAATACAAATACTGTATTTTAGTTTATCTCAAAAGCCCCAGCACACACAATTCAATATTCTTGATAAATATTATCATACTTTATATCAAGTTATTACACTTTGGGAGCCAGCTTCCCAACATTTTCTCTTGTGATTAATTGTATGTTCAACATTTTGGATCACTCCAACTTCTGCATTCCTTTGTCCCTAGGGACATTTTTGATCAAGAAATGCACTCTAGAGAGTTTTGTGACGCCTAATAGTTCTGTAGAAGTCCACGTCCAGGACAGAGGTGTGATTTTAAAGCGCCGTCTACAGAGTCCACGTAAGAAAAGCCCACCTCCCTTCAGGATCACTCAGGCGTCTTTGATGTCCATCTTCTTCCTCACTACTTAGTCCATCCTCCTGGACAGTCCTGTGGGTTCTTACCACTTTCCAGGTATGGGAGTGCCACACTCATACCAGCCTACGTAAGTCGAGTGCGACTTTCCTCCGATCTCTCCAAAGGAAACGGGCTCTTGTCTCAGCGCTCTGTAGAAGCCTGGCAACAAACGGAGGAAAGATGAGACTCTGCTAAATTAAAGGCATTAAATAATCAGCGGTTGTTTACAGCTAACCAAAATACCTTGTCTGCTTGGAAGCTGGTCAGCCAGGAAATGGCTGCCAGTCTTGCCATCCAAGAAAGAATCCACAAACTGACAGTGGTCCTCGCCGTATCCCGTCTGATCCCCTATGTTGTAAAACTTCCCTGCAGTGGAGAATGGAAGTCATTGTTTAGTTACCACATAACGAGTTAACTCCCAGTTCATTGCAAATGAATTTGAAAGAAAGAACCAAGAGAAGCGTGTGAACCATCGTTCTCTTCTTTAGTGTTTGAATGGTGTGCGATGCGAAGATGCTTTGCAGAACGAAATCTTTTGAGCTTTTTCATGTTTTCTTGGATATGAAGCGTGCTACTTTCTTTTACATTATTTCCATTTCTTGTTTCACATTTATTGCTGTTTTTTATTTTTTAATCAGTTTTGGTTTACCTTTTCTCATTACACAGACATACAAGCAGCTCCTGTGCAGCTGCCAAGTCAATGTCCTCTTAGAATTATGAGGAAACATTTCATTTCCATGCATCAACTTTTAAACTAATCTAATCTACTGCTTCAAATTCATTAACAGACTCATTTAAAAAAAAAATCAATAATTACATGTTGAGGCCAATTTTATGCTTTTTACGATAAAGAAAAGGCTGTACTGCTGTCCAGTCAAGCCGGTTAAGGATTGTGTTTGCAAGTGATTTGTAATGTGATTTGTGTCATTCCTGTTCACTGATTTGTTTGCATAATTACCATTGAGAGTCTCGCTCAGGTAGATCTTGTATCTTAAGGAGTTGCAGAGCTGGATGCCCACAAACTTTCGGTACCAGGTTCTCTTCACGAACTGCTTTCCATTGCATTCAGAGTGGGCATCAGCTTTAAACGGAAACTGAGTCCAGATGGCATCTTTGCCTGTGGGGTTTGTTCAGAATATCAAGAGAATCTGAAATACTGATTTCTGACTTGTCGAGCTGGCTAAAATATTGTGAAGAGAGGGGGAAAACAAATCACCTGAAACATACTCGCTCACTCGAGGGTCCGCTGCAGACAGGAGGGAAAGTTGTAATGAACAACATCATTAAGACATTTCAGATATAACAGGCAGTCAAATCCAGACTTGCCTCAGAGTGTCTAGCATATTATTTACAGTGTACAACCCCAACAGGATGGGCTTTGATTGCACAAGAGCAGGAGGCCAATTAAGCTAACCACTCAGCCCTCTGTGTTGTCATTTTGAATTAAAAACATAAGAGCTGATCAATGCGAGGACACATTTCAGCTGCTTAATGAATGGAGCAAATTCAGCTTAATGCTGTGATCACCAGGTGCATGATGTGTTAGAAATGAGCCTCAGAGGACATCTGGTGAGCTTGACAAGCCTCAAGATTTGATCCTTAATCAGCTTGCTCCCCAGTGCCATGCTGAAATGATTAGACTAGCAACCGCCTAATAGTACAAGAGAATTAATGCTAATCACAGCCTGGAATGTAACATGTACAGTGGCATTTACATGCAAGTAATGAGTTTCTTCTGTGGGGGTTTATGGTGGATTTGACCTGCATTAGATGGTCTGTAAAACTTGCCTGACTCTGTGCTAAAAGTTACAGGATCGGAGGAGGGTCCCGTTCCCAGCTCATTCCTCGGTGTTACTGTGAATTCATAACTGAAAAGAAATACATATTAAGGGCAATAATAATAATAATTATACGCTGAAAGATGAAAATAAACAGCAGTGTTTGACAGCTAAGTGTGGGTTCACACTTAGAATAACACACACAGAGCTGATGGTTCTTCCACGTGGTGCGCTCAGATGTGCTGGCAATTGTTCATGTAGCAAACCCAGCCCCAGGGAGGGTTCTGGTGAGCCTTGAGACTCCAGATGCTGAGATCTAATTGAAAACTCAGTGACCCACTCCACCCACATTTCCTCAGTTTTTTGTCTTGTCTTGTTTTTTTGGTGTCACTTTGGCCATTTTGTGTGAGCAAAACCAAATGTGACTCACTGCAAGAGCGCAAGAGTTCAGAAGAATCTGGAATTAACTTTAAGTGACGCAAACTCGGAGCACTTCAGTGCAATTTAATACGCCTCTCTTAGTTCCATCAGCGGTGAACTTTATTAATGCAGTCAGGCATTTTAGTTCAGCCGGGCTGTATTTGTTCATCTACAGATTTATATGAACAAATGTAGTGTTCGATCTCAAACGAGATTAAGGATAATATCAGGACATCTGTGGGGTGCGGACCTGCTCTCTGGTTTGAGATTCTCCACGGCTGTGTGGGTCTGGTTGGTTGTCAATACTGACGTCTGCCTTCCATTCGGGCCTGTGGTGGTGGACACAACTTCATACTCTGAGAAAAAGAGGAAAGGGAGAACTCACATAGTGCTTTTTATTAAAACATTTCACCTGGATCTATTTATGAAATCGTCCCGAAAACAGTGACATATCTTAATAAGAGACACATGAGAACCGGAGGCAGAACACGTGTTTTTGTTGTTGTGATGTGTCACTGGGCGCAGACCTTGGATTCACTTGTTGCACTCGGTTTATAAGACAGCTTAAGAAACCATCTTAATATTTTATAGAACGATCTAGGGTAATATCCACAAGGCCACACGTGGTTAATAAAAAGAGATTACAATGTAGTCTAAACTCTTAATCAAGACTTGCAAACAAGTATAATGAAATCCAGCCACCTCATACAACTCAGGCCACCGGGAGGCAGTTTCAACCTCCGTCCATTCGGAAATGTCAGCCTTTTCTCTGCATACCTCTGGTTTCGTTGTCGGTTTTCTGCCAGTCAAGAATGACAAAGGACGGGCAACCCTCCACGGTGACCACAGTGACGTTGGATGGAGGTAGGCGGGGAGGACCGGTCACATTCTGATCGCTGCCTTCCTCATCGGGGAAGTAAGCGAGGGAGGAGGTGATAGAGCATGGCTCTTCTGGCGGCTTATCCGTCTTGTAGATGACGTGGGGAGCTGTATGTGGGTATGTTAAGAATTTATTTTATTCATGTCACATTAAGACCCTAATTGGTGCTGCTAAAGAACTGATTAAATCATTGATACTTTAAAATCTTACCTATAAAGCGCGGGTTGCCCATGCTGTCTACCTCTGACTTAGGCAGGGGCCTGAATATGGAGGAGTTTTCATATATGTCAAAACGGCTGGCTGGAAAGGAAACAGTTTAGAGGAGATGGGGTTAGTTTGATGAGCCAGGAGTCCCTGGCAACTCTCCCTCTTTTAGTTTTACAGCTTTGGCCCAGGTCAGTGACCAGCTAGCCCAGCACCTGCTCTGGCCTGCATTCAGACTCTTTGTCTGCTTCTTGGTGCTTTTTAAGTTTGCTTTTCTCTTTATCTCCCCACTATACACATCTGCCAGCTGCATCACCAACGCATTGTCTTTGTTAACGCAATGTCTGCAAAACTCATTCAGTCTTTATCCTTTTACAGGGAGGTGATTTAGCATGCATGTGATCATGTTCCTCAGAAGAAACACTGCAAAAATGTGCTGCTCGTACTGTTTAGCGCAGGGGCTGTGGTGGTCGTCTGCTGTTTGGGCTCTTGCTTGGGTCTGGCTGTGACCAGCGGGAACGGCTTCAGGACAGACGCCTTTTCTCCTTGTTTCAGGTCCATGGGTTTATCTGAGGACAGAACAGCAGGAGGAGAGTTCAGTTCTTCTCCCTCATTGTCTGACTCACAGTCACACACAGTTGCAATCCATCTGCTCTGGCCATCCTCACCGAGCAACTCAGTGGCCTTTTCCTGGCTGCTGAAAGATCAGAGATTGATCGTCGAGTAATCTCTCTAGTGTTCTTTAAAGGGGAAAGAGCGGTGCCAGAATGCATACTGCTGAGACCGAGGGTGCCCAGATGCGCTCACATGCACACAAAAACACTTACTTAATGCTCTTAAGTGCATTTATATGAAAACGGTGAGAGAAACTAAGCAGGGAGACAGCTGAGATGTAAAAGGTGAGATAAATACAGCATAATTGCAGTTTTGTGCGTTAGTAATATAATAGATGGCTTAAGATGGTGGTTCTCAAACTGTGAAGGACATGAAAGCAGAGCAGCTGTGACTGACTCGGAAAAATAAAAAATAAAAATCATGAATTTAAGTTGAATATATGGTGGGTGTAGCAGGAAAAGGTGTATTTAAAAAAAATGCTTTCACACTTGCAAGCCTATTAAAATTTAGTTTTGAAAACATTATACAGACACTGAATAAGATTATTTTACAGGGAAGAGAGGATAGCAAGTGATGCTCGTGCAGGAGATGTAGCAGTTAAGAAGACTTCAAACTTTGGCACTCTGGAAGAAGTTTAAAGCAATAGTTTGGATATCTTTGGAAACAGATTTGAAGATGTTCGTACTGACAGATAAAAAGACTGATATCTGTCTGCTCAGCATGAAACGCAGCATAAAGACATAAAGACTGGACGAAACGGTCTTCCAGAACCTCTCCCTCACTAACTCAAAACTTGATATGTTAGAAAAACATCAGCTTGTTTATCTATGACAAACTGGTACTTAAACTTGAATTGCATTATTTTTCTTCCATACTCTCCTTTAACACTCGGGAGACTCTGAATGTGGGTGAGGTGCAGTTGCATTCACTCATCTGTTGCCCTCACCATGACTGCTAGGCTTTGCCACCAGGTTGGTCTTCTTGTTGCCAGAAACAGAGGGACGCAGAACTGCAAGGAATTGTGGGAAACAGAGTCTCTTTCAGAATAAAATTCACAAGAAAAGCAAAGCAGAATGTGGTCAGCACTGGAGAACAGACACTAAACTGAAAACAAGTGTTGATTAATGTAAGAGTGCAAAAATAATGAAGAATGTCAAATTTCAAAGGGGAGATGGATCAGAGCAGACGTACGCAGAAATACTTGCACTAAAAGAAAATAAAAAGACACATAATACAACATAAACATAATAAAAGCAACAATGCAGCAGCCAGACAGGTTGCATGTGACGTGCCCAAAAGCTTCTTGGTAAAATCCTGCCACAGAGGAGTACCACAACCTGTAGCTCATGTAAAGTCGGTGTGAAAACTGGAAATAAAAGTTTGAACCACTCATCCTAAAATCTACAGAACTGAGAAGTGAGGAAACAAAAAAATAAAGCCAATACTTAAACCAAGGCAGGCCGAATTCTGGGGTAATGAAGCATTTTTTGACTCATTTCCACTAGAAAAATGTTTGGGATTTGACCATAAAAATGTTCCACAAAGAATGCAAAATAAATAAATAATAATAATAGTAACAATCGGACCAAACAGTGAAATCAGTATCACATCATTTCAGTCTGAGCTGCTTAAATGAACACGAGAAATGAACTGGCTTTTGTGGTTTTGGATAAGTGATCACAAAGAAGTGCAAGGTTCTGTAATGAAAACACCTCAGCTACAAACTGTCAAACTCAGTTTTCTTATCAGGAAGATTCTGCTCTGACTTTAGGCTTTTGCAAAAAGCAAAATCATCCTTAATTAATGCCGTTTTATCACAGAGGAGGTAGAGAAACTCTGGGAGGCTTGACACATAAAAATGCCTTTACGCGTTTCATATTTGACTTCTTTAAAGAAAACCTGCTTTAAAGTTTGTGTTTCATTTCCAGAGCCATTTGTCATCTCTTATCTTGGATATTCATTAATGGTCACTCTGGCAACAAGATAAAAAATAATTGTCTATATAAAGATGCCAAAAAAACATATAATTTGGGTTTGTCTGGAGTTGACTTCTCCATGGTCAGTATGAATCAGCGATGTCAGGCAAAACAAACTGAATCAATATGATTAACACTGAAAATATAATCTAGGAGGACATCTGACTCACATGTAGTGTACAGCCATGGTAAAAAGAAAGTACACCGTCATCAATTCTAAGATTTCACATATAAGGACATAATGAAAACTAATCTGGTCCTCAGCAAGTTTTAATGTTATTTCAGTACAACAACATATGACATATTAGACCATGTCATGATTTATTTAACAAAACCTAGTGTGTGAAAAACTAAGTACACCCTTACTGGTTCCATAGGAATTAAGAGGGCCAGTGGCAGCCCGGTGCTGCTAATCATATTCACTTGATTAACTGATCATAAGCATATGTGCGCCTCTATAAAAGCAGCAGTGGTTTGCAGGCTGGATTATAAGGCCATTTCCAAATAACGTGAATTCCATTATTCTACAAGGAGAAAAATTATTCAGTAGTAGAAAAGATTGAAGACACTGGCCAATCTTCCGAGGAGTGGATGTCTCAGCAAATACAGCGCAAGGGCAGACCGTGCAATGCTTAGATAAACTACAAAAAAACCAAAGAGCTGAGCACCTCTACAGGTCTTGGTTAACATGTTAAATGTTAAAGTCCATGATAGTACAATTAGAAAAAGACTGAACAAATGTGACTGGGTCAGAAAGGTTGCCAGAAAATAACTCTCCAAAAAGAGCACATGGCAGCACAAACAGCTGATATGAACTGTCAGGCATGGTGGTGGAGGGGTGATGATTTGGACTTGTTTTGCAGCCACACCTGGACTCCTCTGCATACCAAAGTATTCTAGAGTCAAATATGAGGCCACCTGTCCAACAGTTAAAGCTTGGGCAAAACTGGTTCATGCAACAGGACAATGATACCGAACACAGCAGGAAATCTACAACAAAAATAGTTGAAAAGAAAAGAATCAGGGTGTTGCAATGACCTAGTCAAAGTCCAGACCTCAACCTCCTTATAAACCAATACCTGCAAACTCCAATGGACTGAAGTAATGTTGTAAAGAAGAGCAGGACAAACTTCTACAACTTACAAGTCATAGGGGAAATGATTACTTCCTACAGCAACATACTACTGCTAAAGGTGATTCTGCAAGCTACTAAATTATGCAGTTAGTATTTCGCAAACTGCTTCTGAATTTTGGCATAGTTTCTGTTAAATTAATAATGACACAGTGTAATATGCCATGTGTTGTTGTTCATCTGAGGTTGTATTTCAGGACTATTAGAAATTGGCTTGTACCAGATTTTTCCAGACACATGAAATCTTGGAATTGAAAGAGGGCATATTTTGTTTTTACAATGACTATTGTTGTCCAACTATTACCAAAAATAGCCCATAAAATCACAAACTATGTCGATTGGGTATGTGTAATATGAAGAACTGACAGCTCTGACAGCCCTGTCTTGGTTAACTGAACAAGAAATGAGCCATCAAGGTGTAAAGTGGAAAGTCAACAATATGTCTACAAAGTGTATGACATGATGAGAGCTGCTCTACAGTTTCTACAGCAGGTGAGTTTGGTTTGATGTTTCACAATAAAACCACTAAAACACCACATTGAGCCTGCAATATGCCAAAAACATCTGACTCAGATCTGTGATTTAAAACAGCAGCAGCGGTGTGAGCGCTGGTTTCTGTCAGATAACTTCATCTTCTTTAGGGTTAGAATGTGAAAATATATGCAACCAAAACACCAAGATTTACGGTCAGGCCAGACAAATATTCCCAGTGAAATACATACCAGCGTCTCACAACACCGGGGTTATTACTTTTGCAACACACACTCAGATTTCATGTGTTTCATGGATGTGATTCAATAACGGACACGTGCATCCAACTATAAGCACAGCTTTCAAAAACAATTTCAAATTTAAGTGCCAGTGTGAAACTCGGCTCTATAAAGCTATTGTGGACACGCTCTAATTCTTAGTTTCATTAAAAGCACACACTCTGTACCAGCTGCTAGTGTAGTATGCAAAGCTTTTGATATCAACATGAACAACTTCGTTACTTTATAAAGGCAGGAAGGTGAACTATGTGTAGATGCTGTCCTTTAAACAAAGTCAGTGGGAGATTTTGTGCTTAGATGAGCAGGGCGGCAGGCAAAATAAATGTTCCTTTTTTTGTAGAGTTGCTTCCAGAGAGCCTTGCGACTCCTTGAAGACCTCTGAAACTGTCCAAGTTTCCAGAAATAACACATAACAGCTGTGACATGGGACTGAAGCATTGAACTGCTCTACACAACTCCCAACAACAAGGAGTGAGCAGAGCGCCACCATTAAATACATGCGGTCCAGACGTGGTTTGCATTACTATTTGGGATGGATTCAATTATTCTAATTAACTGAGCCTGCCTGGCAGAATGGAAACAATGTGAATCACCAAAAAAAGGGGCAACCCACATTCACCTTTCCCAGCTAGCACTCTCAGACTAACATAAACCAGTCCATATGTGCTTTAGACTTGGTAATATGAAGACAGTTGTATAATAGATTTCATAATGTGTGGCTTCAGTCTCAGTCAAGTGAAAGCCTCTGGGACTGGACACATCAGACAACACAGACCATGACCAGGAAACACTGTCACATTGACGGATAAGCTGAAAGTCACAGAGCGGAAGTGCATTGTGACAAAAAGCACAGATCAGTGTGATGAAGTGGGATGGGGCGTGACAGTGCCTCTGAGGTTAGTGAGTTAGGAACACTGGAAGGCAATTATCTTGGTTTGTCTTTACCAGATTTTTCTTTGGGCCACACGATACGTCTAGGAGGAGCATTGCCCCTATGATGCGCCCCACTGGCTGCTGGAGGGAGAGAAAGGTCTGTTATATAATGTTTTGTGCCACTGAGGAAAAACATACCAGTACCAAATAAGAAGAAAGGCGAGATATCTGGGTAGTGAACAGGAGCGTATGTTTAAAAGAAAAAGAGATACAGAAGAGAAAGAAGGACTGTGGTGGCTGTCGGCACAGCACTTGTCTTGGCATTGGTGGCGTAAAATGTGATGTGTCCTGGCCAGTGCTGAGGCCAGACTTCCCACCTGGCCAGCGAGAGGGACCGTAAATCATGTTAACGACCCTTATACCATAGACGCCATTGCTGCTCGTGGTAAAAGTGTTAAATACATACCAAGCACATGTGGCAGAATGTGGAGAGGACAAAATTGATTGACTACGGTATGCTCTCACCACATATCGTGTAGCTAAAATCACTAGTCATGAGTTTGTTTATCTTCTTCTGTAGCTGTAGTGTGTGTAAGCGTGCTAAGAGAAGGTAATAACCTGAGGTAGCTGCTTGGAAAAAGAAATAAGTGAAGGGAAAGTGAGTATTCCATTACCGCCAGGTGTGCTGGAACTGTGAGAGGAAGTGACTGTCCTGGATTGTGAGAATGGTCTGGCAACATGATTAGTGGAATGAGAAGGAACCGATGTGCGACGCAGGGTGGTGTTTCTTCCTGCTGTAGGAACAGATGAGCTAATGGGAGAACGAGGAACTTCAGACGACCCGAGAACACCAGGACCTAGATGAGTAGAGAGGCAACTGGAAGTTAGTTAGTTGGGAGCTGGAAGGCTTGACCTAGATGGGATAAATGGTAAAGCATGTACGTGAAAGAGAATGCAGAGGAGCAGACACTGGATGAAATGACAGAGCGCCATAAATGAGATCGAAAGCTAGCCAGACTAATTTGTTTGCGAATGGGCAGGGGTGAGGTGAAGTGTGCTGCACTGAAGATGGAGCCACACATGGAGACAGGAACAACAACAGGACAGGGTGTGTGGGGTGATTGGATGGAGATGGAGATGGGGAAGCAGTGACATTGTCAAATGGTTTGAAATACAACTCAAAGCACCATTCTCTGTGTGGCTTGACAAAAAAGCAGAGATGGTAATGGGACAAACTTGTCATGGTGTTTACCATGATTGTATCTACCAGCCTTCTCTGTAGCCAGGGCAGGTCTTGGTAGAGGCTTGCCCTCTTCTTGTGGACTAGGAGCTGTGTGAAAGAAAACTCACTTTATATCTGGTATAAGATGCATGTGAACATAGTTTTTGTTTTTTTGTTTTTTTGTTTTTTTACAGGGGGCTTACCCTACTACTATTTGCCAGTTGTTGGTTTCAAAATGAATGCATTGACAAAAGTTGTGATCACAATATTTAAGAATTAACTCATACACATGTCATGCAGTTATCCTCTTGGGTTTAACTAAGGTATGGATTACTATCAAAATATGTAACTTACTAAAAGATACATTCTAGCTACTTCTGAGATAAGAGATGTAGAACTCTTTCTTTAAAACAGTTTCTTCATAAACTAATTCCGCCCCCATTAAAAATTAAATAATAACAATTAATAGCTAAGATTTTAATGCTTAAATTGCGGATTACAAATTGTGGATTGAAAAGTAGGGTCTTTACCCGTAGGGACTGCCTGCTTTGAGGTGACCTTGGTGGGATCAGAGTAGGTCCTGGAGTGAGGCTGAAGCCCAGCTTGAGGTTTAGGTTGGGGCTTAGATGGAAGTTGGGGTTGTGACTGGGCCTTTGATGGAAACTGTGGCTTGGTAATGGGTTGAGGTACAACATGGTCCTGGGTATTTTTTGGAGGTTGTGATTTTAACTGTGGCAGAATTTTTGGTGGAGAGTTTTGTTTATCCCTAATTATTGGCTTTGAATGACTTTTTGGAAGTTGAGTTGATGGGTGAAGCTTGGGCTGCCTTTTTGGTTGAGAGAGTGGTTGGGGCTTAGTTTGGTTCTTGGGCTCGGGTTGTGTTGAGGGTTTGGAATGGGAAGAAATTATGCTTGGTTTTGATGCTGGTTGGATTCCAGACTTGCGCCTGGTACTTACACCTGGCTGTTGTTGTGGTGTCTTTGGTTTATGTGGTGGATTTGGAGATTTATTTTGTGGATGAGGTTGAGGTTGAGTTTGAGTCTTTAGCGGTCTTTTCTTGGTATAGGGAATGTGCTGGGGTATTGGATAAGTGGATTGAATAGATGGCACAGGAGTGGTTTGGGAACTTAGTTGATCTTGTCTCTGAGGCTGTGTCTGGGTCTTATGTACCTCTTGTGCTAGTGGTTGGGCCTGGCGTTTGGTGTAGGGTGTTGGCTGAGGCTGTGGTTCTGATTCAAGATGTGGTGTGGTTTGAAGATGTGATTGGGGTTTTGGTTTTGTCTGAGGCAGTGAAAGGGGGTGGGTATGCTCTGTAGGCTGGGATACTGCCAGGTGTTGTTGAGGTTGGGTATGGAGTTTGGGCTGGAATGTTGTTTGGATTTGCAGTTGAGGTTTTGTTTGAAATATAGGCTGGGCTGTTGATAGGGGTTTTGGCTGTGCATGGAGCTTAGTACGGGCTGTTGTGTGGGGTTGTAGTTGGATCGGGACTTTCTGCTGGAGTGTTGTGTGGGGTTGTGGTTTCATTTGAATTTTGGACTGGGGTGTTGTGTGGGGTTGTAGTTTGGTTTGGACCTTTAATTGGGGTGTTGTGTGGGGTTGTAGTTTGGTTTGGACCTTTAATTGGGGTGTTGTGTGGGGTAGTGGTTGGATCTGAATTATAGACTGGGGTGTTATGTGGAGTTTTGATGTGGTTTGGACTTTGATTTGGGGTGTTGTGTGGGGTTGTGTCACAGTTTGGTCAGTGGGCTTTGGGAGACGTTGAGCATTAACTCTGGGCTTCATTTGAGGCTGTTGGGGTTTGGGCTTTGGTAGTCCTGAATACTGTTGCTGGAGCTTCAAGTTAGGTTGAGGTTGTACGTGCCCTCCATGATTCTCCACATTTGCCTGGACTACTGGCACAGGTGCCATGGTGGTTGTTATATGTAGTAAAGGATGGAGCTTGGGAGTTAATGGGACCTCAGATCTGGAGAGGTCTCCTCCTCCTGGGTTATGTGAGAAAAAGAAAAGATGCCCATGAAGCCACAGTTGTGTACTGTAAAATTTCAAAAATAATCTTCTGTTCCATTTACAAAATGTAAAAAAAATATATACATATATATTTTTTTCATCATCCAGGAAAGACATAAAAGCAAGAGAGCCAACAGTTTAGACCAACTGATGTGCTACTCAGAGTAATTATTGAAAAAAAAAAAAGAAAACAAGCAACACTGCTCTATGTTTGTCTCATAGGCCAAGTGCAATTTCAATGGCAGATAGAGCTTGTGCAGGTATTATGTGTTATGACAGGAACGGCTATTGTTGTTAAGTGTGATGAGCATCTAAATTCACTGGTTATGATGACTTAGTGTGGAAGTTTGATAGACCATTCTAACCTGGTTGTTCAATCTAATGAGATGTTCCCATCAATGAGCAAGAATGAAGAAAAAGAGGAAGTCAAAAAAGAAGAGAAGGAAACGAGGAAAACAATAGTATTGTTATAAAGTTTTCCATTCTCACAACTTTATATCTATACACCACCTCAGTGGATCTCAGCACAAACAGTGATGTTAATGCCGTTCAGCTTTGATTCATGGATTTAAACAAAACAGACAACAAAAAACAGTTGATTTGATCATGCACCAAAGTCTCTGCTCTTTTGGTCTGTACTGCTCCCATTAACATTTAGCATATCCTGAAAACACAGGGAGCTGTGTAGAAAATGGATGTAATTTCGAATTATAGTTAGCCCCTTGAATTAAAGCTACAACTTCAGTAACAGATCAATTTTATCCAATTTTAAACTATGGTGGCGTACACGGCCAAAAGTTTGGAATGATCTCCATTTACTTGAGGAACTGACTATATCCCATTTTGTGTTTCAGTGTCTACCTTCATGGTTTCAAAATACATTTCCAGCACTGTGTTTCTGCAGATCCCTGTGTTTGAGAACATAAATGTAAAAAAGAGGGAACAGACGACAGTGAAATACAGGGAAGAAAAAGGAATAACATAGTTTGTTGAAGTTCCTGTTGGAAGAAGAGAAAAAATTCCATCATGCAGTTTATTCATGCAGATTTCCACTGCCACCAACTCCACTGCATTAAAAGCAAAAGCCTCTAATCATCCAAAAATGGTAATAACCACACTGTGAATCCTGAAATAAAAATAAAGAGTTTAACATACCAACAAAAAAAATGCTAGACATGGAAATACAAAAAACTTTTTAAAAAATACAGTGGATATATCTGAGATATAATTTGGAATATGTATGATATGACTGAAATCAATTTTTTTGAATGAGCAGCAGTTAATGAGGTTCTCAGAGCTCATTAAAAGTCACTAATATCTCAGGAATATAAAATCGTTTTGGCTTGCAGGCTTGTTCAACTAACTTTCAACAACTGAACCCTGAGAACATCATCAACAATCTCTGCAAGCTTTTGTTGTTTACCTAAAATCCCATGCATCCAAGATCACCCACATTATTGCAGCCCAAACAGCTGCTCATGCAACTAGTGCAATTCCGTCCATCATTTTACACAGCTGAAATGAGAGCCATGAAGCTTTTCAAAAAGAACCATGATTCTCTGTTTACCAATTGGCTGTTTGTTGATCACAGCAGGTGCAGGTCCACGAGTAGACAGGGTTTCCTTAGTAGTAGTTGTGGTTTTGGTTGTGGTTGTGGTTGGCGCTAAGAAAAATAGTGTATGTTAGTATAACCAAGAGAAAAGGTATGGGTCTACAACCTGTAGAATGTGCAGGGCAATATTGTTTGTATAATAAAAATTAGCTTTCACGACAGCGATAGAGAAGTCAGTGTCAGACATGAGGTCCAGAGATCTTTCTGACCTCTGAACTCAGTTTTAGGTCAGAAAAATCATTACCAAGAGTCGTCTGTGTGGCTATGTTCCTGGAGAAGGGCAGTCTGCCCCTGGTCTTGTTTTGGACTGACAAGGACAAAGCAGAGATTAAAGTCAAGGAGAGAAAAATTACAATGGCTTAATTTTCACTTCTGAAAAGCGGTAAATGATCATGATTAGTCAGTCATTTAAAAACAGCAAAATGTGTTTTGAAAGAGTCAGTTCACTAAACGTTTTGCACAAAAATGTTTAGTGCTGGTTTAATCCTCCAATATTAAACAATTAGGAAATAATTCAAATGTGCATTAATTGATTTTGGTGTCAACAGAAACAATTTGTAGATGCAATGCTGACATTTCATCCCTCTGTCGTATTAATACTCTTTACCGTCTTTTAAAATGTAGAAGTGAATAGCAACCCTTTTGACATTACTGTACACCGCCTAACATTACAACACTCCACACCATCATAATTGCTGTAGAAAGTTAGTTGATTTACCTTATCAAAACTAATCTTTTTAGACTGCGTTCAGTGGAATTGTGTTAAGCATTTGAGTATCTTGTTTATTATCAGAGAGATTAATTCATGCTGTGGTATGACAACAACCTCAAACATATAATCACATTAAAGACAAATCACTTTAAGGAACATAAAAAAAGGAGTCCAACGGATGATATCACCCCCACAGAAAATTCTTCATAACTTTATTGAGTCACTCAGGCATTACTTGAAGAGAAAGAAGAGCTAGAAAAGATGGAAAATCCGTGGAAAGTTCTTGTAGATGTTTGGAATACAGTGCTGAGTACTGTTAAAAACTGTACTTTGCATGCCCAGCTAAGTAAAATTATTTTAGAAGCTGGAGGTATATGGGGAAATCCTGTCCGCAGAACAATAAATTATGGCTTTATTAATATTTCCAGTGTTAAATCTTAAGGTAGGGGTCAGTGGAAAGGAATTCAAACAGAGATCTCTAAGCAGCAGTAGATTCTGCCTTCTGTATCAAATTCAACTCAGCAGTGTCTCTCTGTTTGCTTACCTGAGGAAGTGAGGTGAGGAAATGAGGGCAAGGAATGGGGACCTGAAGGTACAGGTTTCTGATGGGTGAAAGGCAAAAAAGACATGAAGAAAAAGTGGGTTTAGTCTATGACTATCATAACAGGTGAAAAGAATTAGTATTTGGGCTGTACCATGTCTTTTCCTTTGTTGCATAACCTATAACCTATGGCCTCTTTACACCATGTCAAGTTGGTAAAGTCCCTAGTGAGACTCTTGTTATTCAAAGCTTTCCTTTAAGGGCAAGTCCTGAGGCTAAATCTCAACAGCTGTGCTGTTTTGTGAGATTGGCATGATAGAGCAGAGCCGCGCTGTTAGAAAATTTGTGCCACTTTTCTTTTCTGAACTCTTTTCAGCATTATTATCCCTCCTCCCTTGTGCCTCCAACTCATCTCCCTTTTTTTTAATCCCCACTCAAGTTAGCTGTAGCTGCAGACTGCTCTCTTTGGCTTGACTGCTCTCTCAGTCCTGGCTGCATCAATGCCGTTTCCATTCAGCAGTTGGATGGAAAATTAATGAGGCAAACAACCCTGAGAATAGCATAAGCTCACCAAAGTGTACAAGGACTCTAAAGCAGATTGCCCGTTCCAAATGCACAACCAGTTCCTTTTTGTTTTCTTTGATAAATGGAAGTATACCTGTGCCATTTCATTACACACACTTGTTTACTGCAATACTGAGCCTATTCGACCTCTAGTAGCATGTGTATCCACATAAGAATAGAATAAAACACTGAATATTTGGGTTTGTTTCAATAACAAACTGGCTGTGTCCATTACATACCGCAGGGCTGACTGGAGGCCTAAAGATTTTCCTGATGACCTTCTCTAGAAACACAAGAGAAGAATCAGTAAATAAGTGACTTCAGTGGAAGAAACAATGTGAAAGGAAAAAAAATGGTTCGATTCAGTAACTGGAAATGCAGTACTGCACTGTAGCCTTGTCATGCTCACATAATCGGTAAAGACTGAAGCCCTATCTAAACATGCACTGCAGCCCTGAAGTCCTCTAGTCTTTAACAGAGCAGATTTTGGGATTGCACATGTCAGACTGAATGCTGAATTGTCTTTAACCTGCTCTCAGACGACGAGACAACCAGATTCTTATGACTCTGTTCTTATACGAAAATGAGTTGTAGCATTTGTCCCAGAAATTTCTACCTTTTTCCTAGCACTACCTGTCAATCCATGTTTTTATTAAGATGTTAAAATAATTGTAGTCAGATTCGAGGTATTTGCTACAGAAGGTGATAATATGGCTAAGCAAAGAAGTCAAACTTGCCTTCGACTCCTGGCATGCTGATGTTGTGAACAACCGGCCTGCTCCACACACCGGTGCCATCCTTAGAATTTGGCTGGACACCAAACTCATAGACTGTGTTTGGCTTCAGTTTGTCAATGACTGTATCGCTTGTTGGACAGGTCTGGTAGTTCCACTTCCTGTTCTTCTCACGGTAACGCACTGTGTAGTGTCTGAGAACAAGACACAGAACAAACAGAACAACTCACACACAATGCATCCACTAATGATCACATCTGGAGGCATGATGCAAGAAGTACAAGGAGAATACGATGCTACTGTTGTAATATTTTTTCATTTTCTTTTTAGCGAAACCTTGCATGCTAACGATGCTGTCAATTAATTCCATTTCATTAAGCAAAGTGACAAATGAATCTTTCCATGCCACATTTCCATTTCTCTTGGATTTCCCTTGGCTACATGGGGCGCCTTGAACCCATCTTCTTAAAAGATGGAGTCAAAATCAGAAATCCCCCTGAAAATGGTTCAATCAAATTTATTGCTGTGTATCGCTGCCATCATCTGAACTGCACAGTGAGGTCGTGATTTGACTTGACTTGAGTCTGTGGCACAACTTAGTTTCTTTCCTTTCCTTTAACAGAACCAACAAACACATGGTTATTAATCTTTATATAAGACATACATATGAAAATAATATTTAACCACTGGAAGATTTGTTGCAAACAACAGAACCGTCACTTTAAAAAAAAGTAGTACTTCATCAAACACAATCTGTGTCACAGATTGTTGACTCCTAAACACCTGTGTGCACAGGCTGCCCTGGATCCACTGCTAAGTAACACGAGAGGCTTCAGGGACTCATTTACTGTTTGTGCACTTATTCCAGACTCTCTGCAGCAAATGTGTGTGTGAGAGGATAGAGATTGGACAGAGAAAGATTTATTCCACCAGCTGTTACTGAGCTCATCGTAACAACAGTACAGCATTGGTACAAGAAAATCTCAAAACCCTAGACTGGTACTTTAGGAAAAAAGTACAAGCATTTAGTCTAGTTTGGCTGCAGTGACAGTTATGCCACTGGTAAGCATTAATATATTGCAAGCAGTAAAAGGGACGGGTGCATAACATATCCTTAGAATAACAGATGTCCTCATTCACTTCTGAGGAGCTGGGTCAGTGGGATTGATAGCAATAACTGCACAAAGCTCAATTGAATACTCCAATTTGCTTTTGTGACTTCAAAACCTCTGAGCTGGCAAACATAACACATTTTTAAAATAACTCCAACTAATTCCTCCCAAAGATGGATATATCTGATGTCTATATGATATAAACATTCAAAAATTCACCACAAACCTTAAAAAACAATAAAAACAGCAACACACTCCGTATAGCCCCATACATAATGGAGGTTCTCTTAAATTATTCTTAAACAAATTCAGCAAAACTTTTTTTTAAATTGAAAAACAGTTCATTTGACATAGTTATAATCAGGGCGGCACATAAGTGGTCCGCAGGTGCGCATTCGCTGTCAAAATAAAAGACGCACCACCAGATAAGAAGTTGGAACGCGCGTTTCCGTACATAAGATCCGTAAATTCCGAGAATACGCGCTTCTTTTGCGGTGGAGGAACACCAAAGTAATTGCTTATGGAGCTTGCTTCTTCGACATCTTTAAGAGTTCTGAACAAATGTGTGTCCTCCTCCAGAACATCTTATGTACGCAAACGTGCGTTCCAACTTCTTATCTGGTGTGTCTTTTATTTTGACAGCGAATGCGCACCTGCGGACCACTTATGTTCAGCCCTGGTTATAATGTTGCCAAACTGCCAAAATTAAAAAAACAGACTAAATGATAAGATATTAACATTATATTGTGTTTATATTACCAAAGTCACAATGGTTCTGTCTCATTTTTTAAAGAAAAGCCTGCTTTGCGCAATGACACATTTAAGCTCACCCATCCTCCAGACAGTCATTCATGACGTTGCCTTCATAAGGGGTTTTCAGCAGTGTCCCCCAGGACAGAAGAACTGAGGTTGGCGTCACCGACCCAATGACCAGGTGCAGCGGCTTCTGCAATTCCACTTTACCTGAGAAAAGGTTTGCATCTTACTAAATGTGCAAAAAACACTTTCAGCAAGTCACATTGGTGATAACTTCCTTTGCTTTAAGCAGACATACCTGTGCACTGCTTCTTCACCTCGTTAGCAGGAATAGGCTGGACAGCTATAAGGTACTTGGGCTCAGCATCTAAAAGCAGAAGAACAAACTGCAGGTTATATTTCCTCTGAGCCTCAGCAGCAAACACAATGTATTGATGAACACCTGGTCCTGCAGGGCACATCACCAGGCTTTCTTACCAAACTCTGTCTCATATGGTTTTCCATCTTCTGGCAGCTGAATGAACTGTTTGGAGAACATGCTGCCGCCGTATCCCAGGATGTATCCCTCCAGCCTGGTGTCAGTGTTGGGACGCAAAAACTTCATCACAATGGTGTCTCCTGTGGTGCTGATGCGGACTTTCATGTTTTGGCGTCTCACTGAGGAAGCAGCATCAGATTTATGTATTTTCTTTTACATTTTCTTTTGTTTCTTTCTTTTTTCTGCAGAGGTACAAAAACTGTCATTTTCAGTACCTACACCTTCTCAGACTTTTCTGCTGTCCACTACTTCAAAAGCAACAAAGTAGCAAGTACAGTAAAAGCAGAGATTTGTCTGGTTGAAGTTCAACTGAGGTACAAGACAATAGTTGTGATTTCTAAGCAGGCACATGTCTGCTTGCTTTCCAAATTGATAAGAACATTATTGTTTTCTGCAAACTACAAACATCATAAACTGCAGCTTGTTGCAGTGATCAAGGACTTTGAAGTGCTCTGAAGCAGCTTTTAAAAACAGCAGTGCATATCCAATCTTTGATCATTTCAGATATCAAAAAAAAAGATCAGCAAAGCTGGAACATTCTTGTCTTGATTTGAAAACTGGCAAACACAAACACAAAGAATACAGTCCCAGTCAGATAGGACAAATGCTAGATGAGAACAGGCACTAAAGAGGAAGAGAGCTTCCCCAGAATGCACACCATGGCTGTATTTTCATGGTGACCTAGAAGAAACCTTCAGCGCTGACACGTCCCATGGAAAATGGTCTGTCTTGGCTTTAAAACAATCTGCTTATCTATATTAAATGGTGTCATAAATTCCTGAAAAAGTTGGCATCATCATAAAGTCAAGGAAAAAGGAACTCTCCGTGTCTTCAAACACAATATGTGGAAAAGTTTGTTTACCTTTTCTCATTATTTGCCTCTGTCATGTGGCCCGTCACACTAGCCAATAACTAGGAATGCTAACAATTAGCCAATTTACAATAGGAATACTAATAAACATCAGAGAATTGAGACAAGTGCAGCTGCTCCAGGAGTGTGACTGACCCTTGCCTGATGCACATGTAAAGCAAAAACACCAGTGCACACTTGGATAATACGCTGTGAGCAGTAATGATGGAAAGACTGTCAGTCTGCTTTAATTCAGTGACGTCATCCTCTGCATCTTTAAATATTTTTTTGCAGTGGATCTCACAATTGAGCCTACATGCACTAAATTGCTCATAGTCTACAAGGTTTAAAACAATGGGCTTTCTGCTTGGATTACGACTTGTATCACAGTCTCCACAGCACATGTCCTTGGCTCATATTTCAGTTAAATGAAATAGTGGAACTTTGCAGGAGGAATACTGCCAGGAAGCAGCCAAATGCCAAAACAGACACTGACAGTGAAAGAGGGGGAAGCCCTGGATTTGAAAAATACCCTTATGCTTTTCCAGCGATGTGTTTCCTGTAAAATCTGCATTTGTTTCGATTCTCACATCAGTATTTCCGATAAAAACAAGAAACTGGTGCAGGGGGAGATGGGCTCAGAGTGCATAAAATATTAGGAAACTTCTGGCAACACGTTTTAAACTCCAGAACAAGCAAACATCGAATCTGCCCCATGACAACCTGCCCAAAGCCCGGTCATCTGGCCCATGCAACGCTTACACACTGTTAAGGCTTATCTGTATTTCCAGAGAAAAATGAATAAAGGTTTAGGAATGAATCCAGTCAAAGTGCTGACAATAAATCAAGTACAGTGAAAAGGAAAAGCACTGATGTTCAAGCTGTTTTTACACATGAAATGTAACTTTTACTTTTACGTTTGCTGCTGTAAAATACTTGTTTTGATTTAGGCAAGGGTGTAGCCCGAATAAAGCAGAGGGGGGCAGGACACAGGACTGCCACTCACAAGACCATCATTACCTGTGCTTCTCTTAAATCAGAGCAAACCATCATCACACAAAGACCTGGCAAGTTATGGACCATTTAATGTCAAACAGTGTGTTCTCACATGCACCTAGAAGAGTTCAGAGCTGAAATTAAAATCTCACCCCTAATAACCAAGGACGGAGTACTGAACAGGCCAAAAGGAGGGTCAAAAAAGGGAACCAAAACAACAAATTCATTTTTTCCTGTTTAGATCTGTGACCTGTTACATAAGCGTGCTGGAGGAGCTTTTGCAGCTCTGCCCAGGGGATCAATAATAAGAGTCGCATAATCGGTCCATGTTAAAGCTGGAGAGTGGGACTTTTGTATGAACATGAACCTTTTGCCATATAAGTTAACCCGATGTTGATTAATCCAGCACTGAGTAAATCTCTTGGCAATATCCTAGAGTGTTAAAGTATCATTTCTGTGCTGGTACGCCAGTAGGTATTTCACTTCAGCGAGCAATGATTAGTTTGCCTTAGCTGAAGGAGCAGACCAACACACGCATAGCATGCGACACCAGCTAGGAGTATGGTGGAGATCATGGCAGAAAGACTTAAGGAAACGTTGAAGAAAAGCTTGTGATATTAAAAAGAAAAATCCATGTTCTGAGGAAGGATAGGAGTCTGAAAACGATAACGATCAATGCTGAGAAGAAGAGAAAATGTCATAATTGCAAAAAGAATGAAAGAAAACTGATTAAAAAAAGCTGCTACTATGCCAACCTGTTTTAATCAGTTTCATCTGTATGTTGCACACACACAAACACGCACTGGGGGGTGAAGCCCATTCATCACTGAATACTGTATAAGCACATCAATCATAACACTGGGAGTTGGCCTATAAACTTGTCGGATTATGCAATAAACTTTGCCACATCACACAACAAACAATTCTGCTCGTAGTCACCCTGGACCGATATCAAGACAACGTAATCCTGCTGGCTGGATATAGAGAAACACCCTCAAATGGGAAACTTAATCTTGGCTCTGCAGAGAGGCCGTGTTGGATCACTGATGGATGATCCTGCAGTAAAGAGAGTAGGTTAATTGGGTTGTCAGTTGCTCTCTTAAGCTTCAACCTGAGTGCAACGTGATATTTTTATGTTTGGTCATTAAAATTAAACATTGCAACATGGATCTGCATAACGTATGGTTTGTTGGCTTTAAAACATGATTAAATGTCTGACATTATCAAACTACAAATCTTCACCATGAGCAGCCCTCTCTTGATGTAGTAGATTGTACTAAATGAGAACAAATAGACTGACTTTTCCACTCATGCTGATTTGAGAACCAATGGATGATAAATACAGATGCAAAACCCAACACAACCTCCCCATAAAAACAAATCTGAAGGAGGCTGCGAGGCTTGTTTTGTTTTCAAAATGCAATGGAAAAGAAATGTTGCTGTCTTTGTTTGAAGTAGTTTTGGTGGATGGAAGTGACACAGAACAGTGGTTTCATGTTAGTTTGTCTTGAGTCAGAGCAGCTGAACACCACAGCTAACCAAATTTCAATACAATGCTTGTGATTATTGCTCTGAAGCCCGCGTTAACTATATAGACAAACATGATATCCTTCCCAGTATCCTCTGATCTGGTGTAGAGTATTTTGGCCTCTCGGATTTCTGTCCTGGAAGTAAAGACGTAGAGAGACTTGGCTTCCTCTTCCTGTGAGGACAGACAGATGTTTTATGGAGCTTGGTATAACAGTCACTTTCATGTAACAAAATGGAGTGTTAACATTTCTCAGAGCCCCGTGCCAGCCAAAGCAGCAGGTGTTTGAAAAACTGACCTATAATGGCTCTAATGAGAACCACTCCAGACCAGGATAATTCAGCCCAGAGAATATCTACTGTAATTCAGCAGGAGACCGTACCTTGCAGCCTAGCAGCAGATAATTGTGCCTGGAATTTGACTCCTACTTTTTACCCCAACTTTGGCTTCCATGCAGGTCTCGCCGCGCTCACATTTAATATCCCCCCATGTCAGATTCAACTGCAAGGAACAGCTGTTTTCCCTTGTTCCTATGGGGTAGCTCCATGTCGTCCTTCACCGCCTTTTCTCCATCTCTGCCATCCTGCATGACTCAATAGCCATCCTTCCATCAACCTGATCCTCTTTTTAACTTCCTAAAGTGCTTTGAATTCATCTTTCTTGTCCTCTAATCTCGTCCACTTTCCTCTCTCCTGCCATATTTCTCTCTCATTAATCTCCACATTGCACGAGGCCATGTTTGGTCTGGCACAGCTGCAGTTAGCATCCTATACAATATATTGTCCTCAAGTGGGATAGTGGTAAATAATTTTAGCATTAGCAGAGATTTAACTCATTCAGATACAGATGGGAAAAATGTTTAAGAGCACAAATGCATAACTAAGAATTAAAAGCACTGGAAAGTAGACTGACATCCATATATTTTGCTCTATCTGTCAGACAATAAAGCAAACTAATTTTGCAGCAAACCAGGTTTTATCTTTGGTCCAAGTAGAACGATACAGACATTTACCCCTCTGTTCCCATAGCATCAATACACACAGCCCCTTTCATCTAGCTGCCAAAGCTGCACACTGAGATTTGTCTGTAAGCCAACTTCAGTGAGCAGATTACACACTGGAAGCAGCCTTTATTTTCACCAACTCCAGCCCTCTCACCCCAAATCACTTTTAGTACCATCCAAATCTTTAAAGGGCACCCAAGTTTTAGTCACAAAATACATCAAGGCTATGAAGCATGGTCTCAAAGTTTGCTTTACTTTGTGTGTGTACTTTGGTATCTGGATAATTACATAACATGTAAAACATTTGCGTGTTTTTCCAAGAATGTTGCAAGAATCAAAGTAGACATAAGACTCAATACACGGGGTGGTGTTGATGAGTTGGAGACCTCAAGCTGATTTTTGTAGATGTCAGAGTGGAGGCACTTTAGCAAAAATATTTTTCGGTCAGCAGGTTTTTTAAATCTGAAGAGTCTGTATGTATTTAATTTTAAGTGGTGTTTTCAGGGAGGCTGGTAATCTGGTGATCTTAAACTATAGAAGGAGAACTACAATGAAGAAAATCACAATGATCACTCATTAAAATATGTAACAAATACCTCACTTGTCATGCAATCAGTAGTTTCCCCCGTCGCTAATTTTTAAGCACATGACAGTAAGACAAATGCAAAGACCACCTACCTCTGACCACAGAGGGACCAGACAGAGCTATCCTAAAGATGAAGACTGCAAGGATAAGGGCTAGAAAGATGTGCGAGTGCTGCTGCATCTTCATCATCTGCTGATGTCGGCTCTCAGATCTGCAGTGATCTGAATGATCTCAGAGATCTCACACCACGAGTGAGTCAAATAAATGCTTTCACTGATTTGTCAACAGGTGGTTGAGTGAAGTGTCTGCTGCAGAAATCAGGCTAGACGTGTCCGAGTGGCTGGATACTTGTCTGAGCTTCTGGTTCTCGGGACTAGTGCTGTTCCCTAGACTGGACTTCTGGATGCAGCAGGCTGCTCCTGCACCATCTATACCTCTGGATCAGAGGGAGGGGACAGATGGAGCAAGACCCACCCACTCTCCTCCTGCTGCCCCATCTCTCCTTTCCCCCGCACTCTCTTGTTTTCACACTCTTTCCCTGCAAATGGAGAGGAGGTTTTCTCCAAGCCACCCACCCTCCACAGCCTTCTTTTCTTTTCTTAGATCATTATGTTGTGTCCCCATTTCTCCATTTGTTACCTCGTCACTGTAAATCTTTTCAGGACCTCTAAGAGTGTCATTGGCCCAAATATGACATTTACATGAAAGTTTAAAAATCTTTTTATTCATATTGTCAAATCAGATTTTTGTCTGAGCAATAATCTTTGGATTTGAATTTTGCGAGACCCTAGATTTTGTCTAATTTCTGTCACCTTTGACCAGGGGAAAAATGGGCAACTAAATGTTTGAGGGCAACTCAAACACTTAGTTAAAGATCTTTTTTTAAAATAAACTCTGCATGAACATTGAATATTTTGTATCCCTATCCTGTGCAGCAAAGTTGAGCTGAGTCACATTAAAACTTGAGGATGAAGCTGTTTCAGCTTCTATGCAATACTCCAGCTGAAACATACTCCGTATATCATACAGCTTTATCCTCTCTGACTGCTGACCTAGAGCAGGGGTCCCCAATCCCAGTCCGCGAGGGCCGGTGTCCCTGCAGGTTTTAGATCTCACCCTGGGTCAACACACCTGAATCACATATTTAGTTCATTACCAGGCCTCTGAAGAACTTCAAGAGATGTTGAGAAAGTAATTTATCCATTTAAATCAGCTGTGATGGATCATGGACACATCTAAAACCTGCAGGGACACTGGCCCTCGTGGACCGGGATTGGGGACCCCTGACCTAGAGTCTCAAAAAGAGAATACAAACAGTATAGGTCTGTAGAGAAAGAAGAGATTGTCAGGTGCTCAAATCAAGCAGAAATCAGAATAGGTAGTCTATTGGAATCAAATTGAGAAGATCGATTCCATCAGGTGCATCATCTCATCCAATGCACTTTTGTTGTTTCCAAAAAAATATCCTTGCGTCTGTTTCTATCTTCTTCTATAAATACAATCACATTATCTGTGTAAAGATTGTCTATGGAAAAAAGAACTATAAATGGCCATACAAGCGCAAACAACGTTGAGTATGTCTGTCACCACAAGGTAGTGCACATTTAAATCAGACAGTAAGAACCTGCTTTTTTCACCTGAGGAACATTTCTAAACTTAGATCCATCGTGTCAACAAGTGAACTCGAGATGATAATACATGCTTTTATCTCTACAAGACTTGACTACTGTAACAGCCTGTTTACTTGTCTAAACATGAAAGGGCTAGCCCGCCTAAAGGTTGTTCAAAACTCTGCAGCGAGGCTACTGACCCCCTCGAACAAGGGTGCTCATATGACCCCTGTTTTAAAGTCGCTGCACTGGCTACCAATCAGATTCAGGTTCCATTTTAAAATTCTAGTTTTAACTTTTAGAGCATTACAGAGACAGGCACCTCCCTACATTGCTGATCTGATTCATACACACACCTCCACTCGTAACCTGAGGTCAGCAAACCAAAACCTTTTCGTGGTCCCCCACACTCGCTTTAAAACCCGAGGGGACCGATCTTTCCAAGCTGTTGCACCCAGATTGTGGAATGCACTTCCCCTATTTCTACGGGGTTTGGACTCAGTGGAGACCTTCAAAAAGCAGCTAAAGACATTTTTATTTCAAAAAGCTTTTAATTAGACCAGGGTTTTCATGGTGTATTTTATGACTGTATTATGTTTTTACCTTGTAAAGCACTTTGTGACATATGTCTGTGAAAGGTGCTATATAAATAAAGTTTACTTACTTACTTACTTACACATCTATCTGTATGTTACAGAGTACCAGAGTTGCCATTAACATGCAGCAATGGGTGGTTTGCATGAGTGGAGTTCAAGAGATGAACCACAATGGAAGTAGGCTACTACCTGACTTAGGAATAGAAGAAGAGGAATAGAAGAAAAGCCCTTTATTACCATTGTACATGTACAATGAAATTATGGGTGCACCGTGCCAAATGTTAAACAGACAGACAGACAGACAGACAAGAGGAATATATACAAAACAAGAAAAAACACACAACGGAGCGTAAAGTGGTTGGAAGCAGCCTCCAAGGGGTGGCAGAGGGTAGCCAATGATTTTTTTTAGGCGGTGTTAATTACCCATGGCTAAGCTATATGGCTAGCCATACAGCCATATAGCTTTAACCCATAAAAAATGCTTTAGTTACATTGAAACACAGCATTCAGCAGAATGGTTACCATCAAACCAAGAAACCCAATCAACAAATAGGCCAAACAGGGATTACCATGCGTGTGGCTTTAGTTTGTCATGTGTTGACAGTGTTAGTGTAAATACTCTCACTACCAGAAGGGGGAGACAAAAGTTCCACACTGGTGGTTTAAATGTGAAAATAAATGTGGGATTACAAGCAGCAGGTCTCCACAGCCTGAGTGTGTTCCAGTTAAATCCCCAATATGTCACTTAGTCACACATACACACACTTAAGTCTCTACAAGTTGACGTAATGTGCATCCAAATTCGACAAGTTGTGAGCGTACAGAATAAGGCTTTTACATTTGCTGGAAACAACGCCATCATCCTTTCTATAAATACATTCTTTGCAAGTCACGTGCAGCACAGACCAGCTGACAAAAAAAAAAAAAAAAGCAACTGCCTTTGGCAACCATGTGTCATACATTTGGACATGATTTTCCTGTGCATCACTAACACATGGTGACAGCGTTGCATCATGGGCTTTCTTTGAAATCACCACTCTTTACAGTCACAGCGTTTCGTTTTTGCATCTGTTTGTGTGCATGCTCGACTGCGTTTCCTTGAGCCCGTCGTATTTCTGGTCAGCCAAGAATATCGGCCCTCACAGACAGACACAGACACAGACTGTTTGTGCAAGGCTCACACATCTGCTAGCACATGCGTGTTTATGTGCATGTGTATTTAAACATCTCCACCCTCCAATACACTGCACTCCATCCCATTCCACATGTCATTACACGAGACGGGAAATGCTATTGCTTACCAGAGGAGGTGTTTCTTCTGTGGAAGTCCCTGAACAGATAGCTTTGGCCTTCATCACGTCAGAATCCATTAAACCAAAAATGAATCATAGGCTACTAGTGAAAATTTTTAAAAAAGTTATGAAGACTGGGTGTAACCAGTTTCCTTAAACTTCTTTTCTGTGGGATGAATGGAAACATGACAGATAAAGACCAAATAAATTATTGATTGATTCATAAAAGAGCATTAAAAGAAACTTTCTTAAGCAGGTCAAAAGAATTTGATTTCTAACTTGGGCCCCTCTGATCTAAAACCCACAAATCAAGTTAATATGAAAGCTTTGCCATTTTCCCTTTTACAATGCCAGCGTAAATGCGGGTTCATACAGGAATATCCACGGACCAAATATGGGAAAAAAACAACAGCCAGGCAACTACTGAGCAAACTAACATAACCAAAAAAGCAGCTCGGGAGTGTATTGCCACTACTCTGAGTACGGTGGGGTATAAAAATACTCTGGTTAATATACATCCACATCCAAAAGTGCATTACCTCCATTACATAACCAGAAAAATCACATATTTTATTTTCTACCCTTTTGTATGCAGCTTATTTACATGGACAAATGTCTGGATGTTGTCCAACAATGAGCGCTATAACCAGCAACTGCAAAACAGCTGTGAGTTAATCCCACAGGCAACTGTATGCATCAAAGTCAATGTGCTTTTTTTGTCACTGACAAGCTTAGATTGTTTTTCTAAGTGAGTGTGATTGTTTTTGATATCGAGCCATGCTTTTGCTTGTACTAATACCAAATCAACAAAATAAGGTTAGTTCCACTCTGTCTGCAGCAGGTCTGTCCAGTCTTGGAACAGCTTTTTTTTCCAGCAAAGTGCAGTTTTGGGTTCTTCTTCTGTTTGACTGGCGGTAATCCTTCCAGTTAAAATGGTCACGGCAAACACAACTGCTTGCAAGGCACAGCATAAGGTCAGTGCAGCCCCAGCTTCAACAAATACCTAGCAATTATAGCTGTCAAATAAATGTAATAGAGTAAAAAGGGAATAATAATTCCCTCTAAAGCAGGCATAGATAAATCATTTTCCCAAGAGTCCAAATGAGAAACTGGGACTGTTGTGAAGCATTGCAGCAATAAGCTTAAAAAGAGGTCAAATTAATATTGAACAGCGTATTATTGTGGCCTTACAAAACAGTCCCTGTTTCTCGGGTCATGGAGTCAAAGTAAAAACATCAAGAAATGTAAATAGAAAAATGCAAGTACCTCAAAGAGTACAATACTTCAGTTAAAGCATTTACACCATGCTATTGATTTATTTACTACTTCATCTTTACCCCCACCACAACCAACAACAACTTTTATTCTTATACGCTTATATTTCCTCAGTTTTCTTTTCACACCTCTCATAAATATCTTATCCAAAAAAGAGCCTTTTTTTTTTTCCAACTTTTTACCCAATGTTCTCACTGCCTTGCAACACCACCAATTTCTTTGGTTTCCATCATCCCACTTGCCTTGTTGAATGCAGTCTGGTTTCTATCACTAGAGGAAATATATGTGGTCAACAACTGACCTAATTCATATTTTCAAGAGTTGCAATGAAACAGAATGAACATTACATTCAAAGCTTATAAACAATATTTGTATGTAAACCCTTTGGCAGAGCGCATTTTGCTGGATGGAACTAATTTTTGCGCGGCATTCTTGAAACAGTTTACAGCACAAACAACAATAGAAATGGACTTTCACTTTCAGGGCTCACAGTACGAATTACACTACGTGGGGTAGATGTTCTGAGCTGTTCTGTTACAACTTTTTATTGAAACACTAAGCAGCAGTGATTCAGAGTGAAAACAGCTGTTAACTAAATAAAAGATAAATGGTTCAGAGCGTCAGATTTTACAGTAGACTCACAAAAAAAGAAAAATCCTAGCTCTATTCCTCCTGAGTTCAACCACTTGGCATCATAATTCCCTACATTTCCCAATTTGCATCTTCTTATTTTAAACTGTTGATTTGCAGTAATGCATCGCTACTGCTGCCTGCCAAATCCTGCAGTTAGTATTTCTGAAGAAATGTTTTGCACATATAAAAACAGTTATGTTTGTTAGCTTTGCAACCAATGCTCTAATGAAAAAAAGCAGTCACACTCCTCCATAAAAAGATGAATTCTAACAAGACTGTCACTCGTTGCGACCTACAGTACATGATGCTGTAAAACATGTTACAGAGCCAAGTCATTTTCATATACTTATTGACTCTGAAACTCTTAAAGTCTGCTGTTGATCTCAATAAACGTAACAGAGTAGCCTTTCTTCCCAGTGTTTCCCAACCCCTGTGCCGTGGAAGATTATCTGGTTCCTCCTGATTAGTAATCTAAGCGATCAGCGTGAGTAATGGGCAGAACAATTACATTCTCTTCCACTAGAGGGCAGTACAACTACCTGCTCTAATTAAATGGGTTGCCAATAAAACAGAAAAAGAGGAAGAAGCAACTACACAATAGTCATGCTGAGGATGCAGAGTGTAATAGCAATAGAAAACTATTTGAAAAGACAAAACTGGTCAGTCTGACCTGGGTCCTGGAGAAAATTCCGACCCAGATAAAGGCCCTAGCATGAGTAGTGGTCAGAAGAAAGCAAAAAAGGTATACTGTGGACAAATACCTGGTGCGTGGGGAAAAATTATCAATAGGCTTTTTGTGACATTTTTGTTTGGTGGTGTGCCGTGCGATTTTTCTACTGTGAAATATTTGCCGTGGCTCCAAAAGGTTGGGAAATGTATTGTAGCTTAATATTTATTCATTATTTTTTAACTTGACTTTTGTGCCGTAAATTTGAGGTTATTTCAAATTAAATACTGAAGTTAAATGGCACAGCTGGCCAAAATAGCACTAAGTGGAAGAAGGATTTAATCCTGGTGTGTAAAACATGAGACTTAAAATATGAGGGCTTGTACAAGACCCCCAAATTACACGGATGTATGTTACAACATTGTTTTGAAGGAGGTGGTTATATGTTTAAGTTCTTAACTTATTTAGTTGATGTTCATAATTACTCTGTAATAATTATGAATGTCATTATAACCCTGAGCTGCTACCAAAACATTGAGATAGAAAGATTTTGACTGCAGAAAAAAAGTGCATGTATGAGAAGAACCAGCCCATTTACCATTTCCAGCAGTAATAAATACTCCGGGTTCAGAGGATCCCTGTGGTTCCTGAATTATTTTTGTGGTGAGGAAAAAATAAAATCAGACATTTTCTCTACCGCACACTGTCATGAGCCACTGTGCAGCCCTTTTTTCTTATTTTGGTGCCTTTTATTCCACATTCCTTTCTCAACTAAGTCACACTGTCCCCTTGCTGCTTTTGTCATCACAGATTCGTCACTTCTTTCTTTCATTTTACGGCTTTTCAGCACATCATCAACAGATCTGCCAACATGCGCCACACAGCTGGAAAACCTGTATCAGTAATGGGTGCAAAAAAAGAAAACAAAACAGCAGTTGTACAAAGCAAAGATCAGTTTTTGTCTGTCAGTTTACACAAGCTTGATTACACTTGGGAAAAAAATTCAAATTTCTTATCCACAGGACATTGGTCACCATACTCCATGAAAACAGATCACATTTAAACTGGTGGAAAACCACTCACAGAAGTCCTCACCAAATTCTTCCCAATATCAAAGTGACACATTAAAATTTCAAAATCTTGACTTTTTTGTGCACCCTCCACGAGTTCTGTGCCTCCAGTAGGTGCAGGCGGTCGGAAAATGTTTGCTGCCGTGGCCAAGAGTAGGTCTTTCACAGCTCAGTCAAGTGTGTGCAAGCTTCCTCGCTTGGACTGGTTGTGATTTTGAGTATGGAATAAGACAAGAATTTAGATTTTTTCTTTTCCACTCACTTTTTCCAACCTGTTGATGCCATGAGTAGAATGGCTTATTAAGTTACAGACTCCCATACCAGGTCAGAGCATTTCAAGGATGAAAATACTGCACACATTAAAGGACACGCTCATTCTTCCAGATGACTCCACTTCTTGCCACCCCACAAAGATCAGATATTTCTGTCATCACTGTCTCACCAAGTTGCTATAATATGAAATCTATAATGATACTTTTATCGAACCTCTCCAACTGCGGACCTTGTTACATTTTTGTAAACTTATTATGTGCCAGTCAGGATGTGCGGTCGTGCATGAAGTCCACTTTTCCAGGCAAATAAATGGGCTCTGCATTCTACAGCAAAGCGGAAAAATCTATGGGATAACCATCTGAAGTTTCACGCACACACCCACAGTGTGCACACAAATATCTTTTTCATGTGTAAAAATCACCATATTGTACTGCATGCCCACTGCCATGAGGCTGCAGTGTTTTCCTCAGGATTAGTTTAATTAATATATTTGTATTGCCCATCAAAGTGTAGTCTATGCATAGGAAACGAGGGACTGTTAACAATATTGTGCTATTCAATGTTAAAAAGTGACGTAAACCAACAAACAGCATAAGAGATGAAATGCAAACACACATCCTTCTACATCTGCAAAAGATTTTTAAAGTTATAAAAAGAAATCTACGAGGAGGGTTTTTGTGTGGTATGTTTAAAATGTTCACATTTATACTGCAGACCTGGGACTAAAAATTCCATTTTTGAAAATGAGACGCACAGCCGCATTATGATTTTTGACAGACAGGAAGAGTAGCTGCCAACTGCCATGTGGCAATTAGCAAATCTTTTTTTCTTCTTCTGGAAAGCCAAGGGGGACAGCAGCGATGTAGATGATGAAGCAAAAGGATTTAGAGGAACTAGAGGACAGAGAAAAGAAAGAGACATAATTCATCCACTTTTAAATTTGTCTCAGAGAGCAGAAGAGAGCGATCAAAAGCTCAATGTGGTTCTCATTTTGTGTGCCTTTGCCTGTGTGTGTGTGTGCAGGCATGCACGTATTTTATGTATGTGAGAGAGCTTGTCAGGATGGATCCTCCATCTGAAAGATAAATAACCACATTACATGGGAGGATCAGGCCTGCAGCTTAGAGCTGACAGCAGATAGGATACTAGAAAAATCCACAGTCTTAAAGAGAGAATCTGGCTCTGACACAGAATCACAAACACACACATGTCGGCATCAGAAAAGTCTGACTTTTTACACACTCTCTACTCCGCTACTGCACAGTTTTTTCGCTCCCAACAATCAACAGTGACCTCCATACAAATAGTTTCTTTTCATTTAAAGACACTACGGACACTGTGTAATCGCTTAACTCTCAAATGTTATAATCAGTATTTGCATGTAAAGGGGTTCAACTACATAAAAGACCATTATTGATTTTATTGGTTTCACATAATTAATGATGGAACAATGTGAATTGTTTCAGGATTTGTTATGAAAAGCAGAAGAAATTTATTGAAGAAAATGAAATAAGCGCTAATAATGCTTCCTATCGCCTGAAATGTAAACTGTTTATCATTCAATAAGCAAATGTTACCTTAGTGTTACGTTCATAGCTCCTGCCCACTGCCTGCAAAGTACCAGAGCATCTAGAAATTTCGTAATCCCACATCACAATTACTTTATGATGTATGTGTTTATTTATTTATAACTTTGAAGGAAGCACCTGTAAGTGAGAACAGGGCATTCTTTGAGCAGTCTTAAATAGGGTGAAGATGCATTACATTAAAAGTGCAAGACGACTTCGACTAAATTTAAACACGGCAAAAAGCAAAACAACACTTTAACAGAATTATAGTTAATGTAAATTCAATTTCATTGTTCTCCCCAACAATCCTATATTGAATATATTTATATAACAGACACAGTCATGGCCCTGACTGTAGCTGTACTTTGAAAATCAACTTACAGTGACAGAAAGTTTCCTTTTTGTGCATTTTGCTGCTTTCGTTTTTATTTGTTTTGGGTTTTTTTTAACATATTTCTGTGATATAATGAAGAACATTTGTGAGGATTTTTTTATGTTTCAAAAACTTTTGTTAGCAAATAAATGAAATTTAATTTTGGCACTGATGTACCTGCCTTTTGGCCATGACTGTAGAGCTTTCCAAGATAAGTCAATATCAGTACGCAACTGTAGCATGGTCAACGGTGACCAACAATTTCAGCAAATTTTCTAATCACTCTACAGCTTTAAAAAATAGTTATCATATTTCAATATGAGATGCTACAAAGCAATTTCAATCTTCTGTAGGGCATCACATTAGACATTGAGTATAATGACTTCTCTCAAAAATCTTTCACTTACAGGTGATGGTTTTTCCAGGATAATTTGGATCATCATAGCTGCTGGTGCTAGCATGCTGTTTTTGTGCTAAGCAAAGCTACTTTCATTAACCTGTGTGTTCGATATGTGGCACATATGTGGTACAGTACTGATCTTGATTTGTAAATAAGTGTATTTTCCTAATAGTTATCAGGGACTAGAGCAGACAGTAACAAACACATTGTCCTTTGTATATATAACAGTAATAATTATGCATTAACAAAAATCCAACTTAAGTCAGTGAGATGTGTTATAACAAGACGTTCTCCATCACCCCACCAGTTCTTAACCATCCAAATTTTAAATACAACCCACTTATACATACAAGATGCATCTTTGACAATTGTTGTACTTTATGTAAAACATAAATGACTTAAAAATCACAAAACAGATGTGCACGATGGTAAAATCATTTTCAGGCTGCCATCTTTTGAGTAAAAATCCAGCATCACATTTTGTTTTAAAGTTAAGACACATGATGAAATAATGTTTTATGGTGGAACATTGGCGGGCTATGAGGGTCCTGTACAATACACAAGTCCTGCAGAGTAGGTCGGTGTGCACACAGTGGAGCAATAACAGAAGGCCTTCAGAAATCAACAAATAAACTGTTTAGATGTGTTTATACACAGTACACGGCTGCACAGCTTCATTGCATCTTTCATTGTTTGTGAAAGTTAACACTGCATTTTTGTGTTGCAAATAGTCATAAATTTCACAAAGATGAGACTGTGGCTTAGAACAAATGTGAAGAGTTCAAACAGACGTCTCAATTCAGATGTATTTGATTATGTTTCACAAAACAAATTTGCTTTGAATTCTGGGTAAATTAAACATGGCCGGGTTGCTTTGTCAGCCATTGTTCTTTAACTGCTCAGCTGTTGTTTTTCTAACTGAAAATACTTCATTTTTATTGTTTCAGGGGTTTCTACTGCAAAGATTCAGCAAAGACCTATGCATCTATACAATAAAGCTTACAAAAAATGTTTGCTGAGATGAGGTGGCCTTTTAGCTTGGCTCAGCACTTGAGTATATTGAGTTGAGTATATTGTCCTTATGACTTAATCTTATTTTGTTGAACTTGGATTCGGTTTGACATTTCTTTGATAAAACGCCATCTTTACATTTGTGAAAGTATTTAACTTAGATTAAACTTGTGTCATTGTCACTTCATCCTTATGACCTCCACTGTGTGATAACCTTTGCCAGAGACTCAAACATCCTCAGCATCCACTATCTCAACCAGGAAATTGTTTTCTTTCTGCAGACTTTGTTATAATGGTTCTTTAATGGTTCTTTTTGATCACAAAGTCACATCATCACCATGATCTGTGTTAGGAGACACCTTGAAATATTTTACAGCCTCTCACTTGCCATCAAAAGGAAAAGGGGGGAAAAAAGAACTAAAAAGAGCTTGAGCCACCAGAGAAACAGATACAAAATACAAATAAAAAATATATAAAAATTTTAAAAGAGAAGGATGAAGGAGACATAATTTCTAACTGAAGTAAGTTTTTTTTTCCGGGTTTGGTGATAAGACTATACTAAAGCCGTCTTTTGTCTCTGTGCTGTTTTTGCTGCTTTGAGTTAGGAGAAATAAATCACAGGATCAAACTAAGGGAAGCTTTAGCAAATGCCTTTGGTTGGGGAAGTGGAAAATAATTATCCACTCCACACCACATCATCAAATCATTGCTGAACAGAACATGAAAACCACAGTTTACACTAAAGCCTGTGACACCTTAAGGAAAAAAACAAACAACCAAATGCACCCTCTTTCCATTTTTCTGTCCATTTATCTGCTAAACTGTCTGGACTGCAAAGCAGAAAAATAAGAGAGGCTCTTCCAATAAAGAATTTAGCTGGATACAACCCAGAGTAAATCAACATACGGCAGATGATGAAGTAAGACACACTAAATGGATACACAGTAGTACTTGTTCAACCTCACAGGAGATGCATATAACTTACCACAGGTGTCCCTGTAGGGTTTAATCCATTTGTCTTCATGTCAAAGGGTTGAGGGTTGGCGCAGGAGCAGTGCTGGTTACGGCATCGTTCACTGGCAGGGTTAAGGTTATAATTTATTCACAGAATGATAGATCGAGGGAAAGGAAGAGAGAAAGATAGAAAGAATTGGATTGTTTAAGCCACAGAAAACAATAGTTAATAGACAAAACTGATTCTGTGCCCAGGTTGAAACAAAGGCAAAGGCATATTTTGTCTTGGAATGCATGGAATATGAAGGAAAACAATCAGATCTGAAAGTCCAGTTTTCTCTTTTCAAACTCTTTTCCCACAGTTTATTCTAACTGCCCTTGTTTAGGCTGTCCATGTGGCAGATGGGAAACATGAATTGTATATTTGAAAGAAATAAAGAAACAAGAGGTCACATGATAGATAAGACCTAAGTTTATTTTTATGTTTCCACCTGAAAAAATGTTCCCAGTTCAGTCATTGTCAACTCTGCAGCTGTGAGGGCGGAATGGGCAATCTTGGACTGAAAAACAAGTCTTCTGGTCCCAATCACCACGGAAGAGTGAGACGGGAAAAACATTACTGCTTCTTAATCAGCCAATCAACAGTAAATGCCAACCTTGTAAAAACGTCTGTGGATGTTAATATTACCAAATGTGAGGCAACAAAAATGAAACACAAAAATGCATTTTAGTCATAGTATTGAGGCTAACTTCAAACTGGCATGCTCCGTTTCTCGAAATTTAGATGTACAGCTTTGTCCTTATACATAATGACGGCCATTAAGTCGTCATTATATATAAGGTGAGCACATTGGAAACGTAATCACACAACAAAAGTGAAACTGCAATTGCAAAAGGTCAGAATTAGCCAGAAAGTCTGTACAGCAGTTAACTCACAGAGAAAAATATCAGCCAATCAGAGCACCATATCTTGTCCCCAAAAGTGATCAGTTGTGAGGATGTGAAATAATATAATACACAAAAGATACACAGAAAACGATCATCTAAGTACACCCTGAAAAACTAATGAAGCAAAATATCAAGTTGCAATACCTGAATCTAGAAAATCTATCATCTATTATCTGATGCCAGGACTTCCAGTTTAGCCAGCAGATATTTAAACCAAGTGCGACAGATTTCAGGCAATTCTGTGCTGCGGGTTTCCAATGAGCCCTGCGGCAGACTTGTCCAAAGATTACCCCAACTCTCGCCCTACAAGCTGAGCTCCCACCCCAACCCTGGAAAAGATAAGCAGAAGAAAACATGAATTGCTGGGTAGGTTGTCTAATGACAACCAAAGCTTTTATGATTAGATTTTAGCAAATGCAAGCCCACTTTTGCACATTACATAAACCTTTTACCTGCATATTACCAAAGCTTGCTCAAACGCGAGAGCAGTCAGAGTACTATTGGCAGGCTAAACAGGCTAAGCTCCTTGTTTCTGTTTTAAAAATCTTGGCCTTCACCTACATAATCTACACATTCTTGTCCAGAAACCTTTATAAAGATAAAAACCACAGTCACACATGACCATGCAAGAGAAAGTGAAAACGCTTTCCTATGTACACCCAATAATCAAAAAGCAGCATTATCATTTGTTTATCATAAAGAATATTAATTATAGCCACTTTCTATGATCACATTAGCTTTTCCTCACAGTTTTGGTGAACACTATCAGATTAGGACAACTTCTTTAAACTGTTTAGAACACATAGCACACAGAGGTCTGGCCATGATGAACCCAATCAGTACAGAGTGGTGCATCTAAGTAAAACACTCTGTTTTTCCTCAGGAGCAGCATCTGAAGTGAATCTAAGAGACAGCTGAAGATGGGCCAGTAAAGCAAAGTTGTTGCTTGAAGCAGAATTCCTGGTGAAGAGGGATATCCTTAAATTGCCAGAGAGAAACTCATGAGCCAGTGGTCTGTGTTGTTTACTATGTTTTCAATCTTCTCCAATGGTAAAAAATTCACATTGACTCACAGTGTCAGTTTTCTGCTCTGAAGGGGAGGATTATAAAGCATACTCTTATATAAAAGAAAAGAGATTTGGCATTTGAAAATATGTTTAACATGTAATTAAAACTGAAGTATTGTCACGATCCACAGTGGCAGACCGAGTGGAAAGTGTGTGGAGGACTCAGGTGCAGACACAGGCGAAGACACGAAACTGAGTTCAAACGAAAAGCGAGCCTTTATTTTGGCTGATGACATGGAGGTCAAACAAGGCAGAAGCACAGTGACGAAACTAAACTATAACTAAACTGGGAAACTGGTACTATGATGCCACAGAAAACTATGAATACAAACATGGTGGGTGAGAACACAGACGACGCGACACTGAACACAGCAAGGCTGAGGACTAAATACACACATGAGGTGATCAGGGAAAGTGGAGACACATGGGGATACAGCTGACTACAATGAAACATAATGACAACACAGGGGAGAGTAAACTAGATGCAGTGAACAAAGAACAGACTCTTTCAAAATAAAACAGGAAACACGGAGATGCCTCGTTTATTTGTTATTTTTCTTCCAAAACTTCCAGACTTTCATATAATTTTTTAAAACATGTTCACAATTTCTCTGGTTTTTCTGAAGAGGTTTTCTTTGGTCATTGGGTAGTTTTTCACTCATTTTCAGTCAAGTCTCTGAACCTGATCATTTTCAGAGGAAAACCTCGACCATCAAAAAAAAAAAAAAAACCCCTAAATGAGAGAGCACTTGGTTTTGGGGGGACATCTGCTGTGACTGGTTTGGGAGAGAGGAGAAAGACAGGATAAACCAACACAGACCTATGAATCATTCATAGAAAAGGCACCTAACTCAAGAGATGAACCAGTGTTCTGTCTACTTACAGCAGACAACTCAACATTTTTAAATTGTATTTTTAGGCACTTTGTTACTAGCAGCACATTCACTGAATTCATTTATTCCCATTTCTTTAGTAATAATTGAACAATTCCTTAGATAAAACAAGAGCTTTTAGTCAAAAAGTTGGGTGTGCAGTGTGTCCTTAAAAAACTGGGGAAGCTGGACAAAAGGAGGACAAAGGAAGAAGTGGCAAAACTATCTACAACAGACGAACAGTATCTAAAAGCCCTGTCCTTGGGAAATAGGACAAAAAAATCAGCAAGGACTTGACATGGGACCTTGGAGATACAGCTGGACCTTCATTGGATCTACTATCTGCTGATCACTGAATACTCATCACACATGGTCTCAGTGGAAGGGTGGCTGTCAAGAAGCTATTCTAAAGGGAAACAGTGAGAAAAAGATGAAGAACGCCAAATTACGCAAGAACTGGAATGAAAATCAGCAGCAATAGGTCTTATGGATCAAAATTTGAACTTTTGGGTGAAATTGTCATCAATATGAATGAAGGAGGTCAGAAGAAAGGTACAACAATGAGCGTCTACAGCCATCTATAAAACGTGATGGAGGTAATGCATTTCAGTTAGTGATGCTAGAGATCTTGTCCAAAACTGATGGTATGGATGCAGAACCATCAGACTTCACCCATCTGGAAATCATCTGATTGGCAAAGGCTTCATTTTTCAGGGTGACAATGAGAGTGTAGAAAGATAGATAAACATAATGGAACACCATCGGTTATGGATTGGCATCCCCAGAACCAAGACCTCAACATTGTTGAAGCACTGTGGGATCATCTTGATAGAGAACAGAACAAAAGGCAGAAACATCCATCTTTGAATCTCCTTCAAGACGTCTCGAGAACTATTCCTGAAGACTACTTAAAGAAATTGTAAGAACACTTCCCTAAGAGAGATTGTGTTGAAGAATAAGGGAAGTCATACCAGATACTGACTTTTGTAAAGTACAGTGTGAAATTTTGAATGTCACTAATAGTAGAAAAGCACTATAAAATTCCAGTCCATTTAGTCTATGTTCCTGCCACAGAAACATAAACATTATTCTCAGTCACACAAACACTGAAAACCATATCAAACATCCATAAAGGTTAAAGCATAAGGATAAATTAAATGAGCACTTCTAAATCAGTGAGCTTTAACATTTAGATTCCCATATGTCCTTGCACTTGCCTTTGAGAAAAACTTTCTGCTGTAAAAAACACAAGTGAAAACCATTAGAGAGTTCTGGCACAAACCCTAACATCACCTAAAAATGAACAACTGTATCCAGCAAAACGAACTGTGAATAAATACACACCAGAAAGGCCCCTACGTAAAGTGAAGTACAGTAGATTGCAATGAACTGCAGACAACCTGACAGCATGTGCAGCATGTGGGAGATATTCTCCATGGCAGCATTCAGATCCAGGTCTGTAACGACCATGCTAATGCTTGATTGTGTTTAATTTGATACAAATGAGGACATTATCCAGCAATTTACCAGGAGCAAGTTCTACACAATATTTCACTTCATTACCAAACGGGATAATATGACTGGCAGGTCATCTGTAACATATGTGAAAACTGAACTGTGAATTTCTTTAAACCTTTTTCTTTCCCGCTCTCTCAGGGGACTGTACTCGAGAGATGTGGTGCCGGTGTCATAAAGTATGCTTCCCTGAAAAACTGCTGAAAGATTTCTGACAGAAACAGGCCAACATCTAATTGGGCCTGGAGAAGAGGAGAATTCTAGCTCTTAACTCTTTTTTTTATTCATCCCTGTGTTTCCCATTAAAATAGTTTCCAGCCACTGAAAAAAGGATTTGAAACAGCCAGCCTCAGGTAGTACCTGCTAGAGCATTTGCCAGACCATTGGGATGAACTCTAGACCTGGTTCTGACGTTTAACTCTTTCCAATAACATTTAAAACCTTAAATTAAAAAAAAAAAAATCCATGCACATTCAACCACTATTTTTTAGGCCACCACACACTGAAAGCGCACATTTTTTTAGAAAATATATAGTGATTATCTTCAAAATCAGAGAGCATAATATATGATATAAACAATAACAATAGACAACACAAAAGTCTTACTTTTATTATCTGTTCTGTCACTTAGAGGTCTAAACATAACGCTTCAGTAAATCTAAATCTAAGTTAGACTAGCAACAGATGTTTAAACGTTAAACAGAACGCGTCTCATCGTATCTGAATTAGTCTTAGTGCCGTTGATAGTCATGTGGAAAATGTGTTGTGTGTGAAAATAGGACATTTGACAAAGGAAAGAATGTACAGTAAATGGTTCCAGTTGTGGGGTGGCTCATGATTTTGATCCAGCTGTCAGAAGAAAATTATGTTTATGGGGCCATTTTTTCACTAATTTGAATCAGCACATTAGAAATGCAAATAAACAATAACTGTAGGAAAAATGAAAAGTAAAATAAAATTAGAAAGTAAAAGTGATAGATTTCAGTCTAAAATGTTCAGGTAATATCCTGTCCCTCACAAAAGTAAGGAACCACGGACCTTTTATTCTCTTAATGTGTAGACATCTGTTTCATTTCAGCTCACTGCGAGAGTCTCTAGTGTGGTAGCAAGCAGGACATAAGGGTAAAACATACATGTTACCCCTCAGCCCCTTGCAGACACACCTATGGTAGCAATTTCAAAATCCTAGGTGACTTCCTTCTTGAGTTATCGCATTCACAAGATTTTCAGCAAACTTAACGTCTGACCTTTAATAAGTCGAGATCAATGAGATTCAAACTCGTCCCAGATTTTTGGTAGATACACCTAAATTATCAATTTGAAGTTTGAGGGATTCCTCTTTCGCTCTTTCACACACACACACACACACACACACACACACACACACACACACACACACACACACACACACACACACACACACACAGCAAAATTGCATATTTGTTAGTGTACCTCTGTGTATCATCTTAGTTTACTTTGTTACAGAAGCAGCAGTTGGAGACCCAGTGTGTCCGTTTACTTCATCCTCGACTTTTTCCCCCACCCCCATTCTTTTTTCTCACCCTTTACTTTTTTTATTTCAATAACGAGGAGGCTACAGAAAGTCTTCGGTGTTCCTCTTGGGAAAGAAAATATGTTTCGAACAACAAAGCAGGACAGGACAGGTTAATAAAAAATACATAAATAAATTTTAAAAAATTGAAGCTCCTAACGTCACCTCTTTTTCCAGTTGTCGCATTTACAAAGTGGGTCCACGCCACCCACCGGCTATTTAGGGCTGAGAGGTAAAAAGGAGTGAAGCAGCTGAAAGAGAACCAGACAAATTTTATGACAGCTTTACCGTCAACTGAAATTTCCCTACTTCTTTTCACAAGTTAAAGAGTCAGAGTACAGAGCTATTTTAGTGAACTCAGCTTTGGAATATTCTTAAACTACATTTGCAGCATGCATTTTGTCCTAGTAAATAAAATATTAAAGTCTCTGTGAAAAGTTTCAGAGAATAAACAATTTTAAACCGAATATGTCCATTGTCTGTCTAAAAGTACATTTAGTAGTTGACAATGACAGTGAGGTCACTGTACTGATTTAATGGAACAGGAGATTCACATCACGGATGTGCAGCTGATGAATCTGCAGCAACTGTCTGATGCTATTACATCAATATGGACCAAAATCTGTGAGGAATGTTTCAGCACCTTGTTGAATCTGTACCATGAATAATTAAGGCAGTTTTAAAGGCAAAAGGGGCTCCAACTTGGTACTCGCCTGGTATGTCGCTAAATGACTTAATATAAAAGTTTAATTCTTTGAGTTAGTATGGTTAGTAGTTTCTGAACACACAGAAGAAGAATAGAAGAGCAAATACATCTAGGTCTAATTGTAAGCAGGCGATTAATGTGCAGACTGGAAAAAGTGTCTCTGCTTCCAAGTGCCACAATCACCCCAGCTGGCCCTTCTCTCTCTCGCAGGTCTCTTACATTTTTCATAACATTCTTTAATCCACCTGGCCGACTACGCACACAGCATATCCAGACACATGCAAACATATGTACGCACACACACACAGACGCAATTACTTACAGTAAGTTTGCACTGTATTCCCAGTAGATGGATCCATGACCTCGCAGTGTCAACAGACCATAGAGAAAGATCCTTCAGCAATCAGTGAATGAAGGACAATGAGGACACGAAGAGGTCGCACACATAAATATATTGTGTTACATTATACATGATACATCACACAAGTGAGTTGTTTATCTCCAGCTGACAGGTTGGTGTGCAAGCTGCAATGTCTTGATTTCACACACACACACACACACACACACATTGGTTGAAGACTTGGAAAATGTATTTGGGCACAGGATCATCTGGTTTCAATATGTCTGTCACAAACAACTCTTAATATTGGCCAGATAGCAAAAAGATTTTTTAGCACTGCTAAGATCAGCAGTTGGCCAAAGAGCTCATCACTTCCTAAACCGAGCAGAGAAAATAGAAATATATGCCTTTATTCATTCCGCATAACAGCACATGTATCATATCAAATAAAAATGTGTATTAGCTTCAGGTACTTATTATACATTCAAGCTTTTTTTAACTCTTAGTAAGATATGAAGACGCTTCAACTCTCATTTCTGATGGCGCATCATTCCAGTTACTGCTGATTTGGAATAAACAAGAATGATTTGATTTCTATGATGCTAGTAAAATCCATCAATATTTTTTCAGTTTTTCTCTTATTTCAGTAGGCCATGCATCTATAGTATTGACCACCCATGTATATTGTGGATCAATATTAGATTTTTCATTTTAATATGTCAGCGAACAATGGTATTTGTCGCCGATTTACTTGTTTTCTATCCTTTCACTCGAATTTTGAATGTTCAGTCGCTTACCCCTGGCCCTTCTCATCTTGTGCTTTCCCTACTGGCTGCCTCGCTGGCTATGTTGTTATTGTTCATATCCTTAAAATCAGCTGCTTCCCCAGAGAGCATCTCATCCCACCATCAGATGCACTCCAACTCAGCTGCCTTGGACAGCAGCTGGAGGCAGCAGTCGTTCACCTTCTTCTCTGGAGATGTGCTGAGAGCTGGAAAGCCGCCCTAACGTCATCCGCTGCAGTCCAAGACAGTGAAGCTGTTAAAATAAAAGCAAAAAAGAAACTTTAATTTAATTATTTGATAATTTATTCAAGAAAGCATGTACAGCACAAATAAAAATATATACATACACCACTCCCTGACTTCCTACCAAAATCTAAATCTGTGTGAAATAATAAAAGACACAATATTTTTTTAAAAACATAATCCACCACATAAACCACGTGCTGGCTTCTGTTTAATTATGTGTTATGTTCTGGCACTTCTCCTGGTTATCTACCAAGCCAGCAGGAAGTCAGTGCACTCAACCAAAACCCAATCAGACACATAATCCCCAGTAAAACCACAATGTGTCAACTTCAGTGGAGAGACTTTATTTTTATTTTTTTTTAAATGCAAAACCCTCAGCCTGGACGTTAACATGTACTGTTAAAGCAGATGAATGGTATCTAATTGTTATGACAGTTGAACATCTGTTAAAACACACCTGAAAGTAATTCTGCCTCGCTTAAGGTTAAATTGTCTAAGGTTAAGATCAGATATATTCTGCAGACACTTTATGTGCCACCAAGCCACCATGCCTTTATCACATCCTTTTATCATGTCCTTTTTCACAAGGGGGTGTAGACAATAAAAGACAAAAGAGACTTGGGCAATTACAGGAGGCAGAAAAAAGGGCAAAAGTTAGAGGGAAAAGCAGATCTGTGAGGAAAAAGCTACATGAACCATGATACTCTTTCAAACGGTTATTGTAATCACTGCTAATGTAAAACATCCCCTCCTGTTGAGCCCAGAATGTCTTTTTATGTGTTAGATTTGTAGGTAAGCTATGGTTTCCTCCACAAAGCACAATGTATCTAAAACATTATCACTCTTGACCCCAGATATGATAAGACGTACCTTAACAGAAGGGCCAAGCAAAAAAAACTAAGGGTCTGAAACAGAGCAGTGGTACAGAATCTGCTTTCCTTCACCTCCCCTCTGAAGCGCTCCGTAAGTGAGATCGCATGTCTTCCTTAATGCCTCTGCTCTTATTTATTAAGACAGAGCCTGCACTCAGCTACCTTAGCTTAGCATAACAACTGGAAACAGAGGAAAAACAGCCAGCTTGGTTTTATCTAGAGGTAACGTCTGACTAGGAGACACTCAAGAGCTCACTTTATATCTATATGCAGGGCTAATTATGTGAAGTAACTTCCTGTCAAACCATTTCTTCCCAAGAATTCACTTTCCAAATACTCCTGGCAAAAGGATTCATTTTGTAATACACAGGTTTTTGTTCTGAGGTTTGTGGTATTAGAAACACTGATGTTATCACCAATTTGTTGATTAGTGAACTTAATATGTCAGGACTGTTCCAACCATCAGCCATCAGTCATTTCCTAATTTTTTCATTAAAAGAACAAGTCTTGACCACAGTTCTTGCTAGGAAGCAAACAGAGGTGTCCAGGTAACTGAAAAACACATCAGCACAACTTTTTCTTTTTTTGAACTATTTTTCACTTTTGCAACCATGCCTCATGGTACAGATCGAGGGAATATGGCAATTACAAATAGTGGAAAGTGCCTAGTAAAGAACCATGATTGGCTGGTCTATGCATGTCTAGAACAAAAGAAGCACGAAACACTAAAAACTGACTGTAATGTGACATGCATGCTTATTTTGTGTTCAGAGTAAGAACACACAGTAGTAAAGGAGTGTGAGTGCAGTTTTCTAATAATGAATATAGTTCAGTTTTTCAGACTAAGAATAAATTCATAATTTTAAGTGTTAGGTGCCTATACAAAAACAAAGAGATCTGCTTTCTATAACTATTGTTCATTGTAACACTGGCCAATAAAAGATTAATTCCTTATGCACTTTTGGTGGACGTGAATAAGAACTCAATGTGAAAAAAAAAAGAAAATACTGATAATAAACTATAGGGAGAAACTTTATCCTTTCAGAAATAATGGTTTTAAAAAGAGAAGAAGTGAATGGAATTAATGAACCCATTTGACCCTGAAATAAATTTGGCTCTCGATGGTTTTGCGTGAGTAGTCAACGTTAAAAATCTGTTACAGCAAACAGAGGCTCAGCTTTGGCTTTGATCATTGTTTGACTTTAATTTTAAACACAGTTTTCTCACAGATAAACTATACTCAGGACAGACATTCATCCACTGATCCACTTTCTGCTACTTATCCTAGGCTGGGTCATGAGGGCAGCAGTCTAAGCAGAATACCCCAGTTCTCTCTCTCCCTGGCCACCTCCTCTATCTCATCCAGGGGGACATCAAGCAGTTCCCAAGGCTGCCAAAAGATATCATCTCTGCAGAATATCCTGAGTCTTCTACAGGCCCTCTCCCTTTATGGACATGTTTGAAACACCTCAACCAAGAAATACCCAGAAGACATCTAAATAAGATGCCCCAACCACCCAAATTGGGTCCTTTCAATGTGGAGAAATACCAGCTCTCCACAGTGACTGAGCCTCTCACCTTATAGCTGCTTGTATTGGCATTCTCTTTCTTTCAGTCACTACTTAAAACTTGTGAGTCCATGGAAGCCAGAGTTTTGTAATTTCACTCAGAAAGCTGACTAAAAAAGGAGGAATGTTTGAAACTTTGATCTCACTTTGAGTGACCGTCTTCCCTCATTAACAGTACGGAGCAGACCGTTCCAACCAAAAACAACAAAGATCCAGATGTCATAAAGCCATTGCTTTAAAAAACTATAACCTCACATTCAGACATTATTAAGGAACTTTGTTACTTTGTTATTAGGGATTTTTCCCCTATTTTTAGGATTTAACAGTGTTGCTACTGAAATCTAAATAGGGTAATACAGTGAGCTCAAAGGCCATTCAAGCAGCTTCTTCCTAATGCAAACAAGCAATACATGTCTCCCTCTATAAGCTGATGCGCCAGAGGTTTCCCTGCGGCATCCTTTTCCCTATGAACCATTTGTTCCCACTCACCCCGAGGAGGACTCTGCTGACAGAAAGTCTGGAACAAGATAGCTGAGATCATGTTTTTCACACTCTTGTATTTCCAGTTCAGTTATAAATAATGCAGTCTCCATTACACACATGTAACTGAAAAGGATCATAATTGGAAAAAGTGTTGGAAAAAAGTATTCACTTTGCATTTTTTATGTCACTGGGGACAAATCCCTCACTACATCAAAGGTTTGTTGTTGTTTTTTTAAACCTGTGACTATTCCAGCCTATGACTGAACCTTTAGTGTTTGAACAACATACCAACAATCACCAAAACAAAGGAACAAATGGTGCCAACAAATCAAACTGATACTGAAAAATACTCAGCTGGTTAGTGTTGCTGCCAAAAATCCTGCTCCGAGCCTAACCCTGATTAAAGAAGGATGAGAATCAAAGCTGTTTGTGACAGAAAGACTTGTGACCTAAGATAAGCCTGTGCTTCTGTAGAGAAGGTATAGCGGATAATCTTAAAAAAAATCAGTTACTACATGAAAATTAATAACACCAATCAGTGTTAGCGAGGAAAAATGACTTCCTGCAAGCTCCACACCACCTGTGTGGGCAGCTGCACTGGAGCATCGGACTTGTGAAAGGTCAAGCACAGGTGAGGAAAGCGCAAAACTACAAGTCAAGTATTTTCTGTGGGGACACACCTCACTCAGAGTGTAGCTTGAGTTCATCTGACAATGCTATACATTTGTGATAAAATCTTTGACTCTAACAATGCACAACCGCACAAATTTGCTTTGTCTGGATGCTTTTAGAATGGAATCGCATTCCTCTGAAGAAGAAAAAAAAAAAGAGTAGAAAACAGTATCCTAACTGTTTTCCTTTCCGACTTCTTTAGACACCTCTGTTTCACAGCTAAAGGCATTACACTCATCACACAGACACTGAACTACTTCCCAAGAGCTCATCCCTGAACATCTGTGTCGTATAAATCACTCGCAGAGAAGTTACCTCACAAAACACCAGGTCTCAGGGTGACAGAGTGAGAGCGAGAGAAGCCCTAGGCTGTGACTGCCAAGCAAGAAAAGGAATCTAACACGCAAAATGCAATACATCATTTTAATCGCCAAAATACTGGAATTATGCTCAGAGAGGGATTTGTGGATAGATTCAGGCTGAAAAATGAGGGATGCAACAACAAAATGAAATCAACACGCTGTTGTGCTAAAATGTATCTCCAGACTCTAGTGCAGAGACATCCAAGGCTAAACTCTATAATGAATTATATCAAGCAAATATTCTACCTGACTGATACCTGGATGAAGCCCATCTACTGCCTAAGATTTGGTGTCAGCATTATGATCCAAAAAAGTTTTTATGGAAAACCAAATGCAGAATGACACACATTTATGTGATTTCATGGGCCACAGAGCAGAGGGGCAATACAGAAAAGAGTGAAGAGTCTGATGATGGCTTACAATATTATTATTATGATATTATTACTCTTATTATTGTTTGTTAAACAAAAACTTGACCAGTCCCGTTAGCAAGCAAACCAGGAAAACTGGCACATTTTTAGCATTTATGCAAAGCACATTTTAAAAGCATTGTATCATGCTCAGAACAACATCATCTACTTCTTTAACAAATGTACTTCATTAAAAAGATTACCATTCAAATATGACACCATCATGTTGTTTGTCAATGGACTAAAATGATATTTTTATAGTAGAGCAGGACCTATGCATCGCAGGGGACACATAAAAATAATATGTATAAAATCAGTCCCATATTTATCTCCTACTTATTTGTATAAATAAATAGGAGAAATATAAATATTAAACGACTGCAACAGCTATTTTTCCAAGATGACTGATCACTTTGCCAACAGCACAAACAGACCAAACAATTCTGCAGCATGTTAATTTCAGATACTGTCCATGTCTATTAGTGAGCAATCTTCTCTCTTTTCCTGCCTTTCTTGGCACATTAACTCCAACTCATGGTACCACCAGTAGGACACTGCCTCATGTCAACAACATATAGCTAAGATACAAACAAAATAAAGAAGCGCTCATGGAAACTTGACTCCAGAGCGCCACTGGATATATTTTTTCTCTTTTTCTTTTTTTAAATACTGCAGAAATAAAAGGCCAATCGTTTCCCAAAGTTCAGCCACACGTAAAGTTTGTATGCTTTCACAGTGATTACAGAGACGTGAAACAGTGAGCTAAACAATGCCAATTCACACAACCATCTGTTGAAACTGAGCCGCTTGGTCTAGTTTTAAAACTGAGAAGGCTGTGGCCTGTGGCAATGTCCATCAACTCAGTGAGACAGCTAAAGGTGACATAGATGCATATGAACCCATTACATGCAATACACTGCTGGTGAAGCACGTGGACTGAAACAGAGAAGTACTAAAGCCATGTGCCTTTTCTGACTCTTTCCTTGATCTGATTTGCTCTCGCCTTCCATCCCTCAAACTCGCTCCCACAAGAGATACACTGGAAACAATTATGGGTCTTGATCAGGCATACAGAGAAAAAAAAGTAATGACAAGGAGGGACCTGGTGAAAGGAGCAGGAGAGAATGAATAATAAGAAAGACAATGCTATTAAAAGTGATAAAGTTCTAATACAACTTGATCATAAATGTCTAGGGCTGACCCGAACACCATTTCTTTGGCTCCAGAGATTTTCGCACAGCAGGATCGCAGACTGACAGGAATATAAGTGTCCACCACCAGCCTGCATGTAGGAAACAACTTCAGCTAGGAGGAAACTCTTTTTCACATCTACAGGAGACAAAATGCAACATGTTTCATAACAAGGTTGTTCATGTTTTCCAAAGTTTCTAGTGGGGCTCATTTGGAGTCTTTGCTGGGCTAATTCTGGCCCCGGGGCCTTATGTTTGACACCCCTGACCTGACTGTAGTACTTCACTGACAAGCTGCTAATACCTAAACAAATTGATGCAAAACACCTGTTTATACTTCAAGGAATGCTGTGAATTATGGTTCGACACGATGGATGCTCATGCGCTGTCCCTGTTTGATGTGTGTGAAATTACTGATCCAAAGATAATAGAAATTGAAAAGAGGTCCTGCAAGTAGTTAAAACTGCTCTGGAGTCCAGCTGCTCTGAAGGCCAGCCACTTTGAAGTATAACATACAGCACAGTACATTAGCAGGCTTCCTCCTGCGGTACTAAAAGAGGCCAACACAAAGGAAATTGTTGGATTTTAGAAGGAGGCTTAATTTGAACACCACTCTAGAAAAGGTAGAGGTGGTGAAGAGCTGCAACAGAGTGGACTAGAAGTGTAACACTGAGGCTGTGTACAAAAAAGGACAGAGCAGGCTCTACTTGACAAAGTTCAGGTCTTTTAATGTGTGCAGCAAAATGTAAAATGTTGCATATTTTCTCGGTGTTGCCAGTGCAACTTTGCAGTTGTGGTAGCATCACAAGAGCCAGTGACACCAGGAGGCTAAACAAGCTGATTAGAAAGCCTGGCTCAGTGTTGTGTAGCCCCTACAACACTTGAGAGAAGGATGTTTCAAAAACCGCTGAACATACTGGACAACACCTGTCACAGCACACCAGTCAAATAGAAAAACTTTCAGCAGCAGGCTCCTTAACCTCCTAGGACCTGGCTTCCACATATGTGAACATCACATTTTGGGTTATTTAGACTAAAATACTAAATTTTGCTCTACATGGGCCTGATATCCACTTACGAGGACATAATACTGCTACTGTTCTATCAAAAATTTAAACGAATATCCTCATATGTGGCTCTTATTTTTCTTAAAAACAAAAATAAGGTTAAAAAAATCTGGTAATTCTTTGTTTTTACATTCATCGGGCCCCAATATGCCCAAATATCAAAGAGAAATTACAAATGCATGTCGTGGAAGAGTTCCTGTCTTAGGAGGTTAAACTACAAATAAGTACAGAAAATAGGAAATCTAACTTAACTATGTAATGATTTTAAGACACACTAGTTCATTGGGAAAGAAAGATGTAACTCACTGTTTGATGTTAAAGTCCGTTTTCTTCTGTCGTTGATGGCCCTGCTGCCCTGGTTGTTTGTTATTTAGGTGACAGCATCCCAACACTGCTAGCTAAAATACAAAACAAAAAACCGAAGCTAATAGCTGCCCGTTTCTGTTTTTGTTAGTTTTCCTTTGGTAATAATGTATGGCCACAGACTGACTTATTTCACATTTAACGTTTTAACGTTAACAGTTACTTTGTTGAAATAAATGGATTACACGGCGGTATTTTCCTGTTTCATATTGTCACGGGTCAGGACTCTTTGGGTTTTGTTTGACAGCTATGTTCTGTTGTTGCAGGCGGCAGCGTTACGGTTACCACGGTTACAGGGTGACTGTGTGTTTCCTGGGTGAGAGAGCGCCTTTTTGTTGTTGTTGTTGTTGTTGTTGTGCTAAGCTAATAGGCAGAATGCTACAGGCATATCCCTAAAGAATGTAGCCTCATGGGCAGTATAGTCCGTGCTGCAGGGAGAATGGACTGCCATACACGTTATGTGTCTGTGAGCGTGAGGAGGGAGAAAAGGGAGAGTGGAAAAGTACGAGTTGTCATCGAGCTGAAACAGGAGCTGGAAGCATGTAAGTATAATAATAACCACTGCAGCCAAGAAGAGTGCCTGACGAGCCCAGTTGTAAGTAAGCTATTAAGACTCGACTGTACACTGTGTTCGTGTTTTCCTCCGAAAACAATAAGTTCCGTTGGAGCAGCCTTTCAACGCCTCTCTCTGTCTCTCACTAGCAAAGTTGACCCAGACAACAAGCTATTTTTTGGCTAAGAGCCCAACACGGAACGACGTATTGACCAGAGGTCCCTTTACTATGGTTCGGAGCTGCGGACCTTCAGTAATAGTAATAACTCACATTCATGTAGTTGTAAAAAGCATGATAATATATTAAGTAATTCAAAGTATTCAGAATACGTTACTCTCATTGAGTAACGTAACAGAATACGATACAAAATACATTTTGGGGCATGTATTCTGTAATCTGTAGTGGAATACATTTTAAAAGTAACCTTCCCAACACTGACCACAGAACACCACCGAGCCACTGTTCCAGGCATGCGGATGACACTTATGTGAAAAACAAGTCATTGGACATGCCACAAATCACTGAACACATTAACTCAGTGGACAAACATATCAAGTTCACCAGAGAGGATATAAAAAAAAGACAGACTTGCATGACTAGAGTGTGAAATTACCATTTACCATTACCATAAACCAATGCGTACAGTATTTGAAATTTGACTCTTATAATCCATTGGAGCACAAACTGGGTGTCATCTGGACACAACAACACAGAGACACAGTGGCAAGGGAAGCAGAATATCCTGTCCAAAAGGCCCTGAGTAAATGTGGTTATCCCAGGTGGCCATTTGTCAAAACTGAGAAAATGCCTAAAGAATTCTCCAGGCAATCCAGGAGAGAAAAAGGGCAACTCCAGCCTAAGATATAAACTGGGGAAACCAAACAACTTCTGGCTAAGCAGATATCACAACACAGAAAAGCTGCCTCATCAGAGCCAGTCTTTCAATGATGAGGATGTGCATTTCCTCTTGGACAGGGAGAAAGGCTGCTTTGAGCAGAGTCAGGGAAGCTATCTATGTGAAAAGGGAACAATCATCTCTGAAGCAGGGAGAGGGCCTAAGAGTACATCTTTCCTGACTTTACGGTGCTGTGATTGCTGCCATTCCACAAATCTCTGTGAATAGTACTCATAGTCAGTTAGGCAATTTGCATATTGACAATAACGAAGCTGAGCTCGTTGTTCGTTGTTAGGCAGGGGTGCTAGTTTGAGTCATTGTGAAACTGTAGTGTTCATATGGCTGGGAAAACCTTCAGTAAACCGAGACTGAAAAAGTCAGTTCTTTGACTGATGAAGCTTTTCTCCCACTAAAATCACTGCGTCCAGATGAACAAAATCAACTTTCTGGCATGTGCCCAAACAATATAATACATGTACAATAGAAACATACATGCAAATTATTTCAAAACTGATGTCATGTTTAAGTGAGCTCAGAGAAACTATGAAACAGATAAAATACACAAAAAGGCCATCTAGGCTAAAGACTGAATCTTATATTTTCCTGTTTTCACATTTTATAGGCATTGACACCCACTGATCTTCACCCAAAGCCACCAAATGGTCCGAAAATGATAATTTATTACTCCTTATTTTACTGTGATTACTCATACAGCAGGGTTACAAGGTTTACGAAAATCCAAACCTTTTTCTGAAGAAATTGGTTTGTCATAAATTAGAGACACCCGCATAATTGGCAGTAGGTTGAACAGACGTCAGCCACAGCAGTTCAGGAGTTTCCCCTCACTGCTGGAACTTCATATGTGTTTGTCAATCTTCTAATGAAATTACTTGGTGTTTTCCCTTTTTCGCTCATGTTGCCCAGCTATGAATCAATGTCAACCTGATAAACAGTCCAAACTGGAAATGATCAAGATTCATTCAGTGCTCCTTCCCATTTTTATTAATATTTAACACTCTGAGACCAAAAGTAGGCACACCCTCCTGCTTGATTACCATGGTGATTCAGCTTTTCTAATATTAAAATTAAGTGATGTTATTGCTGACAGCTGGAACACCCACTGACCTCACCAAACCACACCAAATACAATCCAAACCTCTGGAACAATAGCTCATACCAAAAACATAACAAAAAGAGGGCAGCTGCATCCAATTTTCTATGTATGCAGCACATTGACACACTGTTCAGATCTGTATTGTTTCACCAGACTAATGGTATGTTTACACAGTGTCCCAGGCTTGTGCATAGGCGTTAAATTACGCAGCCAGATCCTGGATCTGCATATATGTGTATGTCACAGACTGATTACTCATACATACTAATTTAGAAACTGTCATGTAGTAGACAAACCTGCAGTGCTGAGGTTTGTCTGCTCTTCAGATTATGTGGGATAGCCTCATACTCTACAGGAGAAAGTAAAATTATTAGCAAAATCTTTGTACAAGCAGCAATGGGAGTATTAATATTTAAGTGTCTGTTCAGAACTGTACTAATATATTCAAGTTCTATCTCATTTTTCTCAGAGTCGAAAGAGACTAAAGTATGGTGTTCAGAATGTCGGAGAATTATTGAGTCTGTTATAGGACTGTTGCTATTTCAGCTGTGTCAACATGCAAGCAGCATTTTTTAAACATACTCCAGACAGACAACATCAAACTCACCTCTCAGTCCTGGCAGATCAACTAATAAAAGCTGGTCTCAGTGCCAGCACACATCATGTAGTCATTCAGCTTCTTCTACATTCCTTCTTCATATCCAACTGGCAAATGCTATTTAAGGCACACAACTTCAGCTGCCTTAGACTGCCTGCCAGCAGTCGCTGCACATATGCAAGCCACTTTGCAACCCACCTCCTCCTTTTGATGTCATGTCTGACACCTGCAAGGTCCGCTGAGCTCAGTATGTTTGGATCTTGCATCAGCTGCTGTTCTGTCTAACGACAGAGCAATGCCACCAAATATAAATGAAAGCAGATATTTACTCACTGCCCACTTGAAAAGGTACATTTTGCTAGTACTGGGTTGGACCCCCTTTTGCTTTCATAACTACCTTAATTCTTCATAGAATAGATGTAACAGGGTGCTGGAAACAATTTTTCCTTAGTGGTATGATAGCAGTAGATAGATGTGTCAGCCCCACAAGCAGCAGCTTGAACTGCATAGATCCATGCTTTTTGACTCATCAGACCAGCCAACGTCTTCTTTGACCAATTTTGATGAGTTGGTGAAAATCCTTACTTTCCTGTTTTTAGCTGACAGGAGTGATACCAGGCGTGCTCTGCAGCTGTAGCCCATCTGCTTAAAGATTTGATGTGTTTTGATACAGTGATGCTCTTCTGCATACTTGTAACGAGTGGTTATTTGACTTACTGTTACCTTCCAATCAGCTCAAAGCAGTCAGGGCGTTCTTCTCTTACTTCTGAAATTAAAACATTTTCAACCAAAGAACATGTCAGATAAGTATTCCCTTTTAGAGCATTCATTGTAAACCCTAAGATGGTTGTGTGGGAAAATCCTAGTAGATCAGCAGTTCCTGGTATGGACCTATGGACCAGACCATCTGACACCATGACAATCTGACAATCATGTCACGTTCAAAGTCACTGAAATCACTTTCCTTCCTGATGTTTGGTTTGAAATTCAGCAGGTCATCTTGGCCATCTCTGCTTAGCTAAATGTACTGAATTGCTGCCATGTGACTGGCTGATACACATTTTCATTAACTGCAGCAGTTGAATAGGTGTACCTAACAATGTGGCTGATGAATATAAATAGCAATGTTCTTTTAACAAGATTCCTGCTGACTGAAATGTAATATTTGCTGCTAGGTTTATGCTTAGCAGTTGCCAACATGACATCGTAATTTGCAGACAGTGTGTAAATAATGTCCAGTACCATGGTGGTAAATGGAAAGTAAAATTTTAACGTAAATGTGCTTCGTGATTCTTCACACAGGAGTGGATTCTTCATTTTATAATAAAATATTTTATTTTTGTACTTGTTACACCTTATTAGTCCTTTACACAGCTGCACAGCATGATAACACTGTTAACATGGTGTCATCAGTATAAAAAGAAAATGTTGAAACACTGCAAACACACACAATTTACATCCTACAGGACAACTGCTATTTTAATGGCAGGACACTGTATGTGATGATTGGCTTGTTTGTCCAGGTAGCGGATGTTATAAATGGTGGTGGTAAAAACTGTATGCAGACAAAAAAAAGCATACATATACAAATTGAAAATAAGTTGCAAAAGGCATGACAATATCATAAGAGTCCGTTCCACCAGTGTTGTTTTTCTCACTTGTGTAGAGCTCTAACAGAAGACCAAAGGATGGGATATGTGCTATGTAAACAAGAAGCTAGGACATTATTTATATCCAACATTATAATATTGTGGCCTCCTATAACAGAATCAGCGGATAAACTGGATGACGATAAAAACTAACTGGGTTGTAGCTATTAGGGTCCTCTAAAAGGACCAAAAGGGTCAAGTCCAACAAATCCAGGGAGGAATGGATGGGAATGCCAAAGAAAGCACTGGGTTTAGTCTGTCAGAAGGTTTCAGATTAAAGAAGAGTATCGTGGCCAGATAAGCAGACAAAGGACAGATCACTTTTTTAAAAAATCGCTGGTAACCGTACAGCTTCTCTCAGCAGAAGACATAGCTTGAGGTCATCTTTCCAAAGAGCATATGTTGTTTATCAGTTCGCTCATCCTAGTTTTTCCTGTTCTTCCAGTTTGCATTGCATTTTACATCTGAAAGCACATCATTTGGTCAAATCCCTGGGCCGCTTGCCTTGGAGCATTTTTCCACTGAAACGTGTTTTCACTTATTTCTGAGCTGTAGAAGGTTCATGCTCTCTGCCTTTCTTCCCTCACCAGCATTTTTTTCACTCTTGTCTGCTTTGTCATACACTATAAACAAACACCAAAGTTTGTCATTTATGAAGAGAAACAGAAACAGTCTAACACTTAACAAGTTCGCTGCTTTTGGCCACCTTAAAGGAATAGTTTGATTTTGTCACATACATTGTTCCTGGAGTATGTTTAGAGGAAGATGAATACCTCTTCGATATCTGCACATCCAAACGTACAAAAACTGAATATAAGCAGAAACTTTATTGCCTGGCTCTGTCTGGAGCACCGCTAAAGGCAAATCCACATATAAAGTTTTTCAAGTGGCGAAAACCCTCTTTTTATGTTTTTGTTCTTTGACGCACATAGTGAAGCATATTTTTGTACAGACGGCTATAAAGATGTAACAAATCTTCAATATTTATATAACACTATATGTAGAAAAGTACTTGCCCACCTACACATTACATCTGGACGACCTGCTCAGCCAATGAGACCTATGACACGAAGCTCTTGGCGCACAGTTACGGTGCTGATGTTAACAACAGAGGAGGTTTGGAGTTTTTGTTACACCAATTTCAGTTGATTGTAGTGGGAAGAAATTTTATGAAGTGATTTGTTGTACGGTGGCATCATATCCTCAAAATCAGAGAACTCATTACAAAGACCCATTCTTTCACAAATGCTTGTGAAGGCAGACTGTGTGGCTATTTTTCAGCTATTTCACCTGTCGCAATTGGACTGAAGACAAATGAATTCAAAGATTAATACTGTTCTCTTTACACATAGTTGTAGTTGTGGCCTTTTAGCTTTTTTTCAGGAATTACTGATCAGAATTCCACTGCCAGCTTTCTGGTTTCACTTTGACAAGTAAATTTCCCAAATAAAACTAAAAAAAATCTACATAAAAACACGCTCGTCTTGAGTTAATATGTTAAAGCCAACCTGACAGACTCTGTCAGAAACTGAGAAGCGTACATCTGAAAATGCTGAACTATCCTTTTAATGTAGGATAATATCCAAATATACATAATTGGTTTATTGGTGTTGCTTTTAAATTGTAAAAGCGAATCATTGCAGACCTACATTTCAAAGAGCATTTAATATTAAAATAGCACCATTTACTAAAAAAGTTGCTTTCTCAGTATCTCTCTGAGAATCCCTACTGTAAAGAGAAAAATCTTCCCTACCAGACATCAGTTTAGCTATATACATACAATACATACATATTCACATGTATTTATGTTCTTCCCTTTTAAGAATGGACAGGTAGGCATGATGAAAAGAGCCCATACTAAATAAAAATACTACTTGATGCAGTTCATCTGTCAAAATTTCAAGTAACAGGATGCGGTCTACTTTTCCTTGCAGGGAAATGTCCGATGAATAAGCAGCAGACGCATCCCCTGATGTCACAACAAGCTCACCCTGTCAAGAGAAGGCACTGAGGGCGGAGGAAGAAGCATCAGCACCTCTGCCCTCGCACAGGCAGAGACGGACGCAGACTTTTTGTGGAGAGACGTATGCTGTGAGACAGTCCAGTTTAAGCAGTGCAATCCAGGCTCTGAGAATTGTGGCAAAGAAAAGATGACAGTCTTGACGGGGAGCTTGACGTTGAGAAACACAGGTGCGTTTCTGTGAAGGGTGAGAGGAGTGTCTGTATGAAAGTTACAAACAAAACAAAATATACAGTATGGTACACACTCAAAACTATATAGTTACTATATTTTGCCTTTGAATGTATTATCTCTAATGATTGAGCACATGCTCTTGATTCAGCAAAATGAATTTAACATTAAGTTTTAGGAAATGTCTTATTTCTCTGTGATTCATGTGCAATATGCTGTGAGTGCACTGGTGAGCCAGGCTTTAATAGTTTGGAATTGTTGGAAATATGTAAATTTGGTTTTTGGGGACAGATGAAAAGACTGATATCGATCTTATTTCACCATATGAAGCTGAATCCAGCAGCCACTTAACTGCTCCTATACTAGTAATAGTGCTGTACTCAACCACTCATAAAAACAAAGAAAACAGTCCGATGTTTTACATTTTGTTTTAGTCTGCACTAATTTAAAAAGAATATAAAAAGCATACATTAAAAAATGCTGAACAAGTTGTTGAAAATCATTTAAATCCTGAGTGATTTTAATTTCTTCCACATCTGCAGAGAGCCAGTAACCCATGGGTCATTGAAAATGGAAAAGCAAAATGGAAAAGTATGACGTCATTTATCATTATCTACTGTACTTTATCTACTGCACGCTCAGTTTCTTCCCATCTACGGTGCGGTTTACACCAACCTAGGCAATCTGCTCTGGTAATCAATCAATTCGTTTGGAGTATTAAACCCCCCTTGTCATTTACTTGCCCTTTATCTTTTTTATCTTTTGTTTTCCTGCTCTTATGTACAAAATAGATAATAATCAGCTTCCTGAATTCTCGTTATCTAAATTTTCTTTACTGAAAAAGATAAATTACAATAAGTTAAGAATTAACTGTTGCTGTTCTTAAATGTATGAGAAATTACATTTCTTTTCTTACTTGATCACCATTCTTAAGAACTATATCGAGGAGTATTGTTAAAAGGAGTATTGTTTGCTTTCAGGAGCAAAGTGAAGGAGGAGATGAAAGCAGCACAGCGGGAGGTGAAACGCTGCCTGAGGGAAGCAAAGGACACCTACAGGAGGAAGGTGGAGCAGAAGTTGGAGAGGAACAATATGAGGGAGGTCTGGAATGGTGTGAAAACCATCACAGGCCACAACACCAAGAAAAGCACAGTGGGGGGGACTGTGGAGAAGGCAAACGAACTCAACAACTTCTTCAACAGGTTTGACCAGCCCACAACCCCCCCACCCTCACCCTCACCTTCACTACAGAGTCCAATCCCCACTCTCCTACCTCCCTCGCTTCCCCCCCTTCCTGACACCATGACACCCCCCTCCTCCAATCCCTCTCTCAGCAGCAAGACATCTCCCCCCCTCCCCTCCTCCCAAACATCTCCCAGTGTCACAGTGGATCAGGTCAGGAGACAACTGAGGAAGCTTCGCCCCAGAAAGGCAGCAGGCCCAGACAAGGTGTGTCCTAGGATGCTAAAGGCGTGTGCTGCTGAACTTGGGGAGCCGCTACAACGAGTCTTCAACCTCAGTCTGCGACTGGGGAGAGTGCCCGCCCTATGGAAGACATCCTGCATCGTCCCGGTCCCCAAAAGGAACCGGCCCAATGAGCTGAATGACTTCCGACCGGTGGCACTGACGTCACATCTTATGAAGACTCTAGAGCGGCTCTTCCTCAACCACAGGTACAACATGCCCAGGACCCACTACAGTTTGCATACAAGGTGGGTGTCGGAGTGGAGGATGCCATCCTGTACCTCCTACACAGAGCCCACTCACACCTGGATGGGGGAAAAGGCACGGTCAGGATCCTGTTTCTGGACTTTTCCAGTGCCTTTAATACCATCCGGCCCTGTATGCTTCAGGAAAAACTGAACAGGATGGAGGTGGACCCCTGCCTGGTGGCTTGGATCTCCGACTACCTCACCGACAGACCACAGTACGTCAGGCTGAAGGACATCACGTCTGACACAGTGGTCAGCAGCACAGGAGCACCACAGGGAACTGTGCTGTCCCCTCTTCTCTTCACCCTGTACACCTCTGACTTCTGCTACAACTCTGAATTATGCCATATTCAGAAGTTTGCAGACGACACAGCCATCATGGGGTGTATCTGGGATGATCAGGAAGAGAAGTCTGGTGAGGAACTTTGTCGCATGGAGTCACACAAACCACCTGCAACTCAACACCTCAAAGACTAAGGAACTGGTTGTGGACTTCGGGAGGTCTAGAGCAGGTCCACTGCCGGTTCAGATAGAGGGGGAGGAGGTGGAGGTGGTCAACAAGTACAAGTACCTCGGGCTGTGGGTGGACAATAAACTGGACTGGTCATGCAACACAGAGCACCTGTATAAAAAAGCCCAAAGCCGACTGTACTTCCTCAGGAGGCTGAGGTCTTTTAACATCTGCAGGAAGCTCCTGAGGATGTTTTACCAGTCGGTGGTTGCTGGAGTACTTTTCTATGCTGTGGTGTGCTGGGGGAGCAGCACAGCAAAGAGGGACTCATCCAGGCTGGAGAAACTGATCAGGAGGGCTAGCTCTGTGGTCGGCATGAAGCTGGACACTCTGGTGACAGTGGCAGAGAAAAGGACATTAAAGAAACTGATGGACATTATGGACAATGCCAGGCATCCTCTGCACACAGCCATTAACAACCAGAAGAGTCTGTTCAGTGACAGGTTGCTTCTCCCAAAGACAAGAACTAACAGACTTAAAAACTCCTTTGTCCCACACGCCATCAGACTGTTTAACTCCTCTCTGGAGGGGAGAGGGAGGGGAAACAGGAGGACAAAGGAGGGGGGAACAACTAAGCTGTAGTGCCTCTTCACCTCACTGTGCAATACCTTTTGTGCAATACTTTTGTAAATAGTCAACAGTGCAATAGACCTCAATACTTGAAATGTGCAATTCACTTGTATTTTTATTTTTTATTCCTATTTATTCTATTTATCCCCTTCGTATATTTTATTTATATTGTCTCTGTATTTATATATATGTGTGTGTGTGTGTGTGTGTGTGTGTGTGTGTGTGTGTGTGTGTGTGTGTGTGTGTGTGTGTGTGTGTGTGTGTGTATTTATATATATAATATTCTGTAACTCTGTAACTTCTGTCGGTGCTGTGCTTTTTTGGAAATCGAATTTCCCAGAGGAACCCACCCGAGGGATTAATAAAGTTCTATCTAATCTAATCTAAAAAAGAACAAGCGTTCAGATTAAGGCAAAATACCTCACTGTTCACAGGACGGCTTCATATCTGTGTAGAGGAGCTCTCTCTCTGGGTATCCAGGACACTGTAGTACATGCAGAGGCATAGAAAAAGCATATATTAACCTTTATTTATGCAAGAAGTGAAACTCTTATTTTTGGGAAAGTCTTGGGCTTGGATGGGCAGGATTACATGGGAGAGAGCACACACACTCCACACAGAAGTGCCCAGCTTGGGTTCAAATCCAGGACTCCTTTGCTGTGAGAAAACAGTGCTAATCACTGAGCCACCATGCTGTAACATTAGATAATATCATTAGATACTTCTGAGGTTGATAAGTTACTTTATTACATTCAACATGGAACTACAATTTCACTCAGCTTGGTTTGGAGGTGATCTATTACCAGATACGGCTTAAAAACAATCAGTACCACGGGGAAACTGCTATCGCCAGGCAAGCTGGCAGTGGAATACATGTCTGCATCTTGTAATGGTTTCAACCTCACTGTATCAGTTCCAGGTCTGGCTGGTGACAATTTAGGAATGATAAATGTGTCCTGTTGGCCTCCTGTATCTCAAACTCGCTTCCCCTTCTCCTCACAGCCTGGTTTGTTTGGCCCGTTTCTTTATCTGATCATAGTCCAAAAAGAGGATAACAAGTGAGCCGCTTACGCTTGGTGCTGCCGTACAAAGTCTGCAAACTGCCGGTCCTTAGCGTAGAGCTCAATGATGCGTATCCTGTCTTGGATTTCCTACAGAAAAACAGGATATATGTCCAGAAGGAACATTACATCACAGGCAGATAAACAGTAAACTCAACAGGCTGCAGCTTAGTGAAAACATGACATCAGAAAAAAGCCACAAAGAATTTTAAGTCAACAAAAGGCAGATGGCAATAAAAACCCGATATTAATTATTTTTCATCATAGACAGGTAAAACGTGTAATTAATATGTATTGCTCTTGGTGTGTAACTTCCTCAAAATTCCCAGCTGCACTGCACTCTTTTTTTGTTTTTTGGCCCAAACAGCAACAGCAATTTTCTCACAAAATTCGAGCCAAACAGTCTTCTGAGTGTTGTATAAACTTAAGCCTGGTGTTTTATGTGTACAGAGTAGACAGGGTGACTTGGGAATTACTTCTGCTTACTAATCCAAGAGTTAAAAGAAATAATGAGGTAAAGAAAAGACAACCCTCTCTTCTAATTCAACCACTGGACTGTAGTTCTCTCACGAACCTCCCTAGTCAGTTCGCTGTTCTCATAGATGTGTCGTATCTCCTCGCTGCTGAAGTCAGTGGAGGCCTCAGCGCTGGCACTGCTGTACACGGGAGCTTCAGGGTAGCGGCGGTAGTAGTGACTGTAGCCTGTGGTCGCTTCACTCTCATACATGGGGTTGTACTTGGTCGCCCTCTCTAAAGATGGGAGACTCTCTGCTCGCCTGCAAAATGACACAAACAGTGAAGTCAGTCGCATGGTAGAGAAAGGGTGGGAAACAGAGTCACACATCCAGGAGGAAGAAGTCAGGAAAAGAGCTCCGCGGCCATGAAAAATGTTATTGTACGTTTCATCAATAACTTGTGCCCATTAGAAAGTAGTACATGGGAATAAGAAGTTGTAGCACTTATTGATGAGTGGCTATGAGAAATGCAGTCTGTTGTTGACTCACTATAGCAGCCAAGCTCCATAGGGCTATTATAACACGTAAGGCATGGATGAATTTGACAAATGTTGTTTAGCAGAAGCTTTAAATAATGACAAAAACAGATGTGGACCAGATATGAAAATATTGCATGCAATATGCTGCAGTTTTACAAAGGAGAAATGAACCTTGTCTACTCCTCGCTCGCTGAACTAGCACACACTCTCTAATGAGGGTGTTCTGATTGCTCTGTATAGGATCCAGTGTGTGCCAAATTCAAGCGACTGCCTTGACATGTGATAGGGTAAAATGAATTCAACAATAAAGCCTCTCAAAATCAAAATATAATGGAATTAAAACTAATTTATCCATGCTTCATGCGTAATAATAGCATTATAGAGTTCACATAGTGTGGCCAGTAAACAACAGACTAGTTATCTTGAGGCCACGCATTATTAACACACACACACACACACACACACATTTTTATTCATCAGCTACACAATGATTTACATCCTCCGTAACACTGTGGGTCTCAGTAAATAAGATGTTATTGTGGAATAGCCTTTATTAGGCTTAGATAAGCCAGCCTGCTTGTGCCAGAAAGTCAGATTCCAGACTAGTAGAAAGCCTAATGTGTTATGTGTTTAAGGCTTTTCAGCAATAGATCAGCACCATATCTGATCAGTTAATTGGCTGAGGTCAGCACAGTCATTCTCCACAGACAGGTCCGGGATCCATGCCAGACAGATCTTTGTGTGTGTGTGTGTGTGTGTGTGTGTGTGTGTGTGTGTGTGTGTGTGTGTGTGTGTGTGTGTGTCAGAGGAATTCAGGAAAGGAGCAAAGCAGGACACTCCAAACATCCAGGCAGCAGGAGACGATGGCTGTACCACTGTAAGTTTAGAAGGATAAAGAGATGGTACAGTGGAAACTTTGACTGTGGCGACTGGCCTGGGATTTCTCAACTTAGTCTGTCCCCTCAAGAAAATAACCACGCTGATTGCATGGAAGAGGGTTGGTCATCAAACAGACTAAATTTAAGTATTTCTCTTCACTATCAAACCATAAAGTATGGTTTCTTTCCATTTAAGACTGACTGACAAAAGGATTTAGTGTTAATTTTCCTATTTTAATCAAATTTAATATCCATTTAAAGACTGAACCATGAAATAATTGTCAGAAAAAAAATTTCTGGCAATTTTTTTGAATAAATAAATAATGATTTGCATATATGATTTTTAATTGGTATCACACAAAACTCAGGTATCAAATACGATAGACCAGGTGTTAACATTTTCCACTGTAGCATGCACCATACGCACTAAATACAGCTCCAAATCTTAACTGAAACTATTTAAACTGTTAAATGTGGCTTCAGTGGATGAATCTGTAAATGAAAAACTGAAGTTCTGTGAAATATGCATTATATTGATACTCAGGTGTGGAGTGCACTGAAAAGCTGGTTTCTCAGTCGTGAACATGCCCTTGAGCCTTCTGAATGGTTTGCCCACTGTAGAAATCTAAATCCAACAGCTTTACAGAGAGGCAGCGAGATTAAAAGCACAGTCATAATTACTAAAGTCAAACAACATTACAAATATCCTGTAAACTCTTAACTGCAACAGAAATCCAAATTCTTTCATTATTAAACCATCCCCATGTGCTCTGTGGTGTTGAAATGACTCTTTGGGTACTAACAGCATTTGACGTGCACTCCTTACCGTATGGGGTCCTCTGACTCATCCTTGTCATACTGATCCCGTAAAGTCCTGGCCAGGAAGAAGATGACTCCAGAGGCCACCAAGAGGAAGCCAGCTACAGAGGCAATCGCTATGCCAACAACCAGCGGCTCGGACACATACTCCTCGCAATGTTCTCCTCTGTACCACCAGTTCTCCCCGACGCGACACCTGGGGATGACGTTGGAAATTTTTCAAAACCGCGATAACATTTTTTTCCAGTGTTCAAAAAACGAAAAAGACGAGAAGCATTGGAAACAGCAGAAGATGAAAATGCTGCATCCCACATCATGATTCATACATACACGTCATGCGTCATGTTGTAACGTCTCTTTCTTTCACTGAATAACAAAAATCTTTAAAAAGTCATCACTGACGACAACAAGTCATTAAATCATTAATACTTTTGGAATAAAGAATCAACAATTCACACCACTCGTTTGGAGCACCACAACACTTTTGTTGGACGGTGTGAGGTAAACAACGATCCAACAGCATCTGGAGCTGCCTGTGTGTTTTACGATGTGGTAGTGGGTGTGAAACAAATGTTAAGCACTCATCTTGGAACAAAGGCCCGTCCTTGTTTGTTCATAATCACTCAAGTTAAGCACACCACATACAAAATCGTGAACATAGCCACTGGACATATTTCTGTCACTGATGTTGGATTGTTCTTGGCACGTCATCTTGTGCACAACTTACACACCACATACAAATTTGCATGTTTGGATATAGATGCATATGCACAGATCTTTAGTCACACAAAACAAAGCCTGTGATCATCAGGAATGTCTTGGAAAATATGTAAAAGCATCTAAGGTAGTATAAAATTTAAGAAAGGGTTTGGACCATATCACATTAAACTGAAATCTTTTATCCTGGAGCAGAGAAAATTAATCACCATGTTAATCACATCTTAGCGTTACTGTTTTCAAGTATGTACAGGGCAACAAAAATAAATGTCTTCTGGTGTAGATAACTGAATATTAACTGGCAAAGTTTTGAGCCTTTGCAGATTTACTAAAATCTAATACATTTTATTTTTAGGCACCTTTAAAAACCCTCAAGGACAAATTACATTAGTACAGCAAATTAAAGACATATACACAACAGTGATCAAAGTAACAATTGACTAAGACTATGTTACAATGAATGGTATGCATTTCTGAACAGATGGGTTTTGACCCATGATTTAATAATAGAAAGAGAATTTATGGTGGAAGTGCACACCAAAGTCATGGGGCAGGGCAACAAAAGGCTCTGAGTCACTAAGTCGTCAGAAGAGCAGATGGAATAAACAAAAGAGAAGCTGAAGCGGAGTATGGGAGAGGGTAAGGTCAGAAAATAAATCTGGGCTGGTCTAATTATATTTTGTACCCAACAAAGATATAAAACATAATCTTCATTTTATTTACTTATTTATAATTTGCAAGGCCAGCTAGATTTATGGGGAGACCCAGCTAGCACTTGAAAATCTGTTTATGTGATGGAGTACTAGCCTCACAAATCTGCAAACTCAGACACACTATCCAGCACACAATCTCAGATCACTTCCCCTAATCCCCGCCTGTCACCCACCTGCAGATGGCTCCCTGGCCAGGGATGACGTCGCATTTGCCGTCATTGAGACAAAAGTCAGTCTGCAGCTCACAGATGCTCTGACAGGGCAAGCCATCCACGCTGAAATACCCAGCATTGCAGACGCACTCTGCCTCCCCAGACCACTTGTTCACTTTACACTCAGCGTACTCGTTACACGCCTGGAACTTACAGGGATCGGCCTGGTCACCTGTAAAATAAAATAACCTTCTCAAATGTGCATGGTCAAGAGAACTCAGACTACAAATGAACTACAAATTGAAATAGCTAACAACAAACGGACACGTACTAGTTGGCTTATGTAATCCAGCTGAACCCTGGAGTTAGTTACTATACCGGGATATGTCATTCTACTCACACTAACCGGTTGGTCAGAGTGAACAGTAGATAATGATATGTGTCAACATGGCTGCAGTCCAAGGAAGCCTGATTATCTCATTCCAGCTTATCTGTTTGTGACGCTCAGCTCTGCCACAAGTCACAATAATTCAATTCAGTTCAATTCAATTCAGTTTTATTTACGGAGAGCTAATTTTAAACAGGAAGAAACCTTCAGCAGAAGCAAACTCAGCAAGGGGGAAAAGGGGTTGGCAAGGTTTTGTAGGCTTTTGCGCACTGTGCTATACTTTGCCTTAGAATACCTTAGAATACTTTGCAAAGCAATATTCTAAGGTGACAATGAAGTAAGTGTTTAAAATTTATGGAAATAAGCCAATTGCCTTCTTTTCATGAGTTTGTTATACAATGCTAGCATGAAAGCATTTAAAAAGGCTAATTTAGATCCCCAAATACATGCAAGGAAGTAGCTAAAGATAGCTGGTGACAGGTGAGACTTTCTCATAGAACAGTGGTTCTTGGCAACAAGAACAGAAATAGTGATTTCTTTAGGAGACCTTTGACAGGGATCTCAAGAAGAAGTGCTGTCCTTATGACAGCACTGGTTGTCAGTGAGAGCATACCTGATTCAACATCCAGTGAATACTTGTCAATGGCCAGGTTCATGGTCTGGTAGGCTGTGTTACAAAAGTCCTCCAAGATTAAGTAGACAGTTGTTGTGACGCCACGAGCCACAGGCTTCCCGAATTTCATCCGGCTGTTGACTACAATGCTCCCATTTCGGAAGTTCAAGATCTCCAGGTTCTCAAAGTGACTGAGGTTGGATTGTAGGTAGGGCACAAGCTAGGGAACAGTTGAAAAATGTGCAGTTTGATGTTACAAGCAAAAGGATTTTACACAGGATTGTGAATAATGAAAATAACAAATACTGCAAGACGCAGGCATTTACCAGCTCGAGGAAGCGTTGCTCCAGAGCTTTGTACTCTGGGGAACTCTTGTTAAAGAGATCCTCTGAGAAGATCATGTTGGTCACCCTCAGACTAAAGAAAACCATTAGTGCTCGTCCAGGGTTTACAGGCATGGCAATACTAGCCTGGTCTGTGCCGTGGCCCACACCTATTGGGAATCCGGTGCTGCCCTCCTCTGTGTGGTTAATCAAACCATAACCATACTGAACCACATTATAACCATGGTCTCCAGTGGTGGTATCGTCCAAGCCATCATCAGTAGTCTGGATCTAGGCGATAAGAAAGTAAAATGATTTGATTATCAGATGCAGACAGCATACATTTTTTGTTCAAAACAAATCTTGTTTGATTCTATTGCTTTACCTCCACCAGTAAAGGCATGTCTGTGTCAGGCTCATCATCAAAATCAGGGTTTACATAAGAGATACGGGTAAAGGGTGACTCCCTCTCTGGAGACAGAGCAGTTGGTTGGGCAGGGCCCAGAGAATCTGTCACTGGTGGTTCAGGAACATCTTTGTTAACCAGTAAGATTTCATCATCTGTAAGATCTTCTCTAGAGATCTCTGGAGTTTCTGGAGGCTCTTCTACTACAACTGGAGCTTCAGACAGAGCCTCTTCATTTCTTTCGTGATCCTGATTTTCTACTGATTCTTCCAAGCCATTCTCTTCAAATACAGGTTCCTCAGGGCTGGCCGACAGCACATTAATGGCTGAATTTTCTGGTCTTAGGGTGTTAGCCTCCTCATTATCAGGTGGAATATCTGCAGGGTTAGACTCTTCTGATGTCCCCTCAATGGAGTTATCGCCAACAGGAAGAAGACTCATCTTCGTTGGCTCTGGCTGTGATGCTTCACTAGTTATATCTACAGCATCTGGAATTGGTATTTGGGCAGGTAAACCCTTTTCTTCCTTGGTTTCAGTTATGACAGTAAAGATTTCAAGTTCCTCTATAATCTCAACAACATCATCTGGATTCTCCTCTTCCATAGGTACAGCTGTAGGTCCAAATGTCTCTTCCTCAGCTCCAGATGTAACATCTGCATTTATGGTGATTTCTTCTGTTTTCACCTCTTCCTCTGAAGCAGTTTCCCCAAGGGACATTTCCTCCTCTTCTGGAGTGATTGTAGATGGTTCAATTAGCCCCTCCAAAACATCTGGGACTGAACCAGAGGCTTCAATTTCTACTGGGGGTTCAGGCAGTGTGACGCTTCCTGGCAGTTCAGCTGGAAGGTCTTCAGGTGGAGGAGGTTCTACAGAGAAAATCTGCACAGTATCCTCCAGCAACAAACCCTCCTTCTCAATCCCTGAAAAAACAAAGATAAGAAGAAACTCACTCTCTATTATAGAAGATATCTGACATATGATATCTTATGATATTATGATATAAGAACTAATGAAAAAGGTAGTCTTGTATAGCTGGAATGCTATGTGGAAAAATAAAGCATCATATGTAAAATTGCCCAAATAACACTTACCGGCAGCTTCAGGTATACGGAAGGTCAGATCAAGAGCAGGAGATGCAACTTCACTCTCCTCTAGAACAATAACATTATTTTCTATTGTTGCCACTGTGTTGGTTTCTGAAGATTCACTTTTGATGTCCTCTTCCAGCGTCAGGACCTCTGGCGGCTTATCAACAGCACTGATCTGCATCACAAACAGGAGCTCTGATTGGCCAGTCACCAGAGGCAGAGATTTTTAATCTTATCCCCAAACACCCTTTTTACTTTGGTGACAGTGGGAAGGAAAAACTCCCTTTCAACAGGAAGACACCTAGATATATCATGAAAGTTAATTATAGTAAATGCCTGACTTAATGCAAAGCCAGACACATCAGGAGGATTATGTGTGAGCCATGGCAGAGAATGGAGTGATTGCTTAATGCCAACTTTAAGGACACTGCTGGTATGTTAACCAAGCTTTGTTGTGAAATACTGCTTAATCATCTTTTATTAGAACCACATCTAGTGTTGAGGTAAACACTGTGTGTGTAATTAAAGACTGAACAAAGTTAGTTGAGAGTTAGTTGATGGTGTTGCGGTGTTTAACACTGTTGCCTCACATCAAGAAAGTCCTGGGTTTGAATCCATTCTGGGGCTTTTCTATGTGGGTTTTCTCTGTGTCTGTGTGGGTTCTCTCCAGGTACTCTGGCTTAGGTTACATGGTGATTGTAAACCAACCTTAGGTGTGAACGCAAAAGTAAGTGGCCGTCTGTCATTCTGTGTTAGCCCTGCAACAGATTGACAGCCTGTGCTGTGACAGGTAAGACAAGCTCAAGCCCTCTTGCAACTCTGAATTGAGTAACAGGAAGAAAGTGGATAGTTGGAGCTTTCAATATGTATTCTAATGAATGTGTCTTTGTGTTGCATATACTTGTTAACCAAGAGGAAATGTTGGTGCCTGGTTAAATCACGTTACTTTGGTGAAGTGTGTGATGATTGAAGACTGCACAGCTGAAACTTGAGCTACCTTACAATAATGATTGTACCGTATATATATATATATATATATATATATATATATATATATATATATATATATATATATATATATATATGTATGTATGTATATGTCTGTACATCTATGTGTCCTATCACCTCCTTATAGGTTGGCATATCTCAATGAAAATGTGCACAGACATAGTCACACATACAGCTATCATTAATATATTTTTTTAGAGAATTGCATACAGTTTTTGTGAGTTTTTGAGTGCGTGTGTGTGTGTGTACTCTTTCTATTAACTGCTGCTAAACCACCCAAGTCTTTCTGAATAACTGCAGAGTTTTTATTTCAATAACTGTATCAATCTATATTTCATATAGATATATAATTATATGTTCTTGTTCCTGTGCTTTCACATTAAGTCTTAGTGGTCCAAGTCTTAGTTTTGCTCATGGACCTTGTGTTTTTGTAGTGCATTAAGCTAATTCCCTAATTCCTTTTTATAGTTAAAGAATTTCTACTATACTACTTTTGCTATTGTATCTATTTAGTTTGATGGCTTATCATAAGATTCATATTTCTCATAACAACCAAATGAAATCTTTATTTAAACCGTTCCAACTTCAAATCAGGGTAGAAACTCTCCAACCTCATACCATGTGTCAAATTATCAGGCTATGCTGAAAATGTGACCAAAGCAAACCGAACTGTGATTATCATTAAAAGCACACTCAAACACAAGAGAGCACGAACAGAGACATACTTTAGATGGTATTGCTTGTCTAGATAAATTCTCAAGTGCAGTCTCTGTTGACTCATGGCGCTGTGGTGCACTGCAGTCTCTGCCCAAGAATAGCAGTGGATTATTACAGCAAGAACCAAACTAATCCTCAAAGCTTCACTTCATCCTTGCTAGTGAGCTCATCCCCTACCTGCGCTGGTGTAGTCTGGATAACATCTCAAGGCAGTTACGGGTCTTCACCACGGTGTCTTTTAACAAAAGCGATGTACAAATTCCAAGCAGCTGGATCGCCTGGAGAGAGATTGTTTTCATGATAGCTGTGGAGGTAACTTGTTACTCACCATGGCTCCGTCTTCAGTGTTGATAGAGTGAGGAATCTCAGACACTGTGGAACCACAGAAGAAACAAACATTAACAAAAACTGACATACAACACACAAACGTGCCAAATAGCCTAAATATTTCTGCCTGCCGGCGTATTCAAAATTCTGTTAACTGTTAGTGTTTCAGCACAGACTGCCTGCTTTTTGACGGCGTCACCTCCAGGGGTAAATATCTACAAATCAGTGCTAAAATCTGGAATAAATATCAGCCACTGTGGTCCAAGGCTATTATTGCATCACCACCAAGGCAAAAAAAAACAAAGCCAAAGCTGTGTCTTTAAGTCCCCAAGCCACATGTGTCAGCCATATGAGAATGTTTAGCCATCATTTTAGATGTCACAGCCAATAACTAATATGGAAATGAGAGGGCATCCATCTTTAAAAGTGCTTGCCTTTGCAGTAAACTAATGACCTGCAGTCTTTAAAAACACAAGGCTGAAGAAATCTCACAGGAGATTTCTTTAATTATATGTTAACGTATAATTAAATGACCAAAGTAAAAGGTAGGTAGGATATTGACTGCCTGAGTTTTTAGGTGGCATATTTAAAAAAAAAAAATCATTGTGTAAAGGTGTCTGTGATTGGGTGAATGGGATGAGGTCACAGGTGAGGCAACGTCTGTTTGGCTAAAGACAAAGATTTCTCCATTGCAGTGTCGCCAACATTTAGACATGTTGACTACTCAGTAGTAGTTACTGCAATATTACCATCTGCAACTTTGTTTTCACTTTGTGAGTCTGTTTGCATCTCTATGTTGAGATCATTTGGGGAAAATGAACAGCTCAAAACACTTACTGCAGCAGAAACTACCACAAAGCTGGCTGCACAGCTGGATCAACTCCTTTGCAAGACGGACTGTAGTTGTATATGTACTCATGGATTGGAAAGAGACATTAAAGACAGACACAAGGGATTCAAACAGCCTATTATTGAAATACAGTATGTATTGTTTTGTTTTCTTTTGTTTTTAATCAGACCTGACCTGTGATTCTGTATATGCAGTTTTTATATCCCACTGTAGTCTCACAGGACTGGCTTATAGTTTCAGTTGGACCAACCAAAGTTTGTGACCCAGTTTTGCGCTGTTGTCACATCTTGGCAAAGTCTACAGAGAACATAAAAAATTGCAAAAGTACTCAAACAGTCTTTGAGATAGTTCTTGCCACAGAAGGTGTCTCCAGGAGCATATCTTGCATGGATAACACATTCACAGACTCACAAGGTTAAAATAATCCCCGCTTCAGTCTCTCAAAACTCAGACATCTGCATAAATATGTAGAATCTGTAGGCAAGGGACAGGATTTGGGGGGATACGTAAAGTAGTGTGAATGCTATTGATCAATATCTATGATAAACTTTAGAGGAAAGCAGGTAAACAGTCCATGTGGAGAACAAAACAGCAATGACATTATTGCAAACGCACTGATTAACAATGACTGTATGTTTGTATTCTCTTATTGTATTTTCAGCATCATGGTGCACTGTGGGCAATGTTATTATCACATATCGACACTTCAAAAAAACATAGGGAATAAAATAAACCATATCTTTGCTTTGAATATGCCTGCTTCCAGTCTGACCATCTTTAAAGGAGAGCAATGCTAAGTAGGTGAAGTCAATTTTTAAGAGTTCACTGTGAAATCCAAAATATGTATGCCCAAAAAAAGAAAGGATTACAGTAAAGCCTAAAAATCTAAAGCTCAGATTTCAAACATCCTTTCTGCTGAGTTCTCCTTTGCTGACCATTTAATGACGAGGATTTAACTGACACACTGAATAAATACACAGTTCCTATAACTGATGACTGTTATTTGTCCATTAAAAATGGCCCAGTTGTGGGACTGAAACTTGTCTCTGTCCATTTGACAGAAAGAGAGTCAAATAAAAAACAGATGAGACTATTAAAAGCCTGGAATGTTTTCTCAAGTGACGAACGGTGTGTTTTAATATCAGTGCAATGTCAACAGCGTCTCTATTTGACATGACACATGTAGGTTTGCCCTGCGATGCACGCACCACCTTTTCCAGTGCATTCCCAGTGACTCCACTGCCATGCTGGCAAAATAAATCTCTGCAGTATAGTGGAAATATGAGCGTATCAGTTTAGGGAATATCTTTAAGAAGACTGGCAGTAATGCACATCATCTTACCACTCTCCAGCTTTTTGTCATCTAGGTCTTCAATGAAAATTTTGTTGTCCTCACTGATGGTGAGGACCACAGTGGGGTGCTCCTTGAACTCCCGATAGGAGTTCTCCACTTGGTTCGACTGTAGGGTCAGGTAGTTCAGTTGTTCAGCGGTCACTCCTGCTCCATTCACCACCACTGTGACGGCATAGTCCACCACCAAACCACCAAACCTGCTGACACAAGTATGCTGTTGTTATATTATATCAAGTTCATATAGTGATCCAGGTTAGGCCTAGGGACAATTTTAATATAATTTTCCTATATTTTGGGCAACTGCACTCTCATATTGTACTTATGTTATGCTAATTATGATTGAATTCTTCACTATAAATATATTACATTATTGATAATCCCCACCTCTAATCTCTCTCCTTTAAAGCTCCCATTACCGCTCCACTACAGCAGCGAGTTTAAATATTTAATTTAAAATAAGCAGAGAGGGTTTCTCATGCATTTTCATGACCAGTATATTATTATCCCATTCAATAGTTTACATTTATCCTTTGCACACAATTACACTAAAGGTATTAGAGGGAAAGAGGAAGAAAATTGTTCAGGCATTAGCTTGATTTAATGATAAACCTTTTTTTAAAAATTGTAGAACGCTAACATATAACTGATGAATCGTGTGATTTATTCTTGCTTGGAACGCAGGAGTGTGACTGTATAGCGCTAAAGGAGCCGAGTCAGCAGAATGATCAATATCATCATAATAAACATGGAAACCTCACAAGAGATTCCAGAGCCTGGAAAAAGCCATCTATCAGGCTTCATTTGACTACTGGGAGCCCTCCATGTCCATGCTGACCTAGTTTGTTGGGTTACTGGCAGACAGCTGAGCATGTGCTGACCCAAAGTCAGCCCCATTTAGAAGGAGATCCAGTTCACAAAAGGGCAGTCAGGCAGCGCTCTGCTCCTGCTGTGCCTTGTAAGTTGGAGTTAGAAGTTGCATGCAAGGTTGATTACAGCAATAAATTCATTTCTTACTCACCTATTTAATGTATAGCCATAATTTCATGAATAAATAATATTCAGAGTACAGTTACCAAAAAAACTAATGACTGCTTCTAACTATTATAACTATGTTTATTCAGGTATTGAATGTGAGCAAACATACAAGGTATATAAACGTTGATTTCATTGCACCTCAACAACAAACTTTGTACCCTACAACATTTATCAGGCCTTTTGTATTTACAATTTTCTACACAGATTCATACATTGAATAATAAATGAATACTTCAAACAGACGACATGTGTTGTTTTCTCTTGTTTTCCAGAGGTTGTGAGAAACACATTACTCTCAAATCTTACTGTTAAATATGAAGCCCTGACCAGTTAGCGTAGCTTAGCTGTAAACAGCAGGGAAGACTGTTTTTATACAACCCCTTTGCAAAAAATGTTTTGGCGCTGCGTAAAATGTAAATTAAAAACAGAATGCAATGATTTGCGGATTTCATAAACACAAATTCACCGCTGTGTAAACAATCTTTAAAATGCCTGTGAACTGAGATCATGTCCACGTATGGCTTCTTTTGTGGATGGCAGAGCTTTAACCTGCATTTGTGGATGGTGCTGAGGAAATGTTCTGGAAACGTTCCCGAGCTCTTGCATTAATTTCCATGAAAGAAATGGGCTATTTTCATGCAGTGGCATTTAAGGGCCTGAAGACCAGGAGCTTCCAATACAGATTTTTGGCCTTGTCCCTTGTGCACTGCCAGTCTTTTTATCTTTTGGTGGTATTATTCCATCAAATTCAAAATTATTTAATATTTGTCATGAAATAGCCTCACTTTAAGTATTTGATATGTCTCCTGTGTTCTGCCATGACTTAAATATGGATTTATGGATTTTTGTGTCCCAACCCTTTACACAGCATCATAAATGTTGTGGAATTGGGTTTATATGTCCAACGATAAAATACCAGCACACCTAAAGCTCAGTAATCAGTGCATAATAGCCAATGTGTTTATTCTGCACACACAATAAAAATGTCTAACAAAGTTGCATTTTATGAAAAGTTATATCAAAGCTTCTAGGCGCTGCTGGATTTAACGATTCCTGGAAGTTCCTCGTTCCAGTCAACGATCCAGCACAGCATATTGCAAACTAAATTCTTAAACTGTCATTTATCCCCTTCTGCTTTTGTTCAGCTCAAACAAACCAGTTCAGTTTAGCTTTCCAAATAGCCATTTCCCTCTGTTTCCAATTTTTGTTAAGCTAAACTAACATGGTGCTGGCTGAAGCTTTTGTACCAGTCCCACATAAGCATGAGACCTCTCATCTAAATCCCCATGAGGGAACGTACAAGCAGATTGTTTGACCCTGCATTCTGTTTGTTGTCCATTCACTTGCCTTTTGTAATTCCCTTATTTTTCTCCATTTCACCACACAAACAGGTTATTTTTGCCGATAACTCCACTCATTTCCATCCTTCCAGGTAAAGCTCAGATTATCGTCTCTATACAGGAGCACCTGCTCACTTGGTTCGACCCACCCTGATCCCACTTAACAGGTGAGTGACTGCGTTAAGTCCATTAACACAGGCAACTAGTGACACAGCTTAACACGTGCCCACGCTCACAGGTAAACACAGTGTGAGATGAAGCTGGGGTCACACACATACACAGCTCTAGTTAAGGTTGATAGGGATCTGTGGGCTTAAACACAACACAGGATGGGGAGAGCTATTCAAGGTCGAAGTACCAGAGCAACTACTGATGACTCACCCCTCTGCGTCATCTTGCGGCCTGTGTGAAACAAGCGAGATCTGTTAAACTTCTGCCGAGAGCTCAAATCACGATACAAGTATTACAAAAAGAGGCGGCTTTAAAAGGCCATTTGTTCTGACAGCCATAATCATTGGAGAGAAGCTGACCTGAAGTCAGTTACAGACACACTTTTAAATCCAGGAAGCCCCTCCAGAGCGTCTTCTATCTGCAAAGACAAAGTTGACCAGGCATCAGAGTGGAAACCGCAGTTAATTTGTTTCTTATTTCGAGTGGTTTACAATGAACTTGCTTGCCAAAATAAATCTCATTTATTGTTCCAAAAGGACTTGTTTCGTTCAAAGTACTCGAAATGTCGTCCCCGGATTATTTTCCTTAAAAGACAAACTGCTCATAGAAAACAGCTTGTAGTGGTTTTCAAGGCCTTGCTTCACCACACTAACATGAAAAAAGAAATAGATATAGTCGTGTCGTCCTGCAGACTCACTGACCCAGTTTATTAAATCTTCCAGAGATGAAGAAGTATGCGTACAGGTCTCCAGGGTCTTTCGTCTGCTGACTTCTCCTCCACTTCCTCTTTCTTTACACTCATTTACCATCAGTCCCTATCTTACCCTCCACTCCACTTTTCTTCTTTATCTCTTCAAGGCACGCAAACTTGCTTGTATGCATGACGTTTCTTGCTATAGACTACAGTATGTCAAGGTGTGTGCAGATGTTAGCTGTCCAGGAAATCCCCGCAGAGAATAAAAGCAGCTCAGAAATCAAAAGAAAAAAAATACTGAAAGCATTCATCAAATGCAAAACACATACACGTGTGTGCACAAAAAAATGCACCAAATTGTCTGTTTAATGTTTTCATTTGCAAGGTTTTGTGCATCCGCTGCCAGGGAAAAGGCCTGTAGGCATGTTTACTGAATCTTCCAAGTACCTGTAAAACCACTGGATACCTGTGCAGCGGCGTGCATGTGCGGAAGTTTATGTATTCCCAAGACATGAGTCATGAAGCTGGATTTTCAGCACATTATTATTTCACCCTAACCAACTGTGTATCATAAAGTCAGTGTGTTTTGAGCCCTTGCCTAACAGTTTGAGTTTAACTACTGCTAAAGTGCGAGTTATTAAAACTAACAGTGCTTCAATCACAGACCATAAACCAGTAGATATAGAGAGTCCAGGCCAGCGCCAAGGCTCAGATGGGAGATATAAAGGGAAACAGACATGAGGAGCCAGAGCTAGAGGCAAACCTTTTCAGCGAGCTGTCTGCTGAGTGTTTGGTACTGGAGGCTGGCCGGATCAGCAAGGCTCTCGTTGTACATTTCTCCTGACAAGAGGATGCTTAGCTCCACAACCTGCTCCAGCGGAGCAGGAGTAGGCGGTTGTACGGTTATATCATTGTAAAGCTGAGTAGTGAGAAAGAGATAAAGATGCACTTTAGTTAAGGGCAAATGATCAATCCCAGTCTGCAAGCAATCTGTGTTTACACTCACAGGACTCTCCTCTACTCCTGGTGAAATGGCAGGGGAATCCTCCTCCTTGTTTTCAGCTGTGTCTTCTAGGTGGTTAAGTTCATATGCAAAAGAAAAAGGGATTGTCGGTTTATTTGAGGTGGATGTCAGCTTAAACGTTTGGCAAGTGCCATGATTAGTGATAGTTATATGGATTAGACTGTCCTTACCCTGACTTCTTGCTAAATCTAAGGGTCAGCTGACCTAAAGCCAAGTTCACATACCGAGCACTTAAGGATGCACACTCCAAAATACAAAACTGCACACTAGACACGGGCCAGACACAAAAACAGCAAATCTATATCAGGGTGGTTAAATAAAAGGGGGATTTTTGCTACAGATGCCAGTATAATCAGGTAAAACACTGACCTAGCTCAGGAGCTTCAACGGATTCTGGTATGTCTGGTGTTGGAGTGCTGTGAAACACAGGAGGATCATGTTAGCGACGCCGATACAACGTTACACAATTATGATATAATAAAAAGGCAATAAGCACAACTATTAATGGCTTATGCACACTGCATGTAGGGTCGGAATAAGAAGTTAATGGAAGCAAATCCAGTTTCCCAGTGTCTGAAAATTATTGAAGGTTAGATTTTTGTCTATTAATTTAGTTTGTTAAAAAAGATTTTAAAAAAGAGGCAAAGACTGAGATCCAAGCAAGTCAGAAGCAGTCAAGCTATTTGTAATTGTTTATTTAAATTAGATAAACTGTTGCACCATTGGCTAACAGGACTCAACCATATCGATATATAATCACTACACTAAAAAAATAAATAAAAAAATTATTTCTTAACTTCCTTTCAACTAATTTAATTACTTGTATATTTTGTATGCAATTTTGTTACAGAAGTACAGAGTAAAATGTTAAATTTGTGGAATCTTGTCAAATGAAATGTACTGGATTTGCATAAATTTAGAGCATCTGAATAAATAAACCTTTGATTTTATATATTTCACATGAATTTGACTTTGTGTTTATTGGGGGGTAAAAAAAAATATTTTTTTAAGTGTGCTGTTCAAATGAGCTGTAAAAGATAATAATTATATTATTCTGGGGGGAAAAAACATGTGATTCATGTGTTTACCAAATACCTTCAAACATTTGGTGAAATCGATGCTGTTTATACAACTGTGAATGTTACTGCAGACACATTGTTTGGCATTTCTGGGCACGATGGGAAACATGTGATATCCAAATCATGTGCATGTTGCTAACATTTGATTGAGGACTAGGGGAGATGCATGTATTACGAGGTCCTAACTTTCAAAACCAAATTTTGTACCAACTCAAACTCACTAACCAAGAAAAGGTAAACATGTTCCACGTTCAGTAATTTCAGGTTGATTTCTCAAAGCCTTCAGCAGATACGTCAACGATTTTTTTTTTTTTTAATTCCCAAGATAATCCTGAGTCAGTTTTAGGACGGCTGGTTTAGTGGTTTCTGTTTAAAGCGTCAAAAAAAATGTTTTTATGAACATGGTGAAACAAAATGGGTTTTTTTAATAAAAATCTCATATTCTTTAAACATCAGACAGCAAAGATGTAGCTGGAGTAAGAAAAAATAAAATGATGGAAGACAGCTGACCTCAGGCCAAGCCATTTTACAGAACACTGCAAAGACAAACTGGAGTTTCAGAGTCTGAGTCAAACTTCATGTTTCCACATGACATGAATAATAAAAAACGATGAGAATTATAACAGGTACGGTTGTATCTCAACAGCTTCTTTGCTTGGACCCCTGTTAATATTATCATTTAAAGAGAGAACTCAAACAGACAGTGAGCATAAAGACACATACCTAAATCTATGACACATAAATGAAAAAAAAAAAAAAGAAGCCAAAACAAATAAATGTGAAAAATCATGTTTGATAAGTGATGAGTGGGAATATGAACAGGTAAGGTTGAAGAGCTTTGACAACCTTACCTGCACATATGTTGCCAGGACCTGGTGGGCTCACTACAGATAGTGGTAAAAGTGACACATTTACAAAACACAGACTTAATAATGAGATCATGAACGCATCATTAAAAGGTCACTTTGGGGAAAACAAAGCAGAGAGTTTCTTTTACCTCTTCAAACTGGGCAGCGACATTCTCTGGAAGTGGAAAACAGTTTCATGAGCCAGCTCCAGAGAAAATCATGTTTTGTACTAATCGCATATCATTTTATTGTTATTTAGTTACCTTTTTAGCCAGAGTCTGATGCTCCTCTGACGTACTAAAGTAGCTGCCAATATCCCGTGCAGAGACTATGCCCTCCTGACATCGACTCATCCAGCTTTGGTACTCTTCTTGCTCTGGGAGGCGGTCCCAGAAGATCTTAAATGCCTCCCATATGGTCTCCTGGCACACTGGTTAGACCAGAGAAAGACAGCACCCTCTTAAAAAATTTATCTGGAGAACTTTCTTTCATAGTAATGTTTTCCAAGTTATTTTTATTGGGGTGAAACTTGAACCCTAACTTAAATGTATGCTTGTTTGACAAGGAAACCACGACACACGTTCATTAGCTGAGAAATAAGATCATATTTTATGAGTTTGACTCATTTACAATCTTGATATCATTAGTTAGAGTTTCTGGGGGCCCAAGCTAAATCATAAATCTATCCATTTCCACGTTGATGTCGTGATATAACTCTCATACTGGGCGCTGATCCAAAATCAGTGCACAGACATATGCTCCAATCTTCTTCTCTAATTAACAGTGTCCACAAGGCTGCAGTGATCACTTCTAAATCCATATCTAACTTGCATAACAAACCTGCCCATGCACACATATAAGAAAGAGCTAAATGTCTGTTTTTACTGTAACTTTTGGCTTTTTAGAAAAAATCTTTTTTGTTGTTGTTGTTGTTTGTGTAATATTTGTATTTTTTGTCTGCGTGAATTGCTAATTTCATGAACTATTCCAAGCGAAGTACTTTAAAGCAGCATTACCTACTAATATGCAACTTGGCTGTCAAATTGCATTGTGGGTTATTGGTAGATAATATAAAAATATATAATGCAGTGCTAAATTGTGCAATAATCCTTTAAAAGCACACCAGAACTCGTCGGCAGGGCTGGTAAGATGCAGTGTAGGTAACAACGGCTTCTTTTAATGGAGACCTGATGTTGTGTAGATGCTACCAGTGTGTGTGGTGTAATGTTATTTCAGTAAATGAGCCCAATAAGTGGAGCAATCTGTTTTGATACAAATCTAATGAAGTCTAATTGAGTCTGATGGATCTTATTGCGTAAACACAGCAAAGGTTAACTCTCTCGTCCACTGGAGAATTAAATCTTTTCACACTGTAGACACGCAAAGGGGAAGATACAGAGGGGGCAATCTCTCAAAATCAGTTTGTTTGTTCTTTTTGGTGCCATCTTCACACCTTGGTGTGACAGTGACAATGAAACTCCATTTACAATATTCATTTTTAACACCGATTCACACTGGGTCTTACCTCTGAGATGAAAGTAGCTCAGATGGTTTGCAATGACTTGCTCGGCGGTCTCTTGCGCGCACAGTTTGACTCCACTTGGAAAAAGGATGTTCCTTTTCTGTCGAGAGATAACCGCGTGGCTCTCACGCGATGGCTTCACCTCAGATATGTGAGTGATGCGTGGAAACACCACAGGCTCCTGAGTATAAGGCAGATCAAGGTATCCCATAGAGGAACCTTCCATCATTGCATCTGGGGTGCACAACAACAACAAAGTTTAAAATATAGAGTTTGTGTGTGCATTTAGGTAAGTAGTGAACGCTTGATTTTTAAGTCAACTAATGCCACGTACCTGTCTTTAGGTCCAGAAATATGACCATTAAACCAAACACAGCAGGGTAGAAAACACATTTCCACGAGAGGATGCTCATGTTAAATCCGTGATTGTGCTTAGATCCGTGGCCTTGGGAAAGGATCAAGGAGATACGTGTTTCGTCTCAAGTCACGCAACAGCAGTAGGACAAACTGAGTACGAGTTTGCATATTTCAGAATTCTCCAAAGAAGACCCCAAAGAATAAGAGAAGCCCAATCACAAACCATTTGCTGACACAGTCACACTGTGGGCTCGCGCTTTCCTCTGTGCCCGGGGAGAGGTGTTTCCCATGGTGCTGAGAGGACAGCTCCTGGCTCAGGTAGATAGGCAGATGGCACTTGAGAGAGAGGAGGATTTTTTAATGCTCTCTAATCCTGTTTACAGTAAGTCTTTTAGGAGAGCTCACCAAGAAGTTACTGGAGCAACACTGGGAGGGGAGGGTACTTAGTGTGGAGGAAACGTGGTCAGAGAGGAGGTAACAATGGCTACATAAAGGCCAAAGAGCAGCCACATGTACTCTATGTATGTAGAGGAATGTGAGGCAGGTCAAGGATTGAGTTGGCCATTAAGGTCATTTTGGGGGAAAAAAAAAAAAAAAAGAGTCCCTTTAACTGGCAGTCACCCAGTTAAATGTGCACTCAGACTCATGAGCTCAAGAGATGACATTTAGCCACTTGCTATTTCGATGGGGTTTAAACAGTTTTCAAACTGGAAATCTGCTTCTTCTTGCCTTTGAGTAGACCAACTTTTTGTAGCATTTACAAAGAGTGTTTGAACACACATTTGGAGGTTGAAATTAAAATAATATGATCCTTAAGCAAAAGTAAGTATATTGTTAATTATTGTGATATTTAAAACGTGGGTCATGTAATCTCTCATATAATCTTAGATTTGCCTAAAAATGTGAAATTTTAGCTTCATATACCAAAATGCTTTGGGGTTTGTTTTTTTTACATTTTAAAATCTGAGGCATCATCAAAACAAACAAGCAAACAAAAAATGAATAATAAACAATCTTTAAAAAACTCACATTGCTAAGGACATTTAGTGATACTTTCTGGGACGCAGGTAAATCTCAGAATAATTTGAAAAAAGAAAAAACATGAAATTCTTAGTCACAAACTAAGATCATACTGGATTGAGAAAATATGTGCAGCAGATAGTTTAACTCAAACAGAACAGAATGTTGGAGTTTCCAGAATTTCATATCACAATTCCTAGGTGACGTCTTTCTTAACACCTTCAGAAAACCTCTCTGAAGATTTTCAGAGTTTTCAGTTTGAAAACTCTTACGTTGCCTTGTTGGGTGACAACAATATCCCATCACCCTTTAATGGCTGTGGGGTAACAAGAATCCACTACTGACAATAACATAGCGTGTGTACCAACTCACCAGTCAAAATAAAACGCTTCACAATGCACCAGTTTGTAAATCATTCTTCACAAGGACCAGACTGGGCTTATTAACTTAAGCAATTTAGTTTCAAATATAAACAGCAACAAAAAAAAGACACATCAGAACAAGCATCATTTTTTCTACAAGTTTTAATATACAAATGAAACCAAATGTATTTTGGAATCAGTTTCTGTACATTCATCTGACAAAATAAAAAATTTAAAAAAAAATCCCAAAGAGAACACCATAAAGGTGTTACACAAGAAAACGACAACTGAACAATCTGGCAAAAAGGGAAAACTGAGAACATTAATAAAGGACTGAATGGGTCTTCAGCAGGTCATTACACATGCTGCGTGTGTGCCCTTAAACTTTTTTTTGCGAGGTGTATTCATGTTAAATTCATAAAGTTATCTATTAACCAGGACTTGAAAGTCATTTTGCAGGACAAACCCAGGCAGGATAACAGCACAGGCCAGTGAAGCAATTTGATATGAAAGCAATGGCAATTTTGCACTTAATTCCTTTCCTACTGTGTTTCAAACAAGAACATCTGTTTATTTTTCACAAAGAAAAGAAAAAAAAAAATTGGCCGATATATCAGATTAGCAGACTTTTTTCAAATGAAGTATTGGTCGGGCTCTACAGAGAGTCACAGACACACACTGTTATACACACTTTAACTTAATTAGAGAAGTGGGTGACTGCCGGGTCTGTCTGTAGCTGGGAGGGAGAGGCACAGTCCTGTGGTTTCAAATCATATATTTTTCTAATGAAATTCAGTAAGAAAACTCCTGTCTATTAAATACCACACCGACGCTTCTTACATTTTGTCTAAAGTAAATCTCATCTAATAAAACTTTGATACAAAAGAAGGCAACATCAGGGACAACCTGGATAAGAAAAAACACACAACTGAGATCTGAGCTGAACTGAACTGTCAGTCGGATAATACACGAAATGTCTACCAGATGCCAGCAAGCTGAATTCAAACTACAAAAGCTTAAAAGAAACCAAAGATCAAAGCAAGGGGGATCCTAATAGAACTTAAAAAAAAATTTTTTTTTTAAATATATCACTTTGCAAACTAAGTTTTACCACTGTTATGCTTTCACACATTATCTGCTTGGGCATACTACATAGAAAATTGAATTTTAATATTTCTTTATAAAATAGTTATCAGTATAAAAACAAACAGTAAAAAGTCTGGATTGATTTGTGTGTCTAGATATGCTTTTATTTTTTTTCTGCCCTTTATTTTTAATTAGCCAATTCTTTTATATTCACTAATAGGACCCCCAGGTAGTCAAAGGTTTACATTTTCAAGTTAATGCATAAAATAAAAGAATCTGCTTTAAAAGAAATATTTTCAGTTCACGCTGAAATGACCGTTGCTCAGTATGAGCAGTGATTTTTAATGGCTACAGGAATGTGATGTGCTCAACCGCTCAGCTGCTTTCCTAGTCTATTATCCAGATTCTGATGTCGGTAAAGGTTAAGTACAAGATCTCGGATTTCATCTCGCTTCCTTCGCACCTGCTGCCGTGAAAACCATTGTTCTAGGTGTAGTGGGAGGTCAAAGTGCACCACGGGGTCCTGAAAGCAGAAGCAGAATTATTTATGCTGTCCTTGAACGCATTATTAGCTAAACTAAATGTGACGTTAAAAAAGTGCTTTACCTTCAAAAAGCACTCAACGTATTGTAGCAGGTAGAGGCCACAGTCGCTGCTGTTATCCTGAAGGGGGACGTGGCAGTGTGAGCTTTTCATCTGATCAGGACCAAAGTCCCTCGGTGACCCACGACGCACCTCCCATTCTGACTGCAAGTATCTGGCAGACAAATGTGTCATTAAAAAAAAATAAAAATACAATAACATTTCACACAGACCCATACCCATGCATACCCAGCTTCAGAATTGTGGGTTTAAGGTGTCATACTTACTCCCGCAACAGTTTGAAGACTCGTTCATGAAGAGAAAGTTTAAGGGAATCCATGATAAGAATACACGGCCTACAGAGAGGACAGACAGCTGCAAGTCAGTGTTTACTTTTATATCAAGCTTTCATTTGTAAAGTCTTTTTGTTCAGATGTGTTTAAATACCCAGAGACCAGGGGGGAAACCACATAAACTTCCAAAACACACAAAGACCATTGCCTCTTTTCCGCAAGTGCCTACTTGGCTCAGCTCAGCTGTTAGGGGTTTTACATTAAGTTGTAGTGCCTTTTTAACCACTGTTGTAAATACATAAATTCCTGCACCATCTCATAGTATAAGAGCCATATCCCTATTATTTAACTGTGTTGTTTATTATTCTGGATTGAACACTGTACTATTTTTACTCTTTATCATGCTGCTGTAGCACAAAAATTTCCCTTGTGGGATCAAAAAGTATCCAACCATCTACCTGGTAGCAGGTATTTATTAGTACCTGCTCAGCCGGGGCTCCAAACAAGCCGAGTCGCTCCAAAGATGTGACATCATACTGCATGCCACCGATTGGTCGGTCAAAGGCATCACTCGATGACTCATGAGACCAACTCCTTCACAAAAATCTAAACCACCATTTTTGAAGCCCAGCAACAAGGGAAACCAACACATTGAGCGGCATGTTGAACTGAACTCAACGGGTTAAATCAGCCAGTGGTGGCTGACCAGTAACTGTCGACGATGCTTATGACTTCATTAGACGTATGTTGGAAGCAGCTTTCTGCTTAAACATATGCGCCTAATACATTTTGGATAGAAGTCATGTCAAGCTACACAAAGCAGATGAGCCTGGCAGGAAGTCACACACAGCCACAATTTAGAGCATTGGGCTGCTTTTCCTAATAAAACACCCCATCTAGACCCACCCTACTAAACCATTATCAGTGCATGAACATAAATGGTGTTAAGAGGTCAGAAAACAGATGATCAGAGGACAAAAGGAGTTTCTTTTTAGAATATGGACTAAAAAGGTGTAAAAACTCACCTTTTGCAAACTGTCTTCTTTTGCCACGTCAGCTCTGTACAACTCTACAAAGACAAAAATAGACTGAGCTGGTTTGCAGGAACAAACAGACACTTTTAAATATTCTTATATGTAACTGAATTATATCTTACTACTGGATTAGGTGGTGAATCTTTGGTGAATTCTTCCTGGGTATTTTCTAAAAGACACGAAACGACACACAATGATTACCTTCACCTTTCTGTCGTCACTGGTATAAACACCACATATAAACACCAAAGACAAAGAAGGCATGAGTCAAAAATACCTGTGTCTGTGTCTATATTGTCACTGCGCATATGTGATTTCTCCACATCATCATTAAAGCTTTTACTTCCTTGCGCATCATCTTGACTCTCAGACTCCTCCGTCACGTCGCTGCTCTTTCCTGTCCAGCCCTCGATTTTAGGCTCACCCAGTCCGGGAAAGCAAATGACAACTAAATACCAGTGAGCTCTAAATGGAGAGAGTCATGTGATGTGTTTAACAGATTTACTGAAAATTAAAAAGAGAAGAAAACTGTGCAAATAACACCTCCTGTGCTGAACTTACTCCTGATTGACAGGTACAAACAAGAAGTCCTTTTTGAAGATGTCGACGTGTCGTGTCCATGTCTTCACGCGTTGGTGCCGCCTCTGTCTCTGACAGCTGAATACAAACAAAAATAAAAACAATAAAAACATTTTTGGAGTCGTGCCTGTAACATGAATCTTGATTACAGGACATATCAGGTCTAAATACATTAAACATGCAATCTATTAAGCATTGCATTTTGGTCTTTGAAGCTTAGATGGTGTAGATGTGGACATCTACACTAATGACCAATGCATCCAACTCAAAAGGTACTGCAGGTTATAATACTGTTTAAGGAGGATGTAGTGTATCTTAAACGGCTGGCAGTTATTGTGCTATCTTGTTAAATCCAGTAAAGCGTAAGAAGGTAAGAACACTTTAAGTGAAGACATTTCACACAATCAGTACACCCCAAAGCAGACTGCAAACTCTATCAGGGTTACTTACGAGTCGCTGTTGCCACCTTCACTGGCATTGTCCCGCCGCGTCAGCTGCTTGTAGAAGAAGCTGCTGAAAATGTGGGAGCGCTCGACCACTGAAGCAGATGCGTTCTGGAGGAGGTATCTGGTTTTAAAAACACAAAAATCAAAAACGATCAATTTAGAAGCATCTCTATCCCAAGACTCAGAATCAATTAATGCCTTTTGTTTAATAAATAAAAAAAATAAAAGTTCATACTTGAGGTAAAAATCAATGATAACATCGTTAAGGTATTTCCCACTGTCAAGGCACTGCAGGTCCTCCATTGTAACAGTGATTCCTCCTTTCATTGGCGGAGGAGGAAACTGGATCAACCTAAGTAAGGAAGCAGGAGATAAGAATGAGCCGTTATTTAGATCATCAGAACTTTTAGGTTATACATATTATTCAAAGTGTTTTTATGAGGATGCACTGATCTCATAAGTCAGATTAGTATTACGATAAATGGGGACCTCATAGTAGTATTAACACCCCAAATAATTTGCAGTTTGTTTATTCATTCACTTTTGTGATTGATTAGTGATTAATCTAAGAATTAAGTTAGTCCAGTCAAAATATTCCCTGCTCTCCTCTTGTCGTTCATAAATATAATCCCAATAAGTTCCTCGCAGTGTGTTACAGCTTGAACATTTTAATCATTTTGCCTCTGGACATCACCACAGTGGATCCGAAATTAAGCAATCACAATGTGATCAAAGTGGAGGCTTAAAATTTATTCGAGGAGCTCAATAAAATATTATTTTAGCAATTTAGGATATTACAACATAGCACAATTTTAAAAGGCTCAGAATTAACTAAGAATTATACTTTGCAGTCAATAGGCATCCCCAGAGGTTCCTCCTTTGAGAAGCTCTGACAGCATTTACTGCAGCTGTGTTCAGCTGTTTGTTTGTGGAGCTCTCTGCTTTCACCAAGTGGAAAATAAGCTTGGGCTGAGATCAGTAGACTGACTTGGCCACTTGAGAACTTTCTGTTCCTTGTTTTCAGGTAGTTTTAGCTTTGTGTTTGGGGTCATTATCCTCTTTAATAAAGGTCATCCAGGTTTCCGGATTTTGACTGCATCCAAGTAGTAAAGCATTTTGCAAAGAATTCATGCTGCTACTTCTATCAGCAGTCACATCATCAATCAGCAACAATGACCCAGTTCCACTCGCAGCCATACATTTCCATGCCATCAGATTGTCTCTACTGTGTTTGACAGATGATGTGGTATGCTTCAGATCACGAGCCCTTCCTTTTGTTCTTCATACTCTTCTCTTCCCATCACTCTGGTTCACGCTCATCTGGACTTAATCTTTCTGCAGAATCCTACTCCACAGCTGGACCAGATGTTTTTTAGATGTTTCTTAGCAAAGTCTAACCAGTTTGTTCTGTTCTTGACCAATACTAGCTGTTTGAATCTTGCTGTAGCCCCTCTGTATTTACTGTCACAAAGGCATCTTTTGATTATAGCCCTTGATGGTGATACAGCTACTTCTTTATAAATATTCCCGAATTTGCTAGATGTGTTGTGAAAGGGTTTTCCTCACCTATGAGAGCTTTACGATCATCCACTTAACCTGTTTTTCATGGTCAACCATGAGTTTTTGGTTTTCCTCAAAAAATAACAAGTAGCAGGCCACAACTATCCACAAAACTGCTCCAACCTCCCTGAATTAACACCTACATCAGCCCATTGAAGACTTCATTCATAGTACACCAAAGTAATGAACAGATAAACAGTTAAATAACACAAAAGTTCCTGGTTTTCCACTATTTATACTGGGTCCAGTTTAAAAATATAAAAAAAAACATTTCTATGAATTAATCAACTCAAATGATAAAATCTATTATAATAATAGGACAGCCTGTATAAGGAACTACCCAAACTTTTCCTGTAACTTTTTAACATTTAGTCTCACTTGTCCGGGCAACTTAAAATCAAAGTACCTGACATACACCTTTAATCACAGCTTAATTGCTGTAGTTCAAATCCTCTGTGTTGGCGTAAAGAAGCAGAAATTATAAAATTTGTGCCACTGTCCAAATACTTAAGGACCTGTCTGTACAAATATTTTAAATATACTGGTGGTCTGTATGAACAGATCTCAAACCTCCACTGATGAATCTCATAAGCATCTTAGCTTAGGCTACTTGCCTGTGAGCCAGACCCTGATGTTTATATTTAGTCCAGCTGGAGCCTGGTTTACACAGTGACACAGAGTAGGATCCTCTGGTTCTACGATGGCACATTGTATACACAGGAGTCGGTTCCTCTTTCTCCTTCTGTGGAGGGAAATGCACATCACAGACCAGTGGCTGTCAGGTGATTGTGAAGTGGGCACAAGCTAAATGTGCAGGCTTGCAAGCTGAGTACCAGTAAAGAAAAAACGGTTTTGGGGGGGGGGGGGGTATACTCTTACTGAACCACCCAGTAGACACTTACATCAGAGGGACATTCAACCCTTTGTTCTTCCTGATCAGGCTTTGGTTTGAGCAAAGGTGCTTCTGTGTCTGGCTCTGGTGCAATCTCTGTCTCTAAAACTGAGTCTGTCTTTTGTGCTGTGGGCTTTTTGTCTTCTTCAGGTTCTGTGTCCGTGTTTGTCACACCCAGCATGGAGAGCAGGAAAGAGTCTAGTCCAGTTCTTCTAATCAGCTCTATGCTATCATCCAGAGAAAGAACAGGAGACAGAACGTCTCCCAACTCACTAAATCTGTCTGTACTGTGCCTTAAATTGGTTTGTTCATTTGCCAGAGTCTTGAGACAGACAATGTCCAGGAGAGAGCGCAAAAAAGCTCCCTCCATTCCCTCCAGAGGTTCTCTCAGAGTCAGCAGGATGAAAGGGCTGGCTTTCCCTATTAAAACAGAGCGCAATATGAAATAATGCTGAATGCTGGCACTATATAACAGAAACCTTCAGCATTTTTAAGTTTAAATGACCAAAACCCTGAACTTGTCATCCAGCAGTCTCACCAGTGTTCACAGCTCCATCTTTTTTGGCCGACAGCAGGCGGAGGTCCTGCTGTACCGAAGCGGCAGCAGTTTCTGACACACAAAATAGCAGCACAGCAGCAGGTGTGGGCTCCTCATCACCCTTAAAGTGCAGCTGTCGTTCTTCCAGTTCCTGTCGCTCCCAAACACTGTACCTCCTCAGCTCCAAACGCTCAAAGGTCAACTTCACCTCCAGCTCCTCACTGGTGTCTGAACACAAGATGCGGTCGTAAGGACAATACATTTTTACAAACAGCTTTACACTTTATTCTTGTTTCTGGTATTTTACAATGTTTGTCTTGTTAAATTGACAAACAGCTTGTATATTTTGTGCAAGTATTTTTAAAGTATAAGGTAACAATTTTGTTCTTGCCTTTTATAAATCTTTTTCTAGCTAAGTAATACTTTTGTTTTTAATGCTTTGGAAAATAATGTTCAACCACTCTTCTTTAATAGAAACAAGGGTTACGCACACAAAGGCAGGCTAAAATGTCATTAAATGAACCCATAAATTGACTGAGTTTTACAGATTCAGAGGTGAAAGTCTACTGGGATCTTGAGGGTTTGACGCATTAGCACAAAGAAGCTAAGCGAAATAAGTGAAAAGCTAGGAGAGGATACTGTGCCAAAACAAAATGAGGTGACTTGTTTTTGTGTCAAAGCTTATACAACCCTGCCCAAAGGCACAAAAAATGATCAGAAAAGCTGATGGAGAGAGGTTCTCTTTAAAAGTTATTAGGAAAAGGAATTACTTAAGATCAAAACATATTTATAAATATTACCTTTGAGTGGGATGATGATTTCTTCCTCCTCTATCTGTGAACAGAGAGAAAGATGCATTAGATTTTCAAATTCTGTGCATGCTTACGGCAAAAAGCCCATCTTTGCATTTTATTAGGGTTACCGCGATGGGTCCATTTGCTTTTCCATGATAAACTCCACAGTGCAGACCACAGAAGGGCAACTCCATGCAGGAATAGTCTATATTGAAACTGGGAGCTGAAGTCACTGGAAGAGTAGTGTTGTGCACAACAAACACCTGCAAAACACAAACAGACACACACATGCAAAGTTTACAGGAAATAGAGCAGGCTGCGAAGCCGCACAACGATGCAAACAGATTAATACACGGTAATGTCAGGATAATAACAGACTACAAAGATAACTAGTGGCATGATTAAAGGGCAGCATGCAGAGGCTATATAAAATTGTTGCTTTGGCACCATCTGGTGGTGGTTAAAAGAATGACATGGCAGTTTGCAGGTATTCCGCTGTCTATTGAAAAATAGCATATCGAGATATTTGTCTTGATATGTTGCTCAAATGAGAAAGAAAGAGAAGACGCAGGAGGTCACCTGGTGGTCTATTCTGCAGGAGTTTGTTCAACCTTTTTGTGGCACTAAATGAAACTGATCTGTGATACTGTGCTACAGCTAAAGAACACACACACACAAATATTCTTACTCACTGCATGCACTGCAAAGCTATTTAAAGCTGAATTCAGTGACTCTTCCTGCCAAAATTTGATGCATGTGTTAAATGCATTGACTATAAACCATTGTTAATGTACCAGGTTTGAAACTCGATGTTCTCCTTATAATGCCACGATCTTACAATGGTGGCAGTTTTTGAAAGCAGCTGTAGAGTGATCTTAGTTCACGTGACTGTGAAATCGATAACATAATGGTTTAGAAAAGAACAAGTTCTTCCTTTTATTATATCCAGACATCCACGTGCATGGCTCCTCTCTCCCTTCATGTCATTGGGTCAGATACAAGACTAAGTGGCTGCCGCACAGGCAAAGTATTGTCTTTTAATTAGCAGTTGGTGACTTGGACACCCTGGGGTGAAGTAAAACCTTAGGCCCCCGGATCATGTCTGTAAAACACCCTTTGTGATGTCATGTTAATCTGGGCATTAGCTCAGCTCAGTTTAGAGGCATGTGCGAGGCTGTTGTCTGCACAATATAAAAAAGGAAAAGAACATATATAAGGGGATTATAAAAACTGAGATCACATATGAAATGTGTTTGTGCTGGACTGAACACACTCTACCAACCTGCATGTCAGCAGTGTGTTGCTGTTTGGCCTCAGCTTCCTGTGACGACTGACCCTTTATTACTGCGTCTTCCACAGCGACCAGTGTGCGGACTTGGCTGCAGCCCCGAGAAACGTCTCCACCCTCCTCATCGTCACTGGACAGCACAACTGAAACACAACCATTAAGACAACATGAGGCCAGAGTGAACCTTTTCTTTGGAATTCTCTAAAAGTACAAAACGCTTGAGGACACATAAGCCCCTATCTGATACTGTATAATGGAAATGTAATGGGCTTTAAAGCCACAGTGAGGACAGTAGTAATCCAGGAAAAGGCACGTGGGTAAGCTAAACAGTGAAAACATTGTAGCTGCTAATTGTATTTTCACGTGCTCCCGGATGGCCCCTTTTCCTGCGTCAGTCTTCAGTGTGTTCATGTGCCTCATAAACATAGAAAGAACATGGATGCTACAGAGAAGTTGTATTTTAGTGTTTAAGGCATTAAAATAACAGCTTGTTAACTTGATAAATAAGTAAGTCCTCAGGGTAGCTGACATCTTTGACATTTTTAGTAACTTTTCAAACTAATTTTGGTGAATGTATGCAAAAAGCAACTAATGGTTACAACCTAATAACATCCTGCTTCACACTCAAAAGAATCAGCTGAATTGGTTCAGGCATCAGACTCCTAGGATGCCTCCTAGTAGGGATGGACCCCAAAACCTGGTTTTGAATGAACCCTGGGAAAAAAATTATTAAAAAAACTGGAGAATCAATAAGCACCAAAATTATCAGTACTGCTTTCAGCCGTGGAGAAATAAAAAAGAAAGAAATTACATGTATTTATTGCTACATAAACAAAGTTATCATTTACATTTTATCTGACCACCATTACTGATTAAGAGATTAGTTTAAGATGCATTTAACTAGTCCAACAGATAGCGCCCTGTGTCACACATACGCACACACAAATCCTGGTCTTTGTGAAGAGGGCTGAGAGAATTAAACGCTCAAAAGTATAGCTGTACTTTGTTAGAGTGAAACGGTTCGTCACCACAAATGCAGGTCTTTTAATCTGTTAAAACAATCAGCAAAAGCCTATTTCTCCATCACATGCTGTAAATAGGCAGTAGCTTTCTCTCTCATAATCGGGAATATTGGTTGTGCAACTTTTCTGACTAAGAGCCGCTTATAACATGTATGACTTAGTAACACACTTTATTTTGATGGCCGCTATTTCAAGGTGAGTCAATTTCAAAGTCACTGAGCAGATGCAGCACAATTAATTACTGAAGTTTTGTTTAAATGAGGCCCTCACACACACACACACACACACACACACACACACACACACACACACATTCATTTGCCAGGTTCTGGCCTGCTCAGACACACTCAGCAGTGGACTGAAGCCACACGTTTGTTGGGTGTACTCACTGGGCTCAGAGGGACTGATCTGATTCCCGTTGTCCTGTGTGGATGATAGGCTTTGTCTTGGGCTGCCAGTAAAATCTTCGCGTTCCAAATCAGGGTTGATGACTGGGACAAGAACTTCTGTTCCATTGTCTTCACCCACCGTGAACTGCACTATGCAATGCTCCAAGCTCTCCAAATCACCATCCTCTCTACTGTCCTCGTGACAAATGGGTGCAGAGAATGCTCCTCCATCTCTTCCATCTTCTTCTGTGAGCTGAAGAACGCTCTCGCGGTTGCGTTTGGGGCTCTCCGTTCCATTGCATTGGGACGCCGAATCCCTTCTTTTCCTCTTCTATCACACAACATAAAGTATAATGTATCACTTCTGCTGTTTACTGAGCACACAGCATAAACTGAAAGATCACAGAGCCATTTTTAGAATACAGTAAAACAAAATAAATGTTTAATCTCACTTTTTAGACACGGAATAACAACTGCTGAGTAGGGGTGCAACGATACACAAAATTCACGGTTCGGTTCGATACTTTGGTGTCACGGTTCGATATTTTTTCGATACAAAAAAATGTTCATGCCTTTTTAATTTGTCATTTATTAAAATTATAAATATATATTTTAACTCAAAAGTACAGTTTTTAAATTTAACCCTAACCCTTGTGCGTGTTTTTTATTTTGACAGCGAATACGCACCTGCGGACCACTTATGTGCAGCCCTGGTTATTTAGCTCGTCATATTGCAGCCACAGAAATTCTTTTGTCCATGAAACCATAAAGCTGCACTTTCTTTTTGCCTTATAGTCTGATTTGTCATAACTTCTCCGTTTTGTGGTAAGCTTTTCTTTGGCTGTCACTTCTTCACCCTGACCTGTCTTATTTGGCTCAGAAGAACTAAAATATATATCTGTCTGTGAAGGTTCTCAGTCATCCAGGTCATCGTAGTCAAATATAAATCCTGCTGCTTTTACACACGCACTCACATAAGCTCAGCGATTCTCTGCGCGATCAACCTCTCACATGTTTAAGCTGCGGGAGATTTCACTTGTCATGTTTGCATAGTAAGCTAACGATTAATAAGACGATGTCAGAGGAATTGGTGCGCAAATGATCATCACTCACAGATCAGTGCTGTCGCTCTCTATACACAGTTCGCACGATTGCAAAGTGAAAGCAAAAAAACAAGCGCAAATTCAAACGCGATTTCAATATGTCACATATTGACAGTGGCTCACCGATGCCAATGACATAATTACCCAGCTACATTTCTGAAAGAATGCAAAAGCATTGACATATATTTTTCCTTCCTACAATAGCCAGACGGGCAGGGCAGAGATAGATTTTGGTAGCCCGACTGAAAAAAATCGCTAGCTCCGGGACGTCGGGCTAGCGATATTGCGAGCCCTGTATCTGATTGAGGAATCACTCATCTTTGGAAAAGAGAGTTTACTACAGAGAAATGTCTCTTTCCAAAATAAAAGCTATACTATCCGCTTCTTCTGGGCTATATTCTCAGCAGCATAAGGAGAATCATGTGCTAACAACTGTCTAAATGACTCGGCTAAAGTTAGTAGCATGCTTGTTGTTTTTGTCTTTGCACTAGGATGATGTCGGCGTAAATGTGCAGTCATATTCGTTGTGTTCCCACTAGTGCTTTCAGGTTAATCTCGTTGAAATGACCTTAACGCCACAACACGGCAAATCTCCGTTAACGAGCTACCGCCGATCGCCCCGTGCATGGGGCTAGACGGCCAACACGTTAACGAGCTAACTGCGCTAACACACTAGTTCCCACCCATGTAATTGAGCATTGCATGGCACATCCAACATACTGTTTTACTTTAGTCCATGACTCGCTTACCTTCAGGGTCATACGTGACATGAAAACCAAAATAATTCCAAACGCGAGATCTGAATGAGGGTGGGGGAGGTGCCCTGCGCTCTTCCTTCTGTCTATGCTGTCTGTGTTGAGGCAGGTTACTCGTTTCCCAGCTTTTGTTCTAATCTAGTTAACTGTAGCACTAAATTCACTAAAACGATACAGGGGTGGAATTCATGCAGTAACTCTTAGGCTCAGGTCACAACATGCTAACATGTACTGGGAAGTAAGATGTGCCCCGTCACTTTATCTCCTGAAAAAGTTCCTTATATCACTGAATCTCTTAAATTCAAAGAGGAAGTGAGCTTCTGTCTCAACCTAATCTGTCCAACAGTCACATTTTCTATTGGTTTGCCAACACCTTTTCTCTTGTCACCTGCCAGTTCTTGATCACTGAGCCTGCAGTTGGTTAGGACGCGTCTCTACTTTTTATCTCTAACTTTAGAGCCAGAATCTCCCCACACATGATCTCAATTGTTATGGCCAGGAAGTATGCCAATCAACTTTGGCTTTCAGTTTCTGTTTTTCCAGTGTTTCAGACTCTGACTGCTTGCGTGGAAAGGACTCAAAGCCTTATTCAAAGCACAAGGCTGACAAGAAAATTTGCTACCATGTTTGCATAGTCTGGTGCACACCTGCTGAGCTCTCCGGGGATTGGTTAAGTTTAATCAAGGTTGATTGTTCCTGGTTTCATTTTGAGTTTTAAAAGTGGTACTCACCAGACTAGGCTGTGCATCTTTTTCTGAATCAGTCCACCTGTCTTTGATGTCACAGGACACTATATCCTCAGCAGGCTCCCAGCTCAAAGACAACCCACAGTCTGCATGACAAACATATAAAGTTAAAATACACTCATACACCACTGACAACCTATGAATGGAATTCCCTGTCCTCAAAGCAGGTCAAAAACAGGAAAACGATTACTAAACTTTAAACACTGATAAGTAAACAGAGTAACATGTGATGTCCTTTGCTCTATATAACTTTTGTTTTTTTTAAAGCTACTCTGGAAATAAGACCAGCGGTGGATGGAACGGTAATGTCTCGAGTACACGATTTATTCACAGTTAAATCCAACATTGTCTTTATGACAACAAAGTCAGTCACAAAAGAGCGCCAGCAGCATTAAACCAACAACTGCATCAACTCTTCATGTTTACCCACCTACAACTTCAGCAAATCTGTCATCTTCTGTGTTGTCCTTGCCTATTATCACCTCCTCGATATCTTTGCTTTCTTCTTTGTCCTCTTGGTTGTCAACATTTTGTGGTCTTCTTCTAAGGCTCAACCTGTGGAGAAAAAGACGGGAAAAGATGTTCTGATTATGCTGTACAGTTTATTCCTATTTTTAGCAAACTGTTAAAAATTGGGCGTTTCCATTCAGGTCTGGGTTGAAAAAAAAAGTATGCTGGCTTTAGTGTAAAGTGTGTTGTATGTAAATATGTTTCCCCAATTAAAATGAGCTACTGCAGATTCTACAAGCCTCTAAAGATGTAAAATTAATGAAAGTGGCCAGAAAGACACACACTTTTTAACTTACTTTCCCCCCCCTTCGTCTTATTGGGTTGGTCGGTGTTTACCAGAACTTACTGCTCGTAAGGATATTTGAGAGAGACCGACTGCTTCATCTAACTAATAGTCCTTCACATTACTTCTTTTACAATGCTATCCCACCTTTGGGAGGTTGGAGTGACAGTCCTCTGGTTGCGCTTGGGTGTCACACTCTTGCTCCTGTTATTCCTGGCTTCCCTCTGACTGGATCTAGTGTCTCTGTAGGTCGGTGTTTCCTCTCTACACTGACCGCTCTCCCTCCGCCTGCTTGGCGTTTGTCCTCTGTTCTTCGCACTATGAGTCTTTTTTGTCCTTTCCATATACTCCATGCCGAATTTTGTCTTCAGGACATCTGTCAGGATCAGAAGAGGCTTCCTCCTGTGGGAGAAAGCAGAGAATCGTTGATTCACAACCTTCCTCGAACGACGTCTTCTCCGCATATTGTTCCCATCAAGCCCACTGAGGTATTCAGGCTTAAAACTCATCTATCTCTGCACGTGAGACTTTATGTGTGCCAGCTGATCAACAGGGTGCGGTCTAATGGTGTAGATAAGTCACATGTGCAGAAATGATAAGCTTGGCTTTGAGTCATGGTGTTTGCAATGTTTCCTTTATGGACCGCAACTCTGACCACTGTGCAAAATTTATAAAATATATACAGAAAAGGCAAATATGCCTGGGTGGCCCAAACAGGCATTTTAATGGACGTATACTAACTGTGCAGCACCTGTCTTAAAGAACAATGACCACCTCCATCTATTTCATTTATCAGCACTCTTTACCCTTCTTCTCCCATTTCTGTTGCTCCTGCAAGTGCTCTGCAGAGAAATGATATTACCGTACTCTAATTTTGAAGAAATACTGCAGTGACACTTTTTTATTTTTGTTGTCCTGGAGTAATGAAGGTTAGATTAAGAGAGACCTTGGAGAACTTCATTATTAATTGTGAGCGCCCCATTTTGTGAATGCTTAAGACTGCAAAAAAAATTTTTATTTTTTATTTTTTATTTTTTTACAGAGAACATAAGCGCAGTACGCTTCAGTGTAGACAACAGCACATATTTATGAGTTTTAAATCATAAGCAGATATTTTAGTCCGCAGTTTAAAAAAGTCAAATCATCACACGACACTTCTTGCCTCCTTACCTGTCCATGTCCAGTGCGATCATAGCTGCATGGCTGTGATCAAACTTCGTGGATCCGTTTTTATGCGGTGACTTGCGATTTCTGAATTTGCAATCTGCAAACGCAGTCCAGGAAACCTTTCAAAGAGGAGGCAGACACTGTTAGTTATAAGAATAACCCAGAATAACCATGTTAGCATAAAGATAACGCTGTACCTGTCTTTCTAATTTTCCATACTCTGATGAAAGACATGTCATGGGAATTCTGAGTGGATTTTCCATCTAAAATTAATATGGTTATTAGTGACCATGCTTGTATAAAACACATTGCAATGCAATAAACAAAAGCGCAAGATTTCTTTCACACAACTAAGGAAATATGCTAAGCTTGTTGCATGCAGTTGCAACTGTCAGACCAGCTGCTGTTAAAGCGGTGTGTATAAGCTAGCGTCTATAATTCCAGTTCAAATACAATGATGGGTAGCAGTCAAAGCTCCCTAACCCATGAATTGTTGGACGAGTCAGCTGACACCTATTTAAAAATGTTGACTCTCGGGCAAAAAGACCTGCATTGTCCACTTTCAGCTGTTTCTCAAGAAGCATCTGTTGCTTCTCGTTTTGTCATTGTAAACTAAATCTAGACTTCTGTTAGGAGAACTTAGCATTGTGGTATCTTAAGAGGTGTTATTTTTGCTAGTTTTCTGATATTTTACAAACACCAGCAATGAATAAGTTCACCGAAGACATAATCAGCAGCTTCAGTGGGAGTCAAAGTAACTCTTAGTTGCAATCCTTGTAACAGCTTTTAAGCGTTGATTATGCAAGGAAATCCACTAAGTACAGCTCCCTATCCTCAATCAGTCAGGTCTCCAGCCCTTACTAGGAAGAGAGTGGGCTCACTGATTATCAGACTGACAAGAGCAAACATGTGAGAAAGTAAAAGAATCCCAATTTGCAACGTGCTTGTGATCAGCAAAGGATATGAATGCAGCAATGAAGCCATCAGCACCACAGGATTGGGCCAAGAGGAAATACAATTAAAACGGCACACTCACACAAGCTCACAAGAATGAATGGATGAAATGGAAAGTGGGTATTTCATAAAACATAGGTGATATATATACCAGGTTATCCTTGCCCACTGTAAATGGAATAGTTAAGGCTCTCCTTTGCTCCATCATGGTCCACGGGTAAGGCACAGCAACAAGACTGCAAGAAGCAAACAAAAAGACAAATGTGAAAAAAGCCATATAGTGTGCCATCATTATTATTATTATTATCATCATCAAGAACAGTAGCATGTAAAATGGCCTGCATGTGAATGTGAAAATGGTATAAATCTAACAAACAACAAGTTTTGTTGGAAGAAAAACTCCAACTGGGTGGCTCAGTCAAATAACTTCCAAAAGATGGACATGCTAACAGATTCCTGCCAAATGTTAATAAAATTTAGACAAATGTGATAAAACAGAGAAAAATGTGCGTAATGGGAAGACTAATGACTTCCTAAAACAGGAAATACTTGCTGACATATAGTTTTATGACCTATAGTTAGCTGTGAGACAAATATTAACACAGGAATACAACATAACTGCTTCCTCTTGGGATATGTTTTCTGAACATTGAAACAAAACACATTTTCCAGTTTTTATGGAATATTTTATGAACAAAAATGACTGAGCCTGATTTAATGAAACGTGACATAACACTGTGTTTTTTTTTATTTGCTCAGGCAAAAACATCAGTACTTCATGACTTGTTGTGGTCACGCACACATGGTTAAATAAACAGCAGTTAATCAGCTTGTGTTTAAAAAAAAAGAAAAAAGAAAAGAAAAATGAGGGGGAACATGGCAAACCACACATTCAGCTAAACACTCAAACATTATTAAAACTGAATAATAACCCCAGAACATTACCACAATAAGCTTTCTTTAAAAATAAATAAATAAATTGAGTAATACATTCATTCCCCGGACACTTTATTAGATACACTTTGTTACTATCAGGTTGGACCCCCACGTCAGAACTGTATTAATTCTCCATGGCATAGATTCAACAAGTTGCTGGAAATATTCCTCAGAGATTTTGGTCCACATTGACATAAAAGCCTCACACAGTTGCTGCAAATTTAATAACTTCGCATCCACAACCCACAGGTGGTCTATCGACTGAGATCTGATAAACTCATTGTCAAGTTCAAGAAACCAGCTGGAGAAGATTTGACCTGTGTGCAGGGCTCTAGAGTGCGACCAAATTTCTCCATGGTGCGACTAATAAAAAATACTTGGTTGCACCGGTGCGACCAAGTATTTTCTCGGAAAAAAAAGTTTCAGCAACCCTGAAAGTCTCCGTGTGTTCAACAACAGACACACATTATGCCCATGTCGTGTTCTAAACCAATCAGAGATACTCAGAGGCGGGGACCTCTGTGATTGGCCGTGGTCCAGATATTCCTGCAGACCTACTTGTGTTTACGTTTGAAAGTGCGGGCAGATAGAGAAGGGTGAGTAGCCCAGGTCAGAAGTGTATGAAGTTGGTATTGAGAAAATATGAAAAGAAAAATTGATAACTTTTTCGTTAAGTTAAGGCCTGATCAGTCCAAAATTCTGAGCCAGCGCTCTGACACGGAGCCATCAACCTCTCCGTTTTTGTCAAACACTGGTCCGGAGACGGCATCAGAAAATGAGCCACATACGATCGACTCCCAGCCGGAGTCCACTGAAAGTAAAAGTGAGAAAATGTATAGATTTCGAATCGAGTGGCTTGACCAGTTTCCCTGGCTAAGATACAGCCAAGCTGACAATATGATGCACTGCATTTATTGTCGCGAGTGTGGAAAGACCATGGCCGGCAACACAGCATTTGTCACTGGTGCTAATACGTTTCGAATTGAAACGCTGAAAAAGCATACAGCATCGAGAAGACACATTATATGCCGCGATAAATGCTCTGCCAAAATGTCCCCGCTCCTCACTGCCTTTCAGCGGCAGGCAGGAGTAAACAGGTCATCGGAGGAGGCCGAGATGATCATTAAGTTTAACATCGCCTACAATATTGCAAAAGAAGAAGTTCCGTTTACTAACTTCAAGTCAGAAATAACTCTTCACAGGAAAAATGGCTTGGACATAAACCCCACATACAGCAATGATGTTGCGTGCGCCCAGTTTATAGGCGTAATCGCTGACACACTGAAAAAAAAGACGTCAGTGGAAATTGCGAACAGTACATACATGGCCTTCCTGATCGATGGAGACACAGACATCGCTACAAAAGAATGTGTCATTGTGTACGCTCGTATCTTGCAAAAAGGAAGACCAGCGAATATACTGATTGGACACATTGAGGTCCAGCATGCCCATGCCCAAGGTAAGCCATGTCATGTCACGTAGCCTATGTATATGATTAATAATATTACGTCGTGTTACTGAATTAACCATATCTAGCATGTTCTTATCATTGAAAATTAAACATAGCAATAATACATGAATATAGAAACTCAAACTGAAAAAGACTGCATTGTAAACTCTTGATCTGAGAGGTAAATGGGTTTTTTTTTAATTTGTTTAGGAATTTATGCTGCCTCAAAGAAAGCATTTGCTGCTCTTGGGGACCAGTGCAGTAACTGGTTGGATAAAATCATTGCTATGGGGGCTGATGGAGCTGCTGTTAATTTGGGCAGCAAAGGGGGTGTCAAGTTAATCATTTTGAAAGGTTGTTAGTTAATCATTTACAAATAAAAAAAAAACGTGAACATGTAAAACTGCGGTGTTAAGTAATGCAGTTAAAAAATTTGGGTACGCCTAACTTTTGTGCTGGTGCGCCTAAATTTTATTTTTAGGCGCACCAGTGCAACCATGGCAAAAAGTTAGTCTAGAGCCCTGCCTGTGTGACATAGTGCGCTTTCCTGCTAGAACCAAACCTGAGATGATGTTTACACTCTGGTCATAAAGGGATGGACGTGGCGAGCAATTCTCAGGTAGGCTGTGATGTTTAAACGGTGCTCAGTTGGTACTAAAGGACCTTAAGTGTGCAAGAAAATATCCCCACACTATTACACTTCCACCACATGCTTTCATGTTGTTTACCTTAAATTATAATGCTACTAACAAAATGTTGCAGCAGAAACCAGACCATAATCGGACAATAGAGATTGGACGATTCTGGTGAGCCTGTGCACAATGTGGCCTCAGTTTCCTGTTCTTAACTGCCACTCCGCTGTAGTCTTCTGCTGCACCTTTGTTCCTTATTCTGATGCTCAGAGTTTGAACAGGTCCTCTTGGCCATATCTACATGCCTCAAATTGATGCCATGTAATTGGCTGTATTTGTTTTGAGTTGAACGGGTGTACCTAATAAAATGGTCAATGGGCATATATCATTATGCATCTGACATAAATGTCTCTCAGAGTGTGTCAGACTGCAGAATATTGCAGATACATTGCCCACGTTGTTATCCTGGCCAGCGTATCACAAAAGTATGAGTATTTCCAGGGTATTTCCAGGGTTTGAAGTCAGTTAACTGACTTCAAACCCTGGAAAAAGTATTATTCAGTAAATAAACCCTCTCCAAAAGGAAACTACATCACATGTTGCTGTAAAAGGGGAAAAAGGCACTTGGCAGACCACACGAATTGCTGCCAAACATGATCAAAAGAAAATGTACTTCCTATATGTTTAAACTCACATGCATTTCCTATTTTGCATCAACCACCATCGACAGATCTTATGAAGTTAAATGAATTATAAATCAGTTTCTTTGTGGACTCTCATAAGCCAAAATGATGAAATGCAAACTCAGAAATATATATAAAACTCAGTGTTGTGACTGTAACAGTACCGACTTGCAGCTAACCATAAGCGACCGACACTGCCAGTTCAGCAAGCAACACTCCAGCTTTCTTTTGTAATTGAAGCTGATGTTTAGCGCACATGCTGCTCCCAATCCAAACAGCCAACCTTTATTATGGTTGTAACACGGCACATTGTAACCTCGGAGGTCACCGTGCAGACCTCGTGTTTATTTATGTTTATTTTCTCTGCCTGAACACACCAGAAAGACTAAATCTGATTAGCTCTCGGCTACAGCTAGCAGCGTTAAAGCTATGGCTTACCCATGATGCTAGAAACACGCAGGAAAGCTAAAGCTTACCCCAGGCCACAGCCGCTCGCAAGTGCAACGCACAGTATCAGGAAACTGGAAACCTACTTTCCCACGGACGTGTACACCTGCACCTTACAGTCACAGAAGGCACACATTTTCCACAGTCCGATAGTGTACCCAACGGGCGCTGCAATATTCCTTAGGAACATCCGGTGAAACCCGGAAGTGCATCCAGAGCAAAACAAGAGCGTGAAGAGCAGTTTGTTCCCAGGCGGTGTTGTAGCGCCGGTGTTCTGAGCGGGCTGAGACCAGGGCATTTGCCCGGTGGGGCGCTCGTGATTTTTCGTTTTTATGGGCCGATGGGGGTTTATTTCTTTTTTTTTTTAACGATATAAATGAATGGTGGTGGATTGGCCAGTTGGTCATGATCGAATCTGGGCTTGACCAGTTACAGCAGAGGAGGTCGAACCTTAAAGTTGAGGTGAAAAGGAACGGGATTTCATAACTACTTAAGCTAGAAAGTTACTAATTCAATCATGAAACTGATCAATGATCAGCTGATCGGCTTTTCTCTCTGCGCCAGAAAGAGGGAACCAGCAGATGTAGCGCTAAACAACAGCAGCACGTTTAAGCTTGATCAGCTGTCGGTAGAATTTATTTAATATTAATTTCTAGTATCAGCTGATGTTTGCTGGAGCCACAGCTGTAAAGCTGCTGGCCATGATATCGGTTTGGATATGTGGTGAGAGGGAAACATGAAGATGAAACCAGAAGATGTCCTTACTGAATCATCAGAGCTGAACAGGTGATGGAGAAACAGGTTTACCTTTTAGGTGACATGAATGAGTTGAAGGGAAGAAATGAACTGTTTCTGAGAGACAAATAACACCAGGATCCATACTTTTCTTTCTTATTCTCATTTAAAATGTCTAGTTTTTAATAAATATTTATCTGAATCTTACAACCAAAGTTTTCATCTGATGTAAAATGTGTAGAAATACATTATTGTATTCAGTAAATATTAAGTATACTATATTAAATAGTATGTAATATCTAGTATATAGTAAGTTATAGTATTCTTTCCTTTGGGAAGGTACCATCTGTGCAGTCTGCAATTCTGTTGAAGAAAGATTTTGAATCTATTTGATTACAGGAGAAAAGTAATAGATTTCTGTGCATTTGTTTGATACGTGCATTAAATTAAAATCAGTTTTGTCAATTAAGCATCTTGAAACAGAGGGTGGGGGAGTGGTTCCCTTTTTTTTTTTTTTTTTCTTTTTTGCTGGGAGTTGGCAACCCTGTTAGTTAGGTATATGTAATTATAAATTAGGTTGTTTTATATTTTTGCTAAAGACCGTTTAGAATACCAGAATGGGGAGGGTGGTGTAGGTTTAAGTTTATTATAAAGGCTTTATAGCATGGTGGGCTTAGTCTTTCTCTCTTTTTTAGCCATACCCTACAACTCACCACTACTTCTGAGATATAGCATACCACAGTTGCAATAACGCAATAAAAGCTAGATCATGCTCATCAATTAAAGGAAAACTTAGCAGCTTTTGTCTAATATTTAAAGGAGAAGTCTAGTTTTGAAATAAAAAAAAACAAGAAACAGTTTAAATGTACACAGTCAGCTTTAATTCGAGGGGGCTGAACAAAAATATTCCATTCACAGTTGAGGAATTACATTTACATTTATCTTTTTATGAGTAGCTCCTATTGTCAGAGGCTCAAATATTATTCTACAATTCATTCAAGCGTTATAACAGATGTATGATCCCTTCATTATTTCTTCATAAAATAAGCAGGTACTTCTGTGCAATGACAATAAAGTTTTACTGTCTTCTAAAAGGTCTAGAGTTGATTCCAAGTATAGTATTTACATCTGCTAGTTGTTTATGTGAATCCACAATGTGTGGACACAGGATTCACACATTAAGTCCAAGTTAAACAGTCAGTCACTAAGATGAAAGCCAAAACAGATCCATCACATTTAACTTTAGGAATATTAGGACATTGGCAGTGGCTAAGTCAACAGCATCTGGAACAAAGAAAAACTGGAAACATTTTTAAGTACAATATTATGGTGTTTTAGAGTCAGACAGTCAACTCAGTTGAGGTGCATTTCCCATGGTAAAGACAACTAATGAACAAAAAACAACTGAAGACTGTTGCAGTAAAGCACTGGGAAACATCAGAAATAAGAAAAAAAAAACATTCTTTCCCAATGCAAAGACTTAGGTGTACAGTAGGTGTGGTCTTCTACATCAGCAAAAGAGCACATTGGGTGCAGTTCCTGTCAGCTAAAAAAAAGGCAACAGAGGCAACAGTTTCCATGAGGTCCACAAAGTTCGACAAAGGGTGACTGGAAAACATTGCCTGGTTTTACAAATCCCTCCTTGGTGCTAACTGAATATTGTTTATTGTTGCTGACCGTGTTCTGACCATGACTCTGGTGTGCACAATGAATCTTCTGATAAAACACCAGAGTCACAAAGTTCAAATCTAGCTTGACAGTGAGTTCACTGTACTCAAATGGCCTCAGAGTCACGAGATCATAATCCAATAGAGGACCTTTGGGATGTGGTGAAACAGGAAAATTCCCATCATGAATATTTAGCCAGCAAATGTGCAACAACTATCTTATGCTATCACATCAAATGGACCAAGAAAATGTTGCATCTGTGCTCTGAAGGAAAAAGGAGGTCCAACTTGGTACTAGCACAGAATACCTACCAAGGTGGCTGGTACGTGTCAATAAAGCAATTAAAACAACCAAAACTGCCAACAGTTGTGTAGATCCCCTGCAAAAACTCTCCCTCATTATGAATTCTCATACTGTGATGTTGCCGGTAGATTCGTCTCATTTCAGCAAATCTTGTAGTTGATTTTATTGGATTTGTGTCTGGGAAAACTGATGGCTGTTTCCATGTTTCCACTTCTTCCAAGTGGAAACATGGAAACATGTTTCACTATCACATGAAGATGAATTTCAAGATGCATCCCAGCAAGTATCCCAGCAGAACAATAACTAACTTATAGTTTAATTGGTCTGCTACTCCAGCACCCACAGGACCCAAAATTCATATATATAAAAAATATACCATCCACTTTTACAGTCTTTTTGTTTTTTGTTAAACTGCATACCAATTACCAGGGGCAATAAGCATACCAATGTTAGACCAGCAATAATACAGCTGTAAGTTTTACAACAGTTTCAGCACATATGGTGCTTAAACTTAATTATCTACCTATCTATCAAGTTTTTTTCCACAAAAAGATTTTTTACAAAATCTCTCAGGATAAATCTGTACATACAGCAGAAAAATCCATGATGTAATTATTCACAACTCATTCAACAGTCAGTAATCCATGCTTTCTCATCAACATGGCTGTCATGGGACATTATAGTATTCCCTGAATGGAGCCAATAATGCTGCCATTTCTATCCTGTGCTTTTCCAGCTTGGAAAAGTCAAAAGGCCCAGCACGAAAAAAAAAAGTAATTTTAAGGATTAAACTCGGATTTTCACTTCACCATTATTCCATCCATCCATTCACTTTATTCCACTTATCCAGGGGAACACCAAGCCATTCCCATGCCAGCCGAGAGATATAATTTCTCCAGCGTGTCCTGGGTCTGCCCCAGGGCCTCCTCCCAGTAGGACATACCCAGAACACCTCAGGCATGAGGCACCCAGGTGGCATCCCTGTCAGAACCACCTCAAGTGGCTCCTTTTGATGTGTAGGAGTAGTGGCTCTACTCCCTCCTGAATGGCCGAACTCCTCACCCTATCTCTAAGGGAGAGGCCAACCAACATTTGGAGAAAGCTCATTTACGCTGCTTGTATCTGCAATCTAGTGCTAGGTGAGGGTAGGGATGTAGATCAACCGAAAATTGGAGGGGCTGATTCTCATTCCTGCCGCTTCACACTTTGCTGCGAACCACTCCAGTGCAAACTGGAGGCCATCACCTGATGAATTCAACAGAACCACATCATCTGTGAAAAGAAGAGATGAGATTGTAAGACCACCCAAGTGGAAGTCTTCCACCACTTGGCTATGCCTAGAAATTCTGTCTATAAAAATTATGAACAGAATCGGTGACAAAGGGCAGCCCTGGCAGAGTCCCACTTATTACCGGGTGTGTGGCCCAAGCACTTGCAACAGTTGTAAAAGGAACGAATGGCCCATACCAATGGACTTGATGGACAAGTCATCCCTCTCGTCCCCAGACTCTACTTCCTCCACGGAAGATGCGCCACTGGGATTAAGGTGATCCTTTAAATATCTCTTCCACAACCTGAAAAGATCCTCAGTCGAAGTCAGCAGTGCTCTACCTGCACTATACACAGTGCAAGTAGAGCACCGCTCCCCCTCCTGAGTTGCCTGACAATTTTGCCAGAAATTCTTGGAGACGGTCCGAAAACCTCTCCAAGCTCCTCCCCCACCTGCGTTTTTGCTTCAGCCACAGCCTTCAGCCATAATTGAAATAAAAAATAAATATATTTTCAAAAATGTAGAAATCAAACAGCAAAATTGTTTCTGAAAGCTGTAGAAAAAAAAAACTCACTTAACTTAACTAACTCAGTGAAAGAACGGCCACTCACTCATTTATTACTAAAATAAAATAATTGAAGATTTCATTTTTTACATAGATATTTTCATTTTTCACAATTATTGTCAATGCATGTTTACTGGTACATTCTTATTCCTTATATAAGAAAATATGACCACAAGAGCATTTTTATAATTTATTGATGTAACTGCAGAAACATCAGGCCAGCTCAGCCCCTGGAAAGAGGTTGGTGAGCCGGCCTTCAAACACTGCAGCAGATAAACTTCAGATTTTACTTACAGAGAACATGTTGACCTACCACTCACACTTGATAACATATGCAGACTTTTTTTTAAACAGATTTTGGGTAATGTTATTATAATGATATTTTCTATTAGCTATGCTAACTTCATGGTGTGGCAAGTCAAAATGTTTCAAGTAATAAAAATTTGACCACTGGGTACAACATACAACATGGACAGTGCTGGAATAATATTTCTTGTTTGTTTGATGTTTGCTTTTGTGTAAAAGAAAAATAACAATGTAGATCTTCACACATAAACTGTTTAGTGTATAAAATGAATGAGAACCCCCCAAAAATGAAATTAAATAAATAATCGATTATTTATTTTTATTGACTTGTCCATGGTCCTAGTGTCCAGCGTAGTCTTTAACGTCAGGAGCCACATTTCTGCACAGCTGTCTCTGATGACGTCCCCGGCCCTGCTGCTTCTAAGACGCCTTCATCAGATCCTGGGCTCAGTGATGCAGCAGAGGCTTTTTCTCTCAACCCCTGCCCCGCTCTCTTTCCAGCTAAGATGACAAGAGAAACACATGGGAGTCAGTGATATTTACAGTGTAATGCTCCTGCATAAATCTACACGCACACTGTCTTTACCGCTAATAACCCTAATCTCATGCTTAACGATGTAATGTCTTAAGAACTATGTTATATGTGCAGTTCACTGGTAAAAATAAGTGTTGCTTGTTTACTAAATTAATGTTTTGCATAAGTGTAAGACAAAAATGACTCATTAGAAGGAAAAATAATAAATAGAGGCACAGTTCAGCTAACATTTAACGAAGATCTGCGACATCCACAGTCATAGACAGTTTGAACTTTTTTCCTGCTTGCAGTTTATTTCCATTAGTTGGTTATTATCTTACCTATAGCACTACATGGTGTCAGGATGGGCTTCTCCTGTTGCTCTCCTTCAGCGATGGAAGCCCGGATCCTTCTAACCACGTAGATGCTAGCTGCAATATGAAACAACAACACAACAAAACAACACGATTTTCTATGAGTATGAGTGTGCTTTGTGTAATGTTTTGTTTTGTTGTACATATTTGTCTATCTATACGTGTGTGTATATAAAATATATAATATATAAATATACAGTCAAGCCACATGTATACACTGTATATACAGTCACATAGATAGGTAGATCTTATTGTGGAAAAAATGTAAACACCGCGTGGACGCGAAACGGTTTAACAGGGATTTCAGAAAAGTCTCCTACCTTTTATTAGCAGTCACACCATCGTTTCTGTCCAGTGTCAATCTGTACTTTTCGTAAACTTCTCCGTAACAGGTACACACAGCTTCCTGTGTCCGCGAATGGTTATAAAAGCTCACAACCTACTACATATTGTGCCGGAGGCGGGGCTTCAAGAAACACTGCTTTCTGATTGGCTGAGCTGTTACGAAAGCTGAACATGTAATGAAGACGATGTGCGATGAGCAATACCTGTGCAGTGGTGACATAAGAATGATTATACAGAATTGGGGTTGACGTAACATTTACAGGATATCTAATAAAATATAATAATAATAATAATCTTTACTTATACAGCAACTTTCAAAACAGATTTTACAGATTTAATAGAACTACAAATTCAAAAAAACTAAAAGGGTAGGCAGGCATTGAAGGGATGTCACCAAAAAGAATACAAATATAAACAAATACAAGCGAGTCTATTGAAATGAGCTTTAAGAAGCGATTTCCTCGGGTGGATCATTTTAAAGTTGAGGAGCCCTGATGGCAAAAGTAGTCACCTCTAGGTTTAACTCTTGATTTTGGAACAGCTGTAAGTGCTCTGAATGTGGATCCAAGACAATTCAGGCTGTATCCCAATTCAGGGTCTGCAGCCTTAAAGGCCGCATTTTAAGGCCGATTACGTCACAGCGACGCGACGAAGACTGCTCGAAATGCGGCCCTCAAATGCGTCCTTCATTTCCCTGAATTTTAAGGGCGTGGCGGTGTAGACTTCGTGGCCCAACATATCCCAGAATGCATAGCGCGGCGGTGGGTGTGGATAATTTTGCTGAAAAAAAAACAAAACAGCGGATGAGGGGCCCCGAAGAGTAAACTTTAAGTAAGTACTGAATATTATGTGACTTATTTATGTGCAAATGTTTAATAACGAAGAACATTAAAACATTACTGTTGGCCACATGTCGGCAAAGTTATGTGACATTAGTGATGTTTGTACTAACTTGGTTTTAAAGCCTTTACTTTAAAATATACGCCGTTCAATAGCTGACCTTAATCTTACAGAGAATGATCAAAGCTCATGTAGAAACAAGCAAACAAATGAACAAAATATGTTCTTCATTTCTGTCAAACAATGCTGTATGAAACGTTTCCAGCTGTTAGTATCTTGGTTGCTAGGCAACCTGGGCAGCGCGACGGAGGCTAGACCGTCCCATTTCACAAGCCTCGCACTTCCGGCCTTAGCGGTCTTTGAGTACGTGGCCCTTGTGGACCGTTAAGGCTGCATACGTTAAGGCTGCAGACCCTGAATTGGGATACAGCCTCATGCTCATATGGGGTCAATAACTGTTAGCAGCTTGGGGCCAAATCCAGGAGACTTTTAAGTGGCCAGTAAAATATTAAAATAAAATAACATGTGCAGGAGGCCAATGCAGAGAACCCAGGAGAGTGGCGTTGTCTAGTAGATACTAGATAAAACCTTAATCAAGCTTCATAATTATGCACAGTGTGTGGTATATAGGAGTAAATAAAAATCAGGGTGATCCATTTAATAATTTATTGTCATTCACATATTGCAATTTACAGAGCTTCATTTATTCGAATCCAATCCTAACAAACAACATTTAGATCCAGTATTTGTGTCCCAACACATCTGTAATCTAGAATAGAAGCACGCTGAAGTCTACTTGACATCTTTTTACAAGAGCACAGCCGTTTCTCATACAGTTGCATTTGTATATTCAATATATACACATAAAATTTCATTTAACTTAAAACTGTTTCCCACAGAAAGAAAAGCACAACAATTTCACAGAGAAACCAGATAAATCTCCTTCTTTCATATTACAATATATTTTTTACAACAACAACAAAAAACAACTTCAATCACCAAGAAAAACAGATGAGACACAGATAGTGAGTGGTTAAATTTATAAGCAATGCTGTGAGTTTATAGAGAGGAAGTTTCAGTTTGTTCTCCCAGGACATGAAGAACGATACCGCTGTAGATAAACTGAGGAGCCGCTAACGAAATGTTAATATTTTTGTAGGTTCTGCAGCCAGAGTTCTAAACAAAGACGTGAGTGGTATTATGGTCTTCCTCCCATCAGAGTCTCACAGTTTATTCACTAAATGAGACCTCACACAAAACACAAACATTCACTAGAGGGCTCTAAGGGGACAACAGGAGATTTGACAGGCAGAACTTAGTCCATCCTGATCTTCTGATTGGTCATCCTGTAGATGATGCTGTCGTAGCCCGGGTCCATGTTCCACAGGTTGTAAGCGACGACGATGACAGCGAGTGCGAGAACGATCATGAGCCACAGCACGATGTTGAAGACCACGGCGTACTCGACGTCGTACTTGTGAGCCAGGTTGTAGAGGCTGCCTCGGTTACTCTGAAAAATGTTTGCAGTAGTCAAGAAATTTAAAACAGCTATTTGGAACTAGTTTAAAGTGTCAGTGTCCGCAGCTAAGAAACAAAACAAACTCAGAATCACCACACAGCTGAATGAACGCCTCTCGAAAAGAAAAGTAATTTTGCTGCTATTCTCTGCTACATGACGCAGACCTCTAAACTACATGTGTTACAGAAAATGTGCTTGAAATGTAAATAAACCCATTCTAATTTGGTACATTTATGTCATGTTCAGGAAGTATCTCCTCTGGCATATATATATATTAAAAAGTAGGTTGACCCAGACTTACAATCTGTCTGGATTCCAGGATTGAGCGGGACTTCCTGGTTAAAGGAGCTTCAAAGGCCTTCACTGTAACGACCTCCACCACAGAGCTGTTGCCATAGAGACCATACACATCCTGCCCAAACTGAAATGAAAAAACAAAAACGCACACGGTTAAAATGTGGTTAAATTGTTAGCTGCAGAGGCGTATCGCTTCTTCAGATCTTCTTCTAACCTTCTGAAGGACAGAAGCGAGAAGGGCCGTGGCATCGCGGTACTGAGGGGAGTCTGGACCATAGAGCCGGCTCAGCTCCTCCAAGCCAGACAGCTCCAACGAGTACAGGTCAGGGGAGTGGTCCTTAGCCAAATGTCTGTGTCTCTGCAGCTACAGGAGGGAAAGAAAAGATTTGCGTCAAACACAACTCTTTTTTCCTTTTTTTTTGTAAGTGGAAAGAATTGCTTCAGTCCGAGGGAACAACTCACCAGAGCGGTGATATCATGCAGTACTTGGACTTCAGACAGGAAGAGCAAATCGGCCTAACAAAAATAAGAATAAAAGGGTAAGAAAGGCAAAGGAAGGAATTTTGGTTAACTAAGGAGTAAGAACTAGAGATGGCACGATACCACTTTTTTATGTCCGATACGATACCGATATCATAAATTTGGATATCTGCCGATACCGATATGAATCCGATATAGTGTTTTTTAATCAACAAAACTGTTTTTTTTTAAATATCTTGCTGAATTTTGTATAAGTTCATACTCAAGTTTAAAACAACAACTACACTAAAGCTATTCTGTTATACCTGTATGCAAAAAAAAAAAGTTTCATAGTTCAGCAATACTGATCAATCTAATAAACTTAAACCTACACCATCCTCCCTATTCTGGTATTTTAAAGAGTACTTAGCATAAATATTAAGCAACCTAACTAATAGGGTTCCAACTCCAATCAATTATTTTTCAAGAAATATTAAATAGATTCAACATCTTTCTTAAGCAAAATTGCAGACTGCACAGATGGTACCTTCCCAAAGGAAAAAGTACTATAGCTTACTAGGGTATATATATTACCGTAGACTTAATAGTTTCTATATACAGTAATGGACTTCTATTCCTTTTACATCAAATTAAAACTTTGGGTGTAAGATTCGGATAATTATTTATTAAAAGCTAGACATTTTAAATGAGAATAAAGAAAAGTGTGTCTTTGTGCCCCTTTTCCCTGTTAATGCCCTATCGGCCCCCCTGGCTAAACTTTGCTAGATCCGCCCCTGCACAGTTACCAGCCGTCAGCTACGTAGAAAAAGATCCTGGTGTAGAAAGTAATATTAAATAAATTCTAACAACAGCTGATCAAGCTTAAACGTGCTGCTGCTGTTCAGCCGCTGGTTTCCTCTTTCTGGTGCAAAGTGGGCCAAAAGCAAACTAGAGAGACGGACTCGCGACAGAAAAGCCGATCAGCTGATCGTTAAGCAGTTTCATGATTGAAGTAGCAGCAAGAGGAGGCAGTCGCTCCATATATCGCTTGTTAAGCTTAACGCAGGAATGCTTTACAAACATTCAGAGATGGACTTACACACTTGCTTTACTTCTCTCGGGGATAACTTTGTCGGAGATGAAATGCCGGGTTGCTAGCGAAGCTCCACATGCTATCCAGACCACCGACAGGTCCCGCATGCCACAGCCGCTCTATCACGTGATGCATACTGCTCCGACGTGCGAACGTTCTGAGGCGAGTTATGGCGCGTTGCAAGTTTTGTGAGGTGCTTTCGTGATATTTAATGGATCGGATTACATTTTTTATTTTTCTCCGATATCCGATCCAGTAATTTAGGTCAGTATGGACCGATACCGATACGTAATATCGGATCGGTCCATCTCTAGTAAGAACTAAGTCTTTTGGTTTTAAACGTGGCTAAGAACTGACCTCTGCATTTCTGCTGAGAGAGTTGAGGGGAAGAGAAGACAGCACTGAGCCATCCTGGGACAGACGGGCCCGGATCTGCTGCAACGTGACGGGTAAGTCCTCAAACACAGCATTGGCCTTGCCGAGCATATAGAGCCGCTGAAAGAAATGAAAGACAGGTCAAAGTAAATAACTAACAGTGCCTCAAGAGGGATGTCTCAGATAAGAAGTACATCAGCAGACTTTTATTACCTCCTCACTGGGGGCCAGCTGGAGGACTACAGGGGTGTCCTCAGCAAACAAAGAGTGTACAGTCTCTGCAACACTATCCATGGTGAAGGGAACGGGCTGCAGAAAAGAAGATAGCACCCTCATATACAGGTCTACACTTCTATTTATACCAAGATAAAAAGCTGATGCACAAAAACGGTCATACTTACATTCTCCAGGGGATATGAGGCCACGCTCTGAGGCAGAGCCAGGCTATCCACTCCTCTCACCACAACAAGAATGTTGGCCCGGGGCCGCTGGAACAACGGACCAGCCTGGAGGCCTGGCCACAATAGATCCTGTGCAATTGGACACGCATAGTAGAGCTTAAGCTGGCGTAATTATGAGCTTAGTCTTCTTCTATAACACTAATAAAACTGTGGAGCATGAGTTGAAGTAACGAATCACCTCTTGAACTGAGAAGCCCATGGTTAAAGCCACAAGGTCTGGAATCTTCTCTCCAGAAACCGGCCAGTCACCTTTCTGGAAGGACACAAACTCTGGAGCCTGCAGCACAGTGAAGCTGTCTCCATGGACACCTGAGGGGAAAAACAGCATGACTGTAAATCTAAGTGGAAAAGAATAGGGTACGGTTTTGTTTTTGTTTTTTAAAGTAAGACAAAAAAAAATATCACCACCTACAAATATAATTATTAGCTTAGCTTTCTTTTTGATCCCAATCACCACCAAACTTCAAACAAAACTAAAATAACCAGTGAAGTCACTATCTGTTGCCCGGTGCACTTTCTGTATCCAACTCATTGCCCAATTTTGTATTTTAAAATGTGGCCATTTTGCAATCACAAATTCCCACAAAAGGAACAAAAAGAAGCGTCACATGGCAACATGCACAAGTTTTTGAAAGAATGGCACATGTACTACTTTTTCTGTGAATGATTTAAAAATTAAATTACAACGAATTTTGTCCAATTCTGTCCGGAAACTTCTTTTGCTCCTGTACTGAATACTGACTCAGTGAATACAGCATTACTTAAAATATTTACCATCTAGCAAGAACTTTAGCTATCACCCCTCAGGCTAGTTTAGTGAGTAAGACGATCCAGTCGGGTTACACAGGAATACTTTCTTGTATTGTACCATTTCTTTTACCTGTCACAGATACAGAGTGATTTTTATCAACATATTGACCATTAAGTCGTGAGTTCTCAGAATCGGCTCTTTGAGCACAAGAATGACAACATCACAGAGCGCAAGTATGGCGACGCTCGCGGCTCTCCAACAGATTGCGAATCTGTATCTGTTTCAAGGCTTCAGTAGCAGTAAATCTAGATCCTCTAGATCTATTAGCTACATATGAAAGCAAAACATTACAATATAATTATGAAAAGTGGGACATTACAATAAAATCAAAGCCAATTATGTTTACCAGGGTTAATGACTCCAAGTAAATGTCAGTTTTTCTTACCAAACCAAGATGGCCAATATTTGTTAGTGTTAGAACCAGACTGACACATTCATGGCAGTAAACTGTTTTACATCTATAAATATCACATGTGATTCATAATGACACATATTTCTTTTTTGCTGTTTTTCCAAAGAGGGCAGCATTGTGGCCTCACTGGTTTGTATCCAGCCTATGGAGTCTGCATGGGTTTGCAGATGGTTGCATGGTTTCTACAGTCAAACGACATGCACAGGTTTACACTAACTGTAGGCTCTAGTGTGTCTGTAGGTGTGAATGAGAGTTGTCTGTCTGCGCCTTAGCCCTGTGACAGACTGCAGACCTGTCCACCATGACAATATAGTGGCGACGCTTAGTTGGATATGCGTAATTAAAGAAATTACCTGTTTTGCATGACTCTGCCTTACTGTTCCTACATTATAATCAATCCGGTCCTTCTTGGCCACTGTGATTGCCATTTCTGCTACCCTACTGGTCAGATATCTCTTGAAAAAGACATTTTTAATATACATGATAAATTTACATGGACAAAGAGAGAATATATAAACTTCTACGTCTTCAACCTTGTGACAGGAATGTTCATTCTGGCTCAAAATGACTTGATATCATTCATTAGAGATATGTTTGACATATTATAGGTCAACACGTCATTTGCAACAGTTCAAATGTGGGCAATAATTTTTTGGCAGACAATCACTTTTTGATACAATGGAAGTCCCAAGCCTGGATAAATGGGAGGCCTGGAACGGCATACAGTTTAAAAATCTCTGCAAATCCCTTAGGAATAAGGAAACAGTTAAAAGTATTTAAACAGTGATAAGGCGTTAACACTATAACATTTACTGACTGTCAGCCCTGAGCTGCTGGAGGATGGCGCACAGTTTCTCACTGTTACAGCAAACACAAGAAGCAGCAGCCTGCTCAGTAACTATCGCCCCTCACCTTTCATGTGGATGAAGGAAGAACTCGTGACAGAGAGCTGATGGTGAATAAAGGGGAACCAGTGGCGTAGAGCATGTCACGTGACCACCCAGGCTTCTGTAAAATCGTAACCCTCTACCAGGAAGCCGTATATTTAGTACTTTCTTCATTTTTACATGACCTGGACGGATTTGTCAACCTCGTCCTTACGAATATTAACCACGTCCTCGTCGTCACTGGCAGATTTTAAGAAGCGACTGAGCTATAATCTCCGTTAGCAACAAGCTAACCCTGTGGTCTTCCGCTTGATGATAGTCCAAAGCCGAACAATGATTCTCAGCATCCGCAGAGTTATTATTCCACTTTCCCTCGTTTATATTAGCACGGTCGTACGAGTCTGGCCACAGAAATATTACAATGAGTTAAACGGCAACGCTAACAATGTTCCGGGCTCGGCGAGCGACCTACCATTCAGCGCATATAAGATACTTTACTATTACACGTAAATACGTGGGGGGAGGAAAACACCCCAACACGTCAGTAATGAAAAACTATTATTATGTATTTCTTACCGACTGTGAACAGACAGTAGAAGGTCAAAGTGACGGTAAAAACAGACTCCATCCTTCGCAAGATCTTCACAGACATCTCTCTCTCCTCTACAGCAGCGATCAGCTGACCTGCGTCTCGCTCTTGTAGGACTTCACGTGCGCTACCGCCGCCTGCTGGACTGGAGGGGAAACAACACTCGCTGACGACCAAACGTCGCTGTGATGTTTCTCCAAGGAGATTTTATTACATCGTAGTTATACTTCAACTAAACTTTACACCCTATATACACCTTAATCTTATCTAGTATTTGCTGTGCTTCTGTTTTACTGTATTTCGTTAGCAATTTTTGTTTTATATTGCTTTATGGATTTTATTGCGCTATTCTACTTCACTTGATTCTTTTCCCAATACCGAGCCACTACACAGCTCTTAGGATTCCCCTACGTGCTGAATTCCACGGTAACCTTGACTGTATTCATTTTATTGTTAGTGGTGCAACAAAAATAGTCATTGTCCTAAATTATCTTTCACTGCATGTGTTCTGCATCACCCATTCAAGCTCATTACAATAATTAGAAATAGAGTGTATATTTTAATAATATTTGTATTTTCATGCACTAATATCATTTTATTATTACACTAATATAGCACAAGGTTCAGTTACCTTTGTACAAAAATGCTTAGAAGAATTGTCCTTCAAGGAGCTAATATTTACTGTCTTACTTTAAGTACATTTTTGGAGCCGAGGTATTCTGGGAATCCATCCTACCTGGAAAAACATCCTACCCAATGTTTCTGCGCACAAAACCAACGCCGAATTAACTCCAACACCGGTACCTTTCATGTTTAATTGAGTAAAGAAGTTTCTTCAGTACTTCAGGGTTTACTGGAGTAAAGTTGTTCTGTTTGTTTGCTTTTAACACGGGTATCTGTACTTCAACTCAAGCAAGGAAGGTCTGCACTTTAGCCACCTGTGGTTAACACTGGGTCAACATTACAATGAAGTGAGTGCGATGAGGAAAAAACAAGTCACCCAGCATCTAAAAAATATGATATAATAAGATATATATATTTTTAAAAAGATAGAACAATATAAAATTAAACTCCACTAGAGACAGAAATAACGTTTAAAAAGTAACAAAAAATAAATATTCTTAAATTTACATGTTACATGAGGTGTCATGGTGGATTTGAGTAAAAGTAAGCATTCATTTTACTGGAACCCTCGAGTCGCTCACTTCCTAAGTATCTCCTTCCATATAATTTTTTACCAGGCTAATTTCACCTCTTCCTTACGTTGTTGTTGGGATTCCCTCCTGCACTTCTCAATGGATGGTGCTAGCAAGAACAGCTTCCGGTGCCTATGAGACTGAGCTGTTGCTGGTACTACTGTTGCAGCTGAAGGCCCAACTAACATATTGCATGTTCATTTATCAAATTTTGCTGCATTTATTTTTAGTTTAATTTTCTTTTCTTACCGTTTCAGCTTCACCTTTTCGCCACTTCTGCGACACCACACTGTGTTGTAGTGTCCAGTTTAGCCATGTTTAAAGGTAAGGATTGCTCAATGATATTTAATAAACTGGAAATTTAGAGCTGACAAGTACGGAGGATACGGAAGAGGATAAGGAACATTGGAAAAGAAAAAAAGTGGGCATGTCTTCTTTTTTTTTCTTTTGACGAATTCTGAGGAAATAAAGTAAGAATTCTGAGATTAAAGTCAAAATTCTGAGATTAAGGTCAGAACTTTGACGTTTTTCTCAGAATTTTGACTTGTGATTCTCAGGTGTCATTCTTTTCCCCACGCTGAGCCACTACAGCCAAATTCCACTTTAACCCCTTTACCAACTGGCCACCTAGCTGTAATAATAATAATAATAATAATAATAATAATGATGATGATGATGATGATGATTTCAACTTCTGTAACAACAGAATTCCTAAATTATGCAGTAAATTATTTATTTAAATTATTATTATTTGTTATTTTGCTTCACACCTGAAAGCTCAAGACTAAGAGGAAACACTGTGGTGCTGATGAATAATCTTATGTCATGGAGGGCATTCAGAGGAAAAATCTTTGTTAAACTACACATGCAGATCCATCTGCTGTGGTGACCTCTTGCAAGAAACTAGAATAAGTTTCTATTTTGCTTTGTTTTTCTATTTAATTGAGCTCTTTGGAGGATTTTATTTTTATGTAATTAAGCTATACTGTTTTTCTACCCAGTTAAAGCTACTTTTTAATAACTATGTTGTTTTGATGAGTCAAAACTAGAATTTTCCACCCCAACCTTTGCCTTAAATAAAGCCTTTCTTATCCTATCTTTAAAAAACATATCCCCTGGAGGGCTTACAAGTTTTTGTGAGATATATGAGATTATTTACTCTGCTATAATTGTCTTGCTGGTGTATAAACAAAGGCCTTGTACACAAAAAAAATTTTTTAATGACTCGTATATCTGCAAACTAGAATTACTGTGGATAAAATTGTAAATTTGAGGGCATTAATAATATTTTTCATTTCCTCTGTAAATTAATAGTTAAATGATGAAACCAACAATATTTATAGCTACACAAAACAGTGAAATAACCATCCAGGTTTTTTTTTCTCTTTGTTCCTTTGAACATTATTATGATCATGGGAGAAATATGGTTTGTAAACAGACATAAACCCATAGACCACCACTATATGCTGACAATCAACAGTGATAATCAATAATCAGACACATAAAAAACACGTGAATATACAGCATAGACAAAAACACACAGACACATAAAATAAAAGGCAGCAAATCGAGACAAAAATAGAAACGCTACTTAATGCTACTTTCGTTTTAAAACCAGCAGCAAACTTGCTGTAAAGTGCAGGTGTTGTGGTCTCCATTATGTTAGAGATTCAGTCTTTCAGGAATAAATGGAATCGAATGCACTTTGTCTTTATGTTTGGGAGAAGGTGTGTGTGTGTGTGTGTGTGTGTGTGTGTGTTACTATACTTGTGGGGACCAACTGTCACTTATGGGGACCAAATGCCCATCCCCATGAGTTTGAAGGCATGTTTGAGACTCAAAATGTGGTTTTAGTGTCAGGGTGACAATTAGGTTATGGTTAGGTTTAGAGGGTTAGAGTTAGGCATTCATTTTTCATGGTTAGGGTTAGGGTAAGATGCCAGGAAAAGCATTATGTCAATTAAATGTCCCCACTAAGATATGAAAATGAGTGTGAGTTGTGTGTTAACTACAGTTGGCAGTTCCTCATTTTCATCTACACGCCTTGAATTCTTAAGTTATGACTTGATCAGAGCGTTTCATCGGGGAAAAAAAGACTACAGAAAAGCTGGTGATAGCTCAGCACTTAAAAATGTATGGTAGAAGAAATGACATCGAAAGATGTTCAAAGGGACGGAAATGGTTCTACAGCTGCACTTTGTCAGCATTGTTGGGAATGCGGTGTAACCAGGGTCCAAATCAATGTAGTAACCAAAGCACACAAAACTTGCCAGTTGTGGATATGTTCAATCAGTATTTGACCTTTATCATTGTGGCCCTACTGGTTTGTTTAGAAGCTGGCACAAAGCAAAGCACACGCCTGTTTTCTGACTTGGCCTAAGGCGGTTCCGTATTTCCACACGTTCAGTGTTAAGTCGCCGTGATTTTATCCCTAAGTCATTGTGTCAAAATAAGATAACCGCTCCATCATCTCCAGAGATGATGATGCGGTGAAAAAAGTCATCTGGTATCCGTTATGCTGTCTTAATTCTAAAATGATTACAAATCGTTCCATGCAAAGCTCGAAAATCGAACCCAAGAAATGTCTGAGAGAAAACATGACTTTTCATAAGAATGCCGTGCCAAATAGAGAAAAAAAAATGACTGAGGGTTAAGTAAGAGCGTGTCAGAATTGTGCACAAGCTGAAGTGTGTCCATTTGCATCCCTGTAGATGTCAACAAGTCATCCAAATGCACTTTGACAGGAAAAGAAAAGTAGAATGCATGCAGAGTGGCACTCAGAAATGGCCCCCTGGTTGGTTTGCCTTTTAGTAAGAGTGGTAAGCTTTTCTTTCTGTCCTTTGTCAGGGTTGCAGTGGCTAAAAGACGTTTCAGCGCTGATTTATCGACACTGCAGATCAAATTTTATCACAACACTTGCTTGAGATTTTTCAGTTCCATAAATCAGTTAAATCATCAGACTATTTCTGGGAGCTCATTAATAATGGAGAAAAACCCCAAGATTCAGACATTACCAACTAAATCGAGCTGCACGCAACCGTTCATTTTTCAGTCTGCTTGGCTCCATTCTAATGAATTTTACTGACAATTAGGAAGAAACAAAGCCTTCACCGTGGGTGACGAGCATATCCACGCCGTATTCTGTGTCATCCCAATTTTTCCACTTAATAGTGCCCATAATAAGTGCTTATTAGAGGTTTATATTCAGAGACAAAGCCCTTATCTGCAATTACATCCTGCTGTTGAGTAAAGTGGGAAGTTAGTCAGAGTAGAGATCCTCTTGACACTGAGTTGTGACCCTCCTGCAACCTCTGCCTCAGGATATGACTCTTCAGAGTCTCAGCTGACAAACTAACGCCTTCAGCATCTAAATTAGCTGTCTGACAGACTCTGACACCTGACACGAGTCTGACACCTTTACCAGGATATCTGCAATGGGCCGTTTCCTCTCGACCTGCATGCAGAAAGCAGTTCATCTCAGACTTTCCTCACCTAAGCAAAAGCAAGCAGTCACACTGAGCATTCTGAGTGATGTTGCTGGACTTAAAAAGAAGTCCTAAGATCATCTTATATCCCCACAATGATATTAGTTTGTCTTTATCTTTAACTTTGTCTGAAGAACTTGATTTGGTTTATGCTCATGTACTGCAATTTGCTGTTTCCATCCACAGCAGTCTGTCTATCCAGATATTTATTTCCTGAACGGATGTGTCGATGTTAATCTAAACATTTAGGGGATGTGGAAGTTGTGATGCAGACTGCAGATTGCTTCACTGTGGGGCTGTGGGCTAGTCCTACAAGTCCAGCAAACCCTGTAACGTGCATGCAATCATTGCTTATCTAGTAGAGTGCACACAGCTGACAATTGCATTGCGTTTTTTTAATATATTTTATAGTTTGCCCGCAGCCCTGGATAGCAACTGTTATTCCTATACCGTAAAGGCGTCTGTGCAGTCTGTCAGAAATGCTCACCGAATGCTCAGATGCCTTAGGAAACCCCCTTTTTCCACACCTGTCTGACTTTCTGAAACTACCAATTTGACATTCACCACCTTCACTGGCTATTGGCCAACTGTGCAGGGGTTGGAAAGCAGCCAGAGTCTGAAGTGGTCTTCTTTTTGTTTTTGAACAAATTTACAGCATTTCTGTCTCTTTTCACATGGAGTGAAACATTATAAATATCTTCCAGGAGACAGTGGCAGAAAATGTTGTCTATTAAAACTCCAATAGCACGAGTCTAGCAAAAACAAAAGCCTGCAGAGCCCAGACGAGATTTTGAGTCCCATCCCGGACCACTTGAGTAACAATATGCTGAAATGTTACCGTGGATTATTTGTTCAGTGACGCCAAACACGTGTTGCTTATCGCTACGGTAACTCCTGAGTGACAGCTGGCTTACAGTACGAAATAACACTATCAAACACAACCTCACCTTATCACCTGGCTCCAAACTGCTTAGCTGAAATATACATTTCCAGGATTATGTGCCACAGAAACACAGCAGCACTACAAGACCTAAACATGTGAATAAAGTAACATATACGTGCTCTTGGCAAACTCCCACTGCACGTGCCTGTGGTGCTTCCCACTCTCGTTTTCGTGCTATGGAAGATGGACACTGTGGATTTAGAAAACATTTCTCAAACAATAGTAAATAGTGAATATATTTCGAACATATTGACATGACGGCATCACAGAGTTTCTGGAGATTTTGAAGCTGCTTATTCACAATGTGAATCTCCCATTTCAAATCTGGCCTGGTGACGATAGAGGCCATTGAAGTAAGTTGTCATGTTCAAGAAAACAGATTAAGGTGATCAGAGCTTTGCGACATGGAGCGTTATCCTGCTGGAAGATGGTGCACTGTGGTCATAAAGGGATGAACATGGTCAGCAACAATGTTTTCAGACCAAGTGCCGTTCCAACCTTTTGTTGTCCAGTTTTGTTAAGGCTGTGTGAACCGGAGCCTCAGATTCTTGGTCTTAGCTGACAGGAGTGGGAGCCGGTGTGGTCTTCTGCTGCTGTGGCCCATCTGCGTCAAGGATAGACTTGTTGCGCATTCAGAAATGCTCTTCTGCATACTTTGGTTATAGTGTGTGGTTATTTGAGTAACTGTTGGCTTCGTATGAGCTGACCTCTGGCATCAACAAGGCATTTTCACCCAGAGAACTGCTGCTCACTTAATATTTTCTCTTTTACAAGCCATTCTAAGCATTTGTGTGGGAAAATCCCAGTAGAGCAGCACTTTCTGAAACTCTCAGACTAGTCTGTCTGGCACCAACAATGAGTCCAAGTTTAAAGTCACTTGTGTACAACAGTAGAGCTCTGTGGCACAAATGAATAGAGATCCGCAGCCTCAGTGATACTGCTCATTTGAAGGAGAACTTCATTGCTGATTTTGCTGATAGTAAGAAGATCATTAGGTGATTATTGCCATTGAAAAAAACCCAAAACTTTTAATTTGGCTAATCAAGTAATCAAATCATGACACACACTCACATATTGTGTTTTCCAATCCTGCCTTGATGCAGTCAAAAACCTCCTGGATTTCCATTAACATTAAAAAGCATCGGCACCCACACAAAAGTTGGGATTTAGAATTGAAGCCCCATTGAATGGGTGGCGTTTGCAGAATTATACACTAGAGGACGCTGCAAGCCAGCAGCTGTTCACCACATAGGCGGCAAAAGGGGAGTTGGCACATTGTTCTCTCAGGGTTGCAGCAATAAATTGCACTAAACCTACAATACTTAAAATTTCCAAGAGATGGCAATAGAGGATCGTGGTGGATCGCACTTCCATCAGGCACAGGAGTAATTATACACACAGATTGAAATCGACAGGGCCCCCATCACCGCTCAACTTCTCAGAATTCAAATGACTTCATGAATGACTTAATGAGGAGCAGGACGCGTAGATCATCTTGCGGTTTGTATATTTATTTTAAAGCAACTTCGTTTGTAAAATATAAATACAAATTATGAGATATTTTAATTACAAAGTTAGAACAAAAAGAACAAACAAACCCAAAACAAAACAAAACTGGACACACCAAAAATTACCTTACTGCAGTAGCCTCCTTGTTATGTACAAGCTGTGCCAAGGGGTGAATATCAACATTATCTTAAAACTTTATTATACAATTTTGTAGTTTGCATGTTAAATTACAGACTAAACAGGAAGCAACATTTGAACATCCAGAAAAAAAACCCAAAAAACAACAACAACAGAAAAGCCCCTGAGGCTCAAGCGAGCACTAAAGTCTGAGGAGGGGATGGCTGGGGGGAGAAAAACAGGACATCATGTGCTTCCTATAAACACAGATACCACATTCAATAGCACAGCCTCGGTACTATTCTGTACAACTACACACATGCGCAATGTGCCGCGCGCTCATGCACGGCATCCAGTTGCTGACAACACGCTTACGCTCTGTTGCCATACAAAATCTTTCAGAGGGGCGTGTGAGCAAAAAAAAAAAATCTCTTGATATTATATATTTATTTATGTATATATATATATATATATATCTATATATTTATTTATACATATATTAATTTATAAAAATAAGACCATTATTAAGTCTATTGAGTCACAAATATATTGATCCTCAGTTAACAGAGGGAAATGTTTCAGCAGCCCATCAGCCAGTAGGTCAGTCCATCTGTACAGTGCACCAGTGCTGGTCCAGAGTCGGGCCGAAGCGCAGGAACTAAAGGTCAGGCTAAGGCATATCGTCATAACCCCTGCTCGGTTCTAAAGCAAACTGCAGTCGATAATGATCAAGGTTCAGTGGGTCAAAGGGTCAGGATGAGCCCAACTTTTCCACAGCCTTGATTTTGTCCTTGAGTTTGTCACCGGGGTGATCCCAGCGGTCGTCCAGAAACTCCAGCGTGGAGCCCAGCAGGGCTGCGAGCTCTGCGCTGTCTTCCACCAGGTCCAGCAGCTCCTTGCTGTCGGGATGGAAGCCCTCCAGCTCTTCTGGGCAGGAGAAGAGCTGGGACAGAGATGCTTGCCGGTAAAACTCCGCCTCCGCTACCGTCACCACCTCCATGTGAGGGAAGGCCTGCCGGAAACCGCGAGCGGACATCCGCAGCCGACGGAGCACATCGGAGAATAGCAGCCAGTTTTTTGGCCTGAAAGAGAATAATTAACAGACGTTTAGGAATTTAGGAAAAAACAGAGTTGAAAATGTAATCTGCTTTTGAGAATAATGCTCACCCCTGGGAGAGGGACACCTGGATGTTGTAGCAAGGCAAAAGAGGTCGGTCGGAGAACTCGAACTCAAACACCTCCCTTTTATCATCCTCATCTTCATCATCTGGACCTGGGGCGTCTGCTAAAATGTCATAGACACCGCCCTCTTCAGTAGACTCTGGACACAGAAAAAAGGAAAAGCACGGATCGTTTTTTAGTGAGCGTCAACATTACCATAAAGCTGCCTTGCCTAAAAGAGGCCAGTGCGACGTACAGACACTGATGATGTTTAAAAATAAAGACTTTGTAAGCACTAAAGGACACACACGCAGAGTGCTGATCAGTACTCACCACACACAGCGCTGCCATAGAATTCCCAATAAAGCCCTGGGTCGTCATCTGAGCGGCCCTGAAGGTCGGCAAAATAATCTACGGACAGAGGAGAGGAGCGAAGCCTGTTATTCAAGAGCCAAAGCCCTGGGGACAGGCAACGAGGCAAATACAATTGCCCTTGGAGAATACAGCAGAAAAATGGATAAAGAGCGCAGGAAAAAAAAGAGGAGAGAAGGAGGGGGAGGGTGAGGGGGAGTGTCAAGAGAGAAAAGAGAAACAAACAGCAAATGTTTTTGGGGGGAGGAGGGGAGGACGGGAGGGCTGATGGTCAGGGGCCAGCGGCTCTACCACGGGGGAGGAGAGTGGCTGTCTCCGCTGGGTTAGAGCTGGCTCAGTGCAGAGCAGGCCTGCAGACTGCTGCCAGGAATCAAACAAGAACCACACACAGTCGCCGAGTGCGCACACACACACAGAGCGATGGAAACAAACAGGCAGAGGGAGCTGGATAAGCACACCCAGCGAGAGCAAAGTGTGTATTCAGCACATGCGCGCGCACGCACACACTTGCAGAGTGAGAGCTGGGCTTTGTGCCAGTGCTGAGGCGTGGGGCGTCTGGCGTGTGTTTGGAGGGATTAACGGCCTCCAGATGAGTGGGACCAGGTGGAGGGAGGGCAGCAATCGCTTGCACTCGCTCATTTTCTCCGGTGCTCGATCTCCCTGCCGACATCGATCCATCCACCCGCGTTCTCTTCAACATTCAGCACCAGCTTTCGCAGGCGTCTACCTACTCGCATAAACCTCCTCCTGCCACCTGTTTTATTTTCGCCTCCGTTCCGCGATCGTCTCTCCTGCTCGCTACGAGCCCCCGAGTGTCTCTCAGGCAATAGCTTTTAACTAGTTCAGGTAATGCCAAGCAGCTGGCTACAGGGGAAACGTGAGCCTGTTTGTGTGTGTGTGTGTGTGTGTGCTTTCATTTCCTCCTCCTCCTCCTGTGCACAGATTCGTGTTGACTCAACCCGAGTACAAACATCAAGCCCTCACAACACACACGTCAGACTGTAGCGTGGCAGCCTTGTGAAAAGACAGGCGCTCACATGCACACGTACAAAAGCAGAGTCTCTAGCCAGAGCAAAGCCCATTTCCGCACGTACGCTGAGCAAACACAGTTGCCGTTGCTAAGTAACCAGATAGAGGAGCTCAGAGGCAGCAGCACGCACCCTGGCGGGCTCAGACTCCCTGTCTAACAGGTGGTCGAGGGAGGAAGGGAGGGGGAGAGGAGGGGTAGGGAGGTCGCTGGAGGGGAGACGGGGATGACAGCGACGGACGTGTCGAGCTGTAGTTGGGAGGATTTGCGGAGGGGGCCTCACACCAACAGGTTGCACAGAGGTCAGAGCGCTGAAAGAACAGCAAACAAGCCAAGATGGGAGCTTTCGGGAACCGGGCTCGTGACCGATCTCTTTAACAGTTTACCCTTGCCTCACCTTTTGATGGCCACACTCCGGTGTGCCTTCTGGTTTTTGTTTTTTTGTGTGTGCGTGTGTGTTTTTTGAAAAAGAAATCCTTGCTTCGCGTTGGCTTTTATTTCCCTTTTCTAGCATTGCTGAGTTTTATGATCTGTGGTCAAAGGCACATTAATATTCAAATTTTGTGGCTTTTGCATTTCATTTTGTCTGCATGAGAGAAGAAACATTCTACCAACTTTAGCTCTTACTACACTGCGATTTTAATAAGGATCTTAAATTAGGTATTAAGTAACCTTTTTTTTGTTAAGATCCGTTTTGTCTTTCTTCATATTGCAGATAATTCCTACATATGATGGCCTAACTCAGAAGGCTTTGTTTGCAAGCCATCTATCACACGTGCCAAAATGAGACTCAAATGGAAGAATCTGAAGTCAAGGACTCAATGTCAATTTCTTTCTTTCATATGTAAGAAAATCACATTTACCAGTGAGGAAGCGCTCCATGCTGTCGCTGTGGGTCATCTTGAGAAGGCCACGGCCAGAATACGTTGCCAAGGTGGGGTCGGCGCCATAAGACAGCAGGACTCTCACCACGTCCAGGTGGTCGTTCTCCACGGCATCGTGAATCGGTCTACACACACAGGGAAGTAAGTTCATTGATTAACTATTGGAGTGGTTTTCCAGGATGAGATTAGGGGGGAAATTGCATTTTGCATCATATCTTTACAAATACATATCAAATTAAAATTATAAGAGGGAAATGTCTTCTTTACCTTCTTCAGAAAATATTTTAAACTCGGATCCACATATCCTTCAAAATCTATGGATAAAATTTATACATGGTGTGGAGGATATTTTTGGGAATTCACTTCTGATCAAACTTACAAGAACGATCTATATTTTCCTTTTTTAGATTTTCCCTAAACTCAGACGTAGCGAGACATAAAGTAAAATGAAATTCAGATTTATAAGACTACTGTTGTTCTTACTGCAGATGCTGCAAATCTCAAAAGCAAAACTGCATGGGCAATACTCCTGTAAGACCTGAGCACAGTTTCTTAGAACAGACCCCCCAGTGTAAATTTTAATAACACTGCAATGAAAGTACTAGCCTTCCCTTTCCAAAAGTGCAGCTAATCAGCCAAATCACTGCTCTTGTACAATAATGTAAAATAAATCCCAGAAATTTTAGTTATGAGAAAGCTCGCGTCACTTTATTGATGGCCAAGCCCTGGTTTTCTTTATTCGGGAATTCATGTAAAACCAAAAAAAGAAAATCCCTACATTTCTGCATTTTCCTAAGAGGGGTGTTTATGTAACCGTTGGTGTTTGTGATCAAGTGTGCACGTGCATGAAAGAGTTCGTTTACCTGGTGCCGTCCTGAGCGCTGCAGTTGATGTCAGCCCCGTAATCCAGAAGGTGTTGGACTATGGTGAGCCAGCCGCGGGCGCATGCCTCGTGGAGCGCGCAGTAACCGGCGTAATCTCTGTGATTCACCTCACACACTCTGTTCTCCAGACAGTACAGCACAACCTCCTAAAAAAAATTAAAAAAAAGAGCCAACAAAGAGAGCAGGGCTTAGTGTGTGAGCATCTGCGAAGCAAACACTGCGAGAGCAGCCACACAAGTCAGATGCATGCGCAAACAGTCCTTCCCTTTACGGTTCCTGAGGGAGAAAAATGAAGGAAAGGAGGAACTGAGTGTGTTTCCTGTGCTGGACAAACATACACGCTCGCACACAAATGCTCCATAATACTGGAGCTGGCGCCAAACACATCGAGGAGACCAAGTGTGACTCAACTGTATTTAGCCTGCCAGATTCTCCTCATGCACGTGTGTGTGTGTGTGTGTGTGTGTGTGTGTGTGTGGGGCATGGTTGGGCCTGGACGCTGCTGTGGCAGCCAGTTACAATGGCTGGGCTCTGAACACAGCATAATGGAAGCGGAACAAAGAGATTTGATAGCGCCGCTCAAGAGCTGGAAGCGTTTTCTCTGGTCTAGGGCTGTGACAGTTGGAGGTCCAGCACTAAGTAGTCAGACTGGTTTTTATTGGACTGGAGCAGCGTCTGCTGCCATTAAACAGAGACGAGCCAGAGAGACAGAAAGCAGCCTAAAAGTGTGTCGATACAGGGCCCGTTCGAGTCAGACAAGTGTGCTTTTTTTTGTTAGTTTGTGCCCTTTTGGATAGGCAACTTAGTGTGGCACTGGCTATTACTAGTATTTGTAAACCCAAATAGATATATCCAGACGTTAAAATAGCTTTGAAATCCAATATGTCCTTAAATTCGCATGAAATGAGCAGTTTTGTGACCACGAGTGGCCCGTCTCCACGACACCAGTAAATTGTCCTTTCACTTTTGAGCCTGTGAAAATGGAAATGTCACGTAGAAATATAGAAAAAAAAATAGCTTGAACTCGTTAACATTAACACAATATTTGTCTTAAAACCCCTTGAATTAAAGCTGCATACATTTACATCTTTATTGCTATGTTTCATATCAATTGTAGTGGTATATAGAAGCAAAATTATATATAAATATATCGATTTTTTAAACTTATGGATCCAACTGTAACCACACACACACACACACACACACACACACACGTGACTCTTATATCCAGACACATTCATACCCTGTCCTGCTGACAGTCCTGTGCCGAGGGGAGCAGAGCTGCTCATCTGAACCTGGGAAATGACTCCAAACTTCCATTTCTATGCTAATTCTAGGCTGCCATCTAGTCCAAGTGTTTATCTCTCTCTCACTCGCGCTTTCAGAACAGGGTGGCTGGAGGGAGGAAGAGGGAAGGAAAGGCAAGCGGAGAGAGAAAACAGACTGACAGAGGGACGAGCAGAGGGTTAGAGAGGACGCGGAACGGGACAGACGAGAGGCAACACCCCGACAGATGACAGATAAATGAATCTGTGGATGAAATCTGCCGGGGCAGTCCTCTGGGCTGCAGCTGATAATAACAAGAGATGAAGGGGTGGTGGGTGGCGGTGTGAAAACGGGGAGGGGTGAAAGGAGTGATAGAGCGAGCGATCGGACGAGCCAGAGAGGCGGGAGAGATAATGGAGAAAGAGAAGGAAGAAGGAAAGCAGGCAAGGAAGAAGTGCAAAATAAAAAGAGGGAGAGAGAGAAATGAGGGAAGGTGGAGAGACGCTCCAACTGGTTTTCTTTCACTGCCAACGCTCTGTTTGCCTGCTGGAGAGAGATTCAGGAGCACTGTGCTCAAGCTCCCCTCTGGGGGATTCCACTTGCTGTGTGTGTGTGTGTGTGTGTGTGTGTGTGTGTGTGTGTGTGTGTGTGTGTGTGTGAGTGAATGAGAGCAAGTGTTAGAGAGACTGACGGGTAGAGAGTGTTGATATGCAGCTTTCCTCGGTCTGTGTCTGTGCGCTTGTGTGCCTTTTTGTGTGTGGCTGTGGAGGAGGCGTAGCGCTAAACCTCCGGAGCCGTGTTTAATATCGCTGGGAGAGAGCGAGGAGCTTAGCATGAGAGCCCCGGCTTCCCGCCAGACAGACACACACACGCACTCCTCCGCAGTAAAATGAGACACCCCTCCCCTCCTCCTCCTCTCGCTCTTTCGCTCCGTCCTCTAATCTCCCTCTCTAGAATGCTTCCCTGCGCTCGCCTGCAATCAATGCATCACTCAGACATTTAACCCCTCGCGGCTCGCAGAGTCCTCGCATACAGCACATGTGGTCATGTCGAGATGAATCACGTGCGCAGATGCACGAGTGGCTTTCCTTTGAATGATGAAGTCTAGGCAGCAAAGTTTGTGCGTGCTCAGAAAAGTGAAATGTGCGGATGATTGAGTGCTTGTGTAAAGTGTGCGTGAAAGCCCGGCCCTCCTAGAATGGCACCGCTGGAGGGAGACGGGAAGCCTCAGTATGCAACTACTCATGATGTCAGTCAGACTTCATCTCACACTCAGCCACACATATGCTATTTAAGCCAATTTAAAAAGAAGAATGAAAAACAGGAGGATGTCCCATTCTCATCAGTAACCTGCACATTAAAGCTTCTCCACAGGTGTCTTTTAAATGGGTACGTCCACACTAATCCAGTTTCATTTTAAAACTTCTGCTTTCACATCCGCTGTCCAAAATCTTCGGCCGGTTTAAGAGCCCCGAAAATAAACCTATGGAAGCTCTGCTGACCCAACCTTTGTGTGAAAATAATGAGATATTGTTTTAATCTGGATAAACAATGATAACGCAACACCCGCGTTCACTGATCAAACCATAACAGCTAAGCTTGCGTACTTTTCTTTTGAGGTCGTCCTTCTTGTGCCAATGCCAGTGGCTTTTACTAACGATGAAAAATGGTCCTGCCACTGTCCTTACATTTTCTCTGCAACACCGCAAAGTCTGTTTTGGTTTTCTTGTTGCCGCTTCTACCTTCCACCTCGTTGGTAGTCCAGGCGGAAAAACGAAACCTTGTCTTGAATTTCGTCAATCCTGTTGTGCCGTTGCCTGCTGCACATGCATACCCTGTGGTATGCGAATGGTCTTGCAATAACCGTTTACAGTTGTGTTATTGTTTACCATATTCTGTATATTAGACATAGACGGCCCAAAATGTTTTGCTAATAACCAGCAGGGGGCGACTCGTCTCGTTTCAGTCGAGTTGTACTGAATCCTCAGACCCTCATGCTAACCGTCTGATGATGAAATTTACGTCAAGTCCCAAGCAGACTCGGAAATATAACCCCTGCTTTATGCTTCTTTGAAGTCCACCACTTTGTGAGCATGCGTAGCTGCTGCACTGTAATGTAAATTCTCCTTGCAGTCACCAAAAGCAGGTAGACGCAGACGCCCCCACGGAACTTCACACTCACCGTCTGATGATGAAATTTACATTACTTGGACCCAAGCAGGCTTGTGGATACGGAAAGCATAATCCTTTGTCACTCAGAGATTAGTAGCTATTGGTATTTCGTTGGATCAGAAGATGACAGAGTGCAAATGTAAGTTTGCAAAAAACGTTGATGTTACGTCCGAAGCTAGTTAGCAATCTTTTGCTAACTAGCTCTAGTTAGCAAGCGATACTGCTACTTCCCAACAACATGATGGTGCGAACCCGCCAAAGCAGTTGTCATAGCTAGCTGGCCTGCGACGAGTAAGCTAACGACCCTAACGACCTCAGCTTAAAATTGTTTAGTTAAAGAGATGTGCAGTATTAGTCTGTTTAATGAAATGCAATACAGTTAGTGTGATAACGTGTTAAATTTTGGACTTTTTGGTCTGTAGTTCCATCAAAGGTCAGCACTGTCGGGACTGCTTGCCATCGGTCAAAGCTGAACTTTAAGTCACTGTGGATGTACTTTACCACAAAAACCACTGATCACAGTGATTTCATTTTCCAAGTTTTTCCATCACGCTTTCTGGTCCAACTACGCACTTAAAATGCAATCCAGTTTTTTCCTCTTTGCTTGGATCATACATGGATTTGAGGAGAAAAATCAGAAGCGATTCATGGGGAGAATAAATGACAGATTGCACCTTTATCTGAGCTTTCAATGGGCAGAGAGCTGAGGGGCCCCGAGCCCCAGCACTAGAGGGATGAAGACATCCGCAGAATCTCTGCTCATTACCATTTCAAATGCTCGGAGAGCGAGAGAATAAAAGGGGAGTGAGGGAGGAAGGAAGAGAGAGAGAGTGGGCTTTCATGTGCAGAGGCACGGATTGCAAAACTAAATGAACGTGAAATATGCACAGTGTCGGCCCGGGCAGCGAGAACAGCACGGAGAAGTGCATGTGTGCTAAAATCGCATGCATGAAGTGATTCTGCATCCTGCATGTGCCGATTTACACACAAACACGCACACAAAAAAGATGCAGCGGTGTATTTAGTGGCTTGTGCGTGCATGAGGAGACACTGAATTTGCATGTTCAGGTCTATGTGGGTGTGCGATAGCGAACGCCGAGAGTCGCCTTGTCTGTGTGGCATATGGAGAAGAAACATGTCAGGATGCCTGTGCATGTGCTTACTGGGTCAGAACGTGCGTGTGTGCGTGCGCGCACGTATTCCGTCGCATGCTCATAATCGGCATGTGAGCTGTGTTCGTGTGCGTGCCTCCGTCTCGCAGGCCCTCATATCTCTCTGCCTGCATGTGATAAGCCCAGAGCTCGCGGCGCTTAAACACCAGCGTGAGACAAGCGCTGTACGCATCTACAGGCTTGTATGCAAGTGTGTGTGTGTGTGTGTGTGTTAGGCCTTATGCATAGTTGGTGTGTGTGTTCCTGAGCACGTCCTTGTGTGTGCATGTGTGGGAGCCCCAGGGGCCTGCCCCAGGCTTATCGCACACAGGCAGTGAGAGACGAGCTTCCTGAGAGAGAGAGAGAGAGAGAGAGAGAGAGAAAGAAAGAAAGGGTGGGAGAGAGGGGGTTGTTTGCGCAGCGGTCAGTGCCTTGTTTGTGTAGTCTCAGGTTTTCTCCTCCCTCCTCCTTCATTCCCTCTCCACATGCAGAGCGCAGGAAGGGAAAAATGCGAAGGGGGAATGAAAAAAAAAAAAGAAGGAGAGGGAGGGAAAAAAAACGTTCGAGAGAGACGCATAAATCAGAGAGACGAGCCAGCTTCTCTCCAGCACGGCTGACTGAACCCTGCTGCTGCGCTGCACCCTGTTCGTGCGCGTGTATCTGTGTGTGTGAGAGTGTGTGTGTGTGAGTGAGAGAGAGCGAGCGAGCGAGGGAGAAAAACAGCCACCGCCACTGCTAACCACAGTCACCACGGCACATTAGAGGGCCATTAGAACGCGATTATACTCCCAGTGCTTACCTCTCATTCACACTCTCGCTCTCTCCCATTCAGACTCACACACATAATCACTGACACACACACACACACACGCGCGCGCGCGCACGTACCTCATCATCATAAACGTGTCCAAACACACACACAACCATAAAGCAACTCATGAATGAGCAACAAAAGAAACCCACACCTATTTACAGTTTCTGAGAAGATTCCTCTGCTGGTGATAAAAATTATCACGCACGCACACAGGCGGCATCAAAGGAGATACCGAAGGAGTGGACACGCATACAGGCGCCCACACACACACACACACACACACACACACACACACACACACACTGAGAGAGCAGGAATCCGCAGCTCAAGTAGCATTAAAACTACTCAGATCAATAAATCAATTTGTAACATCTGTCAACAAGGGGGAGAAACGTTTAGGCTCGCGAAGAGAAACACGGGGGATGAGGGAGAACGAGAGAGCGGGCCATCCAACTTTAATTAAAAGCTTTCGGAGCAATGGGAGTTGCGAGAGAGCGAGAAAGAGTCGGTAAAATATACACAAGTCTCATTCTTTCTTGCGTGTGGGGAGAATGAGGATCTGGTTTAGGAGCAAATGATCGGCAGCAAAGAAAAAAAAATCTCCCGATGCTACGGAGAGGCAGCAAGCATCAGTCTGCGCATAATGATCCCACCGATCCCTTCATGCTGCCTGCGCGTGCTCGTTTCTGTGCGTGTGTGCGCGCCGGGGTGTGTGTCACACTTCGCCTCACGGAAAATTAATGAGATGTGAGAGCGGAGCGAGGCGAGAAGAGGGGAGGCTGTGTGTGTGTGTGTGCGCACTTGTGGGGAAGAGGAGGGGTGCCAACGACAATCTGAGTCACAAAGAGAGGAAGAGAAAGAGAGCGCTGAGAGGAAAGGGGGGGAGGGAGAGAGCGGAAACCTGAGAGAGAGAAAGAGTAGAGCGGGCGAGCCGAAAAGATGGAGCATGTGAAGTAGAAATCGCGAGTGAGGGCGAAATAGGAGGAAATCATACAAGAAGGAAGAAGAGGAAGAATAGGACAGATGAAAGAAGAATCTCAAAAACTCTGAGAAGGGGAAAAAAAAAAAAAAGAGTAAAGCGACGTTTGGCAGAGTCACAGACAGGAACAAAGTAGGTGGAGAAAATGAGCTCAATTTAAGAAGGGAGAGAGAAAGCGAGAGATTTGGAAAAGACAAAGTCTGAGGGTGTAAATTGCGAAGAGAGAAAGCAGATAAGAAGGGAGGATGACTTCGACTGAAGCCTATTACCTCGTAGCCCAGTCGCGCTGCTCTCTGAAGGAGCGTCTCCCCGGCGTTCTTGTTCACAATCAGCCGACGAGCCTCTGGCGGGATCGGACGCACCACGGAGGGCTCGGCAGGGGGGGTTCTGTGCAAGCCCGCCGGCTCTGGTGGAACACCGCCCGCTCTGTCATTAGCCTGGAGCTGCAGGGAGGGTGGACAGAGCGCGGTGGGGGAGCAGGGCTTGACTGGAGAGCAGGGATAATGATTAGGAGAAGCGGCTCTCTTCCTCGGAGCGCTGCACTGCTCACTCAGCTGAGGAGAGAGTGAGAGATGGGGAGAGAGCGTTACAGTCCCTGCCACGAAGCAGACGGGACATTGACAGACACACACGAGCACGAGCATCCAAGGGGACAGGGATGAGACTACGCACACGCGCACGGAGGGAAATTAAAATGTGCATCCATGCACAGGAAATGATATCCACTTTTTTAAATAAGTTAAAAGGAGAATCAATTAAAAAGGTGGTTTAAGTATTCAAATCAGGGCCCAAAATTCATACTGAAATTTGAAGCTCAAATCTGTTCTTAAGCCATGTGTTTAGACCCCCCCACCCCACTTATCCTCACATGACTTCCAAACTACCTCTTTAACAGCATACCTACTCTATATATACACACTCAGATTGATTTTTTATCAACAACATCTGTGTTTATATATGACTATTGTGTCTGGGAGATACGCTATGCATCGCTGAAAACACACACACACACTCACACACAAAGCTTTCACGCCCTAAAACAGTGCAGGTTGGCACGCCACTTTTCTTTAACTGCTAAACCAACAGAGCCCTCTGAACACAACACACGAGAGAGGGAGTTGCCTGCTTGAGTGTGTGCGTGTCTGACTGAGTGTGTGCGAACACTGCGAGCCCTCTCAGTGGAATTCCATGTCGAAGCAGCTGTCAGGCTGAGGAGGAGCAGGGGAGGAGAGCAGCACGGGCGGAAAACGACTCGCCTTCTTTTTTCTTTTTTTTTTCCCCTCAATTTTTCCCCCGTGCTCTCCCCCCTCCCTCCTCCTTTTGAACTCGGCGTTTCAAACGCTCAGTCGTAGCTGCCACATTCCTCATTGTGCGAGTGCGAGAAAGTGTGCGTGTGTGTAGCTTTGTGTTCAGGAGTGAGTGTGATATATAATTGCTCCAGGGTTTTTGAATGCTTGCGAACACGCAGACACTCGCACCCCTGTCTCTCACCTACCTACACACACACACACACACAAAAAGATGACACGCGTTCGACAATTAAGGCCAGAGACACAAACACATGCATGCGGGGCCCTCCGCAGGGAGCCGCTGAGGGCGCGGGGAGGTCAAAGCTCCAGCAGTCCTCTAAACATTGTAAACATACTTCCTTCCTCAGTCCCTCCCTCCCGTCCCCAGCTGCATAATCAGAGGCGCCAACAGGCATACTGAAACAGAGTCTGCCGCTGCAAACATCCAGACGCCTGCGTCTTGGTCGCACTCACCTTGTCATCCTCAGCTTTTCCCAGCTCAGTCCCGCAACGCTGGCCCGGGCTGCTGGCGGCTGCCTCTTTCCTTTTCTCCCTCTCCCGCTCTCGCTCCCTCTGGCTGGTGTGTTTGGTCTTGCACGGCCGCTTGCCCTTGGGTTTGTCCGTGTCACTATGGCGACGGACCTTGAGGGGAGGGGTGCCTCCCACGGACTGTTCTGGGGCCGGAGAGGGGGGGCCCCTCCTGGACTCCTTGAGGCCACGGTCACCTGAGAAGGGGTTCGGCGGGTGCGCTCTGTCCTTCAGCTGGCTGGGGGGGAGGGGAGCGACGGCAGCAGCTACTCCTGGAGAAGGAAAAGAGGAAGGCAGAGTGAGCGAGTGCGAGGATAGGAAAGTATTGCAAGGCCATCTCTCACCCTCTGTTGGTTTATTAATGAGCACACAGAGCTGTCTGGGAGCGCAGCATGCCTGCTCGCCCAGGGAAAAAAAAATTATAAATAAAAAACACACACTCTCGCACGCAAGCTCGCATAAACACCGCTATAGTGATTCCTGTGCACTTCTTCACTGCAGCAAGGACACGGCTAGGAGTAATCTCCTTAAACAAATGTGGCACTGTCTGGTTTCAGCCTCTTATAGTACATATTTACACAAAAATAAAAAAGCTGCCCTTGAAACCTCAATGTCGAAAAGCTTATTGGAAATACATTTGCTCCTAAGGATCGTTGCAAACCCGCTTTAATCTACTTGGCGATCTGGTCTAGGTCTGATTTCTGCTGCAGTACAACTTTTAGAATAACAATTTAATAACAGCAATTTGTTGCAGAGACAACAGCTTTTTACAATGCAATATCCTTAACAGGCAGATTCATGCATTTCATGTGACTAGTGGTTTTCTGAAGGGGGAAAAAAAAGAAAAAAACAACACACAGACACAGTGGAATAACCACAGTCATCAACACAACCGTTGTCACAGTCATGAGAGGTGAGAGGTAATTAAATAAATGTATATTATTTAAAAAAAGAAAAAAAAGAATCAGTGCCCAGTAATGGTCTGTGGTTTCTACAGAAAAATACTCAAACCCTCTTCTGCTTTATTCACTTCCTTTAATCTCTCCACTGCTCTTTTATTCTCTCTTCTGCCTCGGAGACGCCATTTTGCATTTCTCATAAGGGAAAGCCCTGGCTTTAGTAAGACCCCTCTACCTCACACACCCAACAAAGGGGAAAGAAAAAGAAAATCATTGATCACACATTAGTCACACTCCACCTGCCTACACATACCTCCACCAGCCACTTCCCCTCATTTGCTTTTTAATCATCCTCACAGAGACCCCGCTGTAGATCAGCTGAACATGAAAGAAAAAGCCTAAATCTTTGCGCACCGGGAGGGTGGTGAGAGGCATTTTATCTTGTGGTTCTCTGCGTCCCCCCTTTTTTTTGATTCCTCAAGCCTTTACCCTGGCAAGAGGAAGAATCTCCCCCCCCCCTCGTGCTCCCTGACAGCTTTTGGGAAATCCCCTAAAGACAGACTGCTCAACAAGAAAGTGAAACGTGAGCCAAAGATAGATTTCCGTTACCCTAGCTGAACTCGGCGGTTTGTACGGCTGGTGGTTCACTCTTACCATTAGGCAGCTTCTCGCAGCCCCATTTCCTGTTGATCTCGCTTCTCTGCGCCGCGGCTCTGTCCTCGTGCTCGCCGGGCCTGATCTTGCGCTCGCGCAGGCCCTGGGTAGGGCTAACCAATCGGGGCTGAGGCCATGCCCTCTCTTGCTTGATTTGGGACCCATCAGGTGAAGCAGCGCCCGCGGCGGGCTTGCTGAGTCGCAGTCCCTTGAGCTCTATGCAGACCTTAAGCTTCCGCACCTCCTCGTCGTCGTCGTCGTCCGCACTGGCTTTCTCACGCTCATCTGCAGATGAACACAAACACAGAATGTTGCTTGAAACGCAACAGTTTGATGGTTTTTGCGTTTAAACCTCGATGCAAAGATGTGAAGAGCAAGCTCTCGAGCCTCGGTTATTATAAAAAGGTGATTTAAAAAAAAAAAACGCTAGGTAGTCTGAAAAGTGCATTATGAGCTACTTAAAAGATTTCTTCTAAGTGTCTCTGAGTTGACATTTGGATTAAAAGGTTTTCTGCTTTCTAAAGCCGTCATTGTCACCGTCTGCAACGTGCAGAACTACTGTAGATATTGACATGCAAGCTACAGAGCACAGAGAACAAAGGCCATTAATCAGGACATTCTTATGGCTGGTAAAACCCCATCTAAGCCTTACATATGACACACACCCAGGCAAGAGAGGCAGGGAGCAGGATGTAGAGCAGACAGATTGCGGAGTGAAAGGGGAGAGAAGTCAAGAGTCGGGTGGAGAAACAAAGCAATAAAGGCTGGAAAAGCAGAGGGAGGGTTCTCCCCCATGAAATTCACAGGGGACGGGTATTTGACTCGTCTGCCAGTGCCGAGGAGAACAAGCACGATACCGCATGCCAGCGAGAAAAGAAATAAAAAGGAAACCCAAACAGATGAGGGAAAAAAGAAAGGAGATGAAAAGAGAAGAAAAGAGCAGCTTTGAAGAGGGTGGGTAAGCACAGCGAAGGAACGGCAGTGCTGAAAGAAGAGAGAGAGAGAGAGAGACAGAGGGAATAGCTGTCCCTCTTCGTCGCTTCTCTCGCACTCCACTCAAAGGCAGGATTAAACACTTCTCAGAGCTGGCTGCCACACAGAGCGAAACACAGGACAGAGAGCAGGAAAGGGGAGGAAGAGCGTGTTGTGATGGAACGGATGTGAGGTGGAATTGATTGGGATGGAAGTAGTGATTATAAAAGTGGGATTTTTTTTAAAAAGAACAAGGGATGAAACGGTGCTCGGCATCACACGGTGAAGGAAAACTAACTGGGCGGAATTCTAAGGATGCATGGAGAGCGGATGAAGAGCAGAAGGGGGATGCTATTTGAGGCATGCGAGATACACGCTTGTTTGTGAAATTCTCACCCGTACAAAGCTTGGCTCTTTTCTCCAAGTGGATCACCCTTTCTCCCTCCATCTCTGTGTCCTCGTCCTCCGCTTTGAGGCCAAGGGGGCGTTTCCTGGTGACCCCAAAGCCAGGGCTAGTCCTCTCGTCGGGAAAGCCCTTTGATGGCGTCAGTGTGGGTGGCATACAGTGACCTTCCTCGCACTCTTTCATCCCCTTCCTGACACCATCCTTTAGCCCTCCTTGGCCCGGACCTCTGGCCCCATCTTGGGCTTCATGAGGATGGGATAAAGGCTCCCTCTGCCCTCCACACCTCTGAAGGACTGGAACTCTGTTGTTTGTGTATGCCGGCCGGACACCTGAGCAAAGCAGAGAAGACGGGGACATGAAGCGAACAGAGGAAATATAAACATAAGATGATGGGAAGGGTGCAGACACACGGGAAGAGATTTCAGACAGAAAACAAGCAGGGAAACAGGGTGACACAAGGTGTGGTTGGTGGGGGTTGACGGAGCGAGAATGCCAGTTAAACACCAGCCCGCTTTTATTCTGCTTTAAAGACAGGCAGTAAAACTTTGATGAGGTAAAGACTTTTTAATCTGATGCGAGCCGAGCCAGCGGCCTGATGGTTCAGTGCAGCCGTGCACACTTCCAGCAGAGAGAGGCACGAAAACATCCTGCGCACATGTTGTGCATGGTGACTCCCATCCCTCTTCCCTCTCCCTCTTTTCGTCATCTCCCTGCCCCCCCCTCCATGACCGCACCACGCCCTTCTCACACAGAGCGTGACTCTACCCCCCCCCCCCCCCTTTTCCTTCCCCTCTCTCGTCGTCGACTCCCTCTCTGTCTCTCTCCATGCCATAATTAGGCTCACACGTCAGCTGCGGCCTCGCTCCAACACACAGCTGGGCTGCCAGCCAATGTAACTACCCCGCTCCCCACCCCACCCCGCTCTTTCCGTTGCGCTCTCCCATCCGCTTTCACCCACCAACTCCCCCCCACCACCACCACCACCACCACAGCTTTCACTCACGCACTCCCTGCCCCTCCTTCTCCCCCATTGCCCTCCCCTCGCCATCGTCTCTCTGCGCAGATAAGCACAAAAGGCTTCTTGAAAATAAAACTCCCCCTCGCTGTCTCTCTTGCCCGCTCATTGGCTTGCGCTGCCTAGCTTGTGTAAAAGTGCGTGCACACACGGACACGCTTGTGTGTGTGTGTCTGTGTCTCTGTGTGTGAGTGGAAGAGTGTCTTTTTTTAGAGTGACCCGGTCTTGCCTCAGCATTTGCTGCAAGTGCATGAGAGCGAGTGTGTACGCTCCTATTGTTTGCGTGCGTGTCCCTTTTTTTTGTGAGTGTTCATTTGCAGAGTGTCTGCATGTATGTGTGTGCATGCCTTGTGTATATGTGTGTGTGTGTGTGGTGCTGGGTTACTCACCCTCCCTCTCTCCCTGCCTGGTGGTGTGTTGGCAGTACTCCAGCACTCTCTCTCCGCACTGGCCGTCTGCCAGCTCCCGTCCTGCTGCCGAGGCAGTCATACACACACCGCTGCCCTCCTTCTCCTTCAGCTCCAGCTCCGAGAACCGCATCATTGCCCGCTGTGCATACACACACAAAAATGCAGAGAAAACCCATGAAAACCACTCATCATCTGCCCATGCCGCGCACACACACGCACCTCTCTAAGCCTAAATCTGGCCTCAACAGCTACACAAGCAAAAAAAAAAAAAAAGCATGAGAAATCACATCGTCTTAAAAAACAAAAGAAGAATATGCCAAAAGAATTAACCTCCCCCCACTCCCCCCCCCCCCCCCACACACACACACACTCACAACACACATACGCACACAAATACACGCAGGACACAAAGGAGGACAGATAAATCACAAGCACGGCGTCAAGACACAGGTTAGACTACTGCAGCCACTGTCAGTCCATGCGCTCTGGGGCTTAAATCCTGGCTTCTCCCTTCCTGAAACATAAACATGGCTTGGAAACATATACATCTAAGCCCTGAGGCGGAGAGAGGAGATGAAAAGGAGGGAAGAAGGAAAGTAGGGAGTGGGGAGGGGAAAAATAAAAAAAGAAGTGTGCAGCGATACACAGTACAAAGGAGACAGAGCCCGTCAGAGGCAGATGTGATAAGAAATGTAAAGAACTGACCTCCCAGTTAGCTGCAGGTTGACTTATATTACTCCCCTCTCGTGATATGACTTCCATCTAAGCAATTAGAACGGGGGGGGGGGGCTCAATATATCTGTCCAGCATTTCATCTTTTTCTTTTTCTTTTTTTTTAAATAAATGAATTTACGTTACGTTTCTCCACATGTTTCTTTTACACAGAACAGGTAGCCACAATCCCAACAAAAATAACAATCAAATTAAAGTGAATCAACAGGTCAATTAACACTGCATCAAAACCATCAAATAATCTCTGAACTGCACCAGTGACAAATTGGAAAATTTGAATGGAAATAACACGGGCATTTGAGGTATAATTGATGACACCAATTCAGTTTCAGCTGTCTTGCTTGCTTTCTTTTTTTGGCGGCAGGGGGGTGATCCAAGCAGACCACATCTGATTTTTTTTTACGCATCCAGAAATCCAGTGTTTGATAGCTTTGAGTTGCAGCTGTGGATTGACAAGCATGACAAAAGACAAAAACCACAGTTTTCTAAGGTGCATTCACAACATAGACAGACATGTGCAACCTATTAACATTTCTGCCCCTGAGCCAGTGGATAATATAGCATAGTGTGTCTTTGTGTTTCTGTGCTCAGCATTGAGCAAAAGGCAACCCCAAAAGACATAAACAGTTTGAAATGAATAGCTCAGTGTGCATGTATGAATGACAGTGGATAATAGCTAAATGTAGGTGATACTACTGTAATAGTATGTTTATAGAGGTCATGTGATCTTTGTTAGGAGGGCTGGTATTTTAGCCAATGGCGGGAGCGGGGATGAGGAGAATTATGACCTTAGACAGCAACCAGGCAGGACAGGCCATTGGAGGGAGGTGGGTTGGGTGAGGATAGTGAATGGCAGATGGGGGCATGCAGAAAGCCTTAGAGAAACCCTGAAGAGGGCAGCTGTTGGTTGTTAAGCACACTGCAAGCCCTCCACTGGCCCTAACCTTGGGGTTAAGCGTAGCCAAAGGCAGTGTGAACTGTGAGGGTGCCACAGTCATTCTCCCAAACTACTGTACATGTCTCTTTAGCACACTCAGCACTAACATGCTTTAGCCCCAAGGCAGTCACACAAGGACAAGCACATACGGAGACACAAACACGCACACACGCACAGAAATAACCTTTACAATGGCTGCTCACTAATCAACATACAAAGATAGCAGCTCTGGTTAACCTTTGAACTGCCACCCCATTAAGGAGGGTCTCGACTGGCCAGATCCCTAAGACAATGATAAACTATAAAGGGACAATCAAATCTACGGCCAGGACAGTAGCGTGACAGCAATTATATTGTATGCAAAGTATGCCAATTCCATGCAAGGTGTGCTCTATAGGCTGATCTGAATATTGCAGCAGGGGAAAACTGAGAGTGGCCTTTGAGGTTTTATTCCTGTGTGGATGTTAGAAATCAAAGTATGTCTGAAATGTCTGCACATAAGAAAAGTTGCTCATAACAACCTCTCCCCATCCCATCAATTATCTTAAACCCAGTTCATTACGTATTGCATGTATACACAAACGTGCACAGTTGTTTGCAGCCTTACCTGCAGAGCTCTCTGTTCACGGCTCAGCTTGCTCGAGTCAGCATATAGCTCAGTGGTGACACATTTAAAGCGGTCGCCAACGTAGCCTGAGGAGTTAGCAATCCTTTTGGCCAGGCTGGATCTACGAGAGTTTTTAGATGAAGTCTGGCTACCGTCTTCTTCCTCATCCCCTTCTCCCTGAGACTCCCCCAGGTCAACAATACTGTCTTCTTTTTCAGTCTCTCTCTTGGGGACTTTTTCCAGGTCTGATTTCTTCACCATATCTGTGCAGTGTTGTGTAAGGCGAGAAATTCTGCTGTCCCCCCTGTCCCCTTTGTCCCTACCAGAGCTGCGCTCCCCTGATGTTCGAGCACAGCGCAAGGTGCTCTGATCTTGGTCTTCAAGGTCTGGGCTGGGGCTCTGCTCCTCACAGCTCTCCTCTGCTTGGGCAACCAGGCACGGAGAAGCTGGGGATATGCTAGATGTTGCCCCAGCACAGCCAGTGTCCTGGGGAACCTCTGCTCTCCCAAAGGGAGCTTCTGGTTGTCTGTCACTGTGGTTGGGCTTAAGGTTAGGACTCTGTCTGGAGTGGATTGGATAAGGAAGGGAAAGGTGGTGTTTTGGTTCATACTCAGTCTTTGTGAGATTTTGGTTACTATGATAACATTCATTTTGGGAAGCCTTGGTGCTGGTCTCGGCAGAATGTTGTTTGTGGCCTGATGGTGTAGTCTCCATATCTGTGTCTGAGTGTACAAGGTCAATGCAGACAATCTTTTCTCTGGATGTTAAAGAGGAAGAGGGGTGTTTGCTTTGACTGCCACACTGTCCTTGTGCTCCAGCTTCCCTGTCAGGCTTCATTTGGTTTCCTTCGCCTATCTCTTTCCCACTGTTGTTATCTCTGTGGCTTCCACCTTCTTCAACAGTTCCCCGAGATTTCTCCTGTCCCCGGGACTTCAGTGTTGCATCTGCCCTTTCTGCCAGCTTGTTGTCAGAGTGTGTCTGCATCAAAGGATGGGCCATCTCCTGTGAGTTATAAGTGAGATATTCTCCTCCTGGACCAGGGAGATTGTGGTATGGTAAAGGGTGTTTTGCTGCCAGGTGGGTTGGATAAAGGCTGTTGCTGCCCAGCAGTACTGGGTGAGGGTAAACTGGGCCTTTTCCTCCAATTGGCACAGAATGTATTGTCATGTTGTCTGTGATGGGGTAAGGTAGGTATCTGTTGGCATAAGCCAAGCTGTGGTTTAGATAAGCCTCATTCTGTGGAAGGTAAAGATGGCCAGGAGGATGACCGTTCTCTACACAGTGCCTCTTGTAAGATGGCACATCTGGGGTTGTTTCAGCTCTCTTACTGGTCTGGGAGGGCTTCTCTGTTCCCTCTCTGTGGTGACCCGCAGCTGGTGGAGGTTCTGACTGGCTGGGGCTGTGTTTGACCCACTCACCATTATGTTTGGGAGAAAGAGCCCTGGAGTTGACCACAGAAGTGCCAGATGGTTGAGTCGAGGAGTGGTTGGGCTCTTCTATCCTTGGACAGGATGAGCTACGTTGCTGAGGGAGTACTCTCTCCAGACCTTTATTTTTGATAACAGAGGGTGAAGAGCCTTTAGTTTGTGAAAGACCCAGGTCTGTATTAGGTCTCGGAGAGGTGGGCAGGCCCGGTGTGTGCTGTGCGTGAGAAGGTGATGGACTAGGTACGACCCAGGTGGAGTGTAAAGTGCTGATCATCTCTGGTCTGTCTGAGACCTTTGAAGAAGTGCTGCTGACCACACAATGTGGATGGGGAGAAGGGGAAAGGTTTTCTTTTAAGAGCTCTCTGTTAGGGGGAAGTCCATAACGTGGACCTGAAGTGTCCATCTTAACTGGGAATCCATTGGAGGGCAATCCAAAGTCTAGCATTCTTCCAGACAAATCCAAAGGCTTCTCTGCTGGGTCTTTGGTTGCCTGTGGTTGGTGAGCTGGTCTCTCAGAGCTGGCTTTGGAGGGAGACCTGCTGGGTCTTTTCTCAACTCCTGCATTTCTGGGTTCAGGGGCCCCATCTCTTGGCCTTGATTTGTGGGGGCTGGGTCGGGCAGGAGAGGGCTGCTCTGATGCCATGCTGCTAACAGAGAACGTAAGAGGAATGGACTGTGCGGATGTGGATGAGGCAGATATTGAGGAAGTGGACGACACCGGTTGTCCTATCCTGGCAACCGGCCTTTGCAAATCCAGTGAATTGTCGATGAGAGCAGGAGGAAGGGGAGGTTGTGGCAGGCGAGAAGAAACACGAGGAGAGGAATCAGTAGGCAGACTACTGATACCACTAGTAATAATACTACTTGTATTAATATTGTTGCTAGAGCCCTTCCTGGACGGAGGTCTGCTCGGTCTGATACTCCTGTTAGGTGAGCGGTCCCTGTCTATAGAAGCTTGATGGTGCTGAGAAAGAGGTGAGGGTTGGTGAAGCTGCTGTGCAAATGGAGGTGCAACACCAAGCCCCTTGTCTTGGCAGTGTACCAGTGATGTTGGGGCCACGGTGACTGCAGGAATCCTCATAGGTGGTGCCACCAGGGGTGAAGAGATGGGTGAAGCAGGATAGGGAGGCATATAATAGAGCCTGTCAGCAGCAGAGACCGCTGCAGCAGGGGTAACACTGCCTCCCTGGGCTGCACACAGAGAAGGATAGGCCAGGTGCTGGGGAAGATAGGGGTTGGGTTGGCTGAGCAAAGAGGCTTTGTACATGCTTAGAGCTGCATACTTGGATGTGTCCATGAAGGGATACATGCTCGCTTCGGGGTAAGGGCTGAGCCATGGCATGCGGAGGTAGCTGCCACCAGCACTTGCCAAGCCCAGTTCAGATGCTTTCTCTCCAGGCCCTACTCTGCGTTCCAAGCCGAGACCTTCGGCTCCAGGAACCAACACGGGCTTGTGGAGACTTGGATGAGCGCCCTTATAGAGGCCTAGGTATCCATTCGCCGTCTTACGACTGTCCAGAGGGCCATCAGGCTTGTAGATGAGTTCTGGGAGTCCATCCCTGTTATAAGTAAGTGGAAGTGCAGGCGCCTCTCTGCCCTTCTCTGCCTGAAGTGCTCTGATCCCTGGATACACAACCCCACCATGGAGATGAAGCCCATCGTGTAAAAGAGTGCTTCGGTCCAGCCCCATTGCTGCCAGGGGCGTCAACCTTGCATCCACCTGCAGCAACAAAGGAAAAAGTATCTATTAGCACACAAAAAAATATATATATATATCCTGACATCAGCACAAAAACAAAAGAAAAAATACTACTAAAGATTGAAAAAGAAAATCTTGGCTTGTTTTTGCTAAAGTGACTTATGCGACAAATGAGTACAATCTGTACATGGGGATGAGCACGGGGACTTGCCATGTTTCGTGCGATATGGTTCCCTTGTCTTAGTTCCAGGTTGGTTTGTGCCTCAGCATCGACATCACGAACAGATGTTGCCCTGTGGAGATGAGCAAACAGTTAGCTGTCAGTGTCTTGGCTCCGTCACACACACTCACAAACAGGCACACACACATGCAAGCATGCACCGCAGCTGTGTTGCAATGCTGCTGCAAAAGCAAAAAAACCAAACAAGCAATTACAAAAAAGCGAATTCATAAAATTTCAAAAGAGGAAACACATTTTAATTCTTGCCAAGACTTAAACAAATGTGTCTCTGCTAAACGGGGATTAAACGCAGTCCAGGGATGTGCAAGTGAAACGAGGCAAGAGCAACAAAATGGCACTGTCCACTGAAGCGCTTGCTAGAGATGAAAGCACAGTGTGGGCTCCCCACTCCCGCCCCTTCTAATCTGTCAACATCTCCCCCATCCCCATATCCCCCTCCCGTTACCCCCAACCTGCCCACCCTTGGGCTAGACGTGCACTGTGAAGCTGCATCTATTCAGTCACGTTCCTCACACACTGGTTTTTCTATGCCCTCTTTGACCTGCCCCCTCGGCTGCCTCAGCCAGCAGAGCGAGGGAAGATTATGCATCACAGACCAATTCGGTGGGAGACCATTTACCACCCGCCAACACAGAGCTTCAGATCAACAAACACTCACACCAGAACACGCACACACACACACACAAGCACACAAAAAGAATATCAGGCAGCAAGAGAAAAGAGACGACTGTGCAAAATTTTTAATAAACCATAGATTTGAAAAATAAATCATAAATTTTAAAAATTAAGTTGACAATAGGAAACTTTTTTTAAACCCCAGAGGTAGTGACAAAAAGAAGAAGAAAAAGAAATCTTCATAAGACCCCCGTTTGTGTGAAACGTCCTTTAATGTCTTCTGTTTAGTATAGATTAGAATTTTCTTAAAGCACCAGAGTACAACAGGGTTGTTGTTGTATTTTTGTAATGACAGGGAAAATGTGAGAAGTTACAAGAGGATGGTTATCAATTATTCATTACTGCAACAAATTCTGAAGACAACAGATTCAACAACTGGTTGCTAAACCTGTGCTTTTCTCAGCTGGGTGCTGATGAGTTCGATTTCAAAAGGGGGAAAAGAACCAAACACGCCTAATTTAATTAAACTGCTGCGAAAGCAAATGTACAGAAACTTTCTGAAGAGCTAGGATTTTTTTTTTAAAGAGCAGTGGCAACCGACGTCAACCCTGCATGTTCGTTACTGCCTGAGTGACATCACAATGCCCTGAAAAACAATGTCTCACACACACACACACACACACACACACACACACACACACACACACACACACACACACACACACACACGGTTTCAAAGATTTTAATTGCGCAAATGTCAAAGTATTTCGGACCCTTAACGGGTCATGTGGTATCTTAACAGCTTTTCCCTAAAAGATTAAAAATGAAATAAAACCATCAAACAGATGAAAGGATGAAAAAACTGTTTAAATTTGATCCCCTTTTCACGATTTGGGAAATATTTTACTTTGAATTCTGACTCGATCCCTAATTACGGTAAAAAAAACTAAAAATATTTTTTTTCTGAAGGGCAGCCGTGGTAAGCAAGCACATACAGGAGTGCGGTGAGAGACGGTGAGAGAGAGAAGAGGCTTTAAAGAGGGGGGAAATGAAGCTTTGCAGAGAAACACGGCCCCTCGATCATTGCAGTAAAACGCCTCTGCGCCTCGCTGGCACGCCACTTTTATTGCCGTGACCCGGGGCACATTAATCAGCCTGCTGTGGGCCCCTCGACACGGCTTCTCCCTGTCCCATCCTCCCCCACCACCACCCTAAGCCACAGCTCCGCCGCCAGTCCACCGTCAACATCATCCGCGTCGGAAGCGAAACGGGTAGCTTGTGTGAGAGTTCGTGGGCACAAGCGAGACGGTGTATACGCACGTGTGCACGACCACGTGTTCAGCTGCAGGAGTTTCGTCAGTGCACGGGGACGCTGTTCAGAAATCACACCGCTCCTTCCTCAGCGCGTTTCTCTGCGTGCCGCTGTCAAAAAGCGGATCGTGTTGCGCTTGCACTGAAAAGTCTGCGCTCAACCAGAGCTCAACAGCTACAACAGCAGCGGACACAAAACACCCTCATTCAAACCTTTACCGGCGTTTCTGTCCAAATGAAAGAAAACTATCATAAACACATAAATCTGCTGAGCTTCTCTGGAAGGAAAAAACAGCAACTTGGAGATCGAGCGTTTTATGACAGTACTATCTCTACCTAGACTATTTTTAGATGAAATGAGCAGCAACAGGGCCGAGATAAGAGGTTGTATCGGGGCAAAAGTCAGGATGAGGCACCTGATAAACGCTGAGGGGGAGAATGCGTGTCTGCGGACTATCTCCCGCATAACTTCAGAATTGCACGAAAACGCTAAAGCTTTCTTTCTGCCTCCTACATTAGTGGGATATATAGTCATATGTTTATGTTAATATGATAAATGGGCTGGTGTTTGTTTTAGACGCTTTAAAACCTGCTGCTCAGCTCACATCCACATCGCGTGTGCAGGCAGGAAAAGATTAAATCAGGGCCCACAGGCTATCAAGACGCGAGCAGATAAGGTGTCATTAGAACCCTGTAAAATAGGTGTTTGAGGATTTTCCGGGAGTAAGTCCTGACATACTTTCTCACTGTAAGTGGATAGATGGAAAGAAAAGAATGAAAAGAAAAGCAGGAGGTGGGAGAGAAGGGAAAAGGCAGCGTGTTGACGCCCAACCCCACTGGCTAAGAATAGTTTGCGCAACAAACAACTCCCGACGGCCGTCCAATCCATCACGCTGGCCTGCAGCAGGCGGAGGGGGGAAGGGGGGAGGGCAGCGGTCGGTGCTGCTGCGTTTATAAACCAGACCGCTGGAGCGCAGCCCCGACGCGCACCATTAAACTGAAAACCACCGGGTGTTTTTTAGCGGAACCTGGTTTCAGCGCTGCGTTTCAACGGAGCAGCTGTAAACAAAGCCGAAGAGACAGACTGATGAAAAAAAAAAAATAGGAGAGAGGGAGGAGAGGAGAGCCAGAAGACAGTCCCGCTTCTCCCTCCTTTGTTTCCCGTCTCCGATGACAGCGACTTGAACTCTCAGTGACCCGCGGCAGGCGCACCAGAACAAACACCGGCACCACTCATCATTTCCTCCAGGGCTGAGGCCTCTCCCCGCGCAGCGCAGTGGTTGTGTGCATACCAATAACGCGCGCGCGTGTACAGGCCTCATCTCCTTTTAAAAGTTGATAAATGACCGCCTAGAAACGTTTCAGTGAAAGAGCTCGGGGCATATATTAAGCACGGCTGTTCCGTTTTTACGATCAGCCCGCCGCGCGACCCTGTTGTTGAATTTCTCTCAGACTGAACGAGGAAACCGGGTGGCAGGTCTCTGCTGTGCGCCGGGGGAGAATGTAGGCTACATAGGCGCCCTCTCGTTCTTTGTCCCTGGAGCTTTGCCAGACTCTCTGAAGCGGCAGAGCTGCGATCAGCTCTGAAAAAAAAAAGAAAAAAAATGCACTGTGACGCAGGATAATCTCCGCAGCGACGGGGGTGGGGTGGGGATAAACATGGATTAAATGCGGGCGCGCGCGCACACGCACCCCCACCACCACACACACGGGATCACCGTGACGGCGGTGTGTTTACACGCACTCGAAACGAAAGGAATTTTTTTGCGCACACGGCGGAGAACATCTGCGGCAAAACACGTGAACAGCAACTACAGTCTGGCTACAAACTCCACAGCCTCAGGTCACCCGATCCCCGGCATTAACACCCAGCACCGTAATGAGCCGGGAAAGGGGGAAAAAAAAAACCTCGGAAGAGAACGCCGGCCCAATTTTAATGGTTATTGATTATCGAGCCGACGTGTGCCAAATGGACCAATTGATCATCTCAGCGCAGGCTGCGCAATCTATGGAAAGCTGACACGCTGTAGTTTCAGATTTAACAGAGCTGTGAGCGCAAAGTGGAGGGAGGGGAGGGGGGGAGTGAGCAGGAGATGGAGGAGATAAATGTTGTGCGGGGACTCGGAGGAGAGGCGCGCTGCTGCCGGAGCGCGGAGCTGGAAGGAGAGATGGCGGCGCCTCTTCAGCTGTCACATTATTAGCGGCGCAGTTGTAAACAAGGGCCCCCCGCGTCCTCCCGGGCCGCTGCACAGCCGCACGCAAGTCGGTGCACGGTTCAGTTCCCCCCCGCAGCAACACGGCCGTCAACAACGGCGACATTGTGAGCCCCCCTCCCCCCTCGCTCTCCCTCCAGTGCTGTCACCAGGGCTCGGGCGGCGGCTGCTGAACTGGCTCTATTCATCCCAGGCCAAATGAGGACTAAATGGCTCTTTATGCCACCAAAGAACCCGATTGTAACAGAGATGCGCATGCACGAGCCGGCCCGCGTTTACCGGAGGTTTTTGGAAACGCTGGCATTGCTTTCATGTGTTTCTGATAAAAGCACATGATGATGAAGGAATGATCCTCTTTCATGTGCCCTCTATTTGTTCGCTACTTTCCAAAGGCTGAAGTTCCAAAGTGTTTCGCGCAGACGGAGACAAGAGGATGTTTTGCCTCTTTTCATACGCGCTGCTTAATTAACTGCGCCCTGTAAATTAGGCCAGACAATCTCTGCTGAAACAATTAAGTGTTTACCCTCACGGTACGACCCACGTGACCACCTTCCCCACCTCGAGGTCAGAAGCTCCGCGGCCGACACAGGCTCGTGCGATGTTACGTGCAGACAGCGCATGACGCATTCCTGGCTTTGAAGACTGTCGGCGTAATAAACTCCTGTCGCTATTAACATGCTGCGTTGCCAAGAGTCTGTGGGATTTCGTCAGAGATGCCCGAGGCGCAACGCGGTCTAAAAAAGAGAAGGGAAAAAAAGCTTCAAGACCGAGCCTGCAGAGACTAGGGAGGAAGGAGGTGAGGTGTGTCATCATCACTCTGCCGCTAAATCAATCACACCGCGGGCCAGAGCGAGGTCAGCAAACTAAATCCATTCAGAGTGAGATTTAGACTTTAATTACAGCCCCCCACTCGTTCACGTTACATTAAGCCACCACTGATGACATTTATCAACGATCGCTGCTGTAAAATAAGCAAATGTCTAAAAAAAAAATCGCTATTAAACCAACATCCCTGGGTCATCGGCGCCAGAAAGCAGCTGCTAGAGGAAAGAATAATGCTATGTGCCCCCCCCTCTCTCTGTGGGTAAAGCAGTGGAGAGAGGGGGTGGGAGGGTAAGTGACCCGTGAGCTCCAGACCTCGTCGAAACAAAAAGCTCTCTCTCAGAGAGAGAGAGAGCGAGAGGTGGGTGGAGAGGGGAGAGGAGGGAAAGGGGGAGAAAAGGCGGAGGGGAGGGTGGGTTCTCCCGTTTCATCGCGAGGTCCCGGGAGGCCAGCATGGAGCATAGCTTCAATCAAACCGTGACGTCTCCTCCGGGAGCTGCGCAGCGCCTGGAAAACCGATCTCTCCTCGGCTCTCTGCCGTGCCTCCCGCTTTTGTTCACACGCATCTCGCCTCAGCAGCGAGTGCAGCGCCGGCAGCGACGAGCCTGTTGTTTTATATCCATGCGCGTGAGAGACACACACACAGAGACACACACAAAGGAGCGCGACAAGAATAAGAGCGCCTTCATATTTCTGTCTGGATGTTTACCGGGACACAGGGCATTTCTTTTGACGAATTCCCCCCCGGACTATTTAGAGCACAGAAGGTTTGATAAGCAGGAGCGGGTCCCGTGATTGTAATGACACGCTCTCTCTGCTCACAATATTCCCCGCGTGTTCCCTATTGATTCCGGATTAGAAGCGGACAAACACCGGGGGGGTTAATTGGTTTAAAATGGAGGTGATGAGGGTTGTTTCTATTCTCTTAAAGGCAAGCAGATCTCCAGCCCCCCCGCGGGGCAATACGCTGACACGCTGTCACACATCATTCAGCGGGACAATAAGTCCGGCAGTCCCCGAGGCTGCTGTTGCCTCCAGGTGAACTGTGCGCCCACGGACCTCTGTGCTTTTTACAACTGCGGATTTCTCCACGTCTGCCTGCTCAAATGTCTTTAATGCTTCACACATCACTTCCCCACCTCTGCTGATTAAAAACCTGCACATGAATTGGCTGCACGTATGCAAGCGAGGTGACGCTGGCAAAGGTGAAAGTAATTAATAAACCCCCTCTTTTCTTTGCACGTTTCTGATTCTAAATTATGTCTAATTAATAAAATTAGCACCAGATGCAATCCTGTTTTGCTAAAGGGGGGTGGGGGGGGGGGGGTGTGTGGCACTGAACCGCACTCTGTCAGCTAATGGGCCTTGGCAATACAACACTGTTTGTGGAAGAAGTGTGAAGTCTTCTCGTGTGAAACAGAGAAAACTCAAGTATGTCAATCTAGCGAAAGCAGCCCTCCCTTTCTGTGTTCCGACACCTGGAAAACAGATCAGTCCCACACTGACTTCGCGGCGCACAGTGGAAAAATGATGCGCAAAACAGTCCGACGAGCTTTCGCTAAAAATAAACTCGGCCCACACAAATGCGAAGTATTTGTTTTAGGCTTCCACGGCGCGCAGCGCTTGGGAACCAGACTCTATTGCAGACGAACCAAACTAAGCAGCCGTCCAAGTTTGTGCAGATAGTGTTTATTCCACGGGCCCCAATGAAATCCGTGCGTAACTTTTATTTGGACACCGAGAAAAAAAAACCCCCAAGTCGGACTAAACCTGAGATCGTCACTGAACACACAAGCAAAAGTTGTTGAACAGTTATTTCAAGTATAATAGAAGTTAAACTTAAAAATACCCTTTCAGTAAGTAATTAGCCCCACTGTCACGCAAAGTCACATTTAACTTCAAATAAATGCCTTCCAGTTGTCCAGCTTTTCTCTGCCATCCCAAGTAAGACCGACGTTTAATTTATATATAAACAGCTCTTTTATTCTGACTCAAAGCCACCTGAAACTGACCCCTCCACCCACACACCCACCCATTTACAGTGTCCCATCCTGCTCCTGCAGCCTGCCGGCAGCCGTTCGCGTTATTGCAAGCGTTTCTTCGACCGTTTATCCTGCGCGGTTTGGCTGCTGGGGGCTGAAGTGGTCTTTTCAGTAGCTGCTTCCCTCACTCAGCTCGTCAATGAGCTGGAGCCAGCCAATATGAGGCACATCGATCGTCCTAAGAGAGCGTCCCCTAATTAGTGCATGCGTGGCTCCAGGACAGGCAGCAGGCAGGGCAGCACGGAAGGAAAACTCCCCAGATACGAATCTCTCTCACCGTCTTGTCTGCGGTGGAAAATGTGGTCCGATAACATCAACCTTCTAATAAATGAAAAAAACAAAAAGCCCCACTTCGCATAAACGCGCGTGAAACGCAGTCTGCGTTGCTCACAGAGGTTCTTCAAAGAATCGCGAGGTAAAAGACGACTCAGTTTGGAACGCATCCAACGCGCCTCGCGGCGCTTATTTTCAATTAAACTGCAATAGTGGAAGAAGCGGATCGCGCCGATTGACGTCGCGCACAACAGCGTGAGGAGGGTGGCGAAAACGATTTTTAAAGTTAGCGCAGTGTAAGTCAGTGAAGTGGAGTGTGTGTGTGTGTGTGTGTGTAGGGGGGGGGGGGAGAGAAAGAAACCGATAATTACGGGAAGTTTATTATTATTATTATTATTATTAAGTGTTTGGGTTTTTTTTTTTCTAAGTGAAAGCGTCCCGGCGACACATTCTGTGCAAGAGAGCAGCGCGTATCGGAGCTCCGGGAGGAGGAGGAGAGGTGGAGATGGTAGGAAGGGGGGGAGAGATCCAAACTGGCGCTACGACGAGTCTCCGTGCGCAAAGAATAATCCCCTGCATTGCAAAGCCTAGTCATACAGCAAGTGTGCCTGTATGAGTGTAACGCAAAGTCATATCCGAAAACACCTGCAAGACTCGGCGTGTGAGTGGGGAGAGAGCGAGAGACAAAGAGGTTTCCATCAAGTAGACACGAAGGTGAGCGGTGCAGCCCCCGCGTCCCGTCTCTTCCCCCAGCGCTATACCTTTGATGAGACAAGAGATTATCAGTCCACTCCGTCCAAACCAAACCTCCCCCGCGACACACACACTCCGCGGCACACCAACAGCCCACACACACACACACACCGCGGGGATGCCCTCCAACTGAACTGAACTGTGCATAAACGGAGCAGCAGCGCTCGCTCGCCTTTGGCAGGGCGAGGCTGGATTCCGTAACCTTGTTTAGCGCAGAAGCTCCCGTGTGCGCGCACGTACACGCGTACACACACACTACCTACCCTCAGCCCCACAGGCACACTCGCGCTCTTCGTCACACAACAGGGTGCGAAAAGCCTGAATAGTCACCTTCGAGGACGGCGCCACTTTCAAGTTCGCTAATCTCTGGGATGTCCTTCTCACCTCTATCAGCTTGACAGGGCAGTTGTTAAAAGGACAAACTCATGCTCGGATAATTGTGTGTGTGCGCGCGCGCGTGTGTGTTATTTATCAACCACATGCCACTGCCCCGCCGAAACGCACAAAGACCACCCTATGCGCTATTCTTAGAAGTGGCCGATCCTCTCCCCAGTCTGCGCACAACACTGGACGATCGCGCTTAGATTCAGCCCCACGAGGGGACTGTTTTTAATCAAAAACACACCACATGAAAACACAGGATAATTTAAAACACTTTGGACGTTATACTGCCATTAAAAAACAGCGCTACACGTTTCGATCGTCACGCGAGGGATTTCACATCAAAGACACACGTTAAGGAAAATAGGTTCTGATTTGCCATTGATTGCCTCACCTGGTTAATTGGTGCAAGTTCCAACCGTGCTCAGCGCGCCCCGACTCACGCCTTATTTTTTCTTTTCTTCTTTCCCCCCCTGTTTTTTTCCCCCAAGTTAACTGGAAGGGCAGCGATCCGTGCGTACGTAGACTTGCCCGGTCACGGTCCTGTCCGCTGGAGACAGACGATCCCGGCCAGAGGGAGAAAAAAAAACAACTAAAAGTGCCTAACAGGTTACTCACTTGTCATAAAACAAAACAAGTCTTACATATAAAGCTTTGGGTCTTTATTCTTTTGTCTACAAGCAGCTCTCATCCATTCCACTATGTTTCAAGAGGAGTTTTTGCTGCTGAAAATGTCACTTGGGTTTCCATAAAGCAAAAACAAAAAAAGATCCTGCGCCGAGCAAAAACAAACGGCAGGATAAAGAGAAATCCACTAAAGAAAATCCGTTAAGGTCCTTTAAGTCGTAGAGCACTGCGCCGTATGGCCCGGACCCCTGAAGGATACAGGTGACGAGGTCGGCGGAATCGCGGAGAAATTAATTCAGCTCGGCCGTACCGCGCAGCAGCGCCATGTTGGGTTTCAGCGGAGCACGCCGTCCTCGGAAAAAGCCCCTTTCTCCAGCTCTCCGTCACTCCATGTCCTCTCCGACGGCGGAATCTGTGTCGCAGAGGGTTTGCTGAAGGTTATTCCGCGTAGCTTTCCGTCCCGCGCGTTTCCTTCGAGGATCGTAGACAACAGCCCGGTCGGAGCCCTCGGTTCGCACCGAGGACGCACGGAGCTGTACGGGGAGTGCCGCACAGAATGGATGAGCGCTGCCGAGACCGTGCGGCTCGTTCCACTCCCACTCGCGCAGCTCTACCCAGAAGGCCAGTCGGGAGACCGCAATTACCATAAGCCTCCAGCTCACGGCACTCACTGCGCGCGCACGCGCAAAGAGAGACACACACAGAAACACCGACACACACACACACACACGAGAGTCGCCGAAACTCCAAAACAGGAATAGCTGAGGTTTTAACCGAGAATAATTCAGTGATGAAAAATGAAAATAGGTATTTGACTAAAGGAAAAGTTCAATGAAGAACTTGGGTTTCTAGATCTCAATGTGCAGTTTGGTAACAGATACAGGGACATTTATGTTTAAATATATAAAGAGACATAACGAAAAGTTACATATATGCATGTAAATCTGTTTCTGCCTCTTGATTGAGTGAAGGTAATTAAGATGGCCCGATACTCTAACCTAACCACACATACATGGGGGGTTATGTTTTTAACAGCAGCATCTTCTTAGCTTCCTTATTTCATCCACTTCTTCGTGAATGTTCTAATTTTGACTCCACTGTTTTATTTTCAAATTAAATGCCAGTTTGGTCCGTTTTCTCCCTGAGATGAGATAAGGTAAAATCAGCGAAGCACAAGGCAGTAGAGACACAGAGAGAAGAGGGGGAGAGAGGGGGAAGCTGCTCAAGGCTGGGGCACATCTGTTAAGGCTCCCATGTCAAGTAAAGGAGGAGGAGGCTATGAATATCAAGCCTGAGGTGTGTGGATCGTGTGCCTGCATGGGTGTGTGTGTGTGTGTAGGGGAGAGAGAGAGAGAGAGAGAGCTCCAGGCAGAAAGAGAGGAAAGCCAACTGACAGACACACAGACAGAAAAACAGACAGACAGAAGCAGAGTAGGAGTAGGAAAAGAGGGAGACTTGGCAATGGAAGGTCTGGCTGCATTTGCCACAGCTGTTGAAAGTAGGAGTTAAACCAGACAGTCACACACAAATAAACAAAGCTCACAGAGCACTCACATATGGACGCGTTTAGAAGCTCAATTCATCGCAAAGGCCAAAAGTTTGGCGTCAGAGCACGTGGAATTGAGAGAAGAGCTTCTTCTGTGAAATGAAAAGAAAAGGTAGCTGGGTGCGCGACAAGAGCAGTGCTTTTTCAGGCTGGACACAACTCAAGGTGAAAAAGCCATGGTGCAAGTTTCTATTGCAGGCAATTTAAAGATCCTTTTATTATTTTTTTTTCTTCTCCCAAACCTAAATAACTTCAGGGTGAACTGCCGGGCACGTTTGCTCTGATCAGCTCCACCTGTACCTCTCAAAAATGAGACCTATCCCACTGCAACCACAGCTGCTAAACCACAAGACAGCTGAGCCCCGTGTTCACGCTTAACCAACTCGATGTGAAAGCGCCGTTTGCGAGGTGTTAAAATCATTGTCATTCGCGTTGAAATGTTTAATCAATAGGAAAAATGGTTTAATTGCTTTTTATTTCTCTTTTTTTTGGTCAACAACCTATAAAATCATGCATCTCAGCCAACATCTGGCAAGAAGTGGGGCAGGCGGGTTACTCTGCTCAGTCTCAGCTGGTTAAACCTCTCTGCAGTTCCTTCCTTCATTTTATGACCACATATGTACAACCAGACACACTTTTTTTTAACACTTCTTTTTCGCCTGTGTGTCTTCAGACAAATGAAAAAGCTTGAGTTAGTGAACTGTCTATGCTGGTGCTGCTGTACAACAAGGCTGCATTCAGAATAATTTCAGCATAGCGTGAAAAAAGGAAACGCCTTGCTTCACTTAAATGATGCTTGTCCACTGACGCACCAGGTGTTGCTCTGCAGAACCTGAAAAAGTATAATCAATTCAATGTAGATTGATTTGTACAGGACCAAATCACAAGAACAGTTGTCTCAAGGTAGTTTATATTGTAAGATAAAGACCTTCAAAAGAAAAGAGAAAGCGCCAAACAATCAGATGATACCCTGTGAGCAAGCATTTGGCAATAGCGAGAAGGAAAAACTCCCTTTTAACAGGAAAAAATCTCTGTCAGAAGCAGGCTCGGGGAGGGGAAAGCTGTCTGCCTTGAGCAGTTGATGGTGAGAGAAGAGAGACAGGAAAACATTCATAAAGAAGCAGAAAAAGTCTGACAAAGAAATCTAAATCTGAGTCAGCTTTTATCAGATAAAGTAGCACGGGACTGAGTCATGCACTGTTGTTGACATAACTCTAAAGCTGCTGCAACAAGACTCCAATCAAATCACTACTGATGTGACTGCAAAATTAAGCCATACTCTGACATTTAAGTTGTCATTTAAGTTCACGGGCCACATTTAGAACATGAACTAAAATTTCATCTAGAGTGGGCTCTATCCACTTCAGTTTTATTTTGTTTGCATAAGGCCAAATCACAAGCGCAGGTGTCTAAAGGCACTTCACACTGTAAGGTATAGATAATACAATAATACAGAGAAAATCCTAACAATCAGATGATCCCCATATGAGCAAGAGCTTGGTGACAGTGATAAGAAAAAAACAAACCCTTTTAACAGGAAGAAACCTGTAGCAGAACCAGGCTCAGTGAGGGGCAGCCATCCACTGCAACTGGTTTGGTGTGATGGGAGAGAGACAGTACAAAAACACACTGAAAACACAGAAAGTGGAGTATAAACACGTAGTGAGTGAAAAGAGGTGGGTGAAGAAGAAATTTTCAGTGCATCGTGGGAAGCCCCCAGCAGCTTAGACCTACTGCAGTGTAACTAAGGGAGGATTCAGGGTCACCAGATCCAACCTTAACTATAAGCTTTATCAAAAAGGAAAGTTTTAAGCCTAATCTTACAAGCAGAGAGTGTGTCTATCTCCTAAACCCAAACTGGGAGCTGGTTCCACAAAGAAGGAACAGAAGAAACAGTTAAGAAACAGAAGTATGATGGGCTCTTTGCTCTCATTACAATGAAACACTACCATTGTGACCCAGTGAAACACGTGGGCACGGCCCTATGGTGTAACCACTGCTATGGTAGGCCATGGTTATTATCTTTGTAAGCAGGAAAGTTTGAAAAATGAAAATGATTCAGACCTCTTGTTTGGATTGCAACACAACACTTCCTGGTGCAGGAAAAAGAAAAATGCAATGAGAAGTCCTGACATCCTCCTCTGCCTTTCATTAGAAATCTTCACACTTTGGACAGATTTGGACCTTTTAGCGGACCACTTCTGAGCCCACAGGCCGCATGCTTGGCACCTTTGACCTTGAAGGTTAACGATGACAGAAAGCTTCACTGCCACAGAGCAGGTTCACGTCACGGTTTCCCAGGAGCTGTTGCCCACTCCTATTTCACCAGCTGGCGAGGATGTAGCTTGTCGTTCAAATACCTCACTTTAGGAGAGGCTGAACAGGAGCTGCTGACAGATGGGACTGTGTGTAACACATAACACACACCATCCAATAGACTTTTCATGTTGGTTTTAGGAGCATGACAATGAATGGATTACATTAAACAAGAATAGAAGAATTAGGCAATATTTGAGTCTTTCTTAAGAAAAAAAGAAGATAATGAACTTGGCTGAATGAGACTTGTAAGATAAACTTTAACATTCAGTCACTGCTGGTGTTTTGCTTTCTCCTCCACTTTTCCTGTGGATCTAAGGGAGGTAACGAAATTGCAATAACACTTTGAAGAAAAGGCCCAGGACGCACAATATCTTTTTATTCCATCAAACACAGCAAGCCGAGACTCTAAACTACGCATTCTGGACTATCCTGGTTAAGATGTATTATTTATGTAGTTACAAGCGGCAGCTGGCATGTGACAAACTGCCCTCGTAGCTCTGTAGCCAGATTTTGGTTCTGCTAAAATGTTTCTTTCCAGGCTAAAGAAATATGCCAACATTTATTTCCCCCCACTACATATAACACCATCTTTAGCCTTGGCAAAGTGAGTGTCATGCTCTACACGTTCAGCCACATTGCACCATATGTCCCATTTACTTCTGCTGCCCAGATTTTTGCAGGTAGGATCCAACCTGGCAACCCTGAGATCTCCTAGCAAAGCACGGGCTGTTTGTGCTGTTAGTGTAAATACTGGCTTATAAAGGGATTCGACGGGCTACTTTTCAGAACTGTCCAACCGTCCCGACAGTATGCTTTATTATGAGGCTCCATTTAATACAAAGTCACCAAGAATTCTCTATCGTTTACAAATATGGAAAACCTACAGTGCTCACGTGACAGAGTCTAGAGTCAGGAAAAAGGAAGTCAGAGGGTATTTTGGAAAGACAGACATCACTGCACACACCCTCCTCTCTCTTCTCTCCCCTCCAGCTCTGACTCAAGGGGCCCTGATGGCAAGTGGCTCTCTCCATCACTCACTGGGAAACTGGATTAGGATGAATATTGCTGGGAGAAACCGCAGGCCAAACCAGATTTCTGGCGCTGGACACAAAAACACACAGCTGCAGCTCCAGAAAAACACCTTCGCTGACAGAGAGTCTGAGGGAGACACATAAACAGGTCTGGGGAGAGCGAGTCCAGCCCTTTTTTTCTTTTTTCATAATGGCCTCACTTTTATGGCTGTGTGTGAACTTTGCGGTTTGAAAAGCCAGCCCCGAGAACAGCATGTGCCTTTGAAAACCCTCTCAGTGGATGAGAGTGACAAAAACATCCCGCTTTAAATCGTGATGCCTTCCTCTCACTGCCATTTTATGTCATGTCAGAGAAGCACGCATGTAACGTGTGCATCACGCGCGCAGACACAGATGCATCCTGGTGTGGAAAGTGCTGCACTCTGGGGGGTCACAGCGATCCAGCCATCTGCTGTTGCAATCAGACACTGAAGCAGCAGCGGCCTGGCAAAACACGCAGTTCGCATGGTGAGTTCACATGTGCACCTTCGGCGCACGTTTTGTCAGTTGCCTAAAAACGGAGACATAAAGCCACACAGCGCCGACACACATTTTTTAAAGGGGGCTCACTGCCAACACACACGCACGCACAAATGCACACACTCCAGTTAGGCAGGCGGGCTCAGATTGCAGGAAGCTCTTTGCACGCAGCTCAGTCCACAGCAGCCGGTACTAATCAGCACAATCCACCTGCAGATCGTTATGGATCGCTTACTGCAACTCAAACACAGAAACTTGCCTGAACACTCGCTAGCACGCACAAGCCCGGACATGTGCACGTGTGCAATCAATAGATCTATGCTCGCTTGCAGCACGCCGTTCACGACAGTCCACACTCACTGATGTTTTGCTTTGTTCGAGTTCACCTTAAAAACGGTGACTGCGCTAAAGCGTGGACACCTGGGGGGGGGGGGGCTCATTTGCATATCTAATAACTAATCGTGACTTTTTTTTCTTTTCCTCTCCTTCCTAAGTGTAAGGCCCCGCCATCAGTTGCTTTAAATCACTTTTGTCTAATCTGCAATTCAAAGCTCCGCGGTTCGTGCGAGGACTCGAAATGCGCTCTGATACAGGCTACCGAAATATCAACACAGAAGCCGCTCTCTCTCTCCCTCTGTGCCACACCAGCGCACGATCACGAGCGCGCGCACACGCTCTGGCACGCACATGCGCGCACCGCTGCCCCCCCACCCCGGTGTTGTAGGGCTAACCGGTTCCCCACAGGCGCGCCACGCTGTGTTAGCGCGGCCTCACCGGGGATAATTACAGCCTGGCGCGGCAGGGCGAGCGTGGCTCCGAGCCAAAATGCTGCTGCTCGCGAGAGAAGCAGAGCGAGCGAGAGAGGGAGAGAGAGAGAATAATTGGAGCGCTGAGAGACATTAACCTATAGATTAAGCCCTAATCAATAGGGCTGCTAAATTCATCGATGCGATCAATCAGTGGGCTCATGACATAAAAAAAATGCGATCCCTGTCACGCATTTCTTATTTCGACCTTGGATGGGGTGGTGGGGATTAGAAACGGCAATCCCCGCTTCCAAATGCGCGCGCATAGAACACTGAACAGACCCGTCTCCCTCTCTCGCTCTTTTTTTTTTTTTTGGAGAATATGAAAACCTTCAAACGAACCTTATCTGAGAGGAAGGAGAAGCGGTGGCGGCTCTCAGCAGCGCAGTACAAGAAAGATCTCTCTCCCCCCCCCTGCCTTCCCTCCTCCTCATCCTCCCCTCCTTCTCTCTCGTCTGTCGGCCTCTGTCGAGTTCCGCTCATAACCTCGCCACCCACCCTCCCAGTTCCCCGCCTCTGCCTGCTTTCCGCTGCTGGCTGGGAGCGCACACACACACGCGCGCGCGCACGGAAACAAGCACACACCTCTTTATAGCTCTCTCTCGCTCTGACACGCACCCACAAGCATGCACACACACACACACAGACACACAGGCAGACAGCGTCAATAAAAAGCCCAGCGCTGTGAGAGGCCGCCGGCACTCCACTCCCCCCTCCTGCCACTGCGATTAGCGGAGGCTGGCTGGCTGGGGAGAGGCGCCCCTCTGTTATCTGGGGCGGTGGCAGCCTGTGTGTGTGTTGAGAGAGAGCGGGGGTAGAGAAAGAGATTAATTTAACTCTTTCGGGGCCGGATCGCAGCGCTTAAAGCGCCGCTCGCTGCTGCACTGTGCTCAGGCAGCAGCAGTAGCGGGCCTGCGGTCGACACGCTGGGAGATAGGGACGTTAAACAGACGATTCGCAAGCGACAGCTATAAATAGGAAAGATCGCGGCCACCGAGGTCACGTCATTGGTGGTGTTTCTCGAATTTCAGGGGATTATTCGAGTCACACACAGGCAGGTTTTCTGCACAGCTTATACTGATATTTTTGGACCAAATCCTCAGAGGTTAAAATGAAAAACCTGAAAGGATCGTGCAGCCTGTTGGCAGCACTAGGAGTGACTGCATGCGATGTTTAGATTATAGGGCTGGAACAATGACGCCTGGTCGATTAACTGATCGACAGAAAAGAAGCAAAGCTGCTTCTGGCTTTGTGTGTTTGCGTTGGCAACACAAATATTAGATATAAGGATTTGGGGATATGCGTGATGGTGAGGGGCGTTTGGACTATTTTCTAGTACATTATACTGAATTCCGAGTGGATGCAACTTTTTTGTTTTCAAAATTCTCTTAATGTACTAATTTGGTCTGCGGCTAGAACTTCGTAGGTACCTCAGTGCCTTCTAGTAATATGACGTGATTTTGTCAAAGCCGTTACGCAGAAGGTGACCTTCGACATCTCTACGCAGCAGTCGTGACTGCAATGGCAGAGAGATTAGGGTCCAATTTTTTTAGTGGCAGGCCTGTCCTCCTGCAGACCAGCGTTTTTAACGTTTTTTTTCCTGATTGGTTTTCGCGCTAAAAACTACTTGGTTATATTAAGGCAAGGATCGTGGTTCCGTGTAAAACCCTCCCCTTCGAACTGGTAGCCCTGTGCGTTAAATATGAGTTGGGAACGAGCGACCATCTCAGCGCTTTACGCACAGAAGCCAAAGGACACTGTGCGTTAATGATCCGTGCCAGCAGTCAAAATAACACCCCCTGAGAAGAGAACCGGCTGAGTCGAAGCATCTGGGGGAAATTGATCATTTCAGCTTTTACGAAATCCTGGTTCATACTCTAAATGGAACCTGATGGTATCTGTCACATAAGTGGATTCACATTTGTGTAGACACTGAATCATTTTGTTCCAAACTGCACTGTGATTGGGCAAATCAGTCTCGTTTTTGGTGACGCCTGGAAAAACCACGTGGAACATACACTTAGAGCATTTTCACATCTTAATAAAGCTGTGCTCCCCAAAAATAGAATTTTGGTATTTGGTGATATTTGTTCTGTATTTACAGTTTGATCAGATCTGCTCTGAGCAAATGATCACAGACCCAAGGTCAGCGTTAAGAGGACCTGAGGATTTTGCACACTCTTCTTCTAGATATTTAGGCACTCAAACAACACCAATACCAACACCTTAAAAGAAGAGACTAGGCTAAAATCCATCTTTTGTGCCCCTATACAGATATCAAAAACAGAGTAGTTTCTTACTGTTACAGCAGAGTAAGAAACTTTTGCAGCTGCTACTCTGGTTTTGCCAGATTTGATGACCATGCGTGAAAGACAGTTTTAAGATTTTTGTACACTGCAGTCAACTTTTATAGCATTTGGTATTGTTTTTATGACCACAAAAAATGGCCACATTAACCTGTTGGTTGATCACCTGGGCAAAAGGTTAATAATAAGAAGAAGGGGGTAGGGGTCTTGCACTAGGCCACAAATTGAGAGGCATAGGGGAAAAGGAGCCCAGTTTACAGGTTTCTCTACATTTGCAACAACTTCCACTCAATTATTTAGATCAGTCATGCTGTAATCTCCTCATTAACCTTCTTCAGCCTTTTTTTTTTTTTTTACTGTAAGCAGCCGGTGAGCTGGTATTAGGAGGTTATACCCTCCCCCAACGATGCCTGTAAATACTGCCGGGGCTCTAAAGAAACAACAACAAAAAAAACAACAACAACAAAAAAAAAACAGCAGACAGGGCTCCCTGTGGAAGCAGAGCAGAGCAGCCACAAACACCCATCAGGACTGCCTGCCTGCCTCCCTTTGGCTCAGAGGTGACAGAGCTCCAGCTTGTTTTTCAGTGTCTGCTGCTGCGCTGTCGCCTCTCCCCTCTCTCTCCACTTCTCCTCTCCTCTCTGTTTCTGTGCGTCACAGCTAGGTCATGGCCGGACTCCAACAAATGCTCCGGTTTCTCGAGCCACACGCACGCACACACACATACGCACACACACACAAAGGCACCAGGAGCACACAAACACTGATCTGACAAATGATAGGGTGGCGAGGCGAGGCGAGCTAATAGTAGGCAGTGCGCCTGCTGACATGCCCGTGGGCCGCGGGTGTTAAATTGTATCCAATTACGGCGCATGCGACGATATGAGGGGGGAATAATAATTCTTCTTGCGTGACAGGGAGATTCGCTTATTTCACGGGATCTTTATATGAAGTGGGGGCGCAGGGCTCGATGTGTTCACACGTTTGTGGGCAAGCTGTGTTGTCTATGCACGTGGAGGAAAAAGATCTGGTTTTCCGGAGGACACGTTGCCCATGATCCATTAATCAAAATCCAGTTAATAACGTTTGGAGATGGGCAGGGTCCGGTAGAGTCCGACCAATAATTAATATCCATTATTTAAGCAGGCCCCGCCTAAAACAGGCCTGAATGTACATACACATAAACAGACAAACACTTTGCAGGCAGGCAAGTGGGAATGAGGAATGGCATCAATGTGAAAATGAAATAAACAGGCCTAGTCTCAGCTTTGTTATGAAATGTCTCTCCTGCTCATTTATTTGATGGAGTGCGCAGCCGAATCAAACCAGCAACAGTGCCGGGGTGGGGGGGGGGCAGTGTGGGTGATACGGTGGTGTGATTGTGAACTGCAAACCAAAGTTTCACCCAGGTGTGGCTGACACTCGGCAGAAAAGATTTAAAACAAAAAGGTCAAGAGTTGGTTTTCGTAGTTCAGTTTGGCAAAGACGGAGCTGACGGCTGGGAGAGATCCGACCGTAACGAAGGCTTGAAACCAGAAAAAACCAAATGGGCTGTGGCAGAGCATAGCAGGTGGTTCACGCTATTAGCCTGACAATCAGCGACACTGTTCCTTACTTCAAAACAGGCTGGCAGAGGCACCTTAAAGAAACAAATAAAAATAAAAAAATAAAAAAGTATCCGTGTGTGTGTCTACCAGGGGATTTATTTGACTAAAAGCATCTCTCTGTAGTTGTTCATAAGGCTGTGTGTGTTGAATTCGGTTCTGCTTGACGGACACCGCCGAGCAGCAGATCTGGACCAAGAAAAAAAGTTTCATCTCATCTGGTCCAAGGCAAAGTACAAAAATAGAGTGTACAGTTAAATATGTACAATACATTGATCTGTTAGAAATATTGTATAACAAACAAGTGTAGTATTTTTCATTAAAAAAAAAAAATACAAAATAACCTTCCAGAAGTGAATACATGTGCAGCAGTTGCATCAACAGGAACAAAAAACAGGCAGAAAACAAATACTGTGAGGAAGGTGACATGGGTGCTTTGGGATTTAGTTGCCCTGTTGAGGCATCTTGACTGTTTATAACCCCTCCCACTTCTGTAGTTCAACTCCGCACCCACATCCCCCCGTTGGCAAGAAAATTGTTCAGTAGCAGGATCAATCTCAGGGTAGATGCAGATGCTTTCACGTCAGACACACGGGATACATCTTAAAGGCCTCCTTTTCAACTAATCTCCTGCAGAGACGTGAAAAGAGAATGCTAAAGGAACACCTTGTTATGATTGCCTTTCAGCGGTCCTTATGGGTTCTTTTTTTCTCCATTTTATTGTTGTGGCATGCCGAAATGCTGCAGACGTACAGAATACGATGCAGAGAGGGAAATCGTTTCAAGACCTTTTTGGGAAGAAGCAGATGCGTTTAACATCGAGAGGATCTTTACAGCGCCCTAGTCCTTCCCCTTCTCTTGTAGTAATGCGCTGAGCTGGAGCTCTGTTCAGTATGTGTGGTGTGTGTGTCTTTAGGATATTAAATAGTAAAGGATGGGGATTAATAATGGAACCTGACAGCTCATCTCCGGCTCCTATCTGCCTGACTGTCCCCCACAATCTTCCCTTCCATTCCCTCCCTACCTCTTTTTCCTCCCTCTCAGTTTCTAATCTGCTGCGTTTCTCTCTGGCTCTGACCCTCCTTCGTGTTCCTTCCCTCCATCTCTTTTGTCTCCCTCGCTCTCCCTCCCTCCCGCTCTCTCAGGGCCCTCGGTCTTTCAGGGTCATGTCAGGAGAGTAGAAGAGCACATTGGTGTCATCGTCATCGCTGAGGTCGGCCAGGTCAGCCTGCGTGTAGCGCACCGCCCCGGGGTAGTACTCTCCAATCCGTGTTCTGTCACAGAGCCGTGACTGCAGAGCCAGCTAGAAAACAGACACGCATACAGTTTGGAATTAGTACACAACACTTATACTGGTGTAGAAAGGATGTTCACACTAAAGCTCAAGACTCAAACGTTTTTGGCCATTAAATTAAAAACAGTGCCCCAGGTAGATAAAAATGAAAATATTAAACCCCAGATTTGCATATCCAAGGCGTCATCGTGAAGCTGTGGGTCGCCAGCCATAAGAACCAATAATCCCCTTCAAGTTCATTTTCTCATGCACCTCTGGACCGCTTTAACCCCGTCTGCTATTTTTTAAAGCATCCATGTTACAATCTTTAATGTGTCAAAACGTTGGCCATTCAACTTCAATTTCATTTTGGCTAAGAGACGAGACTGCACGGAGGGAGATTTGCTGAGCAGACTGAGTGGGAAGTGAAGGTCGCTGTGGTGTGACCAACAAAATCCCGCCTTTTCAAAGCTGTGTGTGCTGGAATAGGATGGCACGAGGAACAACTGAGGTCGTTAAGCATTGAATGTTCTGCCTCGGGACGCAACAGTAAAACTTTTGTTATGGTGACATCAAAATGCTTAAAATTCTATATACTAGTGTGAGAAGTACGAGCCGCTGTAAAGGCCCACTTATGCAGAGTTCATTTTAAGACTCATACTGTGGCTCTGCTAGAATCTTTGGTCATCCTGCACAACGCTAGATTCCACCTTTTGTAAATTCCATGAAAGCAGCGTACTTCAAACAATATGAAAAAGAAAAAAAAAATAAACGGCAGTGCAATAAAACTTTAATGAGCGTCTAAATCTGAAGAAGAAAGTGTGCAGCCCTACATCACTTAAGCATGAACTGCTTTGATGTGTGCGAGTAGCGGGAGAAAATAGCCTAACTGTCCAGTCAAGCCTGAGCATGTAAATGATATGCACGCTTCTAAACACGCTCACAAACGTCAGGCTCATGAGAGGCAAATGAGATTCTGCTCATTTGAGTTTGTACGTGTGAGCAGGGATATCGATGCACAGTGCCCTAGCCAACAATACTGAAACCGGGAAAACGTTTAGTAGATTACACTGGATCTGGAAATCTGGAATTTTCCTGTTTATCTCAGTCACCATTCCAAATGAAAGTGGGAATAACGGTCCACATTTTAACTTTTAAGCTGCCAAAACACCTTGTCTTGTGTTTTGGCTTCTGCTAAGCCCTGGAAATCATTCATAATGCAGTCAAACCACCCTTCCCTTCCTTGATTGCATTTAATTGCTTCACTGGTACTTGAAAATCCCCTCAGTGTGGGGCTGTTTTCGATCTAACAAAGAAAATTACCTATGGAACTCAAGAGTGAACAATTACATAAGCTTGTTTGGGTGAGAGGGGGGGGGACTTTTGTCCCCTTTCAATCTCGCAAACATTACAAAATTCACAGCACAAATCTCGTCTCTGGGTTCCACTGACTTTGGTTCTGTCAGATGAGCTAGTGACTGTGAAACGGGAATGTGATTAATGCACAGCAACTGTTTTTATGCTTTTTGAATGGTGTGATTATGCAAACCGAATCAGATGTTTGGCTGTTTTATATTTACATTTATTCAACTGGCAGATGTTTTGTTTTTTAGTACTGTTACCGAGCCAAGCCAGAGTAGCTCACAGTTCACAGGTTTTTCATTGCAGAAGGACAATGTGAGCTACAGTAGGATGGAAAGATGAAGGGTGTTTAGACCAGTTTAGACTGGGATTTTAAAATCCACATTGCTACCAAGACTCTTGTTCCATTGCAGATCATATGAATAGGACTGCTCACAAACCTGCATGGGATTATTCATGTAAGTGGGAGATGTGCTGATGGCTACTCTGCTGAAATACCCAGAAAAGAGTAAAGAAACGCAGAGTGACATATGCCGTCTTTGGCTGGTTGAACCTCAGATGTGCTGCTGCAGTTTGGATTTATTTATTTATATATATATATATATATTTTGCTGGGGTTTCACTGGCAGCCCTGCCAGAAGGGAATACAGTACACATACACTATAAGAGAGCAAGGGGGAGGACTGAACAGAGGTTTAACCAGCTGAGCCTCAGCAGCGTAACAAGGCTTTGTCTGCCTCTCCTTAACACACGACAGCTGTGATGCGCAGTTTCGGTTATTGGTGGACAAAAGGGGGCCATGCTCGTGTGGGCACGCGGTGTTTCCACTAAAAAAAACAAACCCCAAAACCCCAACAACAATCGTGTTTTAAAATCAGCCTGCTTTGCGTTAAGATTGCCACGATACCGAGACATGTAGGGCTTTGGAAGAGCTTCCTTTCCTGCGTGCACACTCATAAACACAGAGAAGGAGAAGTGAGATGTGAGCTCATTGCAGAGCCACGGGCGGTTCAGCTGTATGGCTAGAATGCAGATCAATATCAGGGTAGGAGCGAGAGGAAGAGGGAACGAGATGGAGAGTACGCAGGTGGGAGGGAGATGCTGGAGAGCAGCAAAAATAATGTAAGATAGATAAATGCCAGAGATGCTGTAACAGGGTACTGGGAACAGAGGAGACAGCAGAAGAGTACGGCGAGGCAGAGATGGGCAGAGAGAGGGAGAAACAGAAGAGCGGCTTCACTGCCGCGAAAGAGGAGGAGGGTGGGGGAAACCGAGGACTAGATAAAGAAAACGATGCCATGACAAAGAAGCAGGTTAATGGAAGAAAATGGGTTTTAAAAAACAAAAAAAAACAAAAAAATGCGCTTCTGTTCACAGTAATAACCTGGTTGTGTGAATGCATGAATCAGATCTGTAACCAGAAGAGGCCTCTCAGTGAAAGTGTGTTAGTTTTAGTTTTAGTTAGACCGACTCTCCTCACGCTTAAATTTAGCTTCAAGAGGAAGCGAGGAGGAATGGAAATATCTGCTAAAATCACGACCTGGTCCGATTTCTTTTTTTGTTTTTTGGTGTCATGATTTGAGTTTTAATCTGGTGTGTGCCGAGTCTTTTACTTAACTTTGTAATTCTCTGCACTGCAGTACGAAACATAACTGGCAGGTAGGCTTACTCACCTTAAAGGTCAGTGTCTAACTAAATTTAGGGGGAAAAAATGAATGGCAGTGAAAATGTGTGGGTGTATGCAGCAAAGGCTATTTGAAAAATTTAACAGCTACAATTTCTATGGCTCAAAGTAAACAGTGTACTGAAAGCCACCGCGCTTCCTGTGTTTTTGCTCAATCTCTCAACTGAAACTGGCCAATAGACATCGTGCAGGCAGCGTGTGCTGTGCTTTTATGTCTCTAGTGACGAGGACCCATGTCCACTACGAGTCTAGACTCAGGGAAACCCAGTGGTATTCACAATCATGCATGCTAGCCTAATAATCAACCTGAAATGCCATTAAATTTAATCTCATTTCCATCCTGCAGTTTTATTTTTAGTTGACATGGGAGCTGCTCGAATGGCTGCCAAGATCATTTATTTTGTAAGGTTTTTAAAAAAACATGTAAATTAGTTATTTTTAGCAAACTCTGCATCACGATCTTTCACATGTCACCATTCAAATCAAAGCAGCTACTTTTCATAGTGAGAGTGGAACAAATTGTGGATGTTTTGAGGGATCTAAATGTGGTGCCCAAACTCAGCGTTGCTGCCAATTTGCTCCAGTGGCCATTTGCAAGCACTGAAACAAATAAATGGCACATTTTTGCCATACCCTATAAAATGCGTGAGCCTTTCTTAGAACTCACAAAAGTGCTTTTATCTGCACTGTCTCATCCTAATGTGCTATCTATGCACTGAGCAGAACAAAACTGGCAGGGCCACGGAAAGCAATAATAATGCCTTTTTGCTATGTGCTGCATAAGCCAAAAGGGAACCTAATAAACTGAGAACAATTCAAAATCTTGGAGTCCAGTATCAAGGTTTAAAAAATACCAATGGCACAGTACCAGGCATGTTTGAATGACTGAACATATTGGATATTAAAAAGGTACTCCGCACTTAAATGTTGAGTTTATTGAGCTATAAACTTAATGATATTACTGTCACTATTACTGGGATGAAACACGTCAGTGCTGGTGGTAATGACATTTCTTTGCAAATAATAAAAACCTGAATGTCACTGTTTGAAAATGGCTCAATAAGCAATCTACTGTTTTAAACCTTGCAAAGCCAGACTGCCACAGGTCAGACTGTTTAGGGCTCATCAACATGTCTCAGATCAGCTCAAATCAGCTGTGGGAGAACCCCTCCCACCCCTTAGTGTTTCATACTTGAATGATGGAAACTCATTTACATGAATGTCTGCCATTTCCTGCAAACGCTCTACTTAGGGTTTTTCAGTTTTGGTGCAGTGGTTTGGACTTGTGCTTTTGAGGGCTGCGAAAGCATCACCAGACCCTCACATAGCTCAGCAATAAAGGTGGCAAGATGCCCCCTTTTTAGTGAGAGACAAAGACACACAGAAGCTTTAAGCAGTATCCGCGCTGGAGCCAAAGGCTTGAACTGATGCAGCACGAGACCAGGATGGTCAGGACCAGCATGGCCTTCCACCACATTAATGTCTGTTTCAGCTGATTACGGATTTCTTCACCTCAAATAAACCCTCTGTGGCAGACATGTGTCTCTTTCCATTTTCTCTGGACTGGAAAAGAGAGTGGGCAGCCCTCTCCTCACCCTTTCTCACCCTTTTTCCTCATTTTATTTTTAATACGTGGGGGTGGAGTTAGATTAAAAACTGTGGGTGAACTAACATTTTAAGAGGTCTCTACCCAAAGTACAGGTGCAGATGCAGATACAGCAAATGCATTACATTACAGTCGACGCATGAGTCCACTAGTGGCTTGAAGGTGAGCTGTGGTATTTGGTGCCAAGATGTTAGCAACAGATCCTTCAAGTCCTGTAAGCTGGGAGGTGGGGGCTCCATGGATCAGACTTGTTTGTCAAGCACATCCCACAGATGTTTGACTGGATTGCAATCAGGAATTTTGAGGGCAAGTCAACACCTCAAACTTGTCCTCCTCAAACCATTCCTGAATCATTTTTGCTTGGTGGCAGGAAGCATTATCCTGCTGAGAGAGGCCAGAGCCATCAGGGAAACAGTGCTTAGGGTAGGTGGTAATAATCATAGCATCATAGTAAAATCCACATGGATGGCACGACCCAAGTTTTCCAGCAGAACATTGCCCAAAGCGTCATACTGCCTCCACTGGCTTGCCTTCTTCCTATACCACATCTTGGTGCCAGGTGTTCCCCAGATAAGCAAAGTACACACACCTGGCCATCCACGTGATGTAAAAGAAAATGTGATTTATCAGACGAGGCCACCTTCTACCATTTATCTGTGGTGCGGTTCTACTGCTCGAGTTCCCATTAATGCTGCTTTCGACGGTTGACAGAGGTCAGCACGGGCACCCTGACAGTGTTGTTTTTCATTTTTGCTCCTGGTACTGTATGACGTCAAAGAGAGCGGCTGTCCCTAATGTAGTCATCTCAGGCACACAGCTCTGCCTGTGAGCACAAAGGTCCCATCCACCTGCTGTTTAAAGCCTCTGTTTATGAGGAGCAGCGAATCGGAATAATGATGGATCGTTATGAGCTGTAAATCACGCAAGACTACTATCGCGGAGTCCAGGAATAAAAACATGAAGGTGGGAACGAGCATAACAGGTCACCTTTAATTAAACTGATTTTCTCCGCCTACCCAAAGCAACAGCCACCAACAACTTTTCCAAAGTACGTATGGCACGAGAGAGCAGAGTGAAGACAGCCTAGGGAGAAGGAAAAAAGGCGCCTACCCTTTAAATCATGCAAATGTACTGCAGGCAAGCAGCAACAGAGGCAGAGAGGGAGAGAGCGCTGGTGAGTGAGCACGAGGAGACAGGGTTAGGAGGGCCAGGGTGGGGGTGGGGGGTAGGGTTGAAAGCGCAGATTCGTCGCTTTGAGAGAGGAATGTTTTGACGCTGTTGCAAAACCCTCCACACCACCCCCACCCCCACCTCCTTCTCTCCCAAACCCCCCCCCCGCGCCCCCTTCTCTTCCCCGCCAATCTCACACCTGATGTGTGGGGGCTGCTGGGAGCCGCATGCCAAGATGAATAACAACCGGCTGTTAGTCACGATAGCGCACGAACACACGCCGCCTCTCTCTCTCTCTCTTTCACTCGCTCTCGCTCTGTCATCTTCTTTCTCACCTTCTCTCTCGTTCTCCGTGAGACGCGCAAACAGCGTTTTCTCTGTGATTTACGAACACATTGAGATTCCGTTTCACTTCTCTGTCTCTCTCTCTCTCCGCTCACCACAGTGCAACATTGACATTTGGGCTGAAGGTCACACTGCACATTCCAGTCTTCCACACTGCGCTCACGACCCGTTATCAGCGTGGTTGGTGGTACTGACTAGGCGACAATATGTGTGTGTGTGTGCGTGCGTGTTTGTGTACGCGTGAGCTAAGACCACAAAGAATTTTCTGTGTTTGCGGTTCAATATCTGCTCTGGCTCGTATCTGCAGATACAGTCAATGTTTGCAGATTGAGACAAATCTGTGGAGAACCCTATTGATTGTGGTGTTTATTGAAATGCAACCACGCAGGTTTGTGGTTCAAATTTAAAAAAAGAGAGAAATTAAATATAATATATACACGTAATTTTTTTGGAAAAGCTTGTCTTCATTACATGTTCCTAAGCCCTGAATTTGCCATTTTACACTTTAAAAAAAAAGGGGGGGGGGGGGGGGGGGTTTGTACCAAAAACCCAACAAGCATTTTCCGTACAGGTGGCGTGTGAACACCTGTAACAGATGGTAACAGTCAGTGTGGGAAGTTAAATGGCCTAATTACAAATCCTGAAGCAATTATTTCTCACTGGGAAGAGGGCTAAGATGATGTTGCAAAAAAAGAAGGAAAAAAAAGTAAAATGACTTTTGTAGAATTACCACATCATTAAACTTAAACATCTTCCTTACGTAAGCATTTCAACACTGGTATAAACAGAAAATTCAGCCACTCATTTCGATGCCCTTCAATTCGTATGTCTTTGCTGGGATGGGCTTCAGCCACCTGAGTCCCTGAAAGGAGTAAGCAAAGGTACACTGCAGAGGACAGATGGCATTCAGAGCTTTATAAAGCTCCTTTCAGACGTGGAATCTGTGACATTGCCGACTGAATAGATCTGCTGAAGGAATGGATTTTAAACCACGCTAACAGCAGGAATAACAATGATGCTCAATCTGAAATTCACATAATTCAAATGAGTAATCCCAGCGATCATTTTTGCTAAATGTCACAGCAAAGCTGATGTTTTTTTCTTAGGACTAAAATGTATTGGAAAACTTTGGTGATCCCAGACTTTTAATCCGTCACCACAGATTTAAATTTGCCCATTTAATTCACGTGTCTATTACTTTACAGTTAAACTGAATTATACCTGCTAACCAGCTGCATATTGGGTGGTTGCTGAGTGTGTCTACATGCGTATCCTGGTTATGACAATCTTTTAGAAGTACTCTGTTTTTGTCTTTGCGTCTTTATTTCTGACACTTGAATGGGCCTTTGTTCTAGGTGTTAAGAAACCTGGATATGCTTCTGAACATGTTGAAGTACCCTTATACAGCACATCCAGGTGTCTGAATGTTCCAGCCAAGTTACCTCATAGAAACACAAATAATGGTGGGAGCAAGACATTCAAGTCTACAGAAGACAGTTTGCAGAATGCCTGTTTCTCAACATGTAGAGTGAGACAAGTCAGGTCAAAGCCACCTGGGCTTATGTTTAGTAGCTATGAAGATGAACTGTGAGAAACTATTTGCATGCCTAATCAAATGTATATAAGTGTCATATCCTGAATATGGTTAAAACCAAGATAAGCTTAGGTAACCTGGGATACTCTGTCCATGTAAATGCACACATTGTGACCATGTTTGCATACTTAGCGCTGAACTGTAAGCATTTAACCAAATGCACAGTTTCAACCAGTATAAGCCTCGATTGAGAGCTCGTGTCAGTGCAACAGCCTGATTGGTTCCTCGCGTGTTGGGTTAAATATTTTCAAGTGACACGGACATGTATTTACCTTTATTTTTTGTCACCCAGGATTGATTCGCATCAGTGCAAGTCTTTGAACAGACTACTGTATGCAATCACATGAAAGATGACTGAGTGTCTATTCAAGCGTAACCACTATGTATAAATAGCCTCCAGATTTAAATAACGATGCGGTTCTCACAGGTGTGTGTGAAGTTTACCTGCATGCCAGTTGGGCTCAGGAGGCTCCACCAATCCCTATTCAGGCCAAACACAAAGGCATTGGCCAAGCCGTGGAGTGGTGCCGACAGGACGTGCAGAAGTGTGAGGTAGAAGGACGGTGCCTTAGGGTAGAAGGCGTTATGGAGCCTGGAGGAGGAGGAAAAAAAGAGAAGACAGAGAAGTTTTAAGTTCTCCCGTAAAAAAGTTGTAAATACAGAGACAACTAGGAGCAGAGCTTTAGACGTGACGATGGAGTAATTCAGGGAGAAATCAGAGGGAGAAGACGGCAACGGGGGAAAGGGGAACGGCAGAGAGCGAGAGGTTGATAGAGCAGCAGAAAGAGAGGGAAAGAGAGGCAGAGGACAAGTGAGTGACAGAGTGAGGGACAGGGTGAGAACGAGAAGTAAGTGGCAGAGGCAGAAAAAGGAGAGAGAGAGGAAAAGGGGAGGGCGAAAGAGCGAGTGAGCTTTATATCAGCGTTTAAGAGCCCATTAGGCAGCGTGAGACGGCTGGGCTGACACATTCTTGGCTGCCGCTTCGACAGCACGCAGCACTTTACAAGGACAGGGAGATGTGTAGCGCTCAACTCCCTTCCTCTCCTTCTCACCCCCTTTCTCTCATCTCAGTTTCCTACTTCTCCTGACCACAATTTCGCCATCCCATCTTTCCCTTCTTTTTCATTCCGCGCACGTTTCCCCCGCACGCTGCTCGGCCTCACTCAGATATCGCCCCCATTTCTTTGCATTCAGTTTCATCTATCTGGATATCTCATTTTCATCTTGACTCGTGAGAGTGAGCCGCTATTCCTTTCTTTTCAATTTCCTTCCCCGCGCCTGGAAACCTGGGGCACGACTAGGAGAAGAACCTGATATTGTATGGTGCGGCTGAGAACTAATGGCTGCCTCTGAGAACGATGCTGCTCAGCCATTAACCCTGGATTAACCTTGTATTAGCGCTGCTCGCTGGGCTAGCCCGCCACTAATGTCTTTTATTGATCTATTAGCGTGAGAATCAAACCGCCGCGCGGCTCATGGCATTTTCTGCATGTGTTGTGTTCTTGGGTTTAGTGTGCAGCACGAACTAAGTGGCCACAGTGGTTGACCTCAGGGTCGCCAAAGTCATCTGTGTCTTGGGGGTTGGGTGGGCCACTCTTGTATTGTGGTTGCACAAAGTTACGTGGGACTCTCCAATCACCTATTCCTATGTGACTGTCTGACTCACAGAGATTTTTTTTCATTAGTTTTTGAAATGACAATTATATTGGGGAAATCTTTAGCAATTTTAACACCGCTGTGCTTTAAATCACTCTCTGTAGCAATCACTTCACAATAGCACCACAAATACTGAGCCATCACTGCACCCTGCACATGAACATGACGAGTCTTCGTGGCTGCAGTGACATCAGCCAGGCTAATAAAAATAACTCCTGGTGACTAACCAAATGTGTTTTATAAAAACAATGTTAAATGTCGTGATGCTATTACATCACTGTCACTTTCTAGTCGCACAGGAGGCAGATAATGTTTTAGAGAATACTACTCAAAAGACTGGAAACTTTCTACTTACAATAACAGGACACTGAAGGCCAGATCAAAAATAAACAAAAAGCTTTGTGTAGTGGAGACGTCCAAAGTAGGTTCAGGGCTTGCAACAGGATTTATTTCCAATAGGAAACACATAAACTTACATTGGCAGGGTTATCCTTCAGAGGAGTTTCATTTGATGGCAGATGGTTTAAGCACTGAAAAGGCAATGGATAAATCCATTTTAACACATTTAAATACAAAGCAAGCATTGAAAAGCACCCAGGTGCCAGGAAGAGGAGCGACTCTGTTACTTGCCGTGAGAATAAACTAAAATCGGAGCAAATTGATTTATATTTAATATTTGTCATTATTTTTTGGAAATGACTAAAAAGTTAATGCAATGTCTTACATTTCTAGAGACATAAAAAAGAAAAAAAGAAAAAACAAAACACTATATATCCCAAACAGGAGTCCTCTCTTTCTTACTGGGGATTTATGCTTCAGCAGGAAATTTGTCACCTCAATGTGAGGGGTGATAATCATAAGCATCAATATAAGGATCTCAGCAAATTTCTGCCTATCAGAAAAAGGAATTGGAAAACTTGAGCAACAAAAATGTTTTACCCCACAAAAACCATGGAGCAATTAACACACAAGTCCACCAACACAAGCATAAACACTTCGACGTCAGCCACGCACATGGGCCAAACTGTCGGCTCGATTCAGTCTAAATCAGGCCTCAGTAGTAGATGGCATTTCACAATTTTCTGCCCAGTCTGTCAGGACATCATGTCCAGAAAAAAAACAAATAAGAACTACTGAGCTCATTTTTGTGCTTGAGTTCTTTTGTGGATGTAGACTTCTTCTGCTTCTGCATCACGGTCTTGAAAAAGGCTGCGTGCACCACCCATTTTTAGACGGGAAGATTTTGTTCCCGGAGATAAGATGGAGCTCCAGTTGGGATGTCGCAGCTGTATGAAACTAATAGCTGGTGCAGCTTCTTTGGTACACACAGCTGCTTCAGGTGCGCTGTCAACAGCAGCCTCTTACACTACCAGCAGCAGCGATAGCAGAGCCTGAGTTTCTGCTTGATGAAAATATAAACGAGGCGCTGTACATGCTTTTTTCCTAACGTCTGATAACTTCCAAATTAGCCAGCTTTTTCCTCCACCTTGCTCTCGCCAACGTGACAACTAAAAACACAGCGTTGATTTATGTTACCCAAGCGAGATATGATTACAAAAAAACCCTGCATTTTCAAAATATTTTAAGGTTATACGTTTTCGGATCCATTTGTTATTCCTAAACTTAACCTAGCCTGGCCACTCGCACTTTTGTGTCATTACAGTGTGTTTATTTACAGCAAATTCCAACCCGATACTACAATAACGACCGTGAATGTTTTTTATTGTAGTGCATTTGCAGACACGGTTTTGCTAAATCTGCTTTCTGCTTCATTTTCATACAGATAAATTCCCAACCTGCAAGCCACTCTTAAATATGAAAAGAAAAAGATAAAACTTGCAACAGAGGCTATCCATCATTTTAATTGTGGTCTCTTGGAGCAATAATACATAAATGATTATTTTTTCCTGATGTAACCACACTCAATAATCTCAACGTTTAAGTGAAACCAAACTCTGATCCTTAAATGTGTCAATAAAGGCCTTCAGTCACTGGACACGTTAACATAATATTTGCAAATATCAAATCAAGCTTAATTTTTATGATTCAAATAAGCATATCTGACCAATCGGACCACTGCACATGGCAACAAGTGTGCTGTAGCTCAAAATGTGCACCAGTATTGGATACACAAATAGTAAAATAACACTATTTTACCTCTTACACACAGCTAGATGCTGCGGGTCAATCGGCTCTCTGAAATGATTTCCCCACCTCCTCAGATGTGCTCCCAGCTCTGCCAGCAAGAGTTCAAACTGCCCCACTAACAACATAAAATGTATGGAGGCTATGAAGACATAGGCTCCTTACAGCTGTTACATACACTAACATCTTTTGCTTGAACAACAGTCCAGTTCTTTTTTTTTTTTGATAATTTAAATTCTTTACACGCCATAGAATTTGACTGCTGTCTGCTCATTGCTAATTTAACAGAAACCATGAAGTTTAATGATGCCAAATTCCCTTTTCTAGTATAAATGAACCAACTACAATGTCTGCCAAAATCTTTCGTTATAGAAAACGGGGATGCACGATTCAGTGTTTATTTCTATTTTTTGCCTTGATACTGATCCCGAGTCTTTGTGTATCTGTTTGGCGCACCTTTCTGACCCAAATACTGAAGGTCCAGATTCAAGAACAAATGATCTTTAATTGCCAATATGGATTCGATTTTAAGCTTCTTTGGGCAAATGCAACTGCAGAAATTGAGAACTGCGTAAAGTGTCTCACTCTGTTTGAGTTGGGATGACAGAGAAACTCAGTCTCCTCGTGGTTTATGGTTGTTATTACAAATATGTTTTAAATTGGCATGCCACAGTGGAGGACCGTAACTATGAGAGCGGAGGCTTCAGCTCTGTCAAAACTTAGCCACACACACCAAAATAAAAGGAAAAGGGGAAAGAGTCGTAGTGGCTACAGACGTCATGCCCTGCCTTCACTCCATCTATGCTACAAGCAAGGTACGCCTGGCCATTTGGAAAGGCGACTGTTTCATGTACCTGTCACTTTCTAAACAAACACACACACGGCTATGGTCTTTGGCCCCATTATGAAGTCCTAATCAGTGAGCGATCCAGCTATGGTACCTGCAGCCGGCTGAGAAAGGATGGTATCTATGCCATTTTATGAAGGAAACCTGATAGAAAATTAGACTGAAATTCAAATTAGAACAGAATTATTATTATTAAACCAAAGAAGCTAAATGCAACAAATCCTTCTGAGAAAGTCTAAATGGTCCTGAGGGTTCCCCTCTGCTTTACCATCGAGTTGCTCAGAGAATTAATAATTACTCACAAAATGTATTAATTAATTAGTGAAAGCTTAAATTATGCGCTGACAGAACTCTTTTTTTAACAAGTGAATGAAACAGTCGGCACTGGTTGAAAACCAGACTGTTTCCCAACAAAAAAAGACTGCATAAAGATATAAGGGATACATGTCGCCATCTAAGCTTTGAGGATCTATATACCTTTGTGGCACTGTGCCCATATGCTTTTGCCACATTCAGGCATTTTTATTTTTACTTGCATACTGAGGGAAATGCAGACAGTATAGCATCACCTGATGCCACGGGCTGGGTTAGGGCATATTGTAAACAGTGTGACAGTAAGCTTAAGCGTGGGAAGAGAGCTTGGTTCACCTCAACTCCAAGCAATTCACAAGAGGTTAGACTTCTTCTAATATTCTCCTGAACGATAGGTAGCACCACTCAAACCATACCGTCATATCAGTATTGATATAGGAAGAGAAGATGTTTTTTCCACAGTCTCACAGAAACTGTTGCACCATCTCCCTCTGTCTGAGCAGTAACTTTTATATCATTATTATGGCAGTAAAAACCATCATGGTCGTACCTCAACCCAGCTGCGATAGCAGTGGTACGATGTGCCAAGTAACAAAAGTCAACAGGTCAAAGAAAAACTAAAACAGCGGTGCATTTGACAGGGAATAAACGGTCACCAAAAGCGACCGGAGAGATGTTGTACTGTAGGGAAGAGAGAGCTCAGTGTGAAAGTGAAGCTGTCAATTTACTTGCCAATCTATGTTCCCACCCTCATCTTTAAGACCACAAGCTCTAGATCACAGGTGTCGAACTCCAGGCCTCGAGGGCCGGTGTCCTGCAGGTTTTAGATGTGTCCTTGATCCAACACAGCTGATTTAAATTGCTAAATTACCTCCTCAACGTGCCTTGCAGTTCTCCACAAGTCTGGTAATGAACTAATCATTTGATTCCGGTGTGTTGACCCAGGATGTTATCCAAAACCTGCAGGACACTGGCCCTTGAGGCCTGGAGTTCGACACCCCTGCTCTAGATAGTGACCTAAAGAATGAGACTGAGAATACAAGCTGCAGAAATCAGTTTCCACTAAAGGATGGCCAGATGTTCTCTTAGTGATAGGGTGAGTTGTGTCGTTTGGCAGGACCCACTACTTTGCCACATAAAACAAAACTAACTGAAATAGATCAGATATCTGACTAAGACGCCTCCTGGATGCCTCCTAGGTAAGATGTTTTGGGCATGTTCTATCAGGAAGACCTAATTCCCGCCGGATGAGCTGGAGAAAGGAAAAGGAGGTCTGGGCTTCTCTGCTTAAACTGCTACCCCCACGATCTGGAATCCAGAGCAGTAGAAAAACGGATGGATGGATGAATGAACAGATGGAAGGATGGATGATTAAGGAGATTTTAGTGTATTTTTTCTTGTCATTTGTGCACATTTTGTTTATTTTTTAGCAGTCTTACAAACAGCTCCTAAAACTTTTAGATTTAAGTTACGCAAACTTTGTCAAAACCAAGCAGGCACATAAACAGGCTGTTGTTTTTTCCCCTTAAAAGCCCAGTGAGAACTGCAGGAGAAAAGCACAGAAGATGATTATGGAGATTCATCCACAAATCTGGTTATAATCCTCTCTTATCCTCTTTTGCAGCGTGAGGTTGCAAGGTTTATTTGCCATTAATCTGTCTCCATTTACCTTCCAACAACCCTTTAAAAAGTTGTGACAGAAAGAAAAGCACAAGTTGAGTTGGCCAGAGGTCGAATATAAACCGGCAACAAGAATCTACCTGCCGTAATTCTGGATAAAGGTGTCGACTAAACGTCTAAACGAAGCTTAAAATAAAACCAACAGTGCAGCCAGTGGAGCGTAGAGTGGCGTATCCTGGTGCTTGTCAGAGTAGGGACCATTTCAGAACTGTTTTCTGGGTTAGCCTACCGCGATATCTCCGAGGACCAGACCAGCTGCTAGTCACATTCATTTCACTTCCCATTAAAGGTGAAATAAATCAGGAGTCCCCACACAACCTCCTAAGAGACGCAGGAAACACACACACAAAGACACACACACGGACACGCACGAAGAGGAAGTTGGACACATGTGGATACACATAAACACACATCACTGCCCGTGCGTGTGCAAAATAGGTGTCTACATTCAGTCTAACCTGGGTCACATACGCCGAGAATGTCAGAAGGAGAGGAAATGCAGTGGATGTGTGTTTGTGTGAGCGGCTGTGTGTGTGCGCCTGCCTGCGTATGTGTGTCTCTCTGACAGCACAGCGGTGAGAGTGAGTGGGTCTGTGTGAAGGGGGGCTATTTCTGGCGTCTCATTTTTTTTTTCCTGCTGCCGCAAAGAAACACGATCGGCGTCCGGGAAACGAGAGCTGGCAGCAAGCAATCATCTGCCTGCCACACACAAACACACACACACACACACAGACACATGCAGGCGCACACACATGCGTGCGCACACACACAGACACACACACAGACAGCACCTCGCAGCGCTGAGCAACACGCGCCATGGCAACGGAACAGCCGCAATTAGAGGCGAAGAGCCTTTCCCCTCCATCGAGGGAGAGACGGAGAGCAAAATGAAAGGAAGAAAAAGAGCAGGCGAGGGGGAGAGAAAGGGAGACAGGAAGGCGGGGGGAGGGGGGAGGCTGGGCAGAGACGAGTGTCAGAGAAACGGCGCTGCACAGGAAGGAGAGAAGGGAGAGCGGGAGCGAAAACGGAGAAGACGATAAAAGAGGTGAAAACGTGGAAGAGTGAGGAGGCCGTGGAGGGGAACGAGGGGCCGAGAGCGATGGAGGAGGAGGAGCAGGGAAGAGGGCAAAGGGGTGAAGGAGCGAGGCTGAATGAAAAAGACTAAAAAAGAAGCCGAAGAGGCAGAGAGAGAGAAGGGAAGGGAAAGAGGAAGAGGAGGAGTAGGAGAGATATCTAAAAAGACAGATTGCAAGACATGAGTGAGACAAACAAAAGAGATTACGTGCGAGAGAAACCAAGATAAGACACGGGGGGGGGGGGGGGGGGGGTGCAAGGAGGTTAGATAGAGAGAAGGGAGAGATGGAGAGGCTGGTGGAGGCGTGCGGAGGATGGGGGAGGATGGTAGGGGGTGGTAGGCTGTTTCTCCTGTGTGAGCCAGGCTAATGAAAGATGAATGAGGGAGGCAGTGGTGAGAAGGAGAGTGTGGCTGCGGGCGATGCCTGGCTGAGGTGCTGTGTGCGCGCGTGTCGGGGTTTTGTGTGTGCGGCGTAGTTGAGCAAGTCTCACAAAAGGGATGATGCTGTGTACACAATATCGGGAGCAAATGGTCAACAACAATAAACACGAAGACACGCTTCTGCGCTCACGCTCGCGGGCGCATGTAGCCTTAAGTCTCAGCCTGCTGCCACCTGTAAGCATGCAGTCAATCATTAGTACTCGCGCAGCGTCTCCGAAGCCTCGCTCACTTATTCAGACCTTCCATCTATCAAGCTGTCACTCACTCTTTGAACCCGTCTATCTCACCTTCCGCATTCTCTGCAAAATCCCTCATTTACTGCCTCTCCCTATCTCCTCCAATATCCCACCCTGCCAGTCTATACCACTTTCCTTCCCTCCGTTTCCATTTCCTCCTTCTATCAGCGTTCACCTTTTCTTTTTCTTTTTTTTGTCTGCCTCTAATTGTTGTGCCGAACATCCTCAGAGCTGTGGGTGAAACGCACTTAAAACAGCTTGGACGAGAACTCCTTCCCCAGAGTGGAGGGCAGCCAGACAGAGAAGTCATCCTGAACCCGATTGCACTTCCTCCGCTCTATGACTGACTGCCTTACTTCTTTTTTTTTTTCTTCCCTCCAGACAAATCACATGCTTCGCAGTGCCCAAACAAGGCTCTCATTCTCCCTGCGGTGCCGCTGCTGACAGCGAATCAGAACTTTTCTTTGACTAGAAAGTCTAATTCTGTAAAATTGAATTTGATATCTAAGATAAATTATAGGTGGGACAAAATCAATGCAAGTATAGGACAGTAAAGAAGGAGATTTATATATAATTTTTTAAATGTATGCCAAGCTCACATGATATTCTACTGCCTTTCCTGAAGGTTTCAGAAAGATTTTAGCTTTTAAGCCCCTAAAACTAAATCCAGCTCAAAGGTTTCTATTATATCTATATTTCTAAAACATTTAGAAAGACAAACACTAATCTCAAACAGAGAGGATGAAAAATGAACTAGACATTGTCACAGTTTATTTTCGTCTAATTATTCTTCACAGTGCTTCGAGCCATGATAGCCTTTTAAAGGACTCAAAATATGGTAGAATCCACTTGTTGAATCCAGATTCTTCACACGTAAAAACTCTAATCTTTGTGGTTTTTCCTCTCAATAATCTCAATAGACAAAGCAATAAAGAAGATTTTTTTTAAACACTCAACACTGGGTTTTTTAAACTCAGTGCCTGAAATTCATTTACATAAAGCTTGACCTGTTGATCCGTTGGTTGCTTGCGTCTCTTTGATACATGTGTGGTGGCCTTTAGGGCAGCAAAAACCCAGGACAGGCTTTTCTTTGTACAGTGACAACATGTGATCAACCGCGCAAACGTGTGTTCAGCTCTATTGCTTGGGAACTATCTGCTAGAGGATGGTGTGCTTTATCTTCTTTCTCCTGGGTGTAACGACACGTAGATGAAACCACGGTCTGCATGTGCGTCGTGCTAGTGTGTCTGCATGCGTGTGCGCTACAACTGAAAACTGGAAGATGATCTACTTTGAGCATAAGGTCAATATGGGTGTAAATGCTCCCATTATAGACAACTGCACATGCTTGGTCCAAACACGTTCATTTTTGCCAAAATTTCTGGAATAATCCTGAAACACATAAACAGGCACACCTGCATGGGATGCGCACACACACACACACACGCACGCACACACACGGTAACAGACAAAGCGGCATACACAGACCCCAGGGACTAAAGCGGCTAACGTTCACCAACAGAATAAAACCCAAACAAAGAGACATCCTGTTTCCTGGAACACAACACCGCTCAACGCACTGTGCTGGGAGCCAGTAAACGCACGCACACACACACACACAAACAAAATCTCTTCGTGCATCGAAGCATACGTGTTTCCCTGCACCTGATTCATGTACCTGCATGTGTCTGTGCGTCCAGTGATGCCACTGGCTGTGCCTCAGAGTGTTTGTGCGAGTCAGTTCGTCCTTGTGAGCGGCTGTGGCTAGAAGTGTGTCCGTGTGTGTAGGGGTGGGTGCGCGTGTGTGTGTGTCTGTGAGAGAGAGGAGGGAGGGAGGGAGAGCAGATGATAGAGTAGGCTTTAGCTATTCCCTGGAGTGTGAGGCAGCGTTTACGGCACTCACAGAGCAGCCAGAGTGATGAATATTTAAAGACGTGCCTGAAAGAGCAGAGGGAGGGGGAACAGGGTATGTGTGGGTGCGTGTGTATGTGTTTATGTTTGCATACGGCAGAGTGTGAGGGAGGTTATCCAGTATCTCCTTTAGGTTTTGCATGTGTATACCATATGCATATGTGTTCATGTGCATATACACCAGAATGACCCTGTATGCCTATATATGGATATTTGTCTACATGACCTACATGTATGTAAGAGCAGTCAGGTCAGTACATTTCAATGTGTTGGGGTCATGCAAATGTGTTTGTGTGTTCTGCTGGTGTCATTTACATGTATGCAAAGAGATACATGTTACAACTATGTTTCTACTTCAAAACTGAAAATTCAGCCTTGGTGTGTGTGTGTGTGTGTGTGTGTGTGTGTGTGTGTGTGTGTGTGTGTGTGTGTGTGTGTGTGTGTGTGTGTGTGTGTGTGTGTCCAGCCTTGATACGGGTGGCCCCTATGTGTGTGTGTGTGTGTGTGTGTGTGTGTGTGTGTGTGTGTGTGTGTGTGTGTGTGTGTGTGTGTGTGTGTGTGTGTGTGTGTGAAGTACACACAGCCCTGTAGACCATCTCGCCGTCTCGCTAAATGGGGATGAATAGCGGAGAGTCACTGCTGCTCAATGGGAGACGAATGGCTGTGTGGCTCTCCGTCTCCAGCTGCACACCAATCACTGCCCGTGATGCAAATACAAGTGTGCGCATGCAGGCGCGCACAGTAGGCATGGTCACATAACCACCAAATATTATGTGGGTCGAACAGCTGTCTGTGGCTACGCTATCGCACAGGCAATCGGGTTGCTCAAAGAGCATGACATCTGATGCTACAGACAGGTCAGATTTGCAAACATTGATGTTCTCTGTGTGTAAATAGGTTAAAATAAAATGTCAAAATTAAAGGATTAGAGGTTTCACTCTTAAGTATGTGCTTTCTTAAAATGTTAACTTTCACTCTGCGCAATTACAGTTTAAACCAAGCTAATCTCAACTTTAGTGGCAAATCCCTATAGACTGTCATGTCACTCCTGCAAAACCGCAAATCAAAGCATCCCAAAAAAGACAAGAATGGTTCATTTTGCCTCTAGATCTGAAAAACAAAACAAAACACCACTTATCTGCAAGTTATATCAAGTTCAAAACTTATTTTAGCAAACAGGACAACGCTGCCACTCTTACACTGTAAATTGAAAGTGAGGCGATGGATAAATAAAGAAGGCTTGCAGACAAAGAAAGATGAGAGTTTGGAACCTCACATACTGCCTTTCAGCACCAGCTTACTTGTTCAAGTAAACAAAATACACCACAAAAGATAGTAAGGGTATACAGTACGTCACAAACACACGTCCATATGCGCTGAATGCAAGATATTCCGAGAAGCGTAGAGGCAAGGAACGGAAGGAGGGGACTGTAGAAAGGGAAGAGAAAGCAGGAGTGAGAAAGAGAGAGGGAGAGCAAGAGCGCATCCTGGGATGCAGAATGCCGAATACAGTGTGATAAGAGTTAATGTATCCCCCCCACGCCCCTCCCTCCATCCCTCCCGTTTGGCTCTCTCTTTCTTCCTCCCTCCATCCATCCATCCCTCCCTCCCTCTCTCCTCCTCCCCCGCCTCCTCCCCGTTCTCTTTGAGGGATGAATAATAACTGCTGCTCTGAGATTTCCTCCCTCGTTTTTCAAAGCGCAGAGCGGAGATGGGGAAGGTCTGCCTGGCCCGGGTAGCGCGTGTGCGCACACACACAAAAGTGCAGACACGCACTGAAGCACACACAGATGCGTGCGCACACTGTCTTGTTCTCGCTGCTCGCCTGGAGCAGGGAAATCAGATCTCCTCCAGAGAAAGACGAGTGGGGGTGTAGGGGGGCTAGGCGCTGTAGGGAGCCCATACAAAAAAATAAATAAATAAAAAAATAAAAATCTTGTGCTAGCACCGTATAGGCCTATACACACACCACGAAAACCACACAGACAGCACTGAGTGAAACCAAGAATAACTAGGAGGATGCAAGCTACCTCCTGGAGCGGCAGGGTGAACTCAAGGTTACAGACACATCACCGGTTCAAGCCCTGCCGCCAGGGCCAATCTATCCACGCTGAAGCGCCCCCCTGCACAAGGCGCGTAACCCTGATTGCTCAAAGCCAAGCGGCTTTGAAAACTGGAGCTGCAGCTTCAAGACAAAGCTGTAAAGAAAAAGAAGGGGAGAAAAAAAAAAGCACTGAATGGTAAGGCCGATTTGGTGGTGCGCTTTGGTGTTTAAAAGGGGATCGGGGTGAGGAGAGCAAGAAGTCTTGGCAAAAGACGAGCAGGCTGTCCGGGAGGAGCACTTGCACATCGAGCTGCGACGCACCACAGAAATCGGCAGCTAGGTTCCGAAGAGAGGGCTTATTTATGCAAACAAGCGTACAAGCGCGCACAGTAGGAATCTAGACAAGCCTTGTAAACAAACACACACCCACACCATAAAGCACACAGGGGAGGCGATGTGAGAAGCAGACTGTGAAAACTCTAGTCGTGCCCAGGCAGTGCTTACACACACACGCACACAGACGCACACACACACAGACGCACACAAAGAGCCGAGAGAGACTGAAGTGGGAGAGCGCGAGAGAAAGAAGGAGAAGGAGAAAGGGGAGGAGAAGGAGGAGGGATGAGTGCGAAGGTGCGAGTGTCTGGTGCTACTTTTGTGTTGCCAAATGAGGGCAAGCGAATGAGTGAGTGCGAGAGAGCGAGAGAGCGAGCGTGTGAGAGAGATGGATGTGTACGGCGAAATGACGTAAAATGGCTTGTCCGTGCGAGTGTGTGCAAGCGCGGGCGACACGAAATAGGAGCGTTTTCCCATTTCAATTCGCAACAGCTGGTGTCGAATTAACACATTTACCAGTGTGCATTTGGAACAGATTAAAATTGCGTGTGGCGTGTGACTATGTGCGTGTATGTGTGTGTGTTTGTGTGTGTGTGGCAGCAGCAGATGAGGGCCAAAACAAGAGTGTGTTTGTGTGTGGGAGTGTCTGTGTATTAACGCAATGGATCAGGGCAGGGAGAAATGGCACAGAGAGAGAGAGAGCAGCAGAGAGGGTTGCACAGAGAGCGAGCGAGAAAGAGAGAGCTCTACCCGACGGCTTTAGCTGCTGCCCTGGGCCGTCTCTCTAAGCCCTGTTTAGGAGGCTTTGGAGCTCAGATAGAAATAATCCCCCACTCAGACACACACACACACACACACACACGCGCTAGGCATGCACACACAAAATAAAAAACGCACGCACGCAAACACATGGGAGCTGTCGCGGGCAGACGCGAAGAAGCACACACTCCGGTTGAGGCGGACAAACAAGTGCGCACGCATTCACGCCGACACACACACACACACACACACACACACACACACACACACACACACACACACACACACACACACAGGGGAACAAGCAGAGACAGCACATTCGCCTCGACATGAAACCAACCACCCACCCACGCGCACGCACGCTCTCATATACAACAAAACACACACACTAAGGCTGTCTGCCGTGCGGAAGCAGAGCACAGCGACATCGGCACGACACCGTGACAAACACTTTACACACTCCAGCACTCAGCAGAGGGGAGGGAAGGAAGGAGGGAGAGATGGAGAAAGAGAGGAGGAGGAAGAGGTGGAGGATATGAGGCAGGGGGAGGGAGGCGAGTGAGTAGGGGAAGGGGAGGGGGGGGGGCTAACAAATTAATAGGAGCCGGAGATATATACAGCCAGCGCTGCTGAACGGGGGAGGAGGAGGAGGAGGAGGACGACGACGAGAGAGCAATTCATTCCCGTTTTCTACTCGTTCGCTCTCTGGAGAAAGGCAGAGCCGAGCTGAGCGAGAGCGTATTTGCTCAAGAGAGGGGAGAGAGAGAGAGAGAGAGGGGGGCTTTGTGTCGCTGAGGAGAGGAAAAGTGGAGGAGGAGGAAAAAGGGAGGGAGGGAGGGGGTGGAGTGGGGTGACATAAAAACACAGCAGCAGAAAGATGGAGCGCCTGAGCAAGGAAGAGTGAAAATAAGAGGACAATAACAAAGACTTTTTGAGCGTAAAAGAAGGCGAGAGGAAGGGAAAGTGGCATTAAGGGAGGGAAAGGGGGTGGTGTGTGTAAGGTGGGGGGGGGGGGGGGGGGGGGGGGGCAGCGTTAGCGCAGGATGCAGTTTGTCATCTTCATCAGCCGACAGCCGGGGCACGGGAGGAAAGGGTCTGGAATGGATGGAGAGGTGAATGGGGGGAGAAGGGAAGGGTGAGGTGGCGAGCAGGGCCGGGGGGGGGGGTGAAGGGTGATGGGCAGTGTTTGAGCAGAGCTTTTGAAAGACGTTGACCCTGTAATTGACCTGTGTCTCCGCCTACATCGCCGTGGCGACAAGCAGAGCCGCTGCAGCTAATCACTTAGTAACCCTGACCTGTCAATCACACCAGTGCTGTGTTGAGATGGGGAGGGGGGGGGGCAAATAAATGAAAAAGGAGAGGGAGGGAGATGAGGAGTAAGGAAAGGAAGGGAAAGGAAAGGGAGGGAAGGAGTAATAACAGCGCTGGGGTTATCATTTACTGGACCACCCGCCTCCTCCCACCCAACCCTCAGCCGACGAAGCTCAGGTTTTATAAAAGCCAATAAAACGCTCTATACCTCCATCTCTCTCTCTCTCTCTCTCTCTCCCTCTCACACACACACACGCACGCCCTCCTTTAGCGTTCAACTGCTACGAACGGAAAGAGGGAGAGCAGTGCTTTCCGAGAGTTAAGATAACAGAGAGAGCTAAAGAATGGGAAAGGCACATCAGGGCTTGGAGGGTGGGAGGAGATAAGATAGCAGAGTGAAGCCCCCATGCAAATAAAACAACAGAGTTTATAGCTGCACAGGTGTGTGTCTGTGTGTTACCTGTTGATGAGGGGAAAGATGGACACGAGCAGGTAAACTGAGGGATACCACTTCAACGGCTTGATCTCCTCCGCCAAGGAAACCTAGATGAGAGAAAATTGGCTGCTCACCCATGTAGAGAAACTCAAATGCTCACGTTAATGCTCTCGTCTCGCCTTTGCGTCGCGCACATACACGTGCACGCGCAGCGTCAGTGTCTTCACTGGAAGATCAGAGCGCAGGGGCGAGAAACAAAGGCCAATTAAAACCTAATAAAATATTAACCTGCTGATAATACGCAACATCCACACAGTTATGAGAAGAAAGCGGGGATTTCAATTAAACGAGAAGCAAATACTTTGCAGCAAATGTGAAGGGGATGAATTCAATATCTCGTGGACAAGCTGAGAGGAAGACAGAGACATGCTGCAGCAGCAGCTAAAAGTCGAGGAGGGGGGTGAGAGGCTGGTGGTGGAGAGCTTTTACAAGCCGTTATCTAATTCCCGGGAGAGGAGGACTCTTGCGTCTGGAAGAGGCTGAGAAGCGCGGCCCCTGGATTGATTTTCTGCGCTGTGCTGTTTTTTCGCCCCCCTCCTCCTCCTCAAGGCTAGGTCGCAGCAGCGGAGCCAGCGCAGAGCCTCCTTCTCTTTCTTTCTCCCTCTCTCATACACACACACTTACACACAGTTGGAGCCAGGAGGCAGGCCCACAAGCTCTGGTCTCTACCCCCACATGGAGGAAATTAATTACTCACCAGAAAAACCCTGAGGCAGTCAGGCTCTAACGCAAGCATTTTAAACAATTCAGATGAAATCCAGTGGTATTTTATCTTACGCATATATGCGTGTGTGTTCTTGAGGGGGGTACCGAATGCAAGAGGCGGTGTTTCACTGTGTGAGAAAGGCTGGCTGTATGTGATCTACTGAACAGAGACCAGTCGTATTTCCACATCACTGTCTTTAACAGCACAACCCCAAGGCAAAAACCAAGCTCAGCCCGATTAGCATCTATTATCACGGGAAGCCCTGTCGTCACTGGCCGTGTCAAGATCTGCCAATTGCTAACTTGTGTGTATGGTGTGTGTATGGTTGGGCACTTGAGTGTACGCATACTGCAAAGAATTTTGCAACGTGGAAGAGGAAAAGGACAGCCTGAAGGATGCTGCATGCAAAAGGCAATTTGTGGCTGTGTGAGCATGTGTGTGTATATTTTGGGGGGAAAAAATAAATCCAGAAAAAAAAACAACTTCAAAGACTGCTTGGAGCCAAGTGATCTCAGATCAGATTTCGGTGAGGCGTAGAAACAGGCATTTGAGGAATTTCAGTGAGCCAAGGAAAGGGTGCAGAAGGGTTGAAGAGAAACAGGAAGAGTGTGGGTAAAGTGCCTCCGCTGCCTCGTGTTTTTAATCACAGTCCTCCAGTGTCAGAGGCCCCTGCGCTGCTTGGGAAGCAGAGGGGGGAATGAAACCGTAATTATGTGAAGAGGGCGCAGCGGTCCCAACGTTAATGACACACGCTAGATTACAGACAGCAATCGGGAGCGACCCATCCCCTCCACCACCAAGCACAGCACTCACCCGGGCTTGCGCTCGTCTCAGGAAAAACTTCCTCTAAAAATAAGAGGATCGGGTTTACTGAGGGCACTTTAGCATTAAATTCAAGGACTTTTTAAAGGATTTTTGGGAGTAAAATTCAGGAACTAAAACTGAATAACATAATAGATGGAAAATGTTTCTCCTTAAAAAGCTGTACCACATAAGGCGCAGCAGCAGCATCTGCTGCAGTATTTCAGACTTTCAGTTACAACTTTTAAGCCAACATGGCTGAGAAGACCCGAAAGTGCTCTTTTGCTGATTATTTTTATCTTGAAGATGTCAAACGTTGCCGATTCTTTGAATTACTGTGGTTTAGTAATGATGCAAACAGACACTCCTTTGTTGTGCATTCATTCGTAACTGATTACACTTCTGATAAAAAAAAAAAAAAAACTTGGCTAGGTTTACAAGAAAACGGCGACTGATTACAATCCACACAGCTTCATCGCTGTAGGCTGAACACAGAAAAGTCACCAGCATCACTATCGGTAAATTTTGCCGGCGAACTGGCCAGCTCAAACCCTCAGGTGTGTGTGTGTGTGTGTGTGTGTGTGTGTGTGTGTGTGTGTGTGTGTGTGTGTGTGTGTGTGTGTGTGTGGCTGTGCTGAGCTCTGGGTTTTCCCCTCGCAGCTGAGAGGTTTGCTGGATGAGGGTTTGGGTCAAAATATTGCATCATTTATTTGCAGCTTGTGCATAAAAAAACGTTTAAGACAGGACATACTTTTGAGATAACTAACATTTAAAATAGAGCAGTGGAAGTTGGAAAGCCCGGTTGTTAATGACTGTGTCATTGCTTGGCTGCTTTTGAGCACAGTGGGGATTCTCGGCCTGTGTCTTTGGCCGGCTTTTGCATGCTGCATCACGTATGATGCTCACCATATCTAACATATCACGATACAGTGATTCTGCAATATTTAGGCTATTACAAGGCAGTCGTCAAAAATACATTATGATATCTGTGTTAGATTAGCATGCATTAGTATGCATGCTGTCATTATCTATGTATGAACTTTATTATACATTTTAAAAATAATTAAATTAATTAGCTCTTTAATTTGACTTGTGCCACTGTCTGCTTTTTTCCTCTTCTGTGAACTGCTTCATCTTCTTTGAAAGTTATTTCACTTATATTCATTTTACTACCATTAATTTGATAAGCCTGACTTATTAAATAGCGACTTTGGTAAGTGAAGCTGGTGGGGAATCCTTTTAGACACCCTGTGCGTTTAAATATAGAGATGTCTGGCGGCAGGGCATCGATAACGTAACACAAGAGGAAGAACTGCTTTAGTAATATTGTGTTCCAGCCATATATTTGTATATCACTGCTGATCGTTTAACAGCTGGACAGCTGATCCCTCAAAAAAAGGAGGCATGTGTGTTTTGTCAAAAAGTCAAACGTCCTACTGAGAGCCCTTAAGAGAAAAACCACATACTATTCCCTTTTGCTGGCCAAGAATAAAATAAAAAGTTGATAGACCAATTAGAATACACACGCATAGAGCGTACCCTCAGTGGTTTGCAAGGTTGTGCATGCATGCGCACACACACACACACACTTGTATAGACATAAAAGTAGAGGCCACTGCATTGTTACTCAAGGCAAAGCTTGTGTGGATCGGTAAACAAACATCTTGAGAAGATAACGAACAAGCGACTTGCTGTTTGCTCAGCCAGTTTTGTTGCTACCCGACGGGACTGAGCTGCTGTGTGTGCAGTTGTGCAAATGTATTTAAACGTGCGCACGCGCGCATGTGTGAGGGGTGCTGAAAAACCGTCATCTGAATATCCTCTCGTTGACCTGTGCCGCTTCAAAACCTTGTGGCAATCATGTGTGCTCATGCATGAACACAAACAAATTGCTCAAGAAATACACACACACACACACAGATGGGTCACAACATGTGACTTACAGCACTGATAACTGCCAGCGCTAGTTACGTACGTCACCACTCCAGCCAGATGCAGACGCACATGCACTCAGACAGCGGGAGGGGGGATGATGCTGCGCTGAGTCAGGGAGGAAAAAAAAAAGGGTTGGGAAATGCGTGTGGACACAGGGCATTAGGGGTTTGAGTGTATGTGTGCGTGTGACAGTAACAGAGAATGTGTGAGGCACAGAAGGAGGGAGACGTGGCAGAGTGAATGGAAATCACCAGAGCCAGCGGTCTTCAGACACCCAGCAGGAATCGCTTTCTCTAGTTTACACCTGCTGCTACACACTCGTACACACATGAGCAGGAGCTCACTGGTTTGGCAAGCACAATCTGGGAGGCTGTTGTTGTTGTTTTAAAGCATCGCAGCGCGTGCATAAACTCTCATAAATATTCATGTCCATGAACCTGGCTTGCTGCTTTATTCATGCTGGGTATGAGCACAACAGTGAGAGAGACAGCGAGAGAGGGGGTGAGAAAGACAGAAAGAGAAAGACAGGGAGAAAAAGAGAGAGAGAGAGCGTGAAGTGAAAGGCAGGGAGAGAGGAAAAAAACAGATGGAAATGAGCGGAGTGACCGGGAAAGAGAAATACGAGGAAAGAGAGTGTGATAAAAACCACTGCTGACTTATTTACACTCTGTGCTACACATAGCAATTAGCCCACATGAAGACTGTGTGTGTGTGCATTTATGTGTGTGTGGTCACACATTCATGCACACGCGACTCCGCTTAAGGTTACGCCAGTTCACCGTGCAGTAATTATGTCTGCCACTTAGGGGCAGCATCTACATAACCTTAACCCTAACCTGCCCTCCGACACCTCACCCTGCTGGGCAGAGTGGCAACACCAAACAAGGAGGAGGGCGGAGGGAGTGCGAGGGATTGCTGCTGCTAGTTTTTCCTACTATGCATTAGTCATATTGTTTCAATAGCACCTGGTTAGGGAGAAGTAAGGCTTTATAGTCTTCCTGGTGAACAATGCATCATGAGCAGTCAATGAACCAGGTAAAAAGACGTGGCAAAAACCTGTTTAACGATCCACTTTCTAATACCAGGATTTTCAAGAAATCTACTTTTGTTCAGCTTTTCCAAACTCTGTGTCTCACAAGAGATGAGAAAATTGTTAAAAATCAAAGTAGCGGAGACAAGAGGCTTTTAATTTTCAAGTGCAGGTCAAGCATCTTAGATTTCCATCATGCAACCAGCTATTTCATAAACCCTTCCTGCCTACATCCTTTATTTAATTTCTGCAATATTTTGTGTTTTGTGGCAACACTATGAGAAGCTTGCAGAACTGACTGTCCTCACATTTAAACAGTGGCTCCATTGTGTAGTGGTTTACACATTTAAATAAAGTTATGTCTCCAGTCACGTTGAGTCCTGCTGCGATCGGAAAAATTACTGTTCACGTATAACCCAGCACTAATGTGTAAAATCAGTGAAGTGCCCCTTCAGACTAGGCTAGGTTAACCCTCTCCCCAATTAATTTTCCCTTTTTCTATTCCCCTTATTTCTCCTCCTCCTCATGTCGCACTTCTCAATCTGTCTTGATTTACACCTATCTCCTGCTCCATTTAAAAATGAAGCTTAAACACACCTTTACGTGCATGCACACATTTATATACACATACACAAGAGCTCACACAGGAATAGATTTGAGAGGTCAAATTGCTCCCTGCTGTGTTTGACACCTACCCAGCGTGAAGGCAAGAGCTAATCCTACAGACACGCTAATCCTCACATTCTGTGTTTATACGTGTACATGTGCGTGTATGTGCTAAGAAATTTGATGGTCAGACCATTACCTTGCGCCTCTCTCGCTCTGGGTTGAAAGTTCCCAGCCATGACTGCATCTGTGCAGAAAAGACACAAAATAGGAAGAAAGAGGTCAGGGCAGCTAAAAAGCAGGGGAAAAAAAGAAAAATTGCAGTGATTTTCCGATTTTAATCAGATGGGTTTTCCTAGTGAGGAGTGACATTGTGCTTAGAGGTCATTGCCTGCAGTGAGAAACCTGAACAAATATCACACTGACTACCACATCAATGCAAAATCCCACCACCTTCTCACACGCCTCAGCAAAATTACCCAATTCACAACCGAGCGCACAGCTTAGAGGCAGAAGGGAGCTCTTAAACAGCTCCCAGCATCTTGCAAAAAAAAACCCTGATCAGCTTCAGTGCACACAATTTGACAGAGGAAGAAGAAAACAAGGCGGAGGGTAGGGGTGTGTGTGAGGGGGTTGCGTGGGGGAGCGAAAAAAGAGAATTTTGTTTAGAAAAAAGTGTCGGGAAAAAAAAGAAGTGGAGCAAACATGGCAGACACGAGGCCTTTGGAAAGAACGTGGGAATAGTTTTCGCTCTTCCTCTGCGTCCTCTCTCGGGGGAATGAATGGAAAATGTCAACAGGCAGGCGCAGGAACACACATGCACACAACCATGCACAGGACTGGGGATTGGCGATGGTGGGATAGGAGGGAGGGGGCTGTATGAAGCCAGAAGGTTTATGTAACCCAAGACATCAGAGACAAATCTCTGGAGGCCCTGTGCGAGCTTCATACGCATGAACAAAAAGGCAGCATGAACAACATGCACTAACAGCTCTTCTATTCTGCTATTTATTAACTCAATGTTGCCATGGTTTCTCGGTGCTGACGTGATTGTCATTGTAAATCTATGCGTGACCGTGGTGTTTGTGCAGTGCGGGGATAAAAAAAAAAAAAAAAGGACAGCCGTTTGGTCATTAGATTCAACTTGTTTCCACAGCAGCCCTCTGCTGCCCAGCTGAGCACCGCTATCCATCAAAATCAACAAACGCTGATAATAAGTGGCAATATCATTAGGCTTTGGCCAGGTCTCCACATACCCGGCTTTCGTTGCAGTCTCTCTTAAGCCACGCTACTGAAAGGGAAGCGGTTATGCTAGTGGCGTGTTGAGGGGTGAGGGCTGGAAGGAAGGGAGTGGACATGTACAAATTGCATCTGTAAAACAAACACACTCCCAGAGCTCTCTGTGTGGCCCGAAATGACTCATTAGCCTTCAAATCCCTCCAGTTATTATGAGCTCGCACAGCCACTCAGAATGTGTCCTGTTTCTTTTTGTTTTGTTTTGTTTTGTTTTTTTAAACAATCTGGGTGTAAAGGACTTGGAACCCCCTCCCTCGCCACGCCCATCTGCCTCGGTGAAATCGGAAGGTGGAAAAACTTCTCCGTCCAGCTAACATCCCACCTCTCCTCACTCAGCCTATTCGTCTCTATCCCTTTCTCCATAGCGTCGCCACCTACCCTGCTTTCAAAGCTTTTGAAATTCTTTCAAGTGAGACAGCCTGCAGCTGAAAAGAGATAAGGCTTGAGCTCTTCATAAATACGACAGAGAAAGCAAAACGGCAGAGTGAAAGGGGGAGACAGACGCGGAGGGGGAAAGGAAAAGGGGGGGGGAAGAGAAAATGAGCGGGAACACAGAGAGAGAGAGAGAGAGTGACAAATGAATGCAAAAAAGGGATTCAGAATAAGGAAGGTGGGAAACAGATATAGAGACAAGAGGTAGAGGGAGTGATAGCTGAATACTGTGAGCTGAATGAGTTATGAGATGCAGGTTGGAAACCAGCGACATTCATTCATTCTCTTTATCGCAGGCGTGATAAAGAGTGTAGTCTCTTTCCCGTTCCCTGCCTCTCAGCTACCTGCTGTCTGTCTCCGTTGTCGTCTTCCTGCAGCCTGGCTATCTGCAGAATCTCTCTCACTCCACCGTTCCCTGTGCAGCCCAAGCAATGAATGCTAACATTCAACAGCAACACAACGACTGTGAGTCTGATGAGGCTTTGGCCTCGTCCTCCCTTCACGTCAAACGCTCACGAGCATACTGTGGCAACGCAAGTCTACCGTCGCTGTTCCAGCGGCCGCAGTGTGGGGTGTCGTCAGATCAGGGGAATGGCAGCTATGCGAACTTTGTGGAATGCTGCCCCTGGGCTCCTACAGCACCGAGCACGATGAAGAGCCACGCAAAACTACAAGCTACCATGGTGAGCACATCAACTAAGTGGTAAATGAACTTATCTGATTTCCTGCACAATTTAATGGATTGCAGTACAAAATATTGAATACGGTAAAAAATGCCCATCACACAAGAACTGAAAGTCCACAATTATATCAATTCAGACAATTTATTTGCCCAAACATCAATTCCAATTAGCCAAGTAGACAATTTAGAGTCACACAAAAATTAGAGAAGCATAAAATCCTCATATTCTAGTAGTTAGACCAAGTAAATGTTAGCATAATTAATAAATCAAAGCCATTATATTTTATGTTTTGTCCAAGCATCAGTTTAAAAACCAATTTAAAATGAATAAAAAAGCAGAAATTGGCACAATGTAGCAGCTGCACCAAGTGAAAGAAAGGTATTCTTGCTTGATAAATTACTTTAAGTATAGAACCAGGACGACATTTTATGACACCGTTACTCCAGTATGAAAAAAGTCCCCAGAAATGCATCACGAAACACATTTCTCACTCAAAAAGTTAGATGAGATTATTCCTTGCTACCTTTAAACAATATTGCAAGCTTCTTGTAAACTGTATCTCAGCAGTTTTGACCTGTAGTCATTTCTCTTCCTTAAAGAGCTGCTTGACATTCAAACAACCATTATTACCTTTTCCAAATGCACTGGAAGCGAAAATGAAAACGAAAGCAAACTATGAAATTATCACAATTGTTTAAATGTGTCTAGTTGTCTGAATTCATGTACTTTTGCTAAGTATATACCACACATTCTCAAATCTCCACAAACCACATTTATCCTTTACATGACTTTTGATCAACAGGATAGGATCGTTTCATAGCGCATAGTGTTTTGGGGAATTTTTTCTTATATCTGTACTTCAGTGAGAACATTTACACCCCCACCCCATCAGTACACCCACAGAGCAGTTCCACTAATGCCAGGTTTTAAAAGCTCACAGCGCCGTCACGTTCGGCTAAGTTGTCTTGAAATAGACGTATATTGAGTACTCACTCTCTTATTGGCCACGCAGATGATCCTGGCGTAGCAGAAGATCATCAGGAAGATGAGGCCGAAAAGAGGCACGTACCATCTGCAAAGCACAGGCGTAACAGATCAATAACAAAACTTCAAACGAGAAACATTATTAAAAGATCATTTTTGCTGTTTTGTCGGTGGAGGTTGTTTCTTTAGCCTCCTTGCTTCAGTTGTAGAAAGTGTGACATGAAATCACATGAACAATATCAAAAGTTATGATTACGGTGATATACTCTTATGCATTCTTAAGGAATTCACACCTTAGGAAAACACAAAAGCAAGCCACGTGTCCTGTTGCTATAGGATTTAGTCCAGACTTAAATAAAAGCTTATGTTTAGCTGGCGTGTCGCATAAAATCATTGCTCATGATCTGCCTACAGATACATTTTTTTCATTCTAGGCAGCGTTATCAATATGAGTGTATACACCAACTTACAAATTTATATAACATACATTTATGACATGACTATGTAAAAACATTATGATAAAGTAAACGACATCGCTTGGAGGAAAGAAGCTACAGCAAATGACCACCTCTGTGCTGCTTTCCTTAGCTTTACAGAGCTCTGCAGTTCAATTTTTAGCTGTTGGCCACCAGTTTTACTTGCAGAAGTGTTGCATTTTTGGAAAAAAATGTCTTGAAGTCCACTGCGTGCTACTTGCTCAGCACCAAAAGGAAATATAGTTAAAGACTTGCTGGTAAACACTTAAGAGCATTTACAAGCTGAGGAGGCAGCTATTTCTCTCAGAGGATGGGAAACGACCAAGAAAGAACAAATGGGCCGTGAATATACGACATGCATTCACCAAGCAGACAGGCACATTACTCTTATAATAATGTAGGCCCCTATAAGAAGGAATTTAAATAGGCAGTTGTTTGTTAAGAAGCTGATTATATCAACTTAACAGGTAAAAACTTAAGCTAAAAAAAAAGAAATTAAAGGTTAGAGTTTATCAGTACTTTTTCCATAACCAGTTCAGGTGAGACTGTTTCGCTGGCTGACACTAGAAAGCATTATTCTAAACAGCTGATGCGTAAAGGGCACACAGTATGTACACAGTCACCAAAGACTGTAAAAAAACCTGACGAGGCAACTCTGGACCTCACTCCATATAGTTTTACATACTGAGTCAAGAGGTAGATGAAGAACAAAAGATCATTCCAGCAAAGTCACAATGCTGTAAATGCATGGCATTCCTATGGGACAAGGGTTGCAATTTATAAAGGGGAGGTGTGGGAGAATAATATGTCAGGTATTTCAGAGCGGATGAAAGCGAGCAAGACGAGCAGGGGAAATGAAGGTGATTACTTTTGGTGGAATGGCAGTCTTATGTTATGCAACCTCTTGGGAGGGAAGCTCAGAGGAGTTTCAACCTCTCCCTGTAATTGTGAAACAGGTCTTTGTCTCACTTTGATATACAGGTTCCTGGTCACAACTTGTCTTTTCAGTCTAGGTAACCCTGAGCAGTCACAACTGTTGTGTTTGTCACCTACCTCATATCTAAAGAAGTCTCAAGGGCTGACATGAAATATGACTGGCCAATCCCCCACCTGTGTCGTCCTATGCATGCAAATTCAACTTTCAATACAACTTTCTGGCTTGCACCTGCACTTGACACAGGCAAAAAATACTGGACAGTACTGAACAAGGCCACCAAGAGTAATTATAGCACTCATGATAAGACAAAATGGTTCAGCTGACTATTAAAACAAAGAGTCTGTCTCAGACCCTTAAATTTACAGACACACGCTTATAAAATGGATGAATGTCCAACAGAGATCATCAAAGTCCTTGGCATAGGCAAATGCAGAATCCAAACATCCAATAATTCACCCATCCATGCATTTTCCTCTGCTTATCGAATTCAGTGTGGTGGAAAGGCTGGAGACAACCCCAGCTGAGCGGCAGGGTACACCCTGGACAGGCTAGCAATTTATCCCAGTTCTAACACATAGATACAGATGACCATTCACACTCACAATGACACCTATGGGCAATTTAGAATCACAAATTAACCTAATGTGTATGTTTTTGCACTGTGGGAGGAAGCCAGATTACTCAGACAGAACTCACGCAGACACTGGACGAACACGCCAACTCCAAACCGAAACACTGACTCGTCTGTCTATTTTGTGCTCACCCATGGTTGTCCTCCATGCCCGAGGACTGAAAGAAACTCACTGAGCATTATTAAATTAAACTTTTTATTGGAGGAGGAATCCGATACAGTAGGCGTTTGTTTCAATGCAGGAAACAGGCTGAGGGAAAGGCTCCTTTATGTGCCTTTATGTCTTGTAGGGAACATCGGCAGACAAAGGATACTGCCTGTCTTTGAAAGCTGGTATGACTGCATCTGCATCTGTGCATCTGTGCAGGTTCAATAACGGCATGGGACACTGATGAAAGCGTTTCAGGGGGAGACCTGTGCGAGCGTCACCCCGGTGTGATTTAATAACCCGCTCTCCGGAATAAACAGCGTCCAATTACGCCAGCGCACGTCCTGTTAATGATGGAAAGACGAGCTTGGGGGGTGGGTGGGTTGGTGGAGAGGGGAAAAGGAGGGATGGCCTTTTTAACGATAGTGTGGGGGGCTGTGAGGAGGAGAGAATGACGGGCGGCAGCTACAAAGTGCTCTAATTAGCATGATAATGATCTGCCATTAGAGTCCGCTGTGCTCTACAGCTGAGCACTACCCGGAGAGAGAGAGTCAGAGCAGGAGGGAGACGGCGAGAGACAGAGAAAGAAGTAAAAGCAGAGGGAGAGAAGATTCAGAGTGGGCAGAGGATGATAAAAGTGATGAGATGAATAGAGAAGAGGATGCAAAGGTGGATAGATGACTGCGGATTGCGGCTCAGGACCAGAAAGAGCAGAAATGAGAAAGAAGCTCTGGGTGATTAAAAGGCAAGCAGAGGGATAAGGTCGCAGTGAGAATGAAAGGAACAGCAGAAATTCGTTGCCCCCGATAGATCGACTAGGGAAAGATGGATAGAAATACGGATAACCACAGTGGGGTTTTCAGAGGACAACAGTGAGCAAGAGTGGATTGCCTGAAAGTGGCAGAAAGAAAGATCATCGCAGATGTGCACAAATTCAATCACTCGGCCTTAGCCTGGCCTTCCCTCCAGTACGGCTCTGAAGTGAAGAATGAGGCTCGGTTGAAAGAAGTCTTAATTGAAGTGCCTGCTAGAAGACGAGAGCATGGTAGAGACCCGTCTATGCAGGTTAATGATCAACTGCAGCCGTCAGCTTTGACCCGGGAGATCCTAGCACACAGGGAAAGATCACGATCAACCACTTATGCAAGAAAGGATGGCCTGACAGACAGAAAGAGAGGTGGAGACTTAGAAGCAGGGAAGGAGGAGAAGTGTGTTCAGGGTGAAGGTCGGGTCTCACTTGATGCACTAATGGAAAAGCCATAAGGTATCTACAGCCTAGCTAGAGGTGCTTTGACTTAAAGGCAACCCAAGCGTTGGGTGAACACAACAGCAAACTGAATTCAAATGGAGCCTCATATTTACCCACTGATCATCAAATTAACATCGCTCTGTCCCACCTGGACCTTTACATACTTGAAGTAAGCATAAGATCTACGTGTGAGTGCTAAAATTGTTGTTATTTAAAACCACAAATGGTAGCCTCATGTTAGAACTGAAGTAAAGAGCCAGGAGATCAATCAGTCAGGAGATCTATGGGTATGGGTCAAATCCCGGACAAGCCCCCACTTATGTTACATCCGAACTCATAGACTGCAATATAAAACCGACAGTGACAGCACTTTATAATAATAGGAGATTTACTGAAATTACTACATAGGCTAGGTTCAAATTTAGGGGCATGTCTAATAAAAACATAACTGGAAACACATGATGACCAAAAGCAAAGAAATGAGGTGTCCAGTCCAAGCTAACTCTTAGTGCCCTTATGCACACTTTCTCAGGTGTGGACAAAATGGTAAATAAACATGGGCAGCATAAAAAAAAGTCTTGCATTGCCGCTGTGAAGAACTTCAGTGCTGCAAAAGAATATAACAATGATCACAGGTATAAAAATGCATTTTGTAAGAAAATCTGCACGCATTTTTGCATAAATCTGAACCAAAGTACTGATCAGATCCACAGACTTCTGTAACATCTGTAAAGCAATGCAGCTAAAACAACCACATAACCATTAACTTCCACTTGCAAAGTTATTTTCACTGTTATTTCTCAGCCTTATGCTTGAGTGGGGCCCGTGGCACACACCGATGGGGGACCTCTAAGAGCGTTGACTCAGCTAAGCTCGAGTGCTTCCAATTGCTGACTCAAGCCCTGAAACTCTGCACCTTCATCACACAGCCCTGTCCTCCGCTTTGCTTTCTCCTTCCTTTTTCATTCCCTTTCGCACACCCCCTCCTCCATCAAACCTTCCCTGCCTCCTCTGTTCTGCCCGTGCGCTTCGCTGAACTCTGATGAAGACGCACTACAGGGCGTGGGCAGACACGAGGACAATCTATTTCTCTGACTCCCTTCTCCTTCCCGTCCTGCAATGCCGATCCTCTTTCCTTCTCGTGCTGAATAATTCCCTGTCTCCGTCCAACTAGACTATGTATGTTACCCCTCCCGTCTTTTCCACTTTTCACCTTTAATGGTACAGCCTCTGCCCCCCACAAGGTGTCAGCAGGCTGTGTGTGTGTGTGAGTGCATGTGTTTTTGTCCGTTGACGGGTGCTGCCTTGGCCTCTAATCTCTCGTCTGGTTTGATGTAATTAAGGCTAATGAAGATTCCCTGATCCTCTGAGCGGCTCGTCCCCCTGGGCCACGACAGCGTGGAAAACTAGAAAGAGCCGGGGAGCAGAGGAGCACTGATAAAAGAGACATGGGCTCGTTTAGCACAGCTGATAGCTATGTGTTGTTCTCTATATATGTGTGCGTGTGTGTATTTGTCTGAGTGAGTCTCCCTCTGTGTGTGTGTATACGTTTGTGTGCTTATTTGTTTAAAAAGATTGATTCCCTGCTGATGCTGCGAGCAGCAACGCGATTACCTTGGCTCATAGCAAAGTGTTGTTGTGTGTATGTGTGTGTGTGTTTACGTGTCTGCACCGGCAGATTGGCAGAGCCCTTGCAGACTTAGGGCCAGTTGCAGAAAGCAGTAGACAGGCATAATCCTTCATAGCCGTCCTAAACACTTAAATACACAGTGTAGCAACTCCCCTAAATCTGACAAGGCAGAGGCAGACACAGGAACATCCACACACACACGCACGCACGCACGCACGCACGCACACACACACACACACACACACACACACACACACACACACACACACACACACACACACACACACACACACACACACACACACACACACTTACTTCTTGGCCTTGCACCAAGGGGGAAAAAAACCCTGCAGGCTCCCCTGACATGCAACCCTTCACATTTCCCCGCAGAGACAGCCCTTCTCCTCCCTCCTCCTCCCCATCTCCCCCAGTGGGGGAAGCTTTGATGGCGGTGCTGAAAGGGTCTACTTACATCCCAAATCTCCAGGCTACGTGATCGTCTGTGATCCAGCTGGGGGAAGAGAGAGAGAGAGAGAGAGAGAGCGATGAGGGGGTTACAAAGGAAAAGGGAGAGCGTGAGCGGAAGAGAGACTTGTGTGACTGCAGAGGGGAGAAGCTGTGCAGCTGTAGCTATTAATAAGCCGAGAGTGGAAAGAGAGAGCCGAGCCCGGAGATTAAGGCTCTGTCCCAATTCTCATTCCACCGCCTCCTCTCCTTGGCCTCTTCCACTTTTCCTCACCCCCTTTAACAACCCTCCAAACAAATAATGCCTTTCCCATTTACCACAAGAACCGGAGAGCACGAGGAGGTGTTGCACTGTGATCAGATGTGCTGATAATTGCCAATTTTAAGCACATAAACTCCTATAATGGTTGAAGCAAATCTAGAGTTGGAATGAGGCCAGTGCTGTGGCCTCCCTTGAAAGAAAAGACATTTAATGGAAAATACACGGTCACTAGCTGACAAAACACAAAAACTACACTCTAGCTGGGGCTTACTCACCACCAGGCTCCTGCGGGGCCATAGTAACCCTTGAACAGCGGCAGCGAGGCCATGACCAAAGGTACCCCCCACGCCATCAGATGGTAAAACCTGATAAAAGGAACACATTTATTTCATTATGAGCACAGAGGGTTCGGCAGGTTTTTCCCTGGAAAAAAAAAAGCTTATAAATAAATCAATTCTTTTCTTCTTCACTTCATCCCTTTGTTGGCACTCACACTAGGGTCATTTTTCAGGTCCAGACGAATGTCTATAACAGCCAGACAGCCAATTACTCATGGTAATATAAACCATAATTAGCTTAACTGTTGGGGAAAAGATGATTTTCAGTGGAAATCCCTGCATCAAAACCACAAGCAGGATGCAGATTCTCACTCAAGGGGATCCTAGTGGATGGACAATTTAAGTGTAACTGTGTACCTAAAATATGTTTGTGCACTATAAAAACAGTCTGCTTTCAAAGGGAGGAGGTTAAGGAGGCTGGAGAGCCTCATACAGGCTATCGATGAAAAATGATAACAGTGACGGTGACGGCCTTTTGAGCGTGTGTGTGCCAGACGAGGTGTGTGCGCCAGTGTCTTCGGCGTCTGTGTGGGAGTCGATACTTCATAGAGCGTACAGCGTCGCCTGGTCAATAGAGTGGAAGTCCTGCCCTGACTTGTTCCGAGTACAGTCAATCGAGCAGTGGTGACACAGCTGACACACGCTCAATCCCACTCCAGTTGTGTGACACACACACCCACACACACACACTTTATCACTCTATTTCACTGGGGCGCACTGTACGCTCCCCTCTCCCCGACCCTCTTGCTGATGGACAGCCCTGAGTGTGTGGGAGGAGCAGGAAGAAAGGAAAGGCTGCTGGTTTAAATAGAACAGAAAAGTAGGCGGGAGAGAGACATAGTAAATATATGGACAGAGTTTGTCTTTAGATCGAACATGAGAAGGAAGTGTGTGAGAAAGATGAAAACAAGCAAGCAAGAGGCCAGAAAGAAAACAACAAAACAAAGAAAGACAAGGCGGGAGGATACAAACGGTGAAATCGGTGCTGCCAGTGTATGGCATGACAACTGGTGCATATGTGGGGGGGCTTGTCAGGAAATCAATGCTGAGAGCTCACAGAGCCCTCACTCCCCACCCCCTCCCAAACACACATGCACCAGCATGCACGCTGCAACACACGCATCACACACTTGCAATGCTTTGAGAGGGAGATGACGAGGTCCGGAGCTGCGCTCAACATGGGCTTAATGAGGCACAGCAGGACTGCTATGCGTGCTGCATTTCACACACCTGCATACACACCCACACGTGTGCAGACACACACACGCACGAGCTCATATAGAAATCTCTCTCGAGGCTCAATCTCATTTCTCACTGCCTCACACCACTCCTCTATCGCCCCCACCCCTTTAGCTTCTATCGCCCAGCACATTCGGTTTGCGCGAATTCTTACTTCAAATCCTCATAAACATTCACACACACATACACATACACACACACACAAACACACACACATGAGCGCGTGTGCACACTTCCTATCCTCTCTTGCATCCACTTCAATCATTCTTAGATCATCCGGCCTCCATTCTCCATCTCCTCTAGCAGTTTGTTCATTCATAAACCATCGCGCTGTGTCGTCCCTGTGAATGTGAGTGCGAGAGCGAGAGGGTGGGAGGTTGGGTTAGGGGGCTGAGACGTAATTGCGTATGGATGCAAAGCCACATACTGCCTCCTAAACACATGCAGCTTCTCTCCGCAGAGTCAACACACGAGAGCCCCACTGACACGCCGTCTTTGCTTCGCTCTTACTATTAAAGCGCTGTGTTTTTCCCCCTCTTCACATCATGTGCGACCAGCCGCAAATATACAGATATATCCTCCTCCCACTTTGCTCCCCCAGGACTTATAAGAGGTATGCAGCAGATAAGGCTCTGAAGCAAGCTCATTTTGGCCTCCAAGTTTGCCCCTTGCCAGCACCCATAAAACCGTCACCTTTTGAGTTATACCACCATTATATTGTCTGGCGTATTGCTAATCAATGCAGGAAAATTCCCATGGGGGTGGTGGTGGGTGGCGTACACATCTTAATGGCCCACCCTCTCGCACACAAGGGTGGGACTTTTTTTTCTGGACCACCAAGACACATCAACAGGATACGCCCATTAACAATTTGGCTTGACGTAGCACGCATAGTTGCGTCTTTTTCCCCCCCTTCAGATTGTGCATTTCTCTCACAAAGCTTTCATTAGGCATTAAAAATGCAAAAATATTACACACACACACACAGGCAAATTCACACTTGCGCCATGGAAAGTGCTCATGGGAGTTTGAGCGACAGCAACATAGAGACATAGAGCCACAAAGCGTGAAGATGGGTATGCGCGCCCACACACACACACACACAGACACACACACACTAGAACGCACTTAACGGCTGACACTCACTCCCTTTTCAATTAGAGTGTCGGCTGGCTGGAACATAAAAGGAGGAGGAGGAGGGGTCTGTCAATGCTCTGTGGGGAGACACATGCTCTGGCAGACCAAACATGCATATGGACATACAAGACACACGCGAAGGAGGAAGAGCCCAAAACAAGACACAAATAAACATTCAAATGTGGACACAGAGAGAAAGAAAAAGAACTGTTCATGCACACGAGGGATAAACGGATTATGTTAAATTTAAATAACTGATCAAATTATTAATAACTGGCAAGATTAGAAAAAAATACAATCAGTGACATCTTTGATAAGTGATAAACAAGTGATTGCATCCTCTCCAATATGAGGAATTGTCGTTGCTCTCTTGAAACACTACAATTTGAATACATTTACATTTTGTGAAGCAGGTTAGAAAAAAGGACATTTAAAGACACAACAAACCAAACGATAAATCAAAAGAAGTTATACAAATAAAATAAAATAAAAAAAGATCCTCAAGTAGTTCCCTACTTACATTTCATATCTGTTGGTGCTTATTTCTCCGACCAGGTTGAGGTAGAGGTTTAGTGTGATGAGGCAAACCCAAGCCAAGGCACTCCAGTCTACAGACACACACACACACAGAAAAACACCAAGGTCAAATTACAACACAGCTCGCTGCCACACAGCATGCACCTGCAAACGTGTGTCCAAACATACACCTATGTATGAAAGAGAGCGAGAGCGAGAGAGTGAGTGTGTGTGTGTGTGTGTGTGCGCGTGTGTGCATGTGTTCCACTTTTTGATAAATGAAGGCCCATTCAGCAGTAATATGAGGGAAACCTGTAGCTTAGGGTGATGGATGAGAGGTGGGAGCTCAAAGAGAGATAATGATGAACTGTAGAAAAGCAGAAGGGAGATAAGACTAGAGAGGGAGGGAGAAAAAAAGAGCAGTAAAGTGAGGGGCAGGGTAATCAGGGGTGGAGGTGGCGGAGTGGACTACAGCGAGTGTTAAAACAATGAAAAGAAGATATAAAGAAAGGAGAAGGAAGGCACAGTCAGCAGCACGGGAAAATGGGTGTACACAGAGACGAGGAAGAGTCTAGAAGGACAGCTTCGCATTTACACAAATATATTTTCCACTACGCATGCTCCCCTTATATTTAGGGAACCTTTGGGATTGCTGTGCAATTGCCAAGAAAGAAGAAGAATGGCTGTTTATGTCATTATTTTAATAAATTACTATCACTGCAATAGCTAATGCATTTTACATAAGCAGAAGGCAGCCAAAGGTTTTCTCAAGCTGGACAACATACAGCTCGGCTTCACCTCCTGTCCCGCTGCTGCCCCTGATACCGCCTTCCTCTATTTCAAACACATTTCATAAAATTTTATTGGTGGGAGTTAAAAGCGGAGCTGTGCTCTGCGGCTCCCGCCAGACTCGACGCTGTGCTACAGAACAAAGTGCCGGTTCAGCTGGTGTTTATGTGCGCCCGTTTGTCCTCAGCGCGAGGATCCTCATGATAAACCAAGGTGACACACACCAACCCTGCAGCACTAACTCACCGCCCATTACCCTGCATCAATCTGAGTGTGTGTTTGCGCGCGCGTGTGTGTTCGTGTAGGTGAGTGTCTGCCAGCGAGACCAATAAAACGAGCCTGGTGTAGCGTCGTATTAACAGCCAGTCCTAACTAAGAATCTTTAAACTAATCAACGCTAATTGCAACAAATGCAAGCAAAGCAAATACACCCGAGAATCCTGAAGCAAATGAACACTAAGAACCTTGAGGTGTGCCCGGTTGTCACAAATGAAATCAGAAGTCCTGTATTGTCATTGGCGGAGAATCGTCTCCTCATACACTTTTTAATGCACCGCCCTCTGGTTTGAAGGAGGTACACTAAAAAGGTAGCAACAGGCCAATGACTACAAAACACAGTCGCAAATATTACACACCCATACTTGGCACATATTTGTGTGTGAATACTTGTAAAAGCTGAGCCGGCCTAACCACTTTGTTAGCAACAATGATCATTGCCTTTTTTGGAGAACTCAGGGTAGGACGCGCTGGGTGGAAATTAACGGAATTTTATCTGGCTATCTATGACACAGTCCCTGAATTAATTTTAAATCCATAGCATAAAACAGAATAGCCACAATCACAATGCCAAATGCAACAAAAGCACATATCCATTCATATTATGACTGAGAAAAAACACACTGATTACCAACATATGAGTAAGCATCTCTAAGTAATGAATATTTCTGATTTAAGGATCTATTTTAATACCGAAAAGCAGGGTTGTAGCAGTTATTTGATCAACAGTGGAAAGCTCACTTGAATGCACAAACAACTCCCCTTATATTTATCTGATGTCTTTGCTTGATGTCTATTGTTACACATGCTTGTCATGCAAACTGCACCAATAAACACTCAATTAAACTGTTCTTACCAAAATACGTTAGCCACCAGGCTTGGAAATCACAAAGTGATCCATCTGGTTGGGACTCACCCTGGGCAGAGAAAGAAAAGCAGCACGGTTTTACATTTTTACAACCGCTGAAAACAAAAAAAGACTGCGTGTGTGTTTAGTGGAAGACACAAGAGTAACTCACCATGACATATGCTACGCTGTCAAAGGCAGCGGCTACAGTCAGGCTAAGAATCATCTTCTGTACAGTGGAAATTAAAAAAAAGACAAAGGATTATTCTCTAAGATAACATCCAAGGTGGAAAAAAAAGACTGCGTATTTATATTCACTTAGAGAGAAGGGGCAAATTATTGTTCGAATGATCACTGATGTAACTGACAGACTGGGATCCCTGGTGACAACTCAGTGAAAATATCAGATACGAGAGAGTCTTCGTATTTCCACTCGCTTTAGAGCAAAATCATTGTATTTTATATGAAATGAATCAATAATCTGTACGCCGCAGAATTTCCGGAGGGAAGGTTGTGCTCGCCAGATGTTAGTTAAATTCTGCCTGTAAAGGTGGTAACACAGTGTGGAAGTGGCTGCACACAAAAAGACACACACACACACACACACACACACACACACACACACACACACACACACACACACACACAGGGTATTTTATCAATTTGCGTCCCACAGTGACCCGGCCAAGGCTACAGAGCAGGAGGGGTGGGGAGGATGGGGGTGAACAGAGAGAGGTGGAGACAGGAAAAGAGCGCAGGAGGGCCTTGAGAGCACTAAAGACTATTGACTGACAGATAACCTTTGAAAGTGGATGGACTAAAGGAGAAGGTTTATGTGGCATAAGAGGAGCAGAGGAGGAGGATGAGGAAGAGGAGGAGGAAGAGCATTAGGGATGTGAGGTCACTCCCTGCAACCTGCTCCAGAGGTAATAGGATCCATCAGAGCCCAACACTAAGCTGTCATTTACTTCAGATTAAGAGGATAATATGCACTGCTTCTAAACCTGACATTCCTGCTGGACCGGCTTTAAAAAACACAAAAAATTCCACATGGTCTCAAAAACACAAAACAGAAAGAGCAGCATACTGCAGAAAAACTCCCTTTGACTCGACGAATGAAAAAGTGGAGAAAAAGCTAGCCAACATTTTTTATATATATTTAAACTTCTTCATTTGGAGAGAGAAAAAACAAATAAAGAAAAAAAAAACCCAAGACGGCAACCACTATCGCAGAATGACCATTAAGTCAATTAACTCCACATTTCATTAATCTGGTGCATTTTAATTGGATTCAATTATGCCAAGATTTGCCATGGCTAATTAAACATCTTTCTGCTGGCAATGAAGCAAACAGGAAAAGAAGTGTCAAACACATACTGAACACCGTAGGTACAAATTTACCTGCGCCAAAGAGTGATACCTGCGAAGCAGCCAGATTACAAACAGCATGAAAACGCTGAGGAGAGAGAAGAAAAACATCAGTGAGATTGGCTAATTACAAGGGCACCGGTTTGAGCATTACAGACCAATTACTGCTCTATACATCATCACAACTCCAGCACGTAACCCTGCGGGCTCTCTTGTACTCTTAACTGCTAATACTGTTTAGCTTGTAGTAAGATCACTAAGCATGAAAGCTTGTTTAGGCTGAAATTAATAAAAACTAAACCGCTACGGCTTGCTTAGAGTCGTGTGGCGGGCCTAATCCGTGTCAACAAAGGACCACCTGGGTTAAATGTTGTAAAGTCAAAGCAGTATCAATGCTAGAGTCCAATATATGAACTGCTAACTAAAATAATTGTCCACTTAAACTCTTAATGCTACCAGCCTGGGGGTTCAGAAAATTTTGATATAAATTATTTAGTTTCATTACTATTTTCAACTATTTTTTTCTACCTACATAAGCAACCTCAAGGCTCACTGGAAGCTTTACATGGACAGTGTTCATTATTGGTATTATTCCTATAAAAGGTGACTGAATTTTTTGCTGTTATAATGTCATCCACCCCAACACAACCCACATCTTCAAGCACTCTTAATTATATTCTATAAATGTTATATGACTAATTCTAATTAGCAGCTTAGCCAAATATGTAATACTGTGGAAAGGCCAGTGACCTATTAAGCAAATTATCACCAACATCAAATACCACTAACACCTACATACTGTGTTGGAAAATATCACTGACTGTACTACATAATGCACTGATGGCCACTTGATTACCTTAATTTATCTATTCATGGATGAGTAAGTAATACTCTTAAAGAAATGTCAAGCAAACAGGATGCAGAAGGGTGATTTTTGGGTTTGATCTACAAGTTTGCTAAGTCTGAGAACACAAGCACTGCAATTTCATTTTCATTGTCAAAGTAGCTCAAAATACTGCAGTCATCCCTCGTGTTATGGAATCTGCCCCATGTGTTGCCTGTTTTGTTTTCTTTTTCTTTTTTGTTTTCAATTTTCATCAAGTCATCAAGTCCTCCTTCAACTCTGTGGCTCTGGTTAAAAGCACAAATTTTAGATCAGTGTGAGCAGTGCAAATGCGATGCATACATCATCCTTTTGTCATCCTTAATTTGAGAAACACCCTTCAACCATGTTTTGAGTATTGACATTGCATAATTTATCCATCAGAGGGCAGTCTGCAACTTCCTTGTCACACCTTTGGAACACCAAAAACAAAGCTACCAGTTGATCCATGCAAATCAGGCAGGGTGTAAACAAGTAAATAAACGACACATAAGAAATATTTTTTTTGTGTCTGAAAGAGAAAAATAAAATAAAATTTCTTTTTTATATTGCCAAACACCAATATTGGTAACGGTCTTCAAAATTCTCACATCACTCAGTCTGTATATCTTAAATACTTAGCAATGTAGAAAAAATCAACCCCTGAACACAAAGAATAATTTGAGGAAGATATAAGTCAAAATATATTCACCATCCTACTAACGAGAAGGTTCCTGTGGCTCGCTTTACTGTTAAAATCACCCCCTGCAAAACAAAAAAAATGAATCTTATTAGTGTCCAGGTCACGTGCACTAATCATAAAAATATATAAATCATAAATCATATAAACATCTTCAGCTGACTTATGCGTACTCCTTGTAGTGTACTCTGTATGATCTACTGGAAGCACTGGAAAGCACTAGAAGCACGTACAGCATCAGATGTACAAACGCTGTGCCTGATAAGCTCAGGCTACACGTCTGCCATTTGTTCTAGCATGTGTTCTCTGTGTTTGTGTACATAAATGCAAACATGCAAGCTTAAAAAAAAAGAACAGGATTTGCATACACTTATGGCAACCTGGGCATCAAAACTGGAGGCACCTGACACATCTACAGTGTCCATGAACCTATTTTAATGCACTATAAAGAAAGGGTTTCTGAGGAAGCTTTGGGAAATGAAACACAGACACAGCTAGAACCTGACACTCTACATTTTCTGCTAAAAGCTGTGTGCAACCTGAAACTGATCTCAGAAAGCGAAAGAATGATGAGAATGAATTATATGTGAGTCAGTCCTGTCAGTCTGGGTAGATGAACGAGCCAGCAGCAGAAGCCTTGCATACAAAACAGACAACGGCATGTCCGCACAATCCAACATGCAACATCGCTGCACTGGCCCTTTGCACACATCCAACACGTGTGTTCTCGGAAGGGACACATCAACAATAACAAGGAGCTCCTTCGATCAGTCTGATAATCACTTCCGCAAAAAACAAATGCTGCGTCATATCCAGCCCTTTCAAAAAAAGATGGAAATTTACTGCAAAAAATTAAGTCTTCCTTTAATGCATAACTTAGAAGTTAAGACTTTCAAAGGTTTTAAGATAGGAAAGATTTCATTTATTTAAAGGCATATTTTTCAAACATTCTTTTTTGTCTGTGTGGCCTTCCTGTTGTCTTCGTTTCATGTGAAGGACTTCCAATGTAGTACTGCAGGAATGTTAACAACACTCAGGGTACAAAAGCTCATAATTCCATTTTTTTATTTTTTATTTTTCTCCTCATATCATAGTTGTGAGTTTTACCTCTGAGTCTCATTCCTACTAAAAACTGACAAAGTAACGAACCTTCAGTGAAAACAGCCTTATTTTAACATATATGGCTGTTTACTTTGACTATGTAATGAAGGGTTAGACACGGGGGCTGAGTCAGAAAAACCCCCCAACAAATCCTCACAATTAAGCAGCTGGAACAAGAAAGTATTTATTAATTTTCTTATTTGATTGTGTATAAACTATACTGTATTGCTAATTATATTTTTTAATTGATGAACCCATCAGTTAAATACTTAAAGATTTCAGCTCTAAAGGTAATCAACCACACACTGTGTTAAATCCACCAAATTCTTTGCAAAGCATCCGATGTAGCAGAATCCATTCAGAGGGTCGGTGTATATTTGTTGCCATATGTCTCCTTCCACTTATCTTGATCTGGTATTAAATGATGACTTGAATTATTGAGGAAAAAGGCTGTTTATTTTCAAAAAGCCGCAACCAGACTTGATTACTGCTAGACCTGCTCAATTGACAAATCAGTTAAATATAATCTATCTAACTAAGTGAAATAGGCTAAAAGATCTCAAAATACAACACAAGTAACAATCATGCCAGGTGGTGGCCGTGTGATGGTCAGGGGCTGCTTTGCTGCTTCAGATGTTGATGTAATCACAACTTCTGCTCTCTACCATAAAATCCTGAAGGAGAATGTCTGGCCCTGAAGGTCAAGTGCACTTAAGTTATGCAGCAGGACAATGAAGCATAAAACACACAAGCAAGTCCACCTATGAATGGCTCACAAAAAACAAAAATCAAAATCAAATTGCAATAGCCTAATTAAAGAATTAAAATTAAATCTGATTTCACATGACCTCAAATGGGCCGCTCATGCTTGAAAACCCTCCAATGTGTCTGAAAACAAAACATTTCCACAAACTGAAAGGCTCATTGTCAAGGTGTTGCTAAGCCAACAAAAACATGTGCATTAACATCTTTCCCACAATCTTTAATAATGAGAGGATAAAGTAAGAAATCGATGAATAAAAACTGTCCAAAAACTCAGATAGCTACCTTCTTCACTGAGGAACATCTGTATGTGGGTTAGTCAGCTATTTCCCCGGAAATTGCAGTTACCTTTGCATCATTACTGATCTGGGCGCCGCACAAGACAGCCCTACTGCAGCACACTTTATCAAGCGCAGCTGAGCTGCTGCAAGAACTGATGATAACCTGCAGCCTGATACTGCTGGCACACGAGACCCACACCTTCTCACACAAGCAAATTTAGTGTACCAGAAAAAGTACTGATTTTGTCTTTCCAATCTAATCTCCCAAGCTCATGTCAACTTTGGTTTAGGCAGAAAGCTACGCCTGATAAATTTATTTATCAATGACCTTTTAAAGAGTGCACACTCCATACCACCTGTATGTCTAGTGCCTTATAGTATCCAGGTTTGGCACTTGAATTTGCAGAGAGGTGCTGATTGAACCCTCAAGCCGCTTTGGGTTTAAGGTGATTGTTTGCCATGTCTCTCTGTCTCTTTTTTTTGTTGTAAATATTAGCACAGGGCTGATAGATGCTGTTTTAACAGTTGCGCTTTCTGTCTATGTCATAAGGCAGTTCAACACCACTACAGCCCCAAAGCAGCAGAGGAATGACACAGAGTTTGAGCCGCCAGAGTGCAGGGTTTGGCCTTGGATTAGAGATAAGAGGAGCAGTTTCTATGTACCGGTAGCCTACCATCAGACTTTCAATCCAGATTACGCAAAGAACAGAGGGCCAGCAACAGGAACAAAGATGTGAAGTGATATGGGGAAATTTGAGGAGGTTAAACACCAGCAGTATTCTTAATTAGCTTCAAAGGACTGGTGGCAGGCAGAGGAGATTCAGCAGTTCAGACAGATGATGCCCTTTGCCAACCCCCTGCTGAGGAAGAGACTGTTCTTCCTGAAGTAACTGCTGTTGCCATAGTAAAAAAACAAAAAAAAACCCACAACTCTCTGACACATTTTGACACTATACAAACACCATAATATTCAAAGAGGTGGTGGGTTTTGAGAGGGCAATGAACAACAATCAGATATTCAGAATATAAAACTGGATCACTGACCGCAGATATGCTGCCAATATCTGCATAAAACTCTGTTACATTATTCTATCACTGCATAATTACTACTGATGTATTAACATGTTAGGACTACCTTCATGTTGTACAAACATTAACTGCTTCAAACAGACTGAGTAGTTTCATTTATAGGAGGATAAACAGCTGCTGCTAATAAATTAATATTGTGGAGTAAAAGCTACTGAGCCATTCTACAAGGACACTTCTGGTCCCACCCAGGAACTTGAAAATATTCCATGCACAAAATACTAAAACACGCATTTTCTGTGTAAACTACTCTTGCTCTCCAACAAAATGTAAAGTTAGCTTTATAAAGTGGTTCCAAAATATTATTTAAAATACAAAATAGCTCTTGAGAACCCCAAAAATGACCTGTTGTCTTGTCCCAATTTCTTGATGCCCAAACTGCATGTCAAGAGGTAAAATTAGTTATAAATACAATTTTTATGTGGCTTTCATTTCTTCATACATGTCTCTTATAATTGTTAAACAATTTTATTTGACACCAACCTATTTTAAAGAACAGTAATTATGCATGACCCCATGTGCAACCCCGCCACCAAAACCTATTTAGCGTTTAAAAGGAAGAGAATAAACAGTGATATGACACAACAAACAGAATGTGATATGATCGGATCATGTGCGAACACCACGGGTAAAACAAAGGTCAGTCAGTCTTTTGTGTTTCTGTCCTGATCAGATCGAGACTGTCGCTCTAATCAATGCAACTCCGTTACAAAAATAACCAAAACAAGACAAATTATTTTCAGTTTCCTTCCTTTGTTTAGGTAACTCCATTTAGCTGGCATTCTTTCCTCAGAAAGTGCTAATTCTAGGTCTAGCACTACCATAAATAAAAAAAATTTAAAAAACTCACTGCAAATAAATGTTAAAAATTCAGTATATTTAAACCTTGTTATATTATTTTAATTAATAACAATAGTTTATCTCAAATCTCAAAAGCGTTTAATCTATTGCCTCTTTATAGTTTGAATTATAAAATGTATTTGAACAAAGACTTGTGTATACATTGTGAAAATCTGAAAGAAAGAATAAAAGGTGCGACAATTTGAAAAGTTGCTTACATTAATATAAATTAAGCCTTGTCTGAATTTGCATTGAATTTGAATGAGTATTCAGCATAATGATGACTATCTTTTACTTACATTAACTTGGTGGTCAGGATTATTTAATGAATATTTTTCAAAATCGACTTTTTCTAGTTTTGGTAAAGTAAACAAACTTTGTTTTAGTAAACAAGCAGCCCAATGATAGCACACATCATTTAGGCCTAAATGGTTCTCCACGAACGATCCAGCGCTTCCTCAGAAATCTATGAGTGGTGGCACTCATTTAAAAAAGAACATTTAATTGAGTTGAATGAATTTAAATTCTAATTAACATCTAAAATTACTAAATTGGCTCACGTATCATTTTTATATAGACAAACATATGAACGTACTCTTTCCAAGCATACAGCTTAGATATAAACTAAGATATGTTAACAATACGTATTGACAGTAGTGTTTCAGTGTAAGGCTGGTTAAGTGTGGGTGAGTGCAGTTATCGTTTAATGAGCCAGTGGACCTCACAGTAGGTTTCTGAAATGACGTTAACGTTGATTAGCCGCAGCTAGCATGGGAGACGCCTATGAAATCGGGTGAAGTGCCAAAGCTTAGCAGCAGGAACCAAGCAGGGGTTAGGTCTTTGTTTATCAACTAATCATTAACTAAAAACAGGATGGGACATTTCTTTTACTCTCTTTTAATCAGCAGAGTCCCCCAGAAGAGAAAAACGGTAAAACGTTTCGCGGCTAACTAGCTAATTAGCCAAAAGCTGAAGTTTAACTGACGTCAACTACTTACGCATTGATAGTCTCCTGAATGAGTGTTAAAAAATATGCAGCGTGAATCGTTACTTATTGACTTTGGATCTGGACTGGCCATATTTGATTCGCAGCGATTTTCAGCCAATTTCGCTTCGATTTGTTTTTATTTTGCTGTAGCTTTCCATTAACTTCCTGTTTCTACCGTGTGCGCAAGGGGACAAAACTGATAGACACTGTTTGCGAAAAAATCGAGTGCAGACGTTTTGCAGCCCATGTTTCTGAAAGCCATACAAAAATATGGTTTTTGAAAAGTACAGTGATGAGGTAAGATTTTGATCAGGTGTTCTGACCCACTATTATGTATGTTTATATATGTATATATCTGTAAATTTGTATATCTTTTGGTGTGTTAGTGGGGTTATAAATGCAAATACATTCAACAAAGGAAGAATTTATGATGGATGGGGCATAAACAGAAAGAAAAAGTGTTGACGATTAGTTATCAAATACTGGAAAGGGGTGGGATTAAATGAGCTTATGCTTCCTCCTACTCCCTTTTGAACATGCAAGCTATTTATAAGTATTATTGTTTTGTTTTCGTTTTGTTTTGCTCAGTTTTTGTGTCTCTCTTTTCTCTGTTGTTGTTGCACTATTTCAATATGTTCAAAATAAATATACAATACCATACCTCTGTTCTCCAGTTTAACAAAGGGACAATAAAGCAGAAACATTACCTGTCCTGATGTGTTATGGTGAAATGTGTAAGGTTTATATGGCCATAAAAATATGATGAAATAACAAGATTGTTTTTATTATAGCATAACATCTCCCCAAAATTAAAAGAACCTTTACGCTGAGTAAGCTAGTGAATGTTCACATGAACAAAGTTTTGCATTCTTATGTTTATTTAAGCAAGATATCTCATACCAGTTAACCTTTAGTATGCAACTAAGAGGTCGCAAAGTCCCCCATGTCTAACGTGATTATGGGCACAAATAATTAAACAAACATAAACAAGCACAACCCACAAAACATAACCTTGTGATTCCATTAAAGCATGTTGCAGCATTACTGTCTGGTGACTGACAACAAAAGCCTTTCTGGTCATTTCTGGTAGCCATTTTAAGGTTGAGATTAAGATAAGATTGTACTATCTCAGCGGATGTTTTTACAAACTGCCAGCTCATTTAGACTACTGATAAATGTAGCAAAGCATGTTACCTTTGTCCTTCGCATGGGCAGGGTTTAGATTTTGTGCAAAACCTCTGAGATGTATTTTCAAGGTGTGTATGTTTGGAGATTTTTTTATTTTTGTGGACTAGGCTCTGTTTATATGCATTTTAAAGGATGTGTAAATTTTATGTTTCTCTGAAACAAGATAGGCAAGAGAAAATTAAGCAATGTTTTCACTTCATTCCATGTTTTGTGTCTCAATATTGGAGTGGTTTACACATTCACTTAACAACCTAATGATTCCCAGTTCATTCGTAGGAGCAATTTTTCCTTTTGGGACTGCATCAGGAAGAGCATCTGCCATATCAAACAGGCAGAGATACCCAGTGTAGTAGCCATTAGTAGCTTTCTATTAGTTATTGTAGATTTTGTTCATGCATTGCATTGGGTATAATTAAATATACAAGTTAAATAAAAGTTAAAAAAAAATCTTTATTTCAGTTAGCTGTAGAGAGCTTGGCTGCATCACAGAGATGAATGTATTAAGTGCGCTTCATTCCTCAAATGTCACCTTTCCTTTCAAATTGCCTTATTTGCTGATGATTGTGGCTTTTTGTTTTCTGCAGTTCTACACAAGTGTGAATGAAACAGAGAATCAAAGTGGAAAGTGGGTGTGTGCATCTTTGTTGCCCTATTGTTACACTGGAACTCCAGCTGTACCTGCTGGTCTTTGAGGTTGTCACTACCTCAGTGAAGGAAATCTGTTTTCTGGGTGTTTTCTGGGTGTTACATTAGTGTGTAACACATGTGTAACACATGTGTATATTCACAACAGACTTGGCACTCCTTTTCATGCATTCCAAAATGCTTACATACTGTAAAATGTTAGTTTGATGAAAGTAGTTACAGAGCACACCTAACTGCCACAGGTATTCCCAGACTGCAGGAAAATGCTGATTGAACAATGTAATTTCAAATATTTTACATATTTTCTTTCTGTGTCATACACTTAGTCAGTTGGAAATATCCAGAGGAAACAATGAGATTTTAAGAAAAGGAAGTAACAAGTCTTTTTCGACGCATTCAAATACATGTAATAATTATCAGCCTTTTATCACACAGAGCCCAGTTGGGTTAAGGTGTTGTCACTCGAAACTTAACTGGCAGGTAGCATTCCTTCTACTTCTACTCTATAACATGTTTTTAAATTCCAAATGGCTGAATGCAATTGTGGTAAATCTGAAGGTCAGAATGCCTTTCTGTGAATCTTTTGGTTTTTAACCTGAGAGGTTATCATAGCACGGACAAAACTGCAGTATTGTTGGGTCAGGCTGCATATGTTGGCACTCTATTGACTGCAAATACAAAAAGATCAGCTAATTCCCTTGCTGGTTTTGAGATCCACCTTTCCCCAGAGATTGTCTTTAGAAAATGCAGACAATGCTACAGCGTCATAACCTATTTTTTTTCCCCCAACAACAACACAAATGATCAAAAAAGAAAAAGAAACAAAACAAAAGTGCAGTTGAGCAACAAAATATTTGGGTGTTATGATAAAATAACTCTAACAAAACTCATACTTTATCTGTCACCAGCTGATAAGAGCTCAGATCAATGACTTTACACAACCATCATCACTGTGAGATAACCAGTCGTTTTTAAAAGTCAAGGATTGAAGCTGAATGCAACCAGGAAGTCTGGATGTTTCCGTTCTCTCTCTTTTGTAATGTATAACCTGGCTCTTTCCATCTCTGGATGCATGTTCATGTTGCATATTATTTTAAAAAGATGGTTCAAGTTTATAATGCATAATTTGTGGCAACTCTTAACATTACCAACACTCTGAATGTTTAAGAATAGCCTACAGGCTTTCATTGTGATCAAAAGAGGAAAGATCAGTTGTGTTAGGTGTTTAGCTTTAAAGCAAATCCCAAGTAAAAATCAAGAAATAACTCCATTTTTTGCCGTCTTTACTCAATAGTTATTCAATTTGTATAGTATCTGTTCACAAAAGTCAACTCAAGGAACTTTAGATTGTAAGGTAAAGACTCTACAATAATATAGAGAAACCACAACAATCACACAATCAGCAAGTGCCTGGCGATAGTGGGAAGGAAAAACTCCCTTTTAACAGGAAGAAACTGAGAGCAGAACCAGGCTCAAGGCAGGGTGACCATCTGCCACAAAGGTTGGGAGTGAGGGGAGGGAGACAAAACAAAATAATACGCTATAATAATCTCCCACTTTTTATCTAAAATGTAAAACTGCAGTGATTTTACAAAAAGAAAAAACAAAACACAACAAGTGCAATAAGTTTCTATAAAAGTTTATTTTAAAGACAAATATTACCAAGTACAAAAATGGGGCATAAGGTGCATACAAAAGCATCGGCTTAAACTGACAGATGGACATAACAGGGTAAAATTACAATAACTAATGTATCTCATGGAAAACCTCATTATTCTCCATCCAGAAGAATTATCCATCGTTTCCAGTTCATTGACCATTTAGGACATGAGGCGATCATGGGCAGCTACAATAAGCATCTGCCTCCTTCCAAAGAACTTTACATGAGACACATTAGACTAAAACAACAGTCAATACAGTTCATCTGAACACACTAACATCATCAGTGTCGCAGATAGGACGCTAAGTCTTTTGTCAGTATCCCTGTCAGTGAGGTGGTTCAGAAGAACAGTCTAAGATCCAACAGACTACTTCTTCTCCAACTTTGAAATAACATCTGGCTCTTAAACATACAGAGTGAGGTAATAAATTACACATTAAATAAAAGGCTTAAATACGTTTCATCTGTGGATCACTTGAACTGAAAGCATTCTGCGTGTGACACTTTGGAGTGCAAAAATATAGTCAAGTGTGATGAGCACGCAAATGCTTTCTCCAAGATCAACACATCTACAGTCAAGACCACAAAGTAGACCAACACCATTTAGGCCTGTAGATAAAAATAGCTGCTTTCTTTTCTACCATTCAAATGTTTGTCCATGAATTTCATCAGTAGTAACAGCAGCAGCAGCATGAAGGCCTATTCAAAGAAGACACTTTTGTCATTCAGTTAACGAAAAGAGTCTGTGCGTCAGAGTTTATGTGGGCTCTACTGGCCCCAACCTCCGATGCCAAGCTCCTTCTTGTAGCGCTTGGTGAGAGAATTAGCCTGGTTAGTGAGCTTGGACAGCACCATTTGCAGCCCGGTGAGATGGTACTGGAACTGGCTCTGCAGATTCTCGTCTTCAATCTCGTCTTCCTCCTCGGATGAGGCTGAAGAGAGGGAGGACATCGACATCGAGGAGTGAGAGCGAGTGACTTTCATGCTCTCTTTGCGCGTCTCGTCGGAGGTGCCGTGCCTGACTCCCCACTCGATCTCCCCGCGGATAGATTTAAGCAGCTGGTAGTAGCTGTACATGTCCCCCTCGTCCTCCTCTGATTTCAGAGAGCTCATCTGGCTGTCCTCATCCAGCGGGACATCCCGCAGCAGGCTGGGTAACAGGATGGTCTGGTCCATGTTCTTTACGGCCCCGATGAAGCTGTTCATGGCGTTGAAGAGGGAGTTTTTCTGAGTTGTGGTTTCTTGCAGCTGCATCATCATCATCTTGGCGGTAGTTGTTTTTTTCCTCCAAACGTGAAAGCAATGATCCGAATGTCTTGTCTCGCTTTCCTCTCTTCTGTGTGTGCCCAGCTGTAATACCGCGCTGATCGGCTTTACGCAGAGGCTGCTTTTCTGTTAATGCTCCAGCGAAGATTGGCTGCCCTCAAGCAATCATGCGACTTGCTCTGGTAGTCGTGCTCGGTTCTTGAGCTTTATCGCTCAGTTGCTTGCTCTTCTCGATCGTTCTGAAACGCGTCGAAAGCGCTGGGATATATACACACAGGTAGTTTCAAGGCGGTGCCACAACCTGTTTGTCGAGTTCTACCAAGAGTAATCGGACCCAAATGACCTGAAATGGCACAGAGCAGAGAACAGAGGTTTGGCGCTTTCTCTAGAAAAGGCGTGGCTTTATGTTGACAGGTAGACTAGAACACATTCCACAGTAAACCTCAAACACCGATGCAAAGCTCGAGAAAAAGCTCAAAATCGAGTTCAGACGTCAATTAAAGCCCAATACACGCGATGTTTCACGGTGCGTATTTACGCGTAACAATTTCATCCCAAACTTCACTTACTGTGCAACGTGCCGTCCTGTAAACCTACAGTGTACCGCTGTCTTCCGGTAAAAAAAGTCGCTGAGATTACATCACCACATCCCACATTCTGTTCCGATGAAGCACACAGCTGAGGCACGTAGGGTGAGGCTGTAGCGTGCGGACCGGTATTATGAATATTCATTATCCAAGCCATCAGCCCATCACTTTGGTTTCCAGGCAAACCAATCATGACCCGGAGGCGGGACAAGTCCGAGTTTGACCAATGAGGAGACGGTAGTCGTGCAAAGAGCACAGAAGCAACACGTGGAAGAAGTCCTTTCAACGATGTATATTTATAGTGTAGTTATTGGAATCCTTGAGAGCTCGACCACGTAGTGCCTGTTTTCTGTATGTGAAAGACACTCCGGTAGAACTGGTACTAATGTAGAGTTACTGGGTTCATGATCTGGAGTAAAAAAGCACAGGCAGCAAGTCTACAGCAGTGACATCAGCAAATTATAAGCAGCAGTATAATAGAAGTATTCAGTGGTTCTTTATCTGTATTAAACGTTAGTATAAGTGTTTACTGTTGCAGGTGGAGGGGGTGTAGCCTGTGTTAAATACTTTATAAAGCTGGGTGTTTCAACGTTGGGGTGTGTCAAGTGCAAACAGTCATTACACAATTAATGCTTTAAGAAAGAGGGGGCAGTAATGTCCTGCAACATCTATCACTCAATTATCTTTGAATTTTAATTCCTTTTTCTCTTTGTGGATCAGGTTTTATTTGGTTTAATAGCACAGGGAAGTTGCCTGGTGTCCTCTTATGCTAATCATATACAGTATGCTTACAGTCTATAATACTGTCAACTTGTTTTTTCATAAAGCAATTTCTTTTTTTGGTGTATTTTGTGTACAAAATACCCATAATAGGCAGAAATACCATGGATACTGTGCATCTATGGCAACAAAAATGCAATTAAAGTAACAAAAAATGTGATTAGAGTACAGGTTTACTCGTTACTGAGTACCAGTCTCACACTAACAGAAATATAACAGGCCTGCTGAACTCCTCTCGGGGTAATTTAGTCCATAAACCAGGTGCAGCGCTGTCAAGGTTTGTGAGATTACGCTTAAAATCTGAACTGTTGCACCAGCCGGTTTCCAGCAGTGGTGGTGGGTAGCTGATTTTCGTCTGCCCTTCAGCTGCTGGTAAACAGGGGAACTCCCACACAGCCCCTGCATCAGAAATAGCCCAGCATTAGTACTTGATACACTAGGTGCACCCGGTGGGAGTCTGAAATCTGAGCTTTGGTAAACACTTCTGGCCAAGGTGAAACTGTACACACATGTTTTCCACATACCACCGTCAGCAAAAATAAAATTCCACCATGTTGACAGGCATTAAATCAAAATGTGTTAAATCAAAACAGGGATAAGCTCATATGAATGATGTTAGGATGTGTCGGAAGTTAAAGCACGGATAAAGGGGTGGCCTGAATCATGCTGTGTGTCTTGGAGATGATGTATGCGGGCACGGTTTGTTCTAGATTCTTTGTAAATGCATCAGCATTCAAGAAGTCTCACTCAGCAAGAATTGTGAGAATGTGAAGACAAAAACCTGTTTGCTGGGTTTCTGTCTCTCTGTGTTTCGTAATCTACCTACAGCTTCTCTTTGTTATGTCCCTTGTCATATCGTTTCCACCGCACACCCAGTGGTGGAGGAAGTATTACTAATACCAATGAAACATACTTAAAGTTTAAGAATCAAACTACTCACTATGTAAGCAGAAAGGTTGTGTGTCATTATTCTATTGCTCTATAACATATTATTGATTCATACTCATTCATATTAAGCAAAAACCAATTTGTACTTTTTTAAATTATAATGCAAAGGTTAGCATGACAAAATATATTTCCCTGTGAAATGCAGTATGAGCAAAAAGTAGCATATAAGCATTAATGTAATGCTGCTTTTGTTTATTTTTGACTTTCACTGTACTCTGTGTTTTATCATCTGTTTCAGTGCCCTAAACATATAAATAAATACAGCAATATGCAAAAGTATCAAGCCAGCCTTCATTTCTTTATATTTTGCTAGGAAAATGAGAACTAGGCGCAGAGATTTATTGAAACGTGCAAACATGTATGGAAATACAGTACACAAGGCCAAAAGAGAGTCTGTGCAGCTCTGACAAGCTTGAAAATCAATAGTTTGACCACCTTTATTCTTCAACACAGTAGTCTTCAGGTAGAGATCTCTGACATTCTTTAACAATCCTTTTGTTCTGTTCTCTGTTAAAATGATCCACACTGCTTCAGTAATGTTGAGGCCTGTGTTCCGGGGAGGCCAATCCATGGCTGACAGTGTTCCTTTGTGTGTTTTTCTATTCATCTATGCCCTTTACTGCATTCTCAGTGTGTTTGGGATCATTGTCATTCTTATCATTGTTTATCTGTTGTGTTTTAAGCCTGACATTTCTTCTTTTTCCTTTCAGTTTTCCAGTTTCCTCGAAAATCTTTTAAGGACACTCTGCACAGCATGCCGAGATGTGTAAAACTGTGTTTTTCATAGTCAACTAAAAACATGGGGGCAAATGATTTCTTTTTACAACATGCGACTAGTAACAAAGTGCCATTTCTTTGCTAAGTTGCCTCAACACTGGTTCATTCCTTGAGTTAGGTGCAATTTTTGTGCTTGAATGATTCATAGGTCAGTGTTAAATGGCTTAACAAACCCCGGAGAAGCCTGGAGAACTATCACTATCACAAATTAAAAGAAAGTCGAGCACCTTGGAAGGAAACTATAAAGAAAGGAGGGCGTCTCAAGATTTTTGCACAGTACTGTGCTGTAGAGTGAAGGCAAAATATTGAAGAAGTAAAAATGTGAATGCTTAAACAAAGGACCTTTTCTGGATAAAAGCAAATGTGCTTGGAGCCTTGTCCCTGTCCCACATCCCTCCCGCTCCAAAACTGCAAAGCCTCATGAAAACAAATGAACTAATCTTAGTGCTGCTTTGAAGATTAGCTGATCCCAGATCTAGTTAAGAAAAAAAAAAGAAACAGGTCAGCAGAGCAAATGTGCACCACTGCAGAGGAGAGATGTGAAACTGGAGCTGGCTTTGCTTTCTCAACAGACCTGTCAGTCATGGACCCCACCTCACTGAATTCCTCTATTCTACCGTGAAAGGCCTTTCCACTTGTCAGAGGACGTACCGCGCCTGAATGCAACAACCAAACCCGGATCAGTTCGGGAGAGTTTCTCGATTGTGTGTCATGTCAGGAGCTGAGCATCCACCGATTACGGCGGGTGTCATCATCATCCCCGAGGCTTCAAAGAGTAAGGGAGAGAGAGGAGATAGAGGAGGAGGGGGAGGTGGTTGGGAGAGAGGGTTAGAGTGGTGTGCTGAGCTATAGGAACAGGCAGCTTGAGTGGGAACTCTAGTACTTGTCATCACAACTGCATGTTGCTGAAAAGTGTGAGGCAGGGGTGTCTGAGTTAAGCGGGGAAGCTTGAGGCGAAGCAGCAACAGCAATTAGAACAACAACAGCTGCGAGAACAACAGCGACAACAGCTCCCATCACAAACAGACAGGTGGAATGGGGCAGGCCTCCTATTTTACTTTATAAGACAGTAAATAAGGCGTCACCGTGGGGTGCAGACGGTAGGGTGTGGGTGTGGGTGTGTGTCGAAGCAGTCAAAGTAATTCCTGTTGTGGATTTAATACGATTTTTAATCAGCCATTTAAAAGAACCCAACTTGTCTTTCATACTGAACCTCGTGCGCCGCTTAAGGCTGGCAGCCATCACTGAGACAAATCAGGAGCAGCGTCCAATGTAGCACATTAGCATTTACGACAATAAATGGGAACCTTCTAATGACATAATGTTTTCAGGTAAGAAGGACTTCAGATACTTGGGATACCACGACAGGGGTTTGAAAACTTTACAACAATACTGCAGTGAGTGATTTCCCTGTTTTTGTACAGTTGTTGGATTTCATGTAATATTGTAACTTATTTGTAAATTTTAAGCACATTTGGACTATTTAGTTACCCCAAAAGAATTACGTTAACACGCATTTCAAAGCTGTGGACTTTTGTGTTTTTAAAAGGCCTAAAAATAATGAAGCTGTTTGAGCGTCAGGAGGAGAATTTCGGGATTGCTGAATGTATCAACACCTTGCCACAGTGACCTTGGTTAAGATTGGTTTTTGGTTTTCTTTTCAGATTTCTGCATCTTTGAATTATTGAATAAAACATCTTACTGATGACTGTTTGTTGTGCAATGAACTCTCTAAAGTCTGCAGAGTAAACTGAACAGTGCAGTCATAAAACCCATGAAAACAATGACGTATGTCCCCGGCACAGGACAATGCGACTGCTAAAGCTCATCGGAGGAAAGCCGTCCTCAGTTTTAAATATGTCACTGTGCTTTTCCGACTTTGGTAGCGTCCCGATGCTTTTGAGAAAAGTCTCTGCCAAACTACAATAACTAGGTCAAGTCAAGCTGCTTAAAAGAAGGCTTAAAGTGAGGTAGATGCAACTTCATAGGGAAAGAGTCTTGTGCACACCATCGCATTTAGGGGAAAAATAGGATGCGGCATGGTTATACTAAGCTAAAATGAACACAGTCGTAGCAGTTAACTTTTTTTTCCATGATCGTTATTGCTCTAAACTGTTTAAGAGGGACATTGATTCAACTGTACGGTCATTTTGAGGCTTCAGGTATTGAACTTTATTGCAATACTCTGACCTAATTAACACAGCCCAACAAACGGGTTTTAAAGGATATTAAAAGAGACTTGAGGCTTTCCCACAGAGTCTGGTTATAATTTGCAGTCTGGGGGTGAGGGGGGGGGGGGGGGGGTAGGGGCGTGGGTGGAGAGGGGCCCCCCAACAACTCCTGACCTCAGTAGTTTTCTCTGACCGCCCTGCTGATCCACCGCGCACTCAGAGCGGTCACATTTCCGTCCGCTGGCTCATTTCAGAAGGCAAAGACTCTAAATTCTCCTTATGTTCTGTGTTTTCTTTTTTCTTTTCTTTCTTTCTTTCTTTTTTTTTTTAAAGTGGACTGACGATAAGCAGACTTATCTCCTCATAATTAGACCCGCTGCACTGCGCACACACCGACGCGCTCTGGAGCGGCGCTTTGTGTGTCTGCCGTGCGTGTGAGTAATAGCGCTTCCCCAGTGAATGCCTCCCTCTAGCCTATAACCCATTATGTGCAGTCGGGAGGCGGAGGCGAGGGCGAGGCAGGGCGCGGGAGGCAACGGCACGCACGCTCCATTAGCGGACCCACTGCCGCGCCGCTCTGCCGGTAATTTGCGTAACGAGATTGGAGCGAGCCCAGTCGGTCGGCGCGGTCTCCCCGCGAGTACCAGCCTCTCTTCCCCTATCGTCGCACCGCTTTTTCCGGCCTTGTTTCCGACGCAGCCCGCAGCAGCAGCAGCTGCAGCAGGGGAGGAAAACAGACACACAGAGACCGGGGAATGTGTGTGCGGCGCTTTGACAAATGCGGTTTCCCCTCCGTGTTTTCTCCCCCCTCCCTCCGCACGCTCTCTCTCTCTCTCTCGGTGAAATCTCTCCACAGTTCCGTTTTGAGCTGATAACCAGGCGCCATCATGTGGACGAGCACGGCGTGATAAGATAAAAGAAACGGCCACCTGCGCCGTTAGCGAGTGTGCAGCGATGCGGGAAGAGGGAGCTTTTGAAAGGACTGGAAGAACATAAGTGAAATTATTTATAGGATGAGATCACGTTTAATGGAAATTTACATTTTTGTTCATTTATTTTATTTTCATTTGACTTTTTAGGGGGTATTATTATAACACCATATAGGTGCTTGTCGTCTATTTAGCCTACGTTTAACATGTTGTTACTTTTAATCCGATCTTTTCTCTACTTCTCGTTTAAACCGAGGCCCTATACACTGGTCAAATTACGAGCCATCTAGTGAATCAAATACGGATTAGATATAATTTCCCAATTTTAAGTGAATATTTTTAGTGAACCGAGTGGGGATTTTTTCGTGTTAAATGGTAAATGGCCTGTATTTGCGCTTTACACATTCAGTCATCCACGCATTCACACACACATTCACACACTGGTGATGGCAATCTACATTGTTAGAAGAAGTCTTATGGAAACAACAGGAAATCATGATGCAGAAATGGCTACAATGCTGTGCAAAATTCTTAAAAGTCAAAAGCAATAAAAAATAAAATAGACTTTATTGTAGTTTTTCTTTTTTTGAAGTGGTCTTGAGGAGCAGTTCTGAAGGTATTTCAAAGTTTTTCTTTGGACATTGGCTACTTTTTCACTCATTTCCAGTGCAGTCCTTGCACCTGAGCGTTTTCAGAGGAATGTTTCTTTCCACTTAACACCGACCCATGACTCATTCAAGCTTAAAAAAGACACCCAATTCAAGGGATGAGCCGGAACAAATTGTAAATCGTATCTTTAGGCATTTTGTTACAAGCAGCATGTCACAAAACAAATAATATCTACAGCATGCAAACGGTATCTCAAAGTCTTGTCACATTAAGAAATTTGAAAAAGTCCAAAAGAAACCTTAGAGATGCACCTTACTCTTCTTCACTGAAGACTCATCAGAAACGGTGTCAACGGAAGAGTGGCTGTCAATGTATGTTGCCATTTTCCCTGCAGCATATAAATAAATGAGGGATGGTTCAAACTTTTGCACAGTACTGTAAATGAAAAAAATCCCCAGTTACGTTTCTGTTGAAGCAAAATGACCACAGTGCAAACAAAAGTGTTATTCTGTATATTTATTGATAATAAGACCACTGATGGTGACTTAGTCGATAGTAGACGGCATGGTGCAGTTCTTCTTCGGGTGTCTAGTGACCCCATGTGTAAGCAGGATGGTATTACAATTTAGTATTTACAGGAAAATATCAGTTCAGAGAAAGGTAAAGTAAGTTTAAGGGTGCTGGAAAACATACATTCACTAAATAAATATACAGTTTCAAAAGCAACAAGCTTTGAAAAGCCACAACCAAATACTGACCAAAACCGAATAACAACAGGATCCACAGAGTCTAGACGCTCGCACTCTCTCGCTTACACGCACGCTCAAAGTTACAGAGATAGTCAGCTACAGAGGAACAAAGTCTCACACGCACACGCATACCGAAAGAGAGATAAAAAACCACTTGGTGAAAGTGTAAACTGAATGCCAACCGAACTCTAATAAATACACAGCTAAACTGCGCGTTACTCTCAACGAAACATCGGCCACGATTCTTTTTTTCAGTGCGGGGTCTTCCTATAAACTATTAAACAAATACAGCACAAAGTGTGGATTCAAAACTGTGACACAACATTTATACTGATTAGCATATTAGAATGAGAAACGGTATGTCATATAAATTACATTTCCGATACATATCTACAGCTGATGATGACGATGATTAAGCATGTTGCATGGCACCACACACAATACAGTAGATGAACACGTGTCTTCTTGCTAAATCTGGCATCCTTTGCCGTAGCAGACCGCTGACGTTAGCTCAAACCAGCAGAAAACAATTGGCGACCCTAATGATTCGACATGACACTAGCAAGCTGTAAAGCGCTGCTCTGCGAGCTCTTAACCACTAGAACGAAGCAAAAAGTAAGACGGGTCTCTTTAAAGCTAAAATCTGCCAGTAATTTCTACATTTTCTACATATAATAACACGAACACGAGTACTAAAACATCACTAAAGTGTCAGTATGCGTCATATAAGTGCTTGTTTCCCCTTGCAGACAACTTTCATCCTGTTTTCCATCTGTTCTCTATATCAGCAACACTCTAAATGTGCTTGCAGAGACTGTGTAAAAGTCAGGGCCTTTTTTCTGTATTTAATTCATATTCAGGTTTACAAGTATGACCCTCAAAAAACCCCAGCTGAAGCACATGTGGCCTTTGATTGCTCCTCAAAGGAAGCTGAAGAGCAGTAACCTTAACGATTACTAATTACTAGAGGTCTAATTCAGAGCCTGAAAAAACCCGGTCACACCAGTATTGAAGCAAAATCAGTACATTTAAATGAACTTGCAGTAGTGAAAAGATGTTTAGGTGACGTTTGCATGTTTTTCTGTTTTGGTTTTTTTAAATTTTAAACTGGATAGTCCAATTTTTTTCTTTAATATTTATTTTAACCCTCATCTACCAACCAAAAAATGTAGATACAGTTATCAGACAGCTTTCAATGGTATAATCTGTGTTTTGTAGAAACTGATTGAGTTAGCATCTACACTAATCTAAGGAGCTTGGAAAGACAAGCGTCTGGACTTCTTTAAGTTTCCTGGAAGACGTTTCACCTCTCATCCGAGAAGCTTCTTCACTTTTAAGAGCAACTAGTGAAGTCCTATGGGAATGTCCCCAAGAAGGTCATGGAACCTCTATTGATCCTCTACCTAATCACACGAGCCAAGGTGTGAAAACAGGTGTGGACCAAGGTTTCAGGTGAACCCACTGTGAAACCTAGCCCCACCCTATCATGTGATTTCCTGAGGTCAAAAAGCCCAGGATGTGAGTGGGCATTAAGGCGTCTGGGAAGGGATCTCAAAACTGGATTATAGACAGTTGGTGTCGTAAACCACCACCTCTGTTCAACGCTGGTTGTTCACAGTGGACATAGATGGCTTCCTTAAATCCTCTTTCAAACCGCCTGTCTTCTCTGTCCGACATGGGAACACAGGCATCCTTGAAAGAGTGTCCTTTTCTTTTAGATGCAGAGATGCTATCTACACTAATATGCTAATTGGCAATTGGTGTGACCAGGCCTTTTAGACTGACCTCAAAGGTGTGACTCGCTGAACGGACTGCATTTCATTCCATGTAAAACTAATGACAGACTGTAAAATGTGCGCAAAGTTGACTGTTATTTTGTAGTTTGGTATTTGTATCCCACACTAAAGTTTCCAAATACCATTAAACCTGTGCCATTCATATTTAAACTACCTAAATACATTATTTTAGACAAGAAAAATATATCATGCTTTGTCTTAAGGTTAAAAATAATCTTTCCCCTTCTTTTTCGGCTTCCTCACTTTTCATATAAACCTAAAACATACTCCTCAGTGCATGTAATCAATTCACAAAGTGTCACAACCAAAGGATACACAAGGATGAGCGACAGCAAAGTCAAATGCAACAACTGAATCTACCTAGTAAAAGGATTGCTCTCAAGCTTTAGCAAAGTCATTTAGTACAAACATGTGCAGTGTTTTTTTTAAGCATGCTGCAGCCAACTGAGAAACCAAGTTTGAGCCCGCTCATCTACCCGAGACCAACACCGCTGTCCACTCAAGACAACTCTGGTCTACCTGCTTGCCGTGGGCCGTCCTGATCTGAGATACGTGCCGGTGAGCAACTTCTACATCGAGCCGCGATGGAACGTGTGGTATAGAAAGCTGTGGTGCAAGTGAGTCATGGAATGGTGCTTTACAGTAAGATACATTAAGATATTACATTAAGATCACAGGCAGAGAGATGGAGGGACGTAAATTCCAATTCGGATGTTGGGTAGAGTTTCAGGAATTTACTCTGGTCGTGTGTCAAGAGTCTTCGTCTCTAATTCTCTTCGACTCCCTCTCTGAAAGATAAAGAAGAGTTCACGTTGTAGAATAGAGAGAACAACGTTTTTCTTTAAATTTACTTGGATAGGTGATCTTTGGTTTTTAATGGCTCCTACCTGCCACCTCACATCAGCTACACCATCTCATACTGATTGGCTGTGATGATCCTGGACAGACAGCAGGCCAGCAGCATGCCAATCAGCTGAAAGACAGAAAAATCGGCGCGTTGAGGATTTATTTATACACCAAACACCAAACGTGCACGCCGTCACCTGCAAAAACCTCAAGTCCTACCTGTGAGAACGCAATCCCAAACGTCACTCCTGCGATAATGGCCATGTTGGTCTCCATGAAAGAAGTGACCAACTCAAAGCAGCCCTGGAACACAGGGGGCAGGTTAGTCCGCAGAGTGTACGGGGACATGTTATATGAGCAAATCAGAGGCAAGAAGGGTATGTGGGAACGTATCTGAGGCAGGTGTTAGTATATGGAGAAGGCAGGGATTTGAAAAGGCACGTGAGGACGTCTGATGTAAACATAGCTACCTTCTAACCTGTGAGTTTTATCGACTGTCTGACAGCAGATAGATGAGAAGGAGGAAAGCAGAATACAAAAACTGACCTGGTGGTACACCTTGCTCGGGGCTACAGTCGCGTTGCGAAGGTCTTCGAGGTGGCAGTCAGAGGAGTTGAAGCAGCAGCTGGCAGGAATGCCATTTGAGGGATAATACACGCTCTCAATCCAACTCGTGTAGTTATAAACGCCACAGCAACGCAGCTGAAGAGAGGCGGAAACGGAGAAAGATCAGAATTATCCTTCAATAAATCCACATTAACGACGAGTCAAAAATACAGTTTCCTTTGTTCAACAATTTCCCACATCTTCTTATGTACATCAACCATTCACACCTACACCCACTTCAGTGTCACCAATTAACCTAGTAAGCATTTTTTGGACTGTGGGAGGAAGCCAGAATACCCACCCTGACACAGGAAGAACATACACACTGTAATGTTGTAAGACAATGGGTGTTAACCACCACACCACCACGCAGCGCAGTGTCATTTCGTTTTCAGCAAACGCTGCTTACAAAGGAGTGAGTTCAGCATCAGACCGACACACTTCAAACGCATGAGCCGTGTATGGCAGCTAAGCAACAGTGCCCATTGTTAATAGTCTTATGCCTGATTTAGACACTTTGTAAATCTTTCTAGAAAGATTTCTCGGTCTACAGGAAATGAATTTCTCACTGCATGACATCCACTAACTGGGGTGGCGACGGTTTGACCCTCGGTTCTTTGAAGCCAGGCAAATGTGGGTTGTGCTGTAAAGGGCTTCGAGTCATGGATCTGATTATAATGTGATGTGGCTTTTTGTACACAAACAGTGCTTAAAAAACAATTGTTTGATTGGCTTTGTTGGCAATAAGAAAAATAAAACGTGTACTGACATCTGTGAACCTTTAGCTTTAGTCGCGTGTTTTGATTTTCTGCTGCTGGATTCTTTAGCTGTTCATTCCTTCTTTATTAGCTTATGCTAAGACTATTTTTTTCATATCCTCTCTCTCTTTCTCATCCCATCTCTTGCTCCTTTCCTGCTCCAAACGCATCACATCAGCTGGCAGAGGCGTGTTCTTTCCACAGTTAAATCAATCTGATTTTGCCACAGTCCCTATGTGCGAGCCAATCATTTCCGTCCTGTCAAGATTTTTTAAAACTGTTATTTCCCCTGCTGCTGTCAGCTGTCATTGCAGTGTCAAATCAATGCAAGCCTCCTCTACCCTCTTTAACTCCACTGCCTGTGGGTCTCATGAGTAGTCCTACCCTACCCCCCAGAACTCCACAATCATCCTTAACCCTTTGCTCCACTGTCATAAGCATATGTAGACTCCAACGGTGGCGGTGGGGAAAAATACCACTTTAAAGTGACGATGTCTCATTTATTTAATCTTGAGGATGAGGGCTCACCTTGTGCTGCAAGTTATCGACGGCACGGCTCGCCTCATCCTCGGCATTGTAGTGCTTCACCGCTTCGGTGTACGTTCTGCGGAAGGTTCCCTTGATCTGCGGTTTAGGGGCGATCGTAAGCACAGGCATTAACAAGAGAAAGGCTGTTTACTGAGCTACAGTCTTAAAAAAGAAAGAAAATTGGTACATGCATACTGACCTCGTGGCGAAACACAAATCCAGAGATGCCCGCCACTAACTCAGCGAGGAAGACGAGTGACAGAAACATGGCATACTGCAGAGAAGGAAGGGAAGGAGGAGGGAGATTTGCATAGTTAGTGTGAAAACCCTCTGCTTTAGATGAATATCATTTGCCTATGGTTGTACTACTACACAACACACACACACACACACACACACACACACACACACACACACACACACACACACACACACACACACACACACACACACACACACACACACACTCCAACACATTTACTTGACTGTCATTAATGGAACAAAGTGCCCTGCAGCAACCCCTCTGTGGGATAGCGGTCAACCATTATTCCCTGTATAATGTGACCTGAAGCTAATTAATCAGCATCGACACCATTCACTGCAACATAACACCCCCTCCACCCTCCCCCTCCTCCTCCAACAGCCTCTCACCAGCTTCAGCATCCATGGGCTTCCTCTGCAGGTGGCGAAGCAGCCAAACAGGCCGAAAACAATGATGACTGTCCCGGTGCCGATGAGGACGTATGGGGCGTTGGTGGAGTTGTCGGCTATCAGAGAGATGTACGGGCCCAACATCAGCTTCCCCCATACTCCCACCGCCAGCAGGATAGCTCCTGTTATCTAAAGGGTGGAGGTTGTGAGCGAGACAGATGTTAAACAGAGAAGCACGGAGAACAAGAATGAAATTTGCGGAGCAGGCCTTTATTGCTGCACCTCTGCGATATTATGGTTTACAAAAAGTTGTGTTTTAGCGCCACGGCAACAGGGAGGAGGAGGAAGGGGATCAATACAGAACAAGAAAGGAGTGCAATTAGAGTAAGGAGGAGGAGACGGGAGACCGAAGACACACATTTATCTGGAGTACAGGATGGCGATCACCTGCTTTACACACACACACACACACACACACACACACACACACACACACACACACACACACACACACACACACACACACAGCAATACACAGAGGAAGAGAGAAAAGGAAAGAGGACAAATCAAAGAAGCTCTTTGATCCGAGGCGAGACGCTTCCTCCTGTTGCGCCTCTCTTAGCATTTCAAATGAAGGCTACGGATAAAAGAGCGTGTTGTACGAGGCAGCTGAAGCGGCGTGTGTCTCAGCTGGGTATGTCTTGCTGGCATCAGAAAGAGAGCGGGGTGTGGAACGGCTGCTGATGAGCTGACTCCAGCGAGGGCCAACTCATCATCCTAACCTCCTTTCTTCCAAGAGGAGGCTGTTCGCCGTCCTGCTGCCATGGCCCTCTGACTGGAGGGGGAGCAGCCTGTACAAAATGTCTCTGTGCAGCCTGAAACCTTTAAAGCTAATGAGAGAAATACACTCGGCTCTCTGCGGTTCCCTCTTAGCTATTAGTCACTGATGCAGAAGCGAAACAGAAATGATTAACAGCAATACGGAAACCGGGGCTGCCTGTAAATTCAGAAAAGCCTCCGCAGGTTAATGGTGGTGTTAACAACATTTACACTTTGCCCCCTTGGCAGGGTGCACACACAATGCCTCGACAAAGGTCTTTCACCGTGACTAATAGCCAGCCTGTGCTTTGACTGAGCTGCTTTGTTCTGACTTGTTTGTTTGCAGGTTTTGAGCAAACCTTAGGCGTCCTTTTGACCTGTAGCTTCAGAATATAATAATAAAATGCAGTTGCGGAGTAAAATGGCTCAACGTAATTGTTGCTCATGCAAAAATGCGCTTATGAATTTTCCTATCAGCATCATGGCACGCCCAGACAATGAGGTCAGCTACGGCCTACGGAGAGGCAAAGCACTTTAACTGAACTAGCGCTGTATCTTCAAATTCCTTGTTTGAGGCTGTAAAAATAATTTGCATGAGTGATTCATCCAATAACCCCTGGGACAGACTGCCGACCTGTCCAGGGTGTACCCCGCCTCTCGCACCGTGACAGCTGGGATAGACTCCACGCATCCACGACCCTGAATGGGATAAGTGTGAAAAAAATGGACGGCTGGATGGTTCTACCCATTATGTGTTCGATGCATCATGCAGCAGCATTGGGTCTGACAATGACTATTTCAGCACTTTACTCCGTGCATGCACATAAGTTGACTTGTGCTGTCTTTAAATCATTTGCACTGTAACAACACACAAAGCACTACAAATTGACATATTGTAACTTTAAAGTTGATCTCAGTACAAACATGAGGCAAGAACTGATGAATGATTAATTCAGTTTCTCGCTCTGTTTTGGTCTCTATCAAATAGCTGTCTTGTTATCTGCTCTACAATATTAACCACTGAGCTGCATAATTTATCTGACCCCAGTTTGATGGCGAGCATGCAGTGAAATGTAGCTCAATCACAGCTTTTTTGGCTGATACCAGTCTCACAGATTTGGAAAGAAGGTTGTTGAAAGCAGTGAGACTAAACCAAACTGTTAAAGTCACAAAACAAAAAGCTAAAAGACGCTAAAGAGCTGCAGAATCTCTGTGGCTTCATCACTACAACTCATATTATATACACTCATCCAATTATTAGTAATAGAGTAATGCTCATTATATGTATAATCAGGTGTAAGTAGGCAAGGAAAAAGACTTTTGGCAGCAGAAGCCTTCTGGTTTCCATCTGTGTGTGCTTATGGTTCTATTGACTATATTATGTAAACTAATTATGTTCGAGCAGGCTTGCAGGTAAACAGTCCATGTGGAGAGCAAAAGCAGGATGGCATTTGACAACTATGATCTTTTTTTTTTTTTGAAATACCTTAAAACAGAAATCTTTTACAGTCATTTAATCTTGACTAAATAATAAAATTCAACACATTTTTAGGCAACTTTCTGTGACATATGCATGGCTGTCTGTCGCCCTTATGAACTTGAATTGAACACTCTACAAATGAGAGACTTCAGAGCAGGGATTTCAAACTCATTTTTAATTGTACAGCCCACTTTGACTTTAAGTGGACCGGACAAGTGAAACTATATTATTATTATTATTCTTTGTTTTTCTTGATTGATGAACATTTTCTTCTTTTTCTTAACAGAAATCTCTATAATAGACAGTGAAAAACAGTCATTTAACTGTTTATCTATTACTTCGCTGCTTTGGTGCCTTATGAATGGCTGTGGAGGAGGTCTTTATCAGAGGAACAAGCGGTAAAACTTGTCATTTTTGTAAAGTACAAAAATTTATGTTCGACATCATATTTTCAGTCATCCAGTGGACCAGATTGGAGTCTTTGCGTGGCCGATTCTGGGCCCTGGGCCGTATGTTTGACGCGCCTGCTTTAGACCATCAGCAAAAAAATGATCGATTCGCCTACCTCTGTAATGCGATAATAATCGACGCAATTACATTTTGTTGAGAGACTGTTTTCGGACACTTTATAGATGGACGCTTCAAATTAAATAATTGACAAAGAAATGCACTTCATCACTTCACTGATGCAAAAATCATTTTAAAAATCCAATAGTGCCATAAAGCAGCTGTGGACAGTGATTTGCAACATTACCCCCTGAAAGCCAATACAGTGGAGAGAACATTTCTGGTTCATAAAATCTATTTTTTTCCCCTCCGCACTCTCAATTTAAATCTATACTGGAAAACCAGAGGACACTGAAAGCATTCAGATAACACAATGTGATATAAAGAAAGATATATGGGCTTCGAAATGTGGAAAGGAGAAAAAAAGCAGCATTTTTAAGAGGCTCCACAGATGCAAAAGTTTAAACACTATGACTAAATGGGACAGGCCTGCTATTATACTGTCATAATAGCAGACCTAATAAAAGAAGGTACAAAGTGTTGGCTAAACTGATTCAACTTAACATATGTAAGCAAGCTGTTTTTTTCAGTTCCCTGCTCAGCTGAACTGAAGGACTGCGGGCTGATGATTAGATTCTTTAGTAATGACAGCTACTCTTTCTATTAACAGTGAATCTAATAGCCAGAGCAGACTGTCATTCCGGAGAACAGTCCTCTTGATGACGATCTACTCACTGTTTATGGCCATCAGCGACAAAATGTCTCTCCTCAAAAGAGCCGCTGCCGCTGCATACCAATAAATGATCATCTTGTCACTGCTAAAGTGCTAATTTTAAAGTCAACTGGGAAATCAAGTCAGAGAAGCATGGGGCAAAATCGTCTCGACTTCACTTCTGCTGCTGAATTTCAAACACCTCTGCCTCCTCCTCCTTCTCCACCCCCCTCCACCCACCCACCCTCGGGTGTTTTGTTTGAAATTCAATGCCCGACTGGCCACCCTGGTTCCAGCACAGAGTTTAAAACAGGTCACCCTCCTCTCTCTTCCCTCCTCCTCCTCCCTTCATCGGCCTCATAAAGAAACAGAAGGTGCAATGACAAAATATATGACTCCACCACCTGCTCTGCGTTCCCCAGCCCAGTATGTGCACACCCATGTATGTGTGTTCTTCCCAATTATGACATTATTTGCCACGAGAAACCCATAGAAACACTTCTTCTGCACTAAATGCGGTGCCAGCGCTCTCTCCGAGCTCTGCCCTAAGGGGCTGAGGACACCCAGTGAGCCGCGAGACTCTTCTGCACTTTTGGCGCACGAAGCATGAAACCTGAAGCTGTTGATGTAAGGGAGTGCTAAAAGACCATCCAATCCAGACTAAATATAAAAGTTCACACGCGTGACACCGGTGCATGTCTACAATGTAGGAAGACACAGCACAACTCTTCTATTCAAGAGTTTTTCGACTACAGATCCTAACTCGAAGGGCTGATCTCAGCTTTAACGACGTTCTACAAAGTTAGGGTTAATTCAGTTAGGATTTATTCAGGTTTTGCTCAAAGGAAAGTATTGAAGCTTTTGGGTTTTCTTTTTTAGCTTTCTAGGGTGAATGTTCAGGGTGAGTGCAGAGGGGAGCTTTTAGATCATTTCCCCCTGGCTATATCTGGCTGCTACCAAAAAGACAGACGGGAATAAGTCTGTAATGCGCAATTATGGCTAAAAAAGATCAGTCACACAGTACTGTGTTCAGTGCTGCCTTATGTTTGTACTGTTCCCTGCATGATCATATTTGAAGACTGGGCTGATAATCAAAAGGTAAACAGAGGAAAATCCAAAGCACTGCAAATCAAACAGAGATAGCATTTCACTCCTCACTTCACGGATTAATCGCAAACGAATTTATCTCAAAATTTGGTTTTAGCGATTCCTTGAGTGATCTGCCGTTTCAAATCCTCGGGAAAAGTAGTATAAGGAGTGTTAAATACAACTGAGCAGAATCAATTTTTTTTGTATTATTTTCGAATCGGAAAAAGAATTTGCAGCTTAACACCCTAGTGAAAAAAGAGCTGGCAGAAATATTGATTGTGCACTACAAATTTAAGGCTTTTGTAGCGCTGTGTTGGTTTGCATAATTTGTATTTGCGCTTTCATTATTAAGCGTGTAAAATATTCAAACAACTCTAACAAGCTTGAATTTGGTATGACAACCTTTATGCTTCAACACAGCCTGACCCCTCTTAGATATGTTTTCTTGTTATTTCTTGTTGAGGCCCGGGCTCTGGGGAGGCCCATCCATGACAAGATCTCTAACAACACTGGCGAAAAAGCCACCCCAAACCACGACAGAGCCTCCGCTGAGTTTTACAGATGGCTGTAGACACTCATTGTTTTGTACATATTGTCCATGATCTTAACCAAAAATTTCACATTTTTATTTATTGTTCTATAAGATGTGTTGCCACTGATTTTTAGTCTAGTTCCTGACAGCCTTTTAGGCATTTTTCATGGATTCATTAATAAATAAATGGTAATAAATCAAGTGCTTTAACAAAGTGAGTTAGGTGCCTTTTATTATAGTTGAATGACTCATTGGCAGTGTTGGGACTAACGCGTTATTAAGTAACGCGTTACAGTAACTACGTTATTATTGTGGTAATGAGCACGGTAACTAGTTATTATGCCAAAACCAGGAACGCGTTACTCGTTACTGGGATTTAGATAGGGTCGTTATTCGTTACTTCGTGTGGTGGCTATCACGGAGCTTCCACAGATTCAATAACATTAGCAAGTGGTGGAGGCCAGCAGGTGGATGAGGGAAAGGGGAGGCAAGAGGAGAGACCCGAAGCGACTGCCGGTCCGAGTGTCAGGTGAACTGAACTTCAGGTAAGAAGTTATGACCTGTAGTCCATCTGGGTCAGACATAAACCAAGTTTATTTTCGTTGTGCTGACTTTTTCCTACTGGGTACTAGCTAGCATGAGGGAGTTTCTATACAGCTGGGTGGGTGCTATGATGTTACTGATGTTGAACTTTGTTTTGTTCATAAGGTTAAATATTAGAGTTGCCAACCGTCCCCTAAAAACGGAATCATCTCATATTCAGAGAAAATATTACGCGTTTCATATTGAGGTGAAAAGGAACGCGATTTGTCCCGGACTTCAGCTACAATGAAAAAGATACAAAGGTGGAGTTATTCTGTGTCTTTGCTGCACAGCTGCCTCTTCTCCTCTCACCCTCCCTCTCCTGTTTCTACTTCAATCATTAAACTGATCAATGATCAGCTGATCGACTTTTCTCTCTTGTTTGTTTATCGCCCACAGAAAGGCGAAACCAGCGGATGTCGCGGTAAACAACAGCAGCACGTTTAAGCTTGATCAGCTGATGTTAGAATTTAATTAATATTAATTTCTAGTATCAGCTGATGTTTGCTGGAGCCACAGCTGTAAACCTGCTGGTCATGATGTCGGTTTGAATATGTGATGAGAGGGAAACATGAAGATGAAACCAAGAGATGTCCTTACTGAATCATCAGAGCTGTGATGGAGAAACAGGTTTACCTTTTAGGTGACATGAATGAGTTGAAGGGAAGTTATGAACTGTTTCTGAGAGACAAATAACACCAGGATCCTTTTTTCATGTAGCTGACAGCTGGTAACTGTGCAGGGGCGGGTCTAGCAAAGTCTTACCAGGGGGCCATGTAGGGCGTTAACAGGGAAAGGGGGGCACAAAGAAATACTTTCTTATTCTCATTTAAAATGTCTCGCTTTTAAAAAATAATTATCTGAGTCTTACAACAAACGATTGATAGATTGATACATTGATACATTGATACATATATACCATGAAAACAGTGTACATCACTGTCACAACAGTGTTTGTTTTCATTCAAAGGCTTTATGATTTTTCCTATGTCCTGGGCCGATTTTTTGTCCCAGTCCAGCCCTGTATGCAGCTCATCTGCAGTCTGGTGTTGCCTACATCTTCCTATTCAGAAGGCAGAATTTCCGAGTTCTGAGTACAATCGAAAGCACCACGACTGCAGTTTTTGTGTTGGATGTAAAAAGCGCACATGACGCTGTGACGTAGGCTAGAATCATAGCGGCGGTCAACAACGGTCCAGGCGTGGGATTTCTCTCGTGGAAATGTGCACATTATCTTTTCCTTTCTATTGGTAGGTGGCACAGTGCACTTGTGGCAAGTAAGCAAGCTAGAAGACTGGCAAAGTTATGGAAGAAACACATTAACAAGAGAATTCTGAGTAAAACCAAAGTTACTTTCCCTAGTAACTAGTTACTCTGAAAGTAACGAGTAACTTGAAGTAACTGAGTTACTTTTGAGAGAAGTAACTAGTAATGTAACTAAGTTACTAATTTAAAGTAACTTACCCAACACTGCTCATTGGTAATTATTTTGTGGCTTAACAAACAAAAATATTCCTCTGAAAATGGTCAGGTGCATGGGCTGGCAGCCAGTGTCCAATGACAAACTCTGAAAGACCTTCAGGAAGTCATTTTTAAAAAAATGACAAGAAGGTCTGGCTGCTCAGAAAAAAAAAGAAGAAAGATATAAGAGATGGCTCAAGACTTTTGCACAGCACTGTATCATACAACACAACAGCACAAACCCAAAGGACAACCCTAAAATTACAACTCTTCTGCATAGCCAGCAACTGAAATTGGAAAAATAAAAAAACCCTAAAACAATTATGTAGTCTATATATTATTGACTGATGTATATTGAAACACATTTGAATGATATTTCAATATAAATTAAATATCTTGTTCTGTCTTCTTCGGTGGGAGGATTTAATGAATTTCCCTCTTTATGTTATATTAAACTGAATATTTTGAGTTTATGGACTGTTGGGCAGACAAAAAATACTCTTTTTCTAAGTGTTTGCTACATAAAACAATAATTTGGAGTAATTGCTTATTGCATCACCGCTTTCAGCAAAGTGCTGGATATTTACATCCTTTCACAACCACAACAAAACAGGGAGTCAACAAAACTAATAAGCAGTATCTGCATTAACGTCACATTTAAAGCTAACAGGTATTTTACTGCTAACAGGAACGCTGTATCTCAATATGACACTGCCACTGTGTATTTACAATCCACTATTTCAGATAGAAATACTATCCTGTTGACTACACCGCACTTATATTTGTTATGCAGCTCTACAGATTATGATTTAAAAGCTGACAAAGCGCATATAAAACACACACACAACAGTTTTTATGTGGTTAGTTAAACCACACAAATCTACATTTAAATGAGTGGAATTAGTTCTGCTGCTTCAAACAGCAACACTGAAATACAGCAATAATTATGAAGTAGCGGTAAAACAATGTGAGGCTGACAGAGCTTACAGACCTTTTACTTTTCTAAGCTCATTTTTGCTCTGCAGTTGAGTATTTCACAGCGCTACATAATGCCAAAATATCTCATCACAAGCAAGACTCCTACATTGTAAAAAATAGGGATAAGGACAAGAATCGATACAGCATAGTACAGAGACACAAAATAAATAAATAAATTAAAACACTATGAAGAAGAAGACTCGTCTCATCTGACAGGAGGCAATCTTTCTGCAGGCAGTCGCAGTCTGACTCAGACTGACTGCATTTAATCTCAAATTGCTGTCTAATTTATAAATGCAGACAGGTTGCCAACATGCTACCATCAGTCTGAATGACTCTTTATCAATTAGTGCAGTTTCGACACAACTTGGTGCCCCTGGTTGTATCCTGGTTACATTCCTGTAGAACAGAAAGGTTGGTGAGCACAAATATAATAGTTAAATGTGGGTTTATGTCTATGCAGACAGCAAAGGATGTGTGATTTTTGATCATTTATCACCGATAAACGCTGTATTATCAGAAACAGATTGCATGTAATTGCTAACTTGAGCCCCTGATGCTGTCTTACAACATTTATTCCAGGTTTTAGTCAGAGTGTTGACAATATCATTTTGAAGACAAAAAGAAGTGAGATAACGTTATCTTATTGGATAAAACAGATCCTGAGTGTTTAACTTTGAGGACCTTATTTGCGATCGTAAAATCGCAATATTTAATATCATAAACCCTAAATCAACCCTTAGTTATTCTCTAACGGACTTATACTGCTGGGGATTTCCATGATGCACTGAGTGTTTGTCTTTCTCTCACCGAGTGTTTATGCACCACTCTGCAATTAATTATGAGATATTATTAATCTCTGGCTATCTTCCACAGCACGTCCTCTGTCTTGTCTCCCTACCCTCACCCCCAACTGGTCGTGGCAGATGGCTGCTCCACTCTGAGGCTGGTTATGGTGGAGGGGTTCTTCTTGTTAAAAGGGAGTTTTTCCTTCCCACTGTTGCCAAATCTCTTGCTCACAGAGGGGCGTCTGATTGTTGGGGATTTCGCTGTATTACTGTAGGGCCTTTACCTTTACATAAATAAAATGAACATCACAAAATGTAAAAAATAATTTTTTAAAAATCGCAATATGGTAGAGTGAAGTGTTGCGACGATAATATAGCGGGATGTCTGGTGAGCGCCACCTTTAGTAATAAGTAATTAGTACACAATGACTCGTTTTAAATTTGATGCCTTCACGCATTAATATGAATCAGCTAATCGCATATTTTTGGTCGTTTATTCATAATTTGTAGTCCTTTATGTAACGTTTGAGTCTGGAGCGCAACAGAGTAGCATCATGTGCACTTGTTTCTGACGATGAAGTAAAAATAAATTCCACCACTGAGGCTACACCGACGGTGCGAGGGCCCTTTAAGAATCTATACCAGCGACCCCGAAACCTATAGTATGTGGCCGGGGAAAATGGGCTCTAACCAGGGCCTCATTGCACAGACCAGGCCCTTAACGCCGGAGTTAAACCATCGCAGTGATGTTAACATCATCCACCTCGCTAACTGATACCAACCATGATGCTATATGTGATATAAGCTACGCACTGACGCCCAGCAGCCAAAACGGGCTGTGTGTAACCTTAACCCCCGTTACATAGCCCGCTAGTAGATAACAAATGTCCCACAGACGCCGAAATAGGCGGCTTTATTTCACCTGTGTGGATTAATATCAAAATTGAGCGTTTATTCAAACGACGGAATGGATCCGTCGATGATGCTGGCACTGTCCACTCCTTCATCGCGCACAACAAAAACAGAGCAGCGGCGGATTGAGATGGACTGACATCTTCCTCCGCAGGGTATTTCTTTTGTGTTTAAGAGGATAGAAAAAGGCTACCTACCCAAAATACGAACGAGTACACGATGAGGAGAGTTTTAAGGCAGGTGATGACCGGTTTGGTCTCCATTGTGGATCTACGCTGGACCCGCTGTGGTAAAAATTAACGGGAGCAGAAAAAAACAGAAACGTCTCCTGCGAGCTGTCGCGTTGCGCCCCTGCTCTGATGCAGCCGCACGGCGTCACTAGACCTGCTCACAGCTCTCAAATCATGATCACTGCTCTTTTTTTCATTTAGCATCAAACAGCAGCATCGATTACTGCATGACGCCAACAGTTTTTAATAATGCTGAATTTCCTCAGTGGCGGAAGAAAAATATAGATCCTCGGGGGTGACTCCAGTAAAAGCTTCTTAAAGTGAGTGAAAATAACAAATACTCCATTACCAGTCAAAATTTACACTCCAAAGGTTATTCAGGTAAAGTGAGTACCATGCATTGGTGTGTTGTTAAGTTTGCTGACTTACAAAGAAATGAACAGTCTCTAATTTTTATGGAGAGACAGAATATCAACCAGAAATTCCAGAAAAAAAGAAACCACATTATACAAAAGTTAGAAATTGATTTGTATTTAATCCCCGAGCAAAACATGACTTAGTACTTGGTGGAAAAACTCTTGTTGCTAAGTACAGTAGTAAGATGTTTATTGTAGTAGCTGATCACCAAGTTTGCACGTGTCTCAGTAAGGATTTTGTCTCACTCCCCAATTAAGGAAACTCTAAATCCTTTAGGTTTCTTGACTGCTGCTTGGCAACTTAAAGCTTCAGCCCCCTCCATAGATTTTCTGTAGGATAGTGGTCTGGAGACTGGAGACAAGTTCTCTTTCCCTTGCTGGAAGAACCATGACCCATCTTTAGTGTTCTGGATGAAGGAAGGGAGTTTTTGTCCAATATTTTATGGTACATGGCCCCATCCAGTGTGTTGGGGACCCTGTACCCTTAACAGAAAAAATAGCCCCAAAGTCCCAAACACAGCAGGCACATTTAATGCCTAAGAGATCGATTTTAGTTTCATCCGACCACAACACTTTCTCCCAAGCCTTGTCTAAATCACTCAGCTGTTCACTGGAACCTTGCGGTTGCTGCAAGATTTCAATCCATTATGCTGTAGTGCATTACCAATGGTGTTCCTGGTGACTGTGGTTCCAGCTACCTTCAGATCATTAACAAACTCCTCCAGTGTAGTTTTCAGGTGATCTGGCACTCTTTTAATAAGGCAAGATTTTGCATGGAGCTCTAGACCAAGCGAGATTGATAGTTTTAGATCTCTTCCATTTCCAAATAATCACACCAATAGTTGTTACCTTCTCACCAAGTTTCTTGATGATGGTCCTGTAGCAAATTCGAGCCTTGCACAGCTCTACAATCCTGTCACTAACATCCTTTGACAGCTCTTTGGCCATGCTCGTGGTGGAGAAAAATTGAGATAGAATAAGACAGAATAATACAAAATGTGAGTACAAAAGTACTCATGTTTTGCACTCAAAAGTGCAAAAAATTCCTAGAAGCTTAAATAAAAAATGTTGGTATATTATAATTACAACTGAAAATGTAAAAGTTCCTAGAACCCTTAGATTTTTTTTTTTTTTTTTTTTGGCCTGTCCCGTTTGGCTCTTTTGCCATCAGAATTGTTGTCTAAAGGCAAAGAAAGATGCCCAACGGATTTACTTTACCAAACTGACCATCCCAGCCTTGCCGTAATGGTCCATTTGATTCACCTTTTATTGTTTATTTTATTTTCACTTACTGAATACGGGACAGACTTGACTGGGGGAAAGAAGGGGAGAAAGAAAGAGGGAAAGAGAAACAGCTGAGAAGAGGGACGGGGGAGAAGGGCAAAAGACAAAAACCAACAGAACGGGCAGAGAAAAAAAAATGCATATATCAATCACCTGGATCACCTGCTGAGAAAGAAAAAAGAAAGCAAGCAGAAGAGAACAAGAGTAATAGAATAAACAACATCACAATGATATATGGGAATATGACAGTAAATACTAAATGTTAAACATTATTGTGCAGCACATAAGATCAACAGAACACAGTGTGCTTTGAGGTAGGAGCCAAAAAGGGTGTAGTTTGTGGGTGTGATCACCAGTGTGTACACCTGTGAGCATGGACGCGCTTGTTTTTTTTTTTTTTTTTTTTAAAAGGTTCCTTCATGTAATAATCTGCTAGAGGGTGTGGGGGGGCCACAGCCCCGTCCTCCAGGGCGTGAAGCAGGTGTGGAGGAGATCAAAACTCCAGACATCCAGAGGCCCCCAGAACACAAGAGACCAAGGAAGACCAACAGAGGGGCAGCTGCGCCACTGTCCCGGAAAGAGCTGAGGAGAGTCCCAGATGAGGGCTCACTCAGCAGCCGCGGAGCAGAAGCCAGGGGGAGTTGCAGTGACGCGCCCGTGAGCTCCGCCGGCAGCCAGCTGGACGCCCATCCCCGGACACAAAGAACCACCAACGCACCGATGTCTGAGGGAGTCCGCCACTGGCAGGGGAAGTGGTGGTAGGGGGAGATAGGCCTCCAAACCTTGGAGGGCCTGAGATGTCCCCAGAGAGGTGGCGCCTGACACCCAACCTGACATATAGACACAGACATACAGGCACACACAGATACAAACATCCATTCCCACCCTCATGCTCTCATATGCACTTACTCCACACTCAACCAACGTGGAGACAGACATAAAGAGACGTTGTACACACGATCACACTCCCCAAGCGTACTCTACAAACCGGGTCTAGGTGCCCTTGCCCCTGGAGGGGGGAACTGCACCCAGACCCAGGTGGTGTTTCCCTTTTCGCAGCAGCAGGAAGGCTCCACACTCCAGACCGCAGTCGGACGGCCAACTCCTCCTCCTCCTAGCCCCCCTGCTCCAGCAGGTCGCAGAGAATGGGGGTGAGAGAAGACTCCAAACCTCCCTCCACCCGCTCATTGTAATGTTGATGCATGTGTGTTCTAAGGTGCATTTAAAACCCAGGAGGGCTTGGAGCTACCTGCCAGAGAGCAGCAGGTAAGCGCATGGTCCCTCCTGCTAGCCCTCAATGTCTACGTGTATTTAAAATTGAGAGGTGGGCAACGATGCCAGGGGTGGGGTGTACACCCTGATGGTACTTTGGACTCCGTGCATCGTGCCCACCCCCAAGATCCTATATGTATGTGTAATGAGAGTGTGAGTAATGTGAATGTCTAAGTTGTGGGATAAAATTGAGGCAGAGGCAGCCAGAAGGGGACAGAGGGGGGGGGGGGGGGGTAGCCTCCTCTGCACCCTGGTGACATACCCCTACTCCAAGGCCCTGCATGTGTGGGTGGTTGTGGTGGAGCGGGAAGAGGGAGGCAGCTGGAGATGGGGAGGGAAGGAAGGGAGGGGCAAGTGACCCCTCCCTGGGGCCAGCTCCCCCGCTGACCCCAGTAGGCACCCCCATACTCCGCGACCCGCCAGGGAAAGGGGGCCCAGGCCCATCCAGACCGGGCCCAGTGCAGCAGCGCCGCCCGGCCCCACAGAGCCCGGGACAGTCCACCCAACCCCACCACAGAGAAAACTGCACCCACCCCACCATCCACTCATCTTCCAGACTACATAAGACAATAAACACCCAGGCTGAGATCTTCCTCCACCTCTCCTGTATCTCCCCCTCCTGCAGAGGCAGCTCCTGAGGAGAGGAAAGCTCCTGCAAGATGTGACAATCTCCCCCACCAGTTGAAGAGCCCCCCAGGTGGCTCGACGCACCGGCGGCACCCTGCTCCAGGGCTGGGCCCCCATGCACCCACCCGCCCACAACCCCGGCAACACACCAACCAGGACCCAAGCCCCCGAGGCCCGGTCCGGGTCCCAGCCCAGAGACGGAGCGCCCCCAGAACCTCACGCCCATCCCGGACCCACCCAGGGGCAGCCAGGCTACCAGGTCAGTAACCCACGTCCATCAGCACAGACCCTCCCCTAGCCCCGCTGCACGCAGCCGCGAGGAAACAGTCACCGGAGAGCCAACAGAGCCCCTAACCGGACATGACCGCTACCCCGGGTTGAGCCCCCCAAGGAAGATGCCTCCGGGGAACCCCCCGACGCCCTAAGCCTGTCCCTACCCCCACACCAATCACAACAGTGAAGGCGGGACCAAACTATGACCCCCCACCCCCACTAGGTGATGGAGCTGATCAAAGGAGCCCAGAGCAATTGATCTGATGTGGTGGCAGAGGCTGTATCAAGACTAATGTAATCTAATAGATAATTTCTATATTGGTTAGAATTAAGATTATTTTTATTTTTCCAGTTCATGAGGACTGTTTTCTTGGCTATGCATAGGGCAGTGAAAACCATATGGGCGATATTCTTTTCTGAAGTGACATTATCTAAGCTGCCCAACAAACACACTAAGGGGGAAGTTGGAATGTTACATTTCAGACACTTCGATAAGTCTTCACATATCTCGCACCAAAACTTCTGAACTGGTGGACAGAACCAAAGAGCGTGGATATAATTGTCCGGTGAATTGGTTTGGCAGTGTGAGCAGTTGTTGGTAGACGTAAAGCCCATCTTGAACATCCGATGACCTGTATAGTGCACTCTATGTAATATTTTGTATTGAATTAATTGAAGACTGGGATTTCTAATTAGATGAAAGGTTTTTAAGCAAATCTGAGACCAGAAGTTTAGGTCTAAGTTAACTGATAAATCCGCTTCCCATTTTGCAATAGGAAGTGATATTGATTCATCTGTTTTAGAAAGCATTCTGTATATTTTGGATAGTAATTTGGGGGGTTTAAGAGTAAGAAATTGAACCACACTTGGTGGTGTTTGTAGTTCAACTTGACCCGGTTTAAATTTCTTTTTTACTATGGATTTAATTTGTTGATATTCTAAAAATCTTTTCTTGTTGATCCCATATTGTGTAACTAGTCCGTCAAATGAAATAAATTCTGTTCCTTCTAGTATATGTTCTAAATATTTGATTCCTTTATCACTCCAATCTGAAAAGTTTATCATATTATTGTTTTGTAATATGTCAGGGTTGTTCCAGATAGGTGTACGTTTGCATGGGATTAATGAAGACGCCGTCAATTTTAGAAACTCCCACCATGCTGTCAGAGAAGAGCTGATGTTGATGCTTTTAAAGCATTCATGTCGTTGGATGTTTGAGCTGATAAATGGTAGGTCTGAGATCTCTAGATTATTGCAGAGTGCTTGTTCTACATCTAGCCAAGGTTCATCTAAGAGGGTGTGTTTTAGCCATCCTGAGATAAACTGAAGCCTGTTGGCTAAGAAGTAGTGCTGAAAGTTAGGCAGTTCTAGTCCTCCTTTATCCTTGGTCTTTTGTAGTGTTTTTAAGCTTATACGTGGGGGTTTATTTTTCCAAAGGAATTTGGACATACATGAATCTAGAGATCTGAACCAATCTTGTGGCGGTTTAGTTGGGATCATTGAGAATAAATAATTTATTTTTGGTAAGACCATCATTTTTATAGCGGCAACCCTTCCCATGAGTGATATGGGTAGAGATTTCCATCTAGCCAGATCATCTTCTACCTTCTTTAAAAGTGGGATATGGTTTAATTTAGTTAGATCTGCAAGCTTGGGAGAAACATTAATACCTAAATATTTTATATTTCCCGATTGCAGTGGTGTAGAAGAGGAATTATGGAAGGAGCAATTAATCGGTAGGACTGTAGATTTTGACCAGTTAATTGAGTAATCTGATATTCTTGCAAAAGAGTTTATCAATTCAATCACCCCAGAGATATTGGTTTGTGAATTTTGGAGAAAGAGTAACACATCATCCGCATAAAGGCTGATTTTATGTTCCACGTTCTTGCATTTTATGCCCTTAATTACTGAATTCTGTCTAATTGCTGCTGCTAGTGGTTCAATAAAAATTGCAAATAGTGAAGGGGAGAGTGGGCATCCCTGCCTGGTGCCCCTCAAGAGACAGAAGCTGGAGGATGTCTGGTCATTTGTTCTAACACAAGCTGTTGGGGAATTATATAATATTTTTAACCAGTTTATGAAAGAGGATCCAAAACCAAATTTGTGTAAAGTTGCAAATAGAAATTTCCAGTTAACTCTGTCAAATGCTTTTTCTGCGTCTAAAGAGAATATTGTAGTTTCTAGGTTTTTACTGTATGAGTAGTCTATCAAATTAAGTAATCTACGTGTATTTGTTGATGAGTGCCTACCTTTTATGAAACCAGTTTGGTCAGGATGAATTAAGAGGGGGGTTATTTTCTCCAGTCTCTTTGAGAGAGCTTTGCAGATTATTTTAAGGTCTACATTTATAAGGGATATTGGACGATAGCTTGAGGGATATACAGGGTCTTTGCCTGGTTTTAGCAGGAGATTAATGTTTGCAGAATTCATATTTGATGGAAGTCTGCCCTTTTCTTTAATTTCCAACAACGTTCTGTAGAAAACTGGTGCTAGAATCGACCAGAATTCTTTGTAAAATTCTGCAGGAAAGCCATCTGGACCTGGAGCCTTATTATTGTGCATACTTATCAGGGCTTCCTGGAGTTCACCTGGTGTCAGTGGTGAATCCAGTGCCATTGCTTGAGTGTCCAATAATTTTGGAAGAGTTATGTTGTCCAAAAACTGATCAATTTCTTTTTTAGATGGGTTTATTTGTGGTGAATACAACGTTTTATAGAAATCCCTGAAAATGTTGTTTATTTGTATCGGATCATATATTGTGTTCCCAGATAAATCTTGAACAGCAAATATAGTTGTTTTTTCTTTATTTATTTTTAGCTGGTTTGCTAGAAATTGACCGGATTTATTACCATGTTCATAATTTTGTAGGCGTAGTCTTTGTACTAAGAATTTTGTTTTTTTATCAATTATCTCATTTAATTCTAGTTTTGTTTTGCGTATTTTGTTCAATGTTTCCTGATCTTGGTCGCACGCGTAGGCTTCTTCTAGTGATTTGATGTTTTTTTCTAATTCCTGAATATTTTTGTTTTCTTTTTTCTTTTTATGTGATGAGAAAGAAATTATTTTACCTCTCATCACAGCTTTCCCTGCTTCCCATAGAACAGAAGCTGATGTTTCGGGAGTGTCATTATAGTTCAAATATGAAGTCCACTCTTTTTTAAAATATTTAATAAAGTCTTCATCTTTAAGTAGTGATATTTTTCTTGGCGTAGTATTATTCTTGTGCATTAGTGTTAAAGATACAGGACCATGATCGCTGACAGCTATAGGGTGAATCTCAGTGTCTGAAATGTCGTTCAGCAGTGAGCTGCTGACCAAAAAATAATCCAGACGAGAGTAGGAGTGATGGACATGTGAGAAAAAAGTATATTCCTTACTGGTGGGGTGAAGGGAGCGCCATGCATCGCAAAGACCAAAGTCGCTCCTATACTGTTTGATTATATTTGTGGACTGCCAATTACGCTGAGTTCCCGCTGTATTGAGCCTATCCATGTCTTCATTTAGTCCAAGGTTGAGGTCACCTCCAAGAACAAGTGTGCCATCTAAGTGTTCAGAGAGTGCACTGAAAAAACCGTGAAAGAATGAGGGATCATCAACATTTGGACCATATACACTTGCAATACATAGCTTTTTATCACGTATAGATAGTTTAATGATTAAGAATCTGCCCTCTGGATCTATAACTGTATTGAGTACTGTGAAATTAATATTTTTATGTATTAAAATTGCTGCTCCCCTTTGTCTAGAATTATAACAAGCTGAGAACACATTAGGAAACTCAGGTGTTTTAAGTTCATTCGAACCTCTAAGAGGTCTGTGGGTCTCTTGTAATAGGACAACATCTGCCTGTAGTTTTTTGAGTTGGTTAAATATTTTTAACCTCTTTTCTCTGGAGCCAGCTCCATTTATATTCCATGTAATGAACCTCAGTGTACCCATAGATGTTTGTGTATAACTAGGGATGTATGCTGTGTGCGTTGCTTAGACAGGTGGAGAGAATACGTCACTTGTTCATAAATAAAGAGAAGGAGAGAGAGAAAAAATGTGTGGCGAGATGCTCCCTGAGTCTGACTTTGTGTATGCATAGTTACTAATATGAGTAGGCTTGGCTTAAGTGTGTGTGTATCTTATATGACTGTGTGCGCTGTCTGACTGATGTAAATGTGCTGCCGTTGAGCGCATGGTGCGTATGTGTCGAAATAAAGGATGTTTGTGGATGAGTGTCGAAGCAGGTGATCGAGGCAGTGAAAGGAATAAAGAAAGAAACCAAGGACAGGGGTGAGCAGCATAAAACCAAGAGGGGGAAAAGAGAGGAGGAAAAAAAAAAAAAAACGAGAAGAAAAAAAAAAACAGAAACAAAACGTAAACATTCCAATTAAATCACTGACGGAGAGTGACGGTGTTAATTCTGCTATGAAATCACACTTTAAGATGCGATTTGATACTGGTAAGTTAAACAGATGTTAATGCAAGTTAGTGTGAGTGGATAGGGAAATGGTGTAGCTGATTCTTATCTGGTGTGAGGTTAATACAGCCACGGAGTGATGTTGGGGTCGCGGTGGAGCTGTCCGTCCACGTACAGCCGGTCCACAGCGATGACAGCGCGGGAGCCCTTCTGGATGAAGCCGCGTCGGATTGGGAAGAGGACCCTGCGTCGTTCCAAGATCTCTTTGGGGAACTGGTCGTTCACGCTGAAGTCCGTTCCTTTTAATTCCCTGCCGCGGCTTTTCACATGTTGCTTTTGTTTGAAGTGGCCGAATTTGGCCACGATAGGACGTGGTCTCCCGGCCGTAGCCCGAATGGGGCCGAGGCGATGTACCCGATCGAAGACGATGTTCTTCACAGTGTCCTCCGGCAGCTTCAGGTGGGTTTTGATGAAGCTTTTTACCGTGGTCTCCGCGTCCTCTCCAGCGGCTTCTGGAATACCAGAAAATACCAGATTATCACGCATGCTACGAGCTTGTAGATCGATAACTGTTTCTTTTATTTTTTTATTTTCTCTATTGAGCTGGGTAACATTATCTGTGAGACATTTCACCGACTCCCTTAGCGTGGCATTTTCAGCAGCAAGCGTTTCCACCTGCTGCTGGCTGTACTCCAGGGATTCTCGCAAGCATTTAAATTCTCGATGAAGAATCTCCACCAAGGACAGCCTTGCGTCGAAACTGGACAATCGCTTGTCGATTGACTCCAATATGTCGGCAATATCTTTGCCGGCTGGCGATGTTGAGCCGGGGGAATCTGCCGGGCGTTGTCTTTTCGACGACGGCGTCTCAGCTTTGGCCGGAGAAGCTGCACACGGGGTCTTCTTCATCACGAGATCCTGAAAGCACTGATCGATGTAATCTTGGAGAGTCTCTAAACTCTCCTCGTTGTTCTCCAGGGTGTTGGAGATTATTTAGACAAATAGTGTTAGTTATAAGACAATTGATAAGTGTATTTGGTAATGCTGAAGCTTAAATGAATTTGTTCAAATCTAAACTACCATTTGCTTTAATTTTCCGCCAAAATCTCCGGCGTCTGACGTCAGTTACAACATGAGTCGCTTACCTTGTCCGTCACTTACTCACCTGCCCGAACCCTTAGATTTTTAGTTTTTCCAAATCGTCTGTGGGGCTTTAACAGCAGTACAAGCCCCCACTGCAAAACAAATACTAAATGGTATGTTATCTGAGGTGAAGAACCTCAGTGGGTCACTCAAAGCTACAAGGCTATTAGAAAGGGATTCCAAGTTCACAAGACCACTGCGTATTCCTTCATAAAGAAGTTCAAGAGCACTCCAACTATGTCAAGGTTGTAATCCCAAAGTGTCCTCAGCCTTGGTCCAAAAAGGTTGTTCAAGTCAGCAGTAATCTAAGAATGACCTTCAAGGCCATCTTGGAGAACTTGTCAGCCTGAACCAGAAAGAAGCTGCAGTGTACCTGTTTAGCTTTTGGAAAGCAGCGCTTAGAGAAGAGTGAAGCTTTCTAGTCATCCAGTTTGTGATCTGGCAAAACAAAACTCGAGCTGTTTGGCCACATGGTAGCAGTCTTTATATAGAGGAGGACAGGAGTGCATGCAATTCAATTTTGCTTCCTTTAGTACAGGCACAGGATCACAAAAAGTGTGAGCTAGATTCTTGATCCTTGATGAGAACATAAAACAATCGGCCTCTTGTTTGGGTTTACGTGTAACTGTATCCCAGACACAAGGCCAAAGCTATCCAGAAATAGTTCACCAATAATCATATGAAGGTTCTTGAGTGGCCTATGCTGAAAAAGGAATGGCCTAAGATACTGAAAGACACATGCAAGAATGTGGTTGTGAACTACAAGAAAACACATCACTAAAACAATATTTTATTGATTATTAAAATGGCCATGGTTGATTATGAAAGCTAACATTTTGAGCACTCTGGCAGAAAAACTTAGTAAAAATTAGAGTTTTCAGCCACTGGTGTTGGAGATCTTGTCAAAATTAATTGAATTATGAACACAAAAAAGTACCATGAGGTTTTGATCACACATCCAATACCATCCGGGGAAAGGATCTAATTCGCAATAGCTTCATTTTTCAGCAACACACTGCCAATGAAAAGCATCCCTTGGATAGAAAAACACACAGTGGAACACTATCAGCCATGGATTGGTCTCCCCAGACCCTGGATTTCAACATTGTTGAAGCAGTGTGGGATCATCTCGACAGAAGACAGAAAAAAAGGCAGGCAACATCCAAAGAAGAGCTTCAAAAAGCCTGGAGAACTATTCCTATAGACTCCTACAGGAGCTTGCTTCAATGAGTTCAGCAGTGTCATAGAAATAAAGGTGGTCACACCAAATATTGTAAAAACTCTGTTCTTACCTTATGTTCTTTACTACCATGTATGTCTGCACGTTTCAAAACATCACTTTACCAACTGACAATTTTTCTGGCAAAATATAATGACACGAGGCATGTCTCAAGATTCTTGCACAGTACTATATATATAGTGTGGAAATATTGGAAAAAAAACTACTTTTGTGTAATCATATATTAAACAGATACCTTCAGTGAGCTCTCCAGCTGTATGGGTACAGTCCTTTCAGATAAATATAGATGCACACAATTAACTGGCAAGCAAGTGAATGTTACTAAAAATTTCCATATACAAGAGTTTGAAAACCTTTATAGAGTTATGTATTGTTGTAAAGAAGGATATGTCATATCATGCAAAAATAAATAGCAATGTTGGCACAATGCAGATAAAATCTGGGATTTAGACTCTAATACAACATATACGGTCAACCCACCTTCAGAGTGGGGACCGAAGACTACTGTCGAGATTTTAGTATCTGATTAGTAGGGCTGTGCGATATGACCAAAATCTCATATCCCGATATAAATCACAAAAATGTAACATTTTCTGTAAATTCTGTGAATGTCGGACAGCTCGACTTGCGGGAAGTGTTTCCATCTGCGCGTCATGTAGCTGGAGTCCAGTGTTTTAACTGATGCATGAAACTATACATTTTTAAACACAAGTTGTACCAGCCGCCGTTTTCTTTGTATTTATTACACGGCGTGCTGCGGGGAAAAGCTGTTGTTTGAGTCTAAGGTTTATTTTTTAGCACCTGGCGGCTCTTTTTTACTTCTCATCCGTAAATAATCTGCTCTTTCACGTGATTCAGTTTATTTTGAAAAGTCTCAACAGGATCTTGAGCTTTATTGTGAAAGGTTTATGTGGAAAATAAACAAGCGGACACGCGATGGTGTTACCGTCGTTGTTGCTAACCACAACGCATAAAAACAGGCGGTTGTCCGTCTGTAGTGTGGTTATATTAAATATAAGAGAAAGAGAGAACTTTAAGAAATTAATATAGCCACTACAGTGACCATCAAATGAAAAAATATTGCCGTAAACAGTTTATTTTGCGACACCACGAAACAAACGATAGTGTAAAATGAAAGATATCGTTATATGAACAGCCCTACTGATGAGGTTTTGTTTAGTTTTTTTGTATAGAATGACACTGCTTCTTCATTTCTGTGTGAAACTGTTTCATAATTAGTTTGTGCTTGTGGCAAAAAACATGTTTTGTGAGGTCACTCAAAAGTCTAGTCAAGGCCATCCTTGCACTTTTGTGAAGGTTTTTATCTCGAGGTTGTCAGAGTGTTGTTGTCAGAGTGCAGAGGCACAGTAATCTCCTTTTTCTTTCCGTTTGACCAGTCTTTTCTAATTAGCTTCCAGTACATTTCAGCAGTTGGAAAATTCGAGCATACAGACGCCGTTTGACAATAAATCCACCTGCAATAAAATCTGTTTAAGATTTATCGGAGAACAAACAGTCAGGGCTAGGACTGCGCTTTGAACCAATTTGTGTGATGTCTGAATAAAAGACATTTCAGACATCAAATGCACATCTGTTGGCCTAGAAAAACCTATTAGCGCCTGAGCACTACACAGGAAAAACAGAAGAACAAAAGCCAGCATCTTAGAAAATCTTACAGCTCATACAAATCGTACGGTGGTCATAGTGTATTAAGTGTAGTAAACAGGCTGATGTACCATCTCTAACCCAATACACAGACTAATCTACACTTTGCTGCATTAACATCACACCTGCTGTCATGCCTTTTTAACCTGCACAGGAGCTTTACAGAGTTTTCCGAAGACACCTCAACTTTTGGCTCAAATGCCAACAGATCCATCTCTGTTCAGCCAATAGTGTGATGCAGCTTTTTCTGGAGAAAGAAAACGTAAGAGGACTTTCTTTCTTTTTTTTTTTTTTGTGACTAGCAGCAGCATTTCCAAGAATAGCCGGTATAGAATTACATATAAAAACAAAAAGGAAAATATAAACATACCATCTGCACTCAAAAAATAAAATTCTGTTTTTTTCCTCATGTAATTTTGTTATACAAGTACAGTATAAAACATGACATTAACTTGAAATTGATCAAATGGAATTTACTTGCTTGGTATCTATTTGGTTCATACAAAGCATATTTTCCTTAATGATTAAATATTTGAATTAATAAACTTAAAAAAACCCCCAAACATTTCAAATGTCAAATAATTGCTTCATGTTTGCCTTTTTTGAGTGTCCCTTCTATTCTACAAGACATAACCTGTCTAAGTTTAAGTGTTTACATTAAAAACAGAAGTCAAGGATTTTTGGTGAGGTAAGTATTTTCTTTAATTTAACTAAAAACAAACAAATAAACAAACAGAAAAAATAATTCATGGTTCCAGTGCTCATGTCCTCTTTTCAAAAAGTATGACTACATATGCTTTTCTCATTGAAACATAACATTAATTAAAAACAGATATTAAAACCAACAACACAACATAAAACTTAACAGAACAGACAATCACTCAGTCAAAAGACACAAAGATATTGCGCCGTGTGCCAGTGCAACACTTTATTCTAAACCTACCACAATATTGAGGTTCAGTTCAAGTTTGTTCAGTCAGCAATAAATACATGAGCTCCTCAAGAAGTTTTTTATGACACGGGGGCCTCGTGCAAGAACAGATTTGTCCCTAAGTGACAGATTTAAGAGAACTTCTCACATTCTGAAATGAAATTCATGAGAGGTCCACTCGTGCACTTTATATAGAGATTTTTTGTTAATTTGAAAGACATTTTCTTTAATGTTGCCTGCTGTGCTGCAGTAATTTCACCAATATTTCTGTAAGACGGTGACCTATTTGCAAGTCACTGTCCGGGTGCAACGTGTGTCTGATAGGATATCTAACTCGTTTAGCTGTTTTCACACCTTGAATTATTCTAGACATTACTTCACAGAGGCACATGTGATCGGAGACAGTTTTAACCTGCCCGCTCAAGCCTGTGTGAAATCAGCCCGCACTAATGTGAGAATAGCGCAGCTAAATGTTCGTCTGGTGTATTCACACATTTTGTGTCTTGCCTCCTGCCTTATTCAGATGGCCCCCTCACCTACAGCAAATCTAACTGGTAACTGTTTCCTGCTGTGTGCCACATGTAGGAAAGAACAACTATGGATAATTTTCAGATCTAATTCCCTCGACTTTTTCCAGGGAGTCTTGTGTGAAAACAGCTGTACACGGTTTCAAACGGTGTTCTTAGATGCTGGACTTGAAAGCTCTGCAGTGTAAAACTGTTCTTGCATGAGGTCTCATGTATAAAACCTTATGCACATTCCCTGTGTGTATTAAGCTGGTAGTTTACATAAAAGTTCCCAGTGTGAGAGGTTTACCCAGCCTTCATCGGGTCACCTGAGTGGGCTGGATGACTGACATCTCTACAAACACAGTTCTGGACAGCAAGTGAAATTGCAGGGGTGAAGCCACCTTTTTCATGTTCCCTAAAAGGCACCAGTCTTTCTGATCCCTGATGTGCTGACTTGTTGAAATACAAGCGCTCACTCCACTGCTGCTTTTCAAGGCCTTAATATTTTCAAAGCTATCAGTCCTCCTCTCACGGTTTTCGCCCCTCTGGCTCTAATCACCACCGATCTCTATACTGACCCGAACTCAGCCATCCAGGCTTCGTATTTTTCCAGGTCTGCAGCAGAAACAGACTTTGAGATCTTCTTGAGTGTCAGTGTGAAGTCCTCCATGGTCACGGGCATCTGCAGCTCTTCTTTGGACAGAGCTCGGATCTCCTCGGGGCTCAGGCCTTGGATTCGACGACGCATCGCCATCATGGAGGCGTCCCTGACGTATGTGTAAAGAAACAAGCAGGGAGTGGACAGAGGCAGACAGAAGACAGTTAGTCTTGGCACGCCAAACATAATTGCACTGTTTTAAATTACACATTTGCTGTGTTTTAGCCCTGTCAGAAAGGATTGTACCTGAGCTGTGATGAAATCCTGCAGGCTACGCTGTATGTTGGACAATGAGCATGCATCCAAGGTCAATGAAACAATGTGAGGGAGAGATGAGCAGAGACAGCTTTGGATGCATGAAATGCCTGCCATTCCTGCCAGTGCTACAGCAGAAAGGATCCCCACATCAAGGACAGGACAGTGAGGATAAAAGTCTTACACTAAAAAAACTGCTACACTGCACTACAATCAAAACAGTGCTGCGTGTTTGAAGAGACAGAGCTGATAAAAACACAACAGGGACGACGTGACCTCATGATCTGACAGTCAAATTATCATTATCGTGTGTGCAGTTACTCTTTGCATAATTTGCTTATTTAGCAAGTAATAACAGAGTTATACATTTAGGTAGAGATGAAGCAAATTACTAGCAGCCTGTGTTCCTGAGTTGATTGGTATTTATATGGAAAGGTACTAAAAGAAGGCATTGCAGTTATGAATTAGATAAAATTATTTTTTCTCAGGGCCAGATTAAAGTACCACAGTGATTCAAAAATTGGAGGTTTACTAAAAAGACAACGATTTGTAACTTAAATTTAGTCTACATGCAGGTGCAGGCCACAAAACATGACAAAGCAATAGGTGGCGATATAACCCTAACTGTCCACTGACCAAGAAGAAGAGACATAAAGGCCCACACCTTTCAAATTGCAAGGTAAAATCCCTACCCCGGAAGGAGTTTTTCCAAAAGCTCTGTAAGGTTGAGGCTGCTGAGCACGAAAACTGCTTTGTGGCAGTACTTGTGAAAAACAGAGAGGAAAAAGCCTGAGCTTCCAGTGTGCTAGCAGGACGATCACTACTCTTGCTTCAGGCTTTTAAAAAAGATAAATTGCACAGCAGCATTCGTAAGCCACTCTGGATAAAGTGAATTAGGAGAATATAAAATCAGTCAAAGTCTAGTTTTACACAGCACTCGCAAATTGGGAACTCTGCTAAAGACCCAGAGCCAATCAGAAGTTTTTAGCTCCACAGCAACAGTTTGCCATCTCACCACTTATTACATGCTACCCCAACAGTAACGTGCAGTGATAACAATCTTTTAATAGTTTAGGTACGAGCATATTGAAACAAAGAACACAAAGCAGCATTTGCTTTACTGTGTTCTGTATATAAAACATGAAACATAAACTGATAATCAGTTTCTAAACCATGCACACCTGCAGACGTTGGTGATGTCTGCTCCAGAGTAGCCCTCGATCTTCTCAGCAATGAGGTCCAGATTTACGTCTGTAGCCAAATCCACCTCTCTCAGGTTGATCCTTAGAAGCTCGACACGACCAACAGCTAAATCCAAATACACACAAAAATTGTTTTAATTTAAGGGCAATGCATCTGAAAACCAGTTAAGGAGAAATGGGAATGAAAAGCATTAGAGAGGCACATAAAACAATGATTAGAAGTCCACGGTGTTACAAAGTCATCAGTCATCTTAGTTTCTGTGCTGTCAGTCTGTGCCTGGTGAGGTCACCTGAGGGCAGAGGGATGTAGATCCGCTTTTCCAGCCGTCGTCGCAAAGCTTCATCAATGTCCCAAGGGAAGTTTGTGGCAGCCAGGACCATCACCATCTTAGAGGGGTCGTCACCCTCCAGGGCTCCCCCAACACCTGCTCGCAAAAAAACAACAAAACAAAATTTTCAGCTTGTTTACGCAACACATTCAGTTTCAAAGTATCTCAAAAAGTCATTTAGCTGTAATGAGGCGCCAAAGGGACAAATGCATTATGACACCTGTCCCGTTTGCTTCTAATTCAAATTTTTGCAATATCCTTGATTAACTGTAACAGCAAGCCGCGCACAGCTTCACCCATTTCTCTAATCCACTAACCATCCATCTGAATAAGAAGTTCAGATTTGACCCTGCGGCTGGCTTCGTGTTCATCAGATGTTCCTCTCCTGCCACAGATGGAGTCGATCTCGTCTATAAAGATGGTCGTTGGCGCATAAAATCGGGCCTGAGAAGGAAGAAGTTTCGCATTGTGAGTTTCCTTTCCGCTGCAGTGCACACACATGTAAATAGGAAGCGGCCGCATTCTTCTGTGCTGCTTTTATCCAAAGTGCTTCGTAATTTCACTTTGATTCACCCATTCAAAAAACATACACGCACACTCACAGGGAAGGAGATAAAATGCAAGGGTTCAGCATTTTGCCCATAGGCCCAAATGCTTATTTCCACACACGCTCACCATTTCAAACAGCAGACGGACAAGTTTTTCCGACTCGCCCCTGTATTTGGAGGTCAACGTGGAGGAGGACACGTTGAAGAAAGTGGTCCCACATTCTGTGGCCACGGCTTTGGCTAACATGGTTTTCCCCGTACCTGGAGGGCCGACCATTAATACACCCTAAAAAGCAAAATGTCACACAATCTTAAAACATTAGACAAGTAAACAAATGAACACGCACACACAGAGAAAGGATCAGGCTGCAAACACAGAAGATCAGTATTCAGTTCACTACGACCATTAACAGTTGTTATATCAGTATGCGGCTCCCACATTCCTTTTAAGAACTTCCTGGGAAATAGACTTAATGGCTGCCTTGTCAAGACTCACATGAGAAGATCGATACCAAGTTAAACATTACGATAGTTGAGCACACAGGAGATTTGGGGGGGAGGGGGCTAGCTCAGTCCAGATGTTAAAAAAAAGAAAAGAAAAAAATCCATTTACCAGCACCTCTAAAGCTCGCTCCTGTGAGAATAGGATATTAGTCTGAATGTGAATGGATTGCCTTCCCGTAGACTGTAATCCCTGTTTGAGACTGGATAATTGCATGTTATTTAAAAGCCTGTGATATTAAACAAAAGTGTCAAACCCTGATTTAAATCTCCTCTATAACCATTTTTTAATATCGCTGCCACTCCGCCGTCTAACACTTCTATATCTGCTTGGCGCCTTTTGCTACGGAGATTACAGAAACCACAAAAGGAAGCACGGCTGACATAATCCATTTCATTTTAAAGAAATTTTATTTTTATGCCTCAGTCAATTTAGGCTAGTGTGTCTTATGCTGACTGCAGGACTGAGTCGAGCGACTCGGAATATAAAACAGTACTGCGGTGGGTATTGATCAGAATCTCAGCAGGAGCAGATGGGAGCGTATGTGCACCTGCATTAGGAGTAGAAACACTCAGACGTGCTGCAGAGCACAGAACAAAACGGAACTGCGTAGACCTAAATGTGCGTGCTAACAAAACACATACCTCCACTCACCTGTGTGCTGAGAAAACAACCATTGACCTGTTTTCCTCTGCAACTGACTTATCGCTCTTTAATTTTACTTCACCTTCAGTGATTAAAAAAAGAAAAAGAAAGACTATCCATCTATTTAAAGTTAGTGAAGAATTTTAATTATGCATGCCTATATAAGACAAATGAAAAGCATTGTGCTGCTATAACTCCCCCCATAAAGTATTAACCCTCACATGGTTGGGCCTCAGGGGAAGCAGTCTCACATGATGAAAGTTTAAACGAGGCTGATGCAGAAGAAGCCTCCCATCTCTGTGGAGTCTGTGGAGACTTTGACTTTGTAAAAATATTTTAGTTGCCGCATTTTACTTGTGATCAGGCTACGTGATCAGCCAATCTCCGAAGCTTACTGCTCTTTCTGAATTTAGCCAACTGCATTCTGCAGTGTATTGGTAGATGTTACCTGTTTAGAGATAATATGAATGACATTACATATGCAAGTTGTTCCATTTTATCAAATGACATTTGCAGACTGGTTCTTATTCTTAAAATGTGTCTTCATCTTCCTCATCAGTCATTTATTTGAGGCAGAAGTTTTCACAAATGAAAACTATTTGATTATTTAATGGTTTTTTGTGATGTTTCTCAAGCTCTCTGTGTTAGCGTGCTCTCCCTCTCCACTCGCTGAACCTCGACTTTATGGAAATTTGCATGCATGAACACAAGACAGAAATATAAAGGAAGGCGTCACTTTCTGATTCTGAACAGGCACGACTTGTTTAACATTTACTGTTAATGTTACTGTTAGGCGAGCCAAAATATTATTATTTATTGTCTTTATTTAAAATAAGCACATGTTGACTGTGAACGCCTTCAACGTGATTTTATGCTGTATTTACTTGGAACTGTTAAGTTGTTGGTGGAATCTTTTATCCCACGGCAGAGTTGTTAACGTTAGAAGAGAAATGATAAGTTTGACATTTTAATTAGTCAAGTGAGAGAGAGAAATGTGCTGCATGAGGCCAAATCTCACAGGATCAGATACAATGAGACGATATTTTTTTAGGAAATTATACAGGAACGTTTGGAAACACGTGGACAGAAAGGAGCAAGATAAAACAAAAGTCTGCAGAGCCGAACTGAGGCTGACTTGAGTTGACAGTGATAGTGTCAACAGAAATGGCGCACTTGAATAAAGTACTAGATTTAGTGTGAAGCTAACTAGTCTTGATGTAGAAGTTGGTGTTGACCTTAACGCTCAAACTTTGATGTAGCTGGTGCAACATGCTGCAAGATACTCAAAATGGTAGGTGTGCTACTGAACAAAGTGAGTATCTCACAGCTGAAAAACATCTTTATATACTTCTGCAATTACTCGCTCATTTTTTAAAACCCCCAGTAAGGAACTAGATAAAGTTTGCATGTAGAGAATATGTGAAAAATCACAGGTGTGTGTGTGTATGTGTGTGTACCTTCCAAGGGCGGCGAATGCCCTTAAAGAAATCAGGCATCCACATCGGCAACACCACTGCTTCTCTCAAGAGCTTCTTAGCATCTTCCAAATCAGCAATGTCATTCCTGCAGTTTACCAAAGTAATTAGCCAGCAGCACTGTTGAAATGTGTCCTCGTTGCAGAACCTGAGAAGTATTATATAAGTATCAGAGGATACTTCCATACCAGTGCACGTTAGGGTTACGGGACACAATATCTCTCTCCAGCGAATCCACTAGGTCACTGTCATATCCTGTGCCATCAAACTTCTTATGCCCTTCATCCCCCGGCACATCTCCCCCTTTCTTTCCCTGATGGAGACAAAAAGGTGGAAAAGAAACAGAACAAAAACCTGATGTGTTTGGAGCACAGACTTACTCATTTCCTATTTATCAATATGTTCACTAAACCATGACACAGCTGGAGTCTGAACCTTATCATCTTTGCATTTTGTGAATCCCGGCCGGTCTGCTTTAGCATTGGCCTGAGCACGGCCTCCCGGCCCTGCCCCTCGATGCTGCAGGCCAGGGGACTCTTTCCTCTGCTGCTTCACTCCACTGTTGGGCCGCTTTATTGGAACAGGATTCCTACAGAGACACACGCGCAGGAATATACTAATGGATAATAGTGTGATAATAATAGGACACACCTACATAGAGAGCCATCAACCACAGGTTCCCATCGGTTTACCAAAAGTTCCTTTAGAGCATTAGTTATAAACGAGCTCTGCTACTTTTCTGCAGAGGCACATTGTGCTTGTAGAGATGAAAGTGATTATGCAAAATATGTCTCTTTGTACTTTAAAGAGCGCTTCCTTATGGAGATGTTGTGTTCCACACAGTTTCTGGGTAGCATCAGTAACAATCATCTCTGTCAAAACTGATGTACAGTAAGTTAAATACAGATATAGTTTGTCACTAAGAAAGCATTTGTAATCTGCAGTTAAAGGGGAAAAGTCCATATTTTGTGTTTTTGTTGTTTTAAACTCAACATGAAAAGAACAAAAGAGAGAACTGACAAAAAGATAGCAGTCTGCAAGAATCTTTCTAAGCTTTCCTGGTATTATATGTATTATATATATATTATATATATTAATGGACTCAGAATAATAAAATTTTTCCTCCAGAATTTAGGAAGTGAGGCTAAGACACTGCACTGAGCATTTAGTTTAATAATGGGTGAGATTGGAGAATAGTTTAAAACAAAATTATAACCCAAACCTTTTTAGATCACAGTGTGACATGCTTACTATAACGCTAAATATGTTTGCTGGCTCACATTTTCAAAACTTCACTTATTTATTTTAACTGACCGCAGGAAAAGAAGAAAAAAAATCCATGAAGCTAAAAACGTAGCTCCAACACATCCACACACCTGTGCTCTGCAGGGATGGGAGGGGGCCACACAGCTGGATCTTCTAGTCTCTCCTCTGGCTGCAGGGCTTGGATGTCAGTCGGCTTCTCTAACTTAAAGCTCTCCAGCGTTGCCATGATACTTTTCACTTGCTCGTACTCCTCAGTCAGTTCCTTACTAAGCTGGAAACAAAGGGAAGAGGTGCACTGCATCACTGACCATCCAGCTGAAAATACAGCAGCTGAACTAACAAAAACATACAAAAAAACCCAAAAACGAAACAATGCACAATGTTAGGCCAAAAAAAACAAAACAAAAAAAAACTCCTTCATGAAGCAGGGCGTAAAACACAATATACACACACACACACGCCATATATATATATATATATATATATATATATATATATATATATACACACACACACACACACACACACATACATACACGTGCGTGTGTGTGTGTGTGTGTGTGTGTGTAACAATTTGGGTAGTTAGTTTTAAATTCAGGATTCTTTGACTGCCGTGCTTCTCTCTTACAATGTCTCTGCATTTACACCAGCAACATTACAGAATGCTTTTACATGTGTTTTGTCCACCAGAGACGACCAAGCTAATAGATCGGAACAAACATGAGAAATTACACAAATGAAAACTTTCTTAAAATAATGCACCTTAAACAAAAAAAAAAAACAAACAAAAAAAAAAACAGCCTTTGACATCAAAGGAAAGCTTTTCATCCAGGATTAAGTCCTACGTACAGTTGAACTGAAGTCTCAGGTTCAGTAACTAATATACCAGGGGACTCACCTGTTGCCATCTGACTATAAGTGCAGGGTCTCTGAGGGACTGACAGTGCTTGTGGATCTGTTGAATGACGCCCTGGTAGTACACAGTGGAGGAGTCATAGTTCCCAAGCAAGGCGTACTCACGGCCCTTCTTGGCGTAGTCACATATTTCTGCAAGATTCATGATTTATAACAGCTACATGGAAAAAAGAAACAAGCAATTGCATGACCTGATTAGTGAAACAGTAAGAGTTCAAAGGTTAATGCTAGTTCAGTGTTTCAATCTAAAGCCTCCACATTTTCTTCCTTTTATTATTATTATTATTATTATTATTATTAAGTGTCCTCATTATAACCGAATCTCATAACAAGATGGGGCAGCTCCTTGAATGTCGGCTGCCCATCAGATAACTCAGAAACGGCTACACCCGGTAAAGCACGTTAGTTAAGCTAGCTGATGTCGGTTTTGAATGAACACATTTGCCCGGGGCGCTTTACCTGATTACTAAATGAAACCTCTGTTCAAATCAGCTTCTTTTTTAACACACCCTATAATATTACCGGCGTTAGCCCTTTGCTAGCTTGCTACTAGGCCACAGACGAGAAAACAAAACGAATCCTGTGCCAATAACCCAAACGGTACTTAATCCTCCCAGCTTGCGTTCAAATTTCCCGTAGACAAACACACTCACGACGAGCTAAATTAAATTTTAATTGCGTGTTCACAGAAAAAAAAAATCTCATACCTGTATGAAAAGCCCTCGCTTGTATGTTTTTAATCAGATGTCCAGCATTGAGGACAGTGTTACCATGGCCGCGGAGAGACGCCGCGCGAGGAATACAAACAGCTTTTTGCCGTGCTGCTTTCACGGATTTGCTGCAGGCTGGTAAATGTGACACCCTAGACGTCGCCGATGAAAGCAACTCAGCTGCCGACCTGTGATCGTATTAATCTAACCTAGTAAGGCCTAAATGTGTTAGATGTATTCTATGTATAACTACAAAATTAGCTACAAGTGACGGATTTGCCATTTTACATGTTTTCGCTAATTTATCAAGAACTATGTCGTGCACAAGTCTGCCACTGGTCGCCGCTAACGTGTCAAATACTGCAAGATATCGTCTTTAATTTCACTACAAAGCTTGTAGCTGTAGTTTTGGAACTTTTAATCATGTAACACGATCCTTTTCAGGTGATTAAGTGAGACTTTTTTTTCCTTAGCAGAAATTAAAGTGGATCTAGATTGTCTACAGGTCATGAATTAAAATGAAAAATAATTGCTGTGAAGCAATAACTGACAGAGCAGTGACATTACACTTCAAGTGGCAAACAACACCAGAAACATTCGGAAAAGATGACACTGAAACAACCACTTTTATTGATTTGCATCTGTACAGTGTATTATTATTATTGTATACATGCAACAAATGAAACAGTCAGCTGTGGTGTTTTTCCTCAGATCCACTGAGTTTCTTTTTCGGCATGCTTTTCAAGTGAACTATGTGGAGCAGCTATATTTTATCCCTTGTGTTCTTGAGCTTTCTTTCCAGACAGCTCTCCATGTGCATGAGCTGACACAAATACATTCAATAACAGCACCAAGTCTCACACTGCACTTTTAAGAACTAAAATATCACTTCAATTGCAATTGCACAATTGCAGTGTTTGTCACAGTATCAGCATATCTTATTGGTCCCTTTACACACACACAAAAAAAATCAAATTTTCTCTTCATTAAGTTTGTCTTTTAATTGCATTGAGAGCTGCAGATACATTGTAGTGCAGTAATGTTGCTGTACTGACGACGGCTGCATATCATTTATGATCATGCATCCACTAAAGTGCGCTCTGCAATCTTCAGTTTGCAGACTCGGCGATCGAAGTGCAGTTTGGGCTACAAATACTCAGCATACCTCCATATGCATTCATGCATTTTACGGACTTGTTTATTTAATTTAGCTGTGCCTCATACCAGGCAGGGAAAATTGTAAAATCTTGCCAAGCTTCTATCATTTCTAGCTAACTGATTTGAGAGTGCTTTGTAAATTTTAAGCCTCGTGTTGTTGAAATCTGCTTTTCTCAGCACACTCCTGAAGGACTGCCATTATAGTATTAAATAATCCAAGTACATCCATGGAGGATGTAGGTGACCTCAGCATTGACAAGTTGCTGCTTCCCGCTCTCTCTGGTTCCACATTTGCCTCAAATTGCTCTCACTGGGTTGCTTTAGTCTCAGGGGTTTGTGGCTCTTCAGTCTGTAAGCTAAAGTCAGAAAGATAGCATCCACGTTTTCCTTCTCAGATGGGTCCTTGGCTGAAGTCTCAAACAGTGGGAAGTTGTAGCTGTCAGCGAGACACTGTGCGGCTGATGTGGGAACCTCCCGGCGGTCCCTCAGGTCACACTTGTTTCCTACCATGATGCGGGGCACAAGGGGCCCCACGGAGTGCCGGCTACACTCCTGAATCCACTCGGGGATGCTCTCGAAGGAAGAAAGGCTGGTCACGTCGTACACAAAGATGACAGCGTGGACGCTGCGGTAGTAGTGCTCCACCATGCTCTTCCTGAAGCGCTCCTGACCTGCTGTGTCCCAAATCTGTAACTAGCACAGCAGAAAAAAATGATGCCACAGAGTCCTATTTAAAGCATATGGCCAGTGTTATTTTATATTTGTGCTTTTGCCAGCCAGTTCAATAGGAGGCAGCAAAGCGTCATTCCAGCTTCCCTATTTTGTTTATGCTGCTCAGCTCCAACCTTCAACGTTTGTTCTTACTACATATGCTTTATGTGTGTGTGTGTAAATATACATCTCTATTTCTGCAGAGTTAAATACTGGTTTTTTCTTAATGATTCAGCATGATGCATCTTGATTTTTTTTTTCAAAACAAAGTTTTAGCAGCTTCAGGGAAACAATGGAAGGATACTGCACAGCAGAATAAGCTATACATTATCACCACAGACTGGATTTTTGCACTTGCTCAAACAAATGTTGGTGAAGTTAGGATAGTTAGGGCATTTTTGCAGCAGACACTTGGGCATCTTACAGAAGGAGAACCTGAAGTTTAAATTATTAAACCAGAGATGGCTGAATTCCTTTTATCGGCAATCGGGTAATGTGCATCCTGGCTCACTGCCTTTTACTCACTCACTGTCATGGTTTACTGAAACACCGACAGACAGAGCTAACATTAGTGTCATTATTATAGACTGCATGTTCCCACTGTGATGAGTCAAATTGTCTGCTGTGGAAAGTGCTCCAAAATAGACCTTTTTTGACAGCATCTCCAAAAAATGGGTTTAAATTTGCGGGAAAAACTATTAAAAATCTACTTGGGTGACCTGTTATTGTGTTGCATCTGGATCACTTCATCAGACTGGGGCATGATCTGTTTCACTTTGACTGGAAGCTCGTAAAAAGGGGGGAAATCTCCAGGCAAATGAGGATAGAATGAAGATAAACACTTATATGTGGAAGAACAGAAATGACTATGAACTGGCTTTACACCAAGTTTCGTTATTCCCTTTCTTGTGAACAATGACAATGGCCTCATAGGGGTGACAAAGCCTTCATTTTAACAACTGGTCAAAGTAAGCTCCATCACATGCCTACAGGCTGAAAACAGACTCCAGGTCAGGCTCTGTGAGCTGACCTATAAACCTAACATAGCCAAAAAAAACAGTGAACGTTCACAGGTATCTGCCGTGTGCCTTTCTTGAAATGTAGGACTTCTCACCTTGATACTCTCTCCGTCCAGCTCCAGCGTCCTCTCTCTGAAATCGACCCCGATAGTTGCCTCAGGGTTTTTCAGGAAAGTGCCCCCGCAGAACCGGTAGGTCAAACACGTCTTCCCCACATTTGAGTCTCCTATTACTATTATCTTGAAAATCCGAGCGTGTGTAGTGTCGTATTCGTGGTGAGAGGAGAGCTCCAGGGAATCGTTTCGACTGAAAATTGTGTCAAATTCCTCCCCAGGTTTGTTTTCTATTGCCATTGCTCATCTTCTCGCGGTCTGGACGGCGCTACAGCTCTGAAATATCGCGAGACTCCAAAGGAGAGTACCTTTGAACCTATGTACTAGGCTACGTGCAGAATACAAGCAATTCATCAAATTCTTGTGTTATTTAGCTGTACACATTATTCTGTAGAGATCCGATAGAGAACTTGCTAGAGGAAAAGAACAATTAAAAAATGTAACGTGGAATATGGTTAGAGATTATTTTCCCCTTTCCTTTCTTTTGAATTATTCGGGGGGGGGGGGGGGGGGGTTGTATCCTATTTTGAATTGAATAAGTGGTAAAATAAAAATAAAAAAATAGACGAATTCAAGTCTGAAAGTCAGTATTTCAGATACTTTCCAATAAAAATCTGATGGTGCTTTACTGCAGTCATAATTACTTTCATGAGTTTTGACTAGACCCCCAACACCGCTGGCTGAAGTACAGCCCCAGTTTAGAGCCTCCACTGTGTTTTGGAGATGCATGTAGATGCTCACTGTCATACCTCTCTCCTGATCTCCTCTGTAAATATTTATGATGACTTGAGTGAAAAATGTCAAATTTGGATCCATCACTTCGCAAGACACAGATTTTCAGTCCAGGTTTTATGTCATTTGGCCATACACAAAAATGACAGCACAGTTGTGTCGATTTTTTTTCTGTTTCCTCTCCTTGAGAATGACCTCATGGCAGCCAATCTCTCCAATCCCGATTTGCCTTCAAGGAACAGCAACAACCCACCCTCCGCTATTTCTTAGAAAAAACACTTACAAAAAAAAAAAAGAGACTAGAAAGTCTAACTACTTGGAAAAAAGAAATGAGGGGTGGATCAAGACTTCAGCACAGTCAGTACAAAATATTTCAGAAAAGTTTTTTTAAATCTATAAATTTTTATTTTTAAAATCATGTATGCTATTATACTTATTTACATACAGACATATCACTCAACCACAAACACTTCAGTAGGTATCCTCCAAGAGCACAAATATATTAACCTCATACAAATTTGTACAACTTACAAAACAAAGAGAACATCTAACAATGGAAATCCATTAAACAGAGAGTCTCAAATAAATACAAACATAAGATTTTTTATTTAAAAAAAAAAAAAATCATTCTGCTTTTCTGTAGCAATTCAATCAGTCAACACATCATGAATGTCTTCATAAAAAAAAAGTATTACCATTAGTTTCATTAATGACACATTTTTCTATTAAAACTCAATCCTCCTAGAATTAGAACCATGTTTCTGTTTTGCACCATATTAAACTCACAATACTCACAAGAACACTCTTCAGAACCCAAACCTTCCAGTTTCACCACGCAGTGGCAATAAATACGACTTCTGTAAAACTCAGCACTATACACACTTGTAACTCTGCAGCATACACTGATGTTTATTTGACACATTTACCAAAAACAGCTTTATAATCCACAGCCAAGCACCCCATCTACTTCAAGAAACTTCATTATTCATCAGAGAGACAGTCAGGACTCCACTATTTTAACAGTTTATTTTGTAAACCCAGCTCTGGAACCAGCAGCTCTATTTCTACCATGCCTTCGCTGCATGTCATTACCCACAGTTCCTCCCCCTTTACTCCCAAAACTGCTTGATAAAAACCCCTGACTAAGAGTCACTCATGATTATACTCTTCAGTGTTTTCAGAGGTGCTGACTCAACTTTATGGTCATTGTTTTTGTGTGATTCATTATTCTGCTGATGAGGATATGTAATATTTTATCTCCACCATTTATCTCAGTAAGTGCAAATAGCGTAGGGGTTGCTTGGCTGGGACAATGGCTTCTCTGCAGTCTTCTGGCAAGCAGATAAATCATCACACCCAAGCAATACTCAAAACCCCTCCCCCCAAAAAAAACTGTTGCAACACACACATTAAAAATAAAGTATAGATAAGAAAACACACATACACTCTGTGATTTCAAACAAAACCATTTGTCACCAAAACATTGTGATCGCACTACATCTAAAAAGGAACCTCTGTCATCGCAAATGGGCTAAACCTGAGAGTGTACAGTACATTGGCTCCTAGACTTCACGCAGCAGTTTTTGGAGCACCGCCCGTGTGTGTGTGTGATGTCGCTGTGTGCATCAACTACATAAAAAGGACCATAAATTTTAAAGCCCAGTTCATAACCAGTTCGTTCATAGTCATAAACAAGAGGCACTTGAGATGTCTGATATGACAAACACTCAAGCCATGATTTCACGCTGATCTTAAGCTTGCATGCTCATTTATTCACTCTAAAGAGAAAAGGCTTACCCAAATAACTCTTCATGTAACATAATGTTAAAGCTTAACAGCGGCTCTCCACTTAGGAGTACTAGTGGGCACATTCGTAGAGCTTTAGGTTCTTCTGTAGCTCTCTGGTACAGCTTTGTCAAGCGACATCACTCGAATATCTCAGCTCGAGTTTGACGTGGACAAATCTCTCACAGGCTCTACGAGCTAGGAGAGAAGGGCCTCAGGAAGCATGTGACGAAAGCATTACAGATGTGGCATCCATGTGAAACCTTTAGGTGTTGCACGCAAAAGACGCAAAGCACTACTGCTAATCCATAATTTTTTTCCCCCTTTTCTACTCCTTAAACTTTTGTTTCACTTGCACTTTCACTGACACTCTGTTTCCACATGGATCAAGTGTAGTCCCACAGATTCTCTGACATTTTTGAACCAGGAAAAGCGTTAAGTGAAGGCTCAGTTCCAGCAATTATTGCAATTATTCCCAATTAGTAACCCCTGTATTTGCCCAGCAGAAATGCTGTGAAAGAGGCACAGTAAACATTTTCTCTGGTTTTATGCATCCCAATATTAACATTACTGATCACACGTATGAAAATATTTTTTTAACAACCTGTGCTTCTCCTGACTGTTTTAACACTGAATAAATACTTCAATGCTCCCCGTTAGACAAAACCAACCTGTAAAAACCCAATAATTTAATTAATTTTGACACTGCAACACACTTCACTACCAGTTCTCATCAGAGAATGAGCTAGAGCTGCCAGAGTCTGAATCTGCATCTGTCAGCCCATCAAAATCCCAGTCTGCACTGGAGCCACTGTCATCGTCCTCCTCTGTGGAGAAGCTGTGGGCAGAGCTAAGGCACGCTGGGTAAACACGCGTTGAAACACATACGGGCCCCAGCGTGGACACGTACACCGCCATGATATTCTTCCACGTGTCCCTGGCCGGGTCGTACTCGTGGATGAGGACTCTGTTCTTGTTGTGCTGCAGTAAAGTCTGAGTGAGGAGGAGCAGCTTGCCGTTGTGTTGGATCACCTGATAATTTAGAGCTCGGCTGTCGATGGGAATGTCGCCGAGCCTCTTCCACTCACCCCTAGTGGGGCTGTAGGCTTTCACCACAGGGATGTCGCACACACAGACAATCTGGTCCTGGAACACACAGGCCTTGTGAAGCTTGTCTCGCCTCAGCGACCCACAGTGGCGCCAGCGGTTCCTCTTGGGATCGTAGCAAAGCATTCGCCTTTTGTTCACCACGTACAAGTGGTCATGTAGGGCTACCACCTGCATTTTACCCAGAGAATGAGGCAGAGGAGCCACAAACGTCCACTGGTTCCTCTGGACGCTGTAACACTCCACCTCCTTCAGTCTGGCATCCGTCACCGGGTTTCTTCCTCCCAGAAGGTACACATGCCCGTTGAGGTAGCCCATTCCAGAATGTATTCTGCCCAGTGGCCTCTCTGCCAACTCCTGCCAGCTGTTGAGCACAGGGTTGTAAAGCCAGAAGTGTTTCGAGAGGTGGGACGCCAAGTACAAGTTGTTTTCAGGGGTGGCACAGGCGATTAAGGACTCCATGGTGGAGCGTTTGTAATCCTGACTGCTCAGATCCTCTAAAGGAGGGGCCATGAAGTACAGGTCCTCCGAGTATGGGTCGCAGCACATTATGTTGTCATTAGGTAGGCCAAAGAAGAGGATCATCTCTTTTGCGCTCACACCTATTCTGTGTTTTGGCACATCCAGAGTAGCAGACATGACACAGCCGTCCTCGGGGGACTTGTTAAAAAATGATGCCAGGTATTTCTCAATGAAAGGCCTTGCCATGAGGCTCTCCAGGTAACACTTGTCCTTCTCAGTGAACAAGTTCCAGCGGACACACTTTAGTGCTTGCAGCGCATCCTCTTTTTTCTGTGCTGCGTTCACCTCGATCCACTGCAGAGCAGCCGAGCACACCTTCTTCTCACAATCCACATCCAGGGTGTCCAGAGACAGCAACTCCTTCAGCTGCTTCAGGTCCAGCTCGCAAAGATCCCCCCCATTACACACCAGGCCGAAGTTCCTGGCAATGAAAGCTTGCGCATTCTCCTTCAGCTCGGGGTTATCATAGGTGTCAGCAAATTTCAGTACCCCCACACAGTTAGACAAGTCCAGTCTCCTTGTCATGAAACTGGAGCAAGCTTTCCTGATGTACTCCAGCTGGAGCATGTTGGCCGCTGCATACAGCCTCTGCACGTTACTCTCCGTGATGGTCACCCTGCCCGTGTAGCAGTAATCGATGATGACGGACATAGACTCAGGATCGACCCCACGGATGACCACAGTTTCCTGCACGCTCTCGTTTAACCCACCGGTGAACATGCCTTTGAAGTAGGGGCTAGCAGCTGCCAGGACGTTGCGGCTGCAGAAGAAAAGTTGGCCGATGGCACCTCTGGTGGGGTTGCCGCTGTGCTCCAAAGACTCCTCTTCATACTCAACTCCGATAGTAACGTCCCCGAGCAGCCGGCAATCGTAAAGCAACTTCAACCCGTTCATCAAACCCCGAGCGTGATTGGCGTCCTCCAGCACCTCGGGACCACTGAAGCAACTCAGCGCCGAGGCCATTGTTGCAACTTAAGCGATTAGTTAGCTATTTCACGTCGGCCAGTGTTTCAAAAAGCACCGTGTGACGCGGTAAACATGCTCGGTAACGCCAAGTTCCCCGAGCTCTGATAATGACACGTCCGTTTACACGTGAAAATCAAACATAAGCAGTGTGGATAAATGCAACAGCGATTTAACAGCTGAACGGTCGCCGGGATGTCTGAAATCCGGCAGCTGTCGGCCTGTAAATGAGCATAATGTCACGGTCAAAGTAGAAAAAGACCCGCACACTACTTCCAAGGAGCTGCTTTACCGATAACGTTCATTTTCACTAAATTCCTCCTCGTTGCTGTTTTCTGTTTTGAGTGTAGCAGCTGGCACAAACGTCAACACGGCCAGGTTTTGAGCTACATATTCCGAGAAGAACTTCCACAATAAAGTACAGTTGTACGTATAGATATCGCGCGTTCTTTTAGTTCATCTTTTTAAGCAGTGCTATACGCTCTGGGTGGGTTTTAATATTCTATTTTGACCACGAATCTCATTTTAAAATACGCAAATTAGTATTTTAAATCAAATTAAACAAATTTAAAAAATCTTATTTTGAAGGCTTCTTTGATTAACTTCCACACTGGCTCGTTGCGCACTCATACAACCTTGCTTAAAAAAGAGTGCCCTCTGATTGGTTTGTGCAACTGGGTCAACTGAATTTGATTGATTGGAACATAATATGGTTCCTCCCACTACTTTCCCCTTTGCTAAAGCGGATAATTCTGGAAATTAAACAATGGACCTCTATGTCTTTTGTGTTTACTTGTATTTTTATATAATTGTGTTATATATATATTTTTAGAAACTAATACTATTTTGTAATAATCTTAATATATCTATATTTCTTATATGTTTATTTGTATTTTTATGTAATTGTGTTATTTCATTTTTATATCATTACCATATCTTCAATTAATCCTTATGTATTATTTCTAATTGCTCACGTGGTCTCAGTCCTTACTGCCTTTAAGCAAAATTATTAATGTAATCCTTTTACAGTCAAATTTTACATTTTGTCCTCAGATAATAATCAAATCAAATCAAATCAAATCACTTTTATTGTCACATCACATGTGCAGGTACATTGGTACAGCACATGTGAGTGAAATTCTTGTGTGCGAGCTTCACAAGCAACAGAGTTGTGCAAAATACAATAATGTAAACAAGCAAAATACAAGAATGGCTACATCTGAAACTAATAAATATATGTACAATATATAATAGTATATGCATTTCTGGATGTGTATACTAAATATTTTTCTACGTGTGTGTGTGTGTGTGTGTGTGTGTGTTAATTAGTTAATAAACTAACTAATAGAAGTTTAGTAAACTAAATTCTAAAAATAGATAATAGATTATTAAGCTGAGGTGAAGGCGGTATCATCATCTGTGGTGTCATCCTTTCATCCAACTCTCAGCGTGAATCAATAAATGTGTTTTATGAGTCCCTGCTCTCAGTTAGATAGTTGTCCAGCACATATTGCCACTATAAAACTATAATATTTTAATTTAATGCTTAATAACTCCCCAAACCCCATTTATGATTAATACTGAAGTCTCTATAGTCTGGCATGGGCTATTTATTTGATTTGCTGTAACACATTAGAGCTTCTTCTCTGTGGTATATGTGACAGCCAGACACTATGCATAAAAAATATGAAATATATTCATACCATCATTAAAAAATCATGTCCCTTGCACTGCAGTTTAGTATATGCATCATTCAGCCACATGTGCATATTGGCCCTTTATGGTCAGATGTTTGTTTAAATGCAGTATACATATCCACCAATAATTATCTCTCCTTAAAATGGTCCCATCAGCCATACCTTACTACAGACTTTTCCATTTACACCTGTGCTCTTTGTAGCCAACTATAACAACATATATACACAGTTGATCCACATAAACTGTCTTGACCTTTGTCGTTTGTACATCAATTAAAATAAATAAACTTTTTGAAATCAAAAGTTTATTTAGGATTCCAAAGACAGCCTTTATCCTTATTGCAAAGCTTTAATTTCTTGCACTACAAAAAGTAGCATATATCATGATTTGTTGGTTAATTGACTCTGAGTCCATTTGCTTCTTTGCAGTATCACATATGCACATGTAGAACACAAATTACAGACATAGCCACAGCTACTTGCGTTTTCACCCAGGTTTAAGTGAATCTACGACTTAGGTCGTTGATTTTACGTAGTGCGTCTCGGTTGTCGATGGTCCTGTGGACTGTGATGAGGAAGGGGAAGGCAGAGGGAAGCTCCACCCTTTGACTCAGTTTCTGGTGACCCCAGTGAAGGCAATGCAGTCTCTCAGCCAGGTCCCGTCTGCCAGCTCGTTCCAGTCCGTCTTGCAGCAGCTTGGTCTTATTTGGCTTGTCCCATGACTTCTCGTACCTGCAAATAAAGAGGGACCTCTAAAAAGTATTTCATGGAAAGAAGAGAAATTCACTGATGTATAAAAAGCCAAAAAAAAAAGAACTGTATAAAAGTGACAGAGTGTCTAGAGAGCCCAAGTGACCATGATAAAACACAAATAAGTTATTTAAGTTTCTCACATGAGATTGCTGGGCATCTGCTTCAATTTCTTAAGACTACAATGATTTCAGATGACGTATAAAATTGGACTAAACACTGCTAAGATAAACAGATGTTGCCTTTTGATTTAGAAACACCAGTTTCTAAACAAAGCACATGCTACTTTCAAAAGTATACACACAGACTTTACCAGCTTTCCAGCATGGCCTTGGCCTGGACACTCTTCTCTGTAGAGCTGGCGTGGAAGCGTCCTATCTCAGTTCTGTTGAAGCCAAGCTCATATGCCAAAACTGTCCACTCAAAACCAAGCTGCCTGGAAATCTCCTGCAGCGTCTTTAGATTGATCACAGCATCCTGTAGGCAAAAAAATAAATAAAAAAGAGGGGAGGGGGATTCCATTGAGAAAAACGATCTAGTATAAATGATCTGCGCAAAAGTGCAGAAGAAAGCAGATTAGACATACCTCCTGGGCTTTGTTGGGCATTATCAAAAACTCCAAAAGGTCAGCACTGTGCACTCAATATCTGTCTTCAGGTCTGGTTTAATGATTTTGTGCAAAAGATAAAAGATAAGAGATTTTAGTCACCTTTCCTGAGGTACAGTATGTTAAAGTAGGGCGTGTTTGAGTGTTACTCTGGAGATTTAAAATCAACATACTCACTTGTTAAACATTAGTCACTTTGTGACCACCTTGTGACACTAACAGCTGCCACAGTGAATCTTCCAAAACCTCAAAACCCCCTAACTGTAATGTGCTAAAACTGAATTCTACATTTATTTTTTGAGCAGTAGCTTCCATAATATCAGCGATATTAGCATTCAGATATACTTTACACTTGAAGGAATATAGGACTGAACTTGGTTTAGTATTGTATTTTTACTAGGGAAGAATACAGGAATATGGTTTCACCCTTAGACCACCATTACTCCAAATGCTTTTAAGCTGAGTCATATCTGAGTTAAAGAAGGCATAGAGTTTGAACTGCAGTAAGTAGAGCTACAACTCCCCATTCATCCATCCCTTCGCAACTTTTCGATGGCCAGGTCATGGGGGGCAGAAGTCTAAGTCCCCAGCCACCTGTTCCCAAACCAGCCAGGAGACATAATTTCCTTGGTCTGCTCAGGCATCTCGTACTAGTGGGAGATGCTCAAAACAACTGGAGGCGTTCAGACATAAAAACAAAAAGAATTGAGGCGTTTCTGTGTCCTAGAGAGCCTATAGTTATGCCTTCGTGGGCAACATGCTCCTGGTAGGGTTTCCACAGCTCATCACTGGCTGCAATCCCTTTCCCCTTTTGCAATTTACCTATTTTCCCCCTCGATTCTTTACAAACAATTTTAATGAAGAAGAATGAAAAAACGTTTTGAAATGCTTTTATTCACTTTAAAAATTCACTTCCTCTTTAATTTCTTGCCATCCATTAAAAGCATGAGGGCTCCTTGTGCAATATCACTGCAGCAGTTACGCTTATCAAAGAACATTTCGGAATTGAATGTAAACATTAAATAAAAAGAAACTAAACAAAAGATAAAGTGTGTACAAGGTCATTAATGGATCTAATACTGAATGTGTTAATCAGAATTCTGATCCAAAGTGCTGCAAGGTCCAGCCAATAAGTATAACTAACATAAATTACATTACTTCTTCTTCTTTTTCACTTTTTTTTTTTACAGGCACGGGAAGTAACAAAATTCCAACTTCAGGTTCAACTTCATATCTGACACCACAGCCTGAAAAAAATAGTACTTCCGAAACTAATCATATGAAATCATTAAAAGCATGTACAAAAGCATGGGATATATTTTTCTAAGCTTTCGGTTGGAGAGAGACGTTTATTCTGCTCAATGCAAGAATTAACAACGACAAACCAAGAAACACATATCAGAGAGGATCTGTTTCACATTTAACAGCTGATTATCAGAGTATTGCCTGGTTGTTTCATGGTGTGTCAAGTCAAGGTTAAGATCCAGCCTGCTGGACCTGCACGCTCAACAGTCCTCACTTTGTCCTTCAGCAAGGAGTAGTGCTTATATTCATGATATCTGTCACTCTCACAGGTCGCAGCCCAAGTCTAGAGACCTGCTGAAAGAGACATTTTAAATCAGCTGGTGCCTACACAGCGATACCCTGTGCACCTCTCAAATTTCAGCTTATTTGGGTTCAGTAGCAGCCATCTTTCCAGCTGCCGTCCCTCAGGGCACTCAGAGCAGCCAGGCTCTTTGGAGGAGTAAGCAAACTGCAGACAGAAAAAAACCCAATATTATATAAGCATATAAGTTAATCAAAGATAAATAAAAAGATCCATCATCCCACAAAGAATCTTGTCTGTTTCTTTTAAAAGTTTCAGGAATCAGACCTGTGAATCCAGTGTGGTAGGTGAGAATTCTACCATTGAACCACCGATGCCACACCTAAAGATTGCTACATTACCACTCACCCACATGCTGAAAACACTAATAGTCTGACCAGGTTTGTCATCATATACTTCAATTGATTAACCAATTCATGGCTCAGAAAATTATTTTTTTACTGTCATCAGAGGATGAATTTTACCACCTCTGGTGATCCCCTGAGATAACCTTCTCATCAGGTCTAAATTTGAAGTTATCAAGTGCCTTTTTGCACATGCTCGTCAGTACTCATGTTGTTGTAGTTCTCCTTTAAACCCAAAGGAGTTAGCATATGTGTGCTTACCTGCGCGTGGGTTGGGTGATTTTACTGGGACGTGGAACGCCACTTGTTCCTATGAAGGAGGCTGGCCGAGGGAGGGAACTGCGGGGGACAGCTGACTGGTTGGTGCTGGTGGGTTTGAGGGCCTGTGGCAGCAAACTAATGCTGCTGCTGGGTTTGAGGGGTTGAGGCAGCGCGGCACTGCTGGAGATGGAGTTCAGACTGGCAGAGGTGGACAGAGAGGTGGAGGTGGGTCCCTGCTGGACTGTGGGGCTTACGTAGGCTGTCGCTTTTAGAGTGTGTCGCGCTGTTGTAGGGAAACTCCCGACACTCTGGACTCGCTGACTGAGCTGGCCTGGGGAAGGAACTGAAGGAATATTGTGAAGCAAAAGTGTCACTGCAATCCCTAGATTTTTAGTTGTCATCATTAGGCTGAGCGTTAACAGTTTATAAAAGTGATTTTTTCCTTTCTTTGATCATTCGCACACATAAAAACAGGCGTCTTACTGGAGGATTGAAGTCGTGCAAGCCCACTCGATGAGTCAAAGCTCTGGCTGTTCCGGAGGGAGGGCATCGTTGGCAAAGAGGAGGGACCGTGGGAGGGTGGGTTGACAGGGGAAGCCAGGCATGGAATGCTGGGGACACTAGGCATGCTGGGAGCTCGGATCAGGTTGGGCATGCTTCTTCGCAGCTTGTCTATGCAACAACATCAACAAAGCTGATCAGGTATTGCAGGTGCCCAGTTAGCATTTTTTTTTTTTGGCTTTTCAAAGTTTTAGGATTTTTTAGGGGACATTTTGGTGAATATGAAAGTAAGCGCTTTTAGCAAATATTTAATACATAGCATTTTCTCCTGTAGAAACACATCTTAGTTTTACACTTTAAATTTAAGCAGAATGACACGTCATATCCATTAATGAATGAATCTTTTCTTGTGGTCCACTCAAAATGTTGCACTATTCTTTTATCTATACTGACTTAATTGAACTTAGGACTTTAAAGAGGGGGAAAGTCTAATACTTGCTCCTTAAAGTAACAGCAGTATCAGTCTTAGACAGTCATGCAGTTATCTCTATAGACTGATATCTGCATATAAAGACACGCAATCTGTAGAGAAGGGACAACTGTGCTTTAATAGCTTTCTGTTTGCATTCCTCTTTTAGTCTAATTACATCTGAGCGGGCCTTGGTTGCATGCAGATAAACAGTGTGTGAAGAGCAAAATGATTGCATTTGCTGAAATGCAATCTTGAAACACTTAGCTATCACCTGATTAACATTTATCAGATTTTAAAATCTCTTCAGCATTTATAAAGATTGACATGCTGATAGAACAAGAAGTGTGGTCTACTGGAAGTCCAAAGATACTGACTGATCACTGAGTTTTTAACAGTCCTCTATCAGACATGTTCCCAGATCAGATCAGGTCACTCACCTGTGCTATTTGTGTATACTGTTTGTGTCTCTGTGATCAGGCTAGAGGGTCCAGAGTACTGGGAGTGTCCACTGAGTGAAAACTGATGGGTGGTTGAGCTGCGTCTGCAGTCTCTGAAACTGGAGAAGGTGTGAGAGTGGGGCAGGCTGCCCCGCTGCATAGAGCCTGTGCGGAACAGTCGAGGCTGGGGAGGTGGGAGCTGGTCGTAACCCTCGTCCTCCTCGTCCTCCTCCTCGAGATCCATCTGACTGCGCCTGAGGGTGTGCAAGGAGAAGCTGGAGCTGCGACGGCTGGCCGTGGCTGTGGCTGAGGTAGAGGCGTAGTCTTGTCGGAGGCCTACAGGGGCGACAAATCAATGCATTTGTCCGAGGAAAGCACGAACCCTACGTGGTATAGGACACATTTCCTTCTGGAGGCGCCCCTCATTCATTATTCACTTACTGAATCGGCAGACCAGACTGATATAGAGAAGTTTATTCTGAAATGTCCTGCATAATTTAATAGCACACAAGCGCATCAAGATATCACTTCCTTTCAACTTCGTAAAGGTCAAACATTTATGTTAGTGTCAGCCATTTATTGGCAATGTTGCACAGTAATCTTTTCCAGTCTCTCCACAAGGCAGTGCATTACTGTTTACAACCAGAGTGGCTGTCAAACAAACACAAAAATCTCAGTCCACGAGGGCCGGTGTCCCTGCAGGTTTTAGATCTCACCCTGGGTCAACACACCAGAATCACATGATTAGCTCATTACAAGGCCTCAGGAGAACTTAAAGACATGATGAGAAGGTAATTTATCCATTTAAATCAGCTGTAATGGATCAAGGACACATCTAAAACCTGCAGGGACACCGGCCCTCGTGGACTGGGATTGGGGGCCCCTGCTGTAGTGTATATATAGAAGTGTTCACGCATTAGTGTTTAAAGCAATGTCAAACAATTTTCATGCCTTACAACAAATTTGTGGGTGGCTGCAGGTACGTAGAGAAGAACTTCAGTGTGACAGTTGGTGTCTGATTAAGGACTGTTTATGCTGAGGCAAGAGTGATTTGCAGCTCCATGCCATCTATCACTGTACCTGCTGGTGTCCAATCAACACCGAAAGACTTGATTCATACGTCTCAAATATTCTCTTATGTTTGGATGACATGAACTCCAACTGTGTTTTCAATCTCATAAAAGGACAGCATTGGCACATACTGCTTTGGCAAAGGGTCAGTTAATCAGTTTCCTATGAGCAGTGTTTCTAAATGTTTCAAAATGTCACACTTTTCCACAATCAAGTTTTCAGATTTCTCGGCAGACTTTTCAGACCATGTCTGCCATCTAGATGCAAATAATAAATGTTTATTTTGTAAACAAACTGCCTTACTTAATATTTAATATTTTAGAAGAGAAGAAGGGTTATAAAAATATAGAGCATTATGTGGATGAAGCAATGTGTTAAATATTAAATTCTATGTTGTGACACTGACTGGATATTCTGACTGCAGTTTGATATAATGGCTGCATTGTAAAATTATTATGGGTAATTGTATATAAAAAACTATATTTTTAGATAGGTGCAGATATATAATCATGGATCACAGCATGAATATGTATATATTCATGTAGAAAGAGACTGTGTTTAGATATGTATATGTATTTATAGCTAGTGCATATGTAAATATTAGGCTATATAATCAGGAACACAAATATATGATAAATTAAATAGGGGGAAAGGAAGTGAACAGGAAATGGTAGATATTTGGGGGATTTCAGTCAATGGGGTTTCATCACAATAATATAATACTTGTCTTTTATTTTGTTCTTGTGTGAGTTTCTTTCAATTATTAACATTTGATACTTAAATGTTCAAAATAAAGATTTCATTCATCCATATATTCTGACTGCATTCTATATATGTGCGGTTAGTTCATACCAATCATTTAACCCAAAATTCAAACAAGTTAAATGCACGGTATTTTACTCAAGTTGACCAAGTTACCTTCCTTTCCTCCATCACTAAGTAACTTATATGATGGTTATTATGATGTGACTGTGATGTTTTGTTCAGGGATCTTCCAGTTTCACACAGTTTCAGGCACTTGTGCAGAGCTGTTTTCCAGTCCTGTGATGCACAGGCGTAGAGGCAGCTCTGCGTAGGAGTGCGCTATGCGTCGGGTGTCGTACTTCTTGCCTTCCTTTTCTCGACTGTAGCCCACGCTTTCTAACACATTGGTAAACATTTTGGCTGCGATGGCTCCCTGCTTCAAATGCCTCGAAAAACATTCTGCTTATATCATTTTTATTAGCAGAGATGAGAAGAAATTAAGAGGAGCAGTCTAGAAACATTAACAGTTTCCTAGATTTTGCTTTTCTAATTCATTCAATTATTTGCTGTAACAGTTCTACAAAGCCTAGCAAAGTGCCTCTGCAAGCAGCTGCTGTCCTTTGCGTAAGCCATAATTCAAACCACCGACCACATTTCTATGTCGGAATATAAAGTGGACAAAACACACACAATCTGACAATACCATTGCAACCCATCACGACCTCTATCTGTAGCAGCGTTTCCTCAAATTTCTCCTATTTTCCCTCACATTTTGTATGAAACATCTAAACAGTCCACTCACTCTCCTCCTGAAGTCGTGCCATGACCTCCACATCTGTCATGTCCTGCAGTTTGTAGCTCATGGAGATCGAGTCATCTTCCAGCTCTGACACACCCACCTCGCTGTCCAGGGAAGACTGAGGGGTAATCGCCGCGTGCCGACGGCCCACGTCTAAAAAAAACAAAACAAAAACAAAAACATGCACGTCAACATCCCAACATTCACTTTCAAAGCATTTCTCTGACCACGTCTCTGAGTTGTGAAATTTATGTGTACATAACTGTCGCAGATGGATGGTAACTCACACCTGATGAAACTGTAGAAATTAATGACACGGCAGAGGAGACGTGTTGCGGGTGATTTCTTACTGTGGAGAGTGGAGTTTGACAGGAAGGTGGGTGTTCTGTCAGCGAGGCTGCAGCTGGCCCTGAGAGGGAGACTCGGCTGGAGATAGGACTGACCAGATGACGGCAACGGAGCTTCAAAGGAGAAAATCACAGCACGAGAGAGAAGAAATTCAATCACTGATGACTAGCCTAACCTGCACTCTCTGCTGTTTGTGTTAATATAGAACACAGATGAACGAGCTGAAGGAGCTGTCTTCTGGTGGAGTCTGAAAGTGCTTGCCTCCATCTGTTTGAGGGTATGACCTTATAATCTCCTCCCTGCAGTTTGGTGTAATCTGATTGTAAACTCCAAGGAGCAGGTTGTTTAAGAATCTGGGTTATGTAGCGAGTTCCAAAAGCATTTTGGAAGCAACAGATGCTTTTGGCTCGATGTTGTTATTACTTTTGGATGAGACAACAACTATGAGGTCAGCAGAAACGGTTTTAATACGAGCAATGACGATTATTGCGCCCTAAAGGCTAAAAGGCTTTGAATGTTGCCAATGCAAAATTTTAGCTTTTGCATTATGTGAATTTTTTCCTGTCATTTGCTTTGTTTTGTGATGTTGTTAGATTTTGTTTTCAAGGGGTTAGAGATGAGTTACCTTGCAAAAGTTGCCCAATTTAAAGAGAAACGAGATTAAACATTACCGTCAAGGTGTCACTATGTTAGCATGCTTCAATTAATTCGAATTAACTAATTAATTAAGTTACAATGACTCTTTAAAAAAGAAAACTGTTTTTTTAATGTTTCATTATCGCCCACTCGCACTAGAGTAAAACCTGGATGGCAACATCCAATTACCTGGTGATTGCACTGATAATTTTTGCTTTCAACCAATGGATTGGCCCTAGATGCATAGAGCATGCAACTCCCTCAACTTCTGAGCAACCAGAGGAATGTCAACTGCAAAGGTCTGGTGGGAGGCAACCTGTCTCAGACTGCCATCCTGTGTGCAAGGTGTCACTTTGCAATAGAGGACTTGTTTCCGCTGGCTGTGTTCTGGTTAAATTCAACTAATTGCAGTCGTGGTCCTCGTCTCCATTTCAAAAACAATGAGCTCATGTTCAAGTTTATTGTACACTTTGATCGTGCCACAGTCTCCAAAGACTGTTTCATCTAGTATGACTGTACCATTGTTGAAATCACTTCCAAGCATCTTTATTTATAAGGGCCAAATCACAGTCACCTCGAGGCACTTTATATTGTAAGTTAAATACCCAGTGGACTGGCTATGTATGTGTGTGAATGTGCAAACCCATTAGGATTCATCTTTGTCTGTAGAAGATCATCAAATCAAACAGTTTTTGAGAGATTTCAGTTTGGGCCAAATCGGGGAACCAATCAATAAACTTTCATTTCCATCCACAGGCCAACTCTGACAGCATGCTTACAAATGAGATAATAAGAAACGTAATAATCCCCCACCCCCCAAAAAAATAATGGCTCTTTTAAATAGTGAAACTTACCATTTAACAAATTAGTTTGTTTAGTGATTTCAGTTTGTAGGTACATACTGACCCACTAAGCCTACCAGATGTAAGAGTGTCTGTTTTGTGGTTAGCAGGAATCAGATGTGTATTGGTGTTACCTGAGGACTCGGTTAGTGCAGCAGGTTTAGTGTAAGGCAGGATGGGGCAGCTGAGGGTGGAGAGCCCCTCTATGCAGCTGTACGGACGAACGGAGGACACTCCTCGCCACCGCTTTGCTAGAGACAGGATTGCAGGGAAGGGCATGTTAGTCTGATTGCTTTAGCATGTAGCACAAACATACAGTACATGGGTTATATATTTTAAGACACTCTGGCCAAATGTTAATCTGCTTCTAGCAGATCAGTACTGACCTTGCAAATGTCTGAGCTCGGACAGAAGAGGCTCATACAGTAAGACGAGGTTTAGCTTACCACTGCGGCTTATTGGGCTAAACCGCAGTTATCTTTTGGCTAGGTCTCAGGATAAGCAGGGATTGTGCATGTAGGCTACAACCCATTCCCAAAATCAGAATTAGATTTACTATGAACTAGTTTTTTTGGTGTACACGGTTTATTTATAGTCCTTAAATGTGATTTTCATTACTTTATTCATTTTATGGTTCAACACTACAATAACAGGGATAGCACAGTAGGTAGAGTGGTGGCCCCATGATCGGAAGGTCGGGGGTTCGACTCCACTGAACGGCTACCCTGAGGTACCCCGAGGTACCCCTGAGCAAGGTACCGTCCCTACACACTGCTCCCCAGGCGCTGCATTGGTGGCTGCCCACTGCTTCACTGGGTGAATGGGTTAAATGCAGAGGAGCTATTTCCCTATGGGGACTAACACACACACTTTACACTTTACACTTAACATGCACTTTATTAACGGCAACTAAGAGCATTTGGGTTTGGGTTACCAGATTGTTTGCTGTCATATCTATTAATTTCTGATAAATAGCCATTAAAGCAATTAGTTGCAATATAAAAAACCCTAGCTACAGGGTACACTTTTAGAGGATGATACTATTATTCTTGTTAATTAATGCCAACTAGCAGTGAGTAAATTCAGCTTGGTTACATAACGTGCATTCAGTGTGTCTGATTGGTAGTCTGAGAGGGTTACACCTGACAAAGTGGAGCGTTCGGCACTCCTGACACAAATAAGCTCAAACTCCACTGGATGAAACTAGCATTCACAGCCAGTTGCACCAACAATGGCTGCTGGCTCTCAAATACAAGGATGTATTCATGACCCCGAGGAGGAGAGCCAGCCTTCCCCGAATACAGCTTTAAAGGAAGAAGAGAACCGTCAACGGCACAAACACACACCAAAAAACATCAACACAGACACTAACAAATATGCATTATCAGGTCACAGTGTGGAGACCACCCACAATTAATATGAAAATATTCCATCACAGGAAATTCTTTCGGATATTAAAGTCAAAGCACGCAGGTGAGCAGCATATAGAGCTTTGAAAGTACGAGTCTCTTGCACAGGCTCTTGGTGCAGGGAGTGCTGAGCGAATCTGACTCGACAACCCATTTAATGTAAGCATGTTTCTATGGTAACCATATCCCCATGCATGAGAGCAGAAACTATAAAGCACCAGATCTGAAACTGGGCCCAGCAGCAAATATATATTTAATAGCACGCAAGTATATGAGCCGTAATGATTTTGGATTTAGGTTAGCTCGTACATATGTCCCATTATCATTTCTGAAACCTCAATAAACCCCTTGCCCCACTTAGTGGAAACATGCTTAGAGAAAAGGATATTATAGCATGCAAAGACTTTGCTTTGGTCTGCCACGAGTAAAGGTTATGCAGCTGTTAGTAAAACAAAAACTGTGAGGATAATGACAGAGACCGTGTTAAAATGAAAGCAATGGTGGATAAAATGCACCGTCATTGTCAGCAGTAATATTGTTGGTAACTAAGTTGGGTTTCAACCATCTAATCCTTAAACAACTTTTGTTTCAATGACTTTGCTAAAACAGTATTAACATATACATTTAGCACAAAAACTAAGGAAATTTGAGTTTGGTCGACTATTTCTTTGTTGTAACAATGCTTCTTGACGATAACTGTTGGAAAGTCTGTTTATTTCCCCTTAAATGCTGCCATATTTGCAAGAAAAATGCATTTGTGTGTTGAGCAGCACAGCTGAGTATGTAGGTTGCGCCTGTGAAAAGCTGGTGACCAGCATGTGAGGAGGAGGTGGAAGGCTATTGTGGCCGTGTATGTTTCCTATACATGCTACAAAGGCCCCTGTTTGTTAAATGAATACATTGTTAAGCTGTCAGTATGTCTTGTTTCTTCAGACTTCAATCATCCAATCCAATAAACAACACGAAACAAGAGTCAAAAGCAGAATGAGCTGTTTGCTGTTGGCAGAGAAGATCTGGCAGGTTTTCATAGATTTGGCAAAAACTCAGAATCAGTATGAAACTGCAGTGATTCAATCAGGCCGGCCGCAAACTGCAGACATACCTGTGATACTAGTTCATCATTCAAGAAAGTGACAACAGCTGTACGACATATATGTAAGTGACAGAGTTAAAATCAGCATGTGTTTTATGGGAATGTTTTTTCCCAGAAGAAGCTGTGGAGAAAGAAAATTTAAGGCTGTGAGATGTAGTCATCTTACTTTGAACAGCCATAAAGCATATAGACCAGCACAGGCCAAAACTGAAAGGCTGTTAATGTGCTCATGGGCATATTGTTATTAATATACATGCTTTTAATATAAGATCAATAGTCTATGTTTTAATATCATAGTTACTGTCACTACGGAAACGCCATTTGATTCAAAGACTAAGTAGCTACAATAATAACAGATTTATCGATTCTAGATAATCACAATAATCAAACTGTTATGATCATATAACAGATAAAGGAAAAGATAAAATCAGATCAAGACTGGATCGTCCATTATGAAATCTCATACAGCACAATATTTGTAATACCGTAGTTTCATGCTTAATTCTCATAATGCTGTATGTGAAAACTATGAGTGGATTGAGTTATGAGTTACTCATGAAAATAGGTAATTAGGTGACATATAAGTCTCGCAAAATGTATATCAAATATGTTTTTTTAATAATTTATTTTGCAGGCTACACTTTATACTTTATTTTTATTTATAACCTGTATTTAAATTTAAAATGTAAAAATTCCATCACTTAAAATATACTTTTTTCATAAAATCCAGTAAAATCAGGCTGTTATTAGAGGTTCAGATGGTGCAATGATGATAACTTAATGAAAGCTTTATAATTATTTCTGCATTATTTTGCAGTGAACACAGGGTTTAGCCTTTCATGAACACACATCAAGCTCTTCCAAGGTGATCTTTCTTTAATTCATGTATAAATATCTTCATCTTTAGTGGATCTTAAGTACAGCCTGAGATGTGTACACGTGAGTCCTCTGCTACTCCAAAAATAACCACTCACTGAGAACACAGGGTGAAGTAAAACTCACAACTTTAAAGAGAGAGCGAGTGAAATGTTGGAGCCGGTGAGCTCTGTGCAGTGAAAACCTCCCACGGTTCACACGCTGCAGAAGAAATTCTGCTGCACATGGAAACATTTTGTGTGAAGTGTTTTTCAGCTTATGATCACATTTCAGCAGCCAGCGAGGCGGATGTGGCCACACCTGGGGCTAAGTACACTGTACCTTGGTCCAGTCTGTGACAGAGGGTCATTTTAGCGAGCTCCACCTCAGGCCCCGGGTGGTCCAGTACCTGCCTGCACCACTGGAGAGGGCTGAGGAAACTGTGGCCATGCAGCTTAGCTTTGGGACTCACATACAGCCTGGAAAATGCAGCAAAAAAACTGTTAGATCTTGTCACCTTTACAGGCAGCCCATGTTCTTTTTTTTACACACAAAACACAGATGATAAATTAACTCGGGGCTGCTGTGTATTTGCAGTGCAATCAAAAAATAGTTGCTAGAGAGCAAAGAAAATAAATAGCAGCTCAAGATCTCAAAGAGTGTGTTTTACAGCCCCAACATTTCTCAGCTGCTATTACCCAGTGAAATAAAACCACTGTGGCTGTGTGATTTTTATACAATCCAAATGCCAACCAAATGCCCTAAAAGCTTCTACAACATGGGAAGAATCTCTGGGACCCAGACTTGGAACTGAAACGGAAAATGGACGGACCAAATGCATAGACTTGCAAATGGCAATGTTATCTTTTCTGTTGTGAAATTTAGTCAATGATCAATTAGATGGAATTTATTTTTATGTAGTACATGAAATTATCAACCTATTTATCAGCAAATCTCTTCTTCTTCTTCTTTCTTTACGGATCGCCACAGCACATCTTCTGCCTCCATCTCACCTCATCCTCTACCATGAGTGAAAATAATTTAATTGACCTTTATCGTCAGCCAGAAAAGAAATTAAATAAATCCCAAGAAATTGCACGTTTGTCACTGTGTGTGTGCCTGTAAATCCTAGTATACTAGGTTCCCGGCCTGAAGCTAAATATCTAAGGAAAAGAAAACTTGCCAGACAGAACTGGGCTTTTTTCCCCTCCAGCAACTAGGCCACAGCATTACACTGACTTGGGGGTGGAAGGGTAATTGTGTTAAATGTAGTAAAGCTATACCAGCACAGCGGCTGAACTGTATCTCATCAGCACTGCATTCAGCTGTGTGCTACATTTTCCACATCGTCACACCAGATACATAAAGCTGGAAACGGTTCAGCAGTCAGATACCTTAGTCTACAGCCTGTGCTTCAAAGTAGTTCAGCCTATGGCTGAACACAACACACAAAGCCGAGCTGTTTGATCAGAGGCTGAAGGGGGGTCATTGTTTCTAATTTCATCCAGCGCTGCCTACTCTGAATAGATACCTATGCTGCACGCACAGTGCATGCTGGGATGCCCAAAGCTTGTGTCAGATCTGGTTTTTATTGTTTTGCTCCTCGTGTAAGAGTCACTCTATTTGCCAGAGTCTGTAAGTCTGTTCCACCAAAACAGATGCAATCAATACATACGATACATGACATACACTGCCTCAAAATGATGGCTGGTTCACTGTCATGTGGCCCATGAAGCATGTATTAGGGTCAGACCAACAGAGGGGGAAACTGACTTTCACTGTAAATTCAAACAAGGCATGTAATGAACTGGTAGACATAAACAGAGCAGTTACCAGCTATCAGGCTCTAAGACGGGGAGCACGACGTTGAGGTCCAAAATCTCAACCTCATCCAAAACAGTCGTGTCTCCAGCGGCGCCGCTGTCCTCCACAGCGGCATCAGGAGACGCCGAGCTCGGCTGAAAATAGGCGAAAGGTTCCTCCGCTGAGCCTCGAGGTGCGGGGACACTTGAAACGTCATATTTAGCAGAGAAGCTGTCGCTCGCGCACGCCGTACCCCCGTGCAGACACGACAACGAGGTCTGAAGATGAGGGCCGATGGAGCAATTGTTTACAGCGTTCGCTCGAGTCCGCAATTGTTCGTTTTGCTTCTCCAATTTTCGCACCAGTTCCTGCAGCTTGAGCACCTCGAGCTCCGCGCTGGTAATTTTATTGTTGCCATTGACGTCTGCCATCATCTGGGGGTTCAACACCTCTGCTTCCATTTGGTAAAAAACACATTGAGATGGGCGGAAAAATAAAGCACGGCCTGCCTGCAGAGGGTCCTCTTCTATTCAGAGAGGGTGTCCAGATTCCCCCCTTTAAGCTGCTACACACACTCTCACAGATACACACTGATGATGCTGCTGCTGCTGGGATGACTGCACAGGCTCCATCTGATTGGTCAGCAGCTTGGAGTTCAACTCCCATCGCACCACTGCTGAGGAAGTATTTATTATAGGCACACACAGAGCGGATAACCTGAATGTTATTCTCAAGCTACACTTTCGGTCTTGCACACAAACAAAAAAAAAAAAACTAAAAAACGACCCCCCCCCCCAAAAAAACAAAACAAAACAAACAACAACAACAACAACAACAAACAAACAATATAAGTAGCCCAGTACAACTGTGGGGGGGCATTTAAAAAAATACTCATTTATTTTTTTTAAAAATAACAAAAAAGTAGCTACAGCAATGGCAACCACTTCAATATGTACTCCCGTTTCGCTGCTTGTTAATGCAGTTATGTTTGCAGGTACATTTAAGCATGCAGACATGGTCAAGACAACCTGCTGAAGTTGCAACATAGCATGAGATTGGAAAGGAAAGGAGATTTAAGTGACTTTGAATTTGGCGTGGTTGTTGGTGTCAGACAGCCTAGTCTCAGTATTAGAGAAACTGCGGATCTACAGGGATTTTCCCACACAACAATCTCTAGTGTTTACAGAAAATGGTGGAAGTGAGCAAAACGTGTGTGGGTCAAAAAGCCTTGTTGATGTCAGAGGGTCAGAGGAACATAACCGGATTGCTTTGAGCTGATAAGAAGGCAGTCACTGAAACAAACATTCGTTACACCCAAAGTATGCAGAAGAGCATCTCTGAATATACAACGTGATGAACCTAAAGGGTGCACACACTCACCAAAAATGCACCATAGTGATTTGAAAAATGTTGCCTGGTTTGATGAGTCTCAGGGTTTTTTTGTATTCAGATGGCGGAGTCAGAAATTGTAACGAATGCGCAACGTGTCAGACCAGCAGCAGAAGACCACACCAGGTGTCACTCGTTAAGCTCAGCCTACAGTTTGCATGGATCACCAAAAGTGGACATCCCTTTATGACTACAGTGTATCCATACTCTGATGGCTGCTTCTAGCAGGATAACGTGCCATGTCACAAATCATCTCAAACTGCTTTTTTGTGACATGACCACAAGTTCAGTGTACTCAAATGACCTCCAGAGTCACCAGTTCTCATCCACTGAAGTACTAACAGGAGATTGTCATTATATGCAACTTATAAATCTGCAGCAACTGTCTGATGCTGTCATTACAATGTTCGGCCTCTTTAGAAGTTCAAATTTAGCATAATTTAGTCCTTATTATGGGCTATGTCACTAAAATAAAATATGATATAGTTTCTTGAATACAAATTAGTTGGGCTAATTGATTTGCATGGCAAAGCTAGAAGCATATCTCATGCAGAAAAGATGTTGAAGACTAAAATATGTATCGAATATACAGTGGATATATAAAATCGATGTAATGTTTCTTTTTTAATAACATAAACCCAAAATCTTCAATAAAAAGTCTTAATAAAATATGAAAGCATAATATTTTTGCACATAAGTGAAGACCGTAACCCAAATCAAGTTCCTGAACCCACTAAATTAACCAAACAGTGCAGAAGACATGAGATGATTTTATGATAATATATTGTATAATTATCCTAAAATTGTCAAATATATCAAGTTCCATTAACTGTAAATTATGACTTTAATGGGTAGATTACATTTCACTGGTATATAATTAAGGAAGAAAATGAACACAAATGTCTTAAAAGAAGTAGAATATTTTAATTTTATTAGATAAAGACACTTTATAGCTTTTATTGCACAAAGAAAAAGCCCCCGGCCCTCAATATTGCAATGTATCGTTTTAGAATGAAGTTTCCCTACAAAATGCAAGCCAAAGACAATAAGAGCTGATATGGTGCATAGAGGTAGATACAGAAACACCAATATCAAGGCAACACAGCTACTAAATAGTTTATTATATACTGCATTCATGTTATTAAAATGTAACTGTCATTTCACAAAACACCCACATAAAGATTTGTCAGCTCATTGTAATGCTAGTCCATGAGATCCCACGACACCCAAAGCTGATAATCAATAATCCATTAAGTATATTTGGAGCATCAGCGTTGCCATTTTTCTGTGGGGGAAGGATGTACAATTTGAACTAAGACCTTTTGAAATTAAAACAAATAGAGTAATACATACGGTACAAATATTTAGTCACTGGAGCTTTACATCCAGGAAAATGAAGAAATCCTAATAATTACTTACCTTTGGTGACCTCAAAGCAGTTCGAACAGTGAACCATACGCTTGTAAATCCACAAGCTGTCCCCAGCCTTTAGATTACCCAAAGTAATGTTACACACCTCACACTGCCAAAACACAAATGCTCACATGAGGAAACAGAATCCTGAGACAACAATGGCTGTATACATCAAAAATATTCTGTGAGGTCTTAATAATTAGGAGTTCATGAGTCACTGGTAATTTCAAAACAATACTAAGACTTTACTTTGGTAAAGTCTTGACATAGTTGTTTTTCAACCACTGCTTGTTGTTGACCAAAGAAAGGAAAGCCCCATCTTAAAATTATTTTACTCACTTTAAAGCAGGAAGCATGGCATTTCATATTTATGTCATCCAGGACCATCTTGGCATCACCAGTGAAGGGCTTACGGCAGACTGTGCACAGATCTTTCTCTAGCACTGTCCTGTGTGGGACAAAAATTTATCAAGTGTTTATATTAGAGTAAAAGAAAAGTGACTGTATATATGTGTTCTTGATTTAATTCTATTAATTTTGTTTCGGTTTTATTTATATAACACCAAATCACAGCAACAGTCGCCTCAATGCACTTTATATTTTAAGGTAAACCATACAATAATACAGAGAAAACCCCAACCCCAGTCAGACACCACCTATGAGCAACCCTTGGTAACAGTGGGAAGGGAAAATCTCCCTTTTAACAGGAAGAAAACTCTGGCAGAGCCAAACTCAGGGAGGAAGACAGGATAAATATCAAGTTTACCTTCTTAACTTTCAGCAAACTATAACAGCAACAATTGGATGGACTGGTGCAAAAACAATTACAGCAGAAATAAATGGTCCCCTAGTTCTACCTCAATTTTTTTTGATTGCCTTGAATGCTGAGCAATGCCCCCTACAGCTAGTTAGGTTTTTAAACAAACACGTGATCTTTAGGTTTACTTTAGGTGTATTTGCTAAAAAGCAATTATTAACATGCTGACATGCTGTATTAAGGTGGTTAATGTGACAGATGCTTAAAATCTGCATATCAGCACATTAGCATGCCGATATTCATGCTTTGCTCAAAGCAACACTGTATCCAAGTACAGCTTCACTGAGCTTCTAGATGACAGTCAGTCTGCACACTTATTTCCACACAAATGTTTTCAGTGTCTAAAAAGGCTATTGCTGCCCGATTCCTACCTTTCAGGAGGTGCATATGCACTCTTCACGGAAGACTTTGAGTAGGTTGGCTCTGACAGAATGTCATCTGACCTGCTGAGAGAGTTAATGAAAGAGTGTTGTTTTACTAACTCGTACAGTGTTTGTGTGCCAGTGATAAGTTTTGGATTCGTTTGTTCAAAAAATAATTTAATACCTGCGGCTCCTGTATGATGTAGAAGAGTAGATGGAGGGACTTGTGATACTGGTGTACTCATAACTGTAAAAAGATAACATGGCCCAGAGATTGCATGTGGAGTTTAGAATATGTTTAGCGCATACTGTTTATAATGTCTTTGTTTGCTTTGCTTCATACCTGGAGTCTGGTCTGGAGTAAGTATAAGTGTTGCGGTTGCTGCTATAGTCATCACTGAGTATGAAAAAAGGGAACAAATCAGGAATAATAGAAAGAGTATAACCACGCTGCACTATATTTTTATAACAAAAGGTTGAGAGACAGTGATAGTAATTACCTGGTAGTTATGGTATAGGAGGTGGTGCGAGTGGAGGGTATATCACTGGAGTATGAACTGTAGCTATAAAGAGGCAATGGATTTAGTTTGATAAGAAAGAGCTGGATGTAGAAAATATTGTTATGATTAAATAAATTAGAGTTTGATGAGGTATAAAGAAACAGAAATTCTAAAGGAGAATAATAATAATTTGAATAAGTAAATGGGTAATCCAGGAGTGCTCTGTTAGTTTACCTGGAGAGGCTGCGGGTAGAAGATGTTGACACTGGAGAGGGACTTTCTCCTCTAAATGACAAGATAAACAAAAAAGGTCAATTTGACAAAACTACACACAAACTACACAATTTTTTGGTCATTTTTGTCATTCATTTCTACTGCTTACCCTCTGCTGCTCTCCACAGTGACAATCTCTGTCTTTTTGACGCTTGAGCTGCTAAAATGGCAAAATGTGAGGTTTCATCCACCACAATGGTGAAATAGTTGTTTTGTTTTTTAATGACTAAATGTTCGCTGAGATGTCTCACCTGACTGGGGAAGAGGAATCAGATCTGATGGAAGTAGGCAGCAGGGTGTCATACAGCTGATCCTCAGCTCTGCAGTGACAGAAATGTAAATTTAGTGATTATACTGTATGTGCAGTTCTTATTTTTTTTAAATTCTGTTTTCTTTTGTACAACAGTTGAGGTTTATACAAGGTTTATCTTACTTAAAGGAAGTCTTTGTGGGGGTTTTAGCTTTAAAAACATCACTGAAAAAGTAAAAAGAACACCAAACATTTTACTGTACTGTTTGTATATTTATATCGGTGCCACTGTTTGTGTATTGTGCTGTAGTAACTTACTCATCATAGCTGCTTTTCACTGTCACAGTCTTAGTAGTGGACACGATTGATTTGCTGTGACGAAGCCAATATCAGGTATTACATAATGATCAGTAACGTATGATTATAGTGTCAAATTAAACAGCATCAATTTACTTACTTTAAATGATCTCAATACACCATTTATAAGAACATACCTAATATATAACATATAAGGTATACTGTGACGTGCATTGTGTGCTTTTCAGCAACTCTACTTTCGACATCATTAAATTCAATAACAATTGCAACAATTTATTAGATTTTTATTACAGCGTGTATAAAGGCTAAACGGGAGGACTCATAATGAAAGAGTGTATGCATTACCTGTCATCAACCTTGACTGAACCTGGAATGAGTGTATCATAGAGTTGGTCTTTAGCACTACAACAGACAAAAGTAAGAGACATTGTTAGTCGTTTTTTAATCACATTTTGCTGCGTCGAGCTTGGAAGCTCCCTAAACTTTATGGTGCTAATAAATATTTTTTTAAATCTCTGGCATATTACAGAGTCTAATAATAGTTATTTACATGGAGTCATGACGTCAGCAAACTTAGTCATGTCAGGAATATTTAGATTCCTGAACATTTACTCCAAAGTTACTGCATGCAAAAAACACTAATCATATTCACTCACACTGCTCTGTCAGATGTGTTGTGTATACTATTTATTTTCAAATGGTTTATTGATCAGCTATGTTTTGTTAAACACTAAAGGAGACTAATACTGTGGGACAACTACATTGTGGTAGCTCAATGTTTTGGACAAAAGTACATCTCATGGCACAGTGCAATATCAGATAGTAGAATAACAAATTAAATTTATTGCTATATAAAAAATGACTTTTATCTGACTAATTTGAATATGTCATCTTAACAGTATGCAGAGGGTCAGAGGAACATAACCGGATTGCGCGCGCTAGGATGGTACTCACTTTGTGTCAGTGCTGCTTTTCACTGTCACAGTCTTAGTTGTGGAGATAGTTGTTTTGCTGCATAGAGAAAAATGTGTCTTACTGAGAATGTAATTACTGAAAGCCTGGTGCCATGACCAATATAATCTAAGTTCTGGGCTTCACCTCTCTGTGGGTGACAGATCATCCTGGATGGATGAGGGGAGGTGCGTGTCGTAAACTTTGTCCTCCGTACTGCACAGAACAATAAAAATATAAATAAATCTGAAATTGCAGGTGACACATGGGTTATAATACTACACTAACTGAATAATCTGTGTCTTACTCTTTGGTGAGGGTAACAGTTGTCTCCGTCACTTTGGGTGTCGTTAAGGTAGGTGAGTAGGGTTGGTATTCTTGCCTGTTTGGAAAGATGGGGAAAAACTCAGCCTCTCATGTAGCATGATGTGCTTATATGTGGCCTCTTTAAGAAACTCTAAATATACATCTAAGTGCTGCAATTTCTAAGATGCTTTTAAAATACTGGGTTAGCTTGTAAAGCAAAAGCTGTTGTGACTTATTATATCTGAAGGCTCAGCCTTACTGGCCTATGACTTCTAAGTGAAAGTAGCAATAAGTCAGTATGAAAATATTCAGTGTTCAGTATACTACTAAATCTTAGTTTTAGCTATACACATACACAGTGAAATTGTATATTCTATGAAAAACTAATTACACCTTTCATATTTTCATTAAATTTAAGAGGGTAAGTTGCAGTTAGGAACCGATAATCAAATACACTTAATTGATCACCCAACCTGACTGACATGATGTTGCAGGAGACTCGTGACTGATAAAATCATTCGAAAATGTATTACTTCAAGTTTTTGCTGCTAAAGGTTGTTCTACAAGCTAATGAATCCGTGCGGGTACTTAGTGTTTTACAGGATTGCAAAGAGTCCTGTCAAGAGTTTCCTTCTCACAGGACTGGTGTATAAGTTCTGGCAAGTACAGTCTGATATTACTATTTCACAGGGTCATTATGATTGATTTCATTCCATAAAAACAATTGTTAAATGTTGTACTTGGTTTCAGTGGAGCTCTTTTTTAACGAATTGATGTATAACTGGGTAGTCTAACCTGTAATGATTAAAACTGATGTTGGTCATGTTACTAAATATACTTGTTAGTTGCTCGACTTCAGATTCAACAGCCTGATGAGTGACGATGATGCTGTTTCTCATACTGAAGTAAATAATTAAAATATTGCATCTACTATAAATCACTACATTATTTTTACCCTTTGCTGGAAGTCCTGACCCGGTCAGAGAATGTCCCAGAGCTGATTGGAGTTTTAGTCACAGGAGACCTATAAAGGCAAATAAATGTCAATAATATGATACGGATTGCATGTGTAATAATGTAACTTGATGCAGTGTTCCCTACTTGACGCTTTGGGTGGTGGTAGTAGTGGTCTCAGTAGTTGATCCATCCTTGGTGACTGTGGTTGTTTTGGTGCTGAAAAAAGAGAGACGTGAAACCCATTTACTTAACGTGTCATTGTAATGTGTTAACTTGCTGGTGTGTTCATGCATTCCTTGTGTACCTTGTCTTTGGATACTCTGTCACAGTAGTCTTGGTTGTGGTGGTGCTGCAGGGACATGGAAATACAAGATTACACATTATATTAATTTCTCCTCTGTTGATTATTGCATTAGATGCAATGGACTGGAGCTTTACGTACACAGTGGGTGAATCTGCCTTCACAGATGAATATGTACTGTAACAAAGAGGCAGATCATTCAGGTGATTTCCTATTCAAAAATTCCAGAAAGAGTCAATTTTGGGCTATGAGTGGTTTTACAAAAATGTACCTTTTAGTGTAGGAGGTCTTAGTGGAAGAAAGAGTGCTGCAAAACAGAAAAAAACTCTTACTTAATCTCATGCCTTGAAGTGCACAAATTAATAATAACACAACTGTAACAAAACTGTGACTGTAAAAGAAGAAAACTGTACTAACTTGGTCTTCAGGTCATTCTGCTTTCCACCGAACCTTCAGTGAGAGAAATGACTCATTATTGTTCCTGCCATTTATATGGCTTTTATTTAAATATATCACATGTGTCACACAAATGGTACCTCTTGCTGAGCTCTTGCACAGATGTAGCTGTGTTGCTTGGTTTGGTGGCTGTTTCTTCTTCAGGCTCTAAACTGTGAGAAATACATAAAAATTTACAGGATGCAAAAGAATAAGAGACTCTTTTCTTAACTTGAAACCAGTCATCACAGAACATATTAGTGTTCCTTCATTTGTCTGCAAATTAAGGTGAATTTAAATGTTTGTTTTACCTCGCAAGAGTTTCATTGGATTTGTATTGACCTAGAACACTTCTGGCGAAGTTTGGATCTTGGCTGTAGGAGAAAAAAAACTATTTACACAGAGATGACTCAATGCTGTGACTCGCAAGAGGAATGTGAGAAGGCCTTTTTTAAGGTTGAAAGAAATCTGAGCTTTGACCCAAAAGTCACACCCAACAATTCTGCCATTCTCTAAATGCATGTGTGCGTAAGCATCTGTGTTTTAACTTTTATCCTTGTTGTACTTACTCAACAGGTTCTTCCTCATCATCTGGTTTTCTGATCCAGCTGTTGTCTTTTAGAAGAGAAGTCTTGCCTGGTAATACAGGACAGAAAAAATTACACATTTATCATTCATTTACTTAATTAAGTAACACACTGTTTTTAAGGACTTAAAAGTTAATACCTGTTTAACAGAACATAATAGAGCCAATTAAAAACTAATTAGCACACTGCTCCTGAAAATTAAATGAGGAAGGTATTTATAAAGTTTTCTAATCAATGAATACTCTTTTTTTGCATCTCAGGTCTTGTCTTTACTGCTGCACACTGCAACAACTGCACATTGCTGTATTCGAGCTGTGGTTTCTCTCACTGTGATGCACTTAAAAATTAAATTAAAATATAGCATGTATGGGGCGAACATAAGTACTGGGCTTGTGCATTTGTAAGTATTTTAAGTCTTAGATGAAATAAACTACTCTGTTTTTAAAATTGATTGGTTCATTATTTGTAATTCGAATTTCTGTATCATTTATATCACTATTAATATACAAAAATATGTATCTTTATATATTTATAATATGCAATATATCCTTCAGTCTATTTTACTATTTTTCCCCCATTGTTTTTATTTTGACAAATTCTTTTTAGTTTACATACTCATTTTGACTACAAGCAATAATCTAACCTATTTCAGTGAGTGTAATAACAAAGGGAAACAATTTCATGCATGTTTTAAATATATTAAGTATATTATTAACATAATTAATAGGCAGCAGAGTCATATAACTACTGGAACCTTTCAGTCTTGCATCTGCTATTTTAAAAATCCACATTACTTAGAATTTGATTTGTAAATTTTATTCTTTGATATTTCTCAACTTACCAGTTTTGTAAGCGCTCATTTTGAAATTTTACCTGTAAGTGTGAAACAACAAGAACATTGATGAGAAAACAGGGAAAAAATGGAGCACAGCTCATTAGCCACTGGGTGGCACGCTAGGCTAAAACCTTTTATGTGCCGTTGGTGTCTTTATGCTGCATAATGAAGTGAACAAGTAATCACTGCTTTCTGCCATCTGTATACTTGTGTCATGAGCACACACATGCCCTTCATGGACAGACTGGATTTATGAGCTTGCCTTGTTGGGTTTGACACTGCATCTGTAGTAAATCAAAAGTTCTGTTTAACCCCAGACTCAGGAAATATTAAGCTTAAACTGGTTAGTCTTGATTTGTACCCACATGTAAGACACACCCACCCACAACACACCTTCTCCAAACACGCCTTTGTCATCAAAACAGAGACCTTTTGCTGAGAAAGGCGTGACAGGCCACAGTCGATCGATGATAAAGCTTGCGCCCTTTCATTTCACCCTCCAGCACGAACATACATCATAAACCTCAAGGTAGACTTACAACCCCAACAGAAGTTATAACTGTAAATGGCATATTTGTCTGTTCATGAGTCCAATTAGTTTTTTTTTTGTCATTGTTATGTGTTTCTGGATATTTAATTATCGGACAAAAACAACAACAACAACAATCTTCTAGTTTCTAAAAGATAATTTAAATGTTTTCAGATAAGATATCATAAAACAGATCAAATCTCTCATCCAGTGGTTTATCGGATCTGAACTGTTGTGAGAAAAAACATTAAAGGCAGAATATGCTCAAAAAACGTTTATGCCCAAAATGCTGACTTTAAGTAATTTGATTACATGTAAAGTTTCCATGTAATTTTGTTACATAAGTACAATTTAAAATGTTACATTTAATGGAATCTGATCAAATGAATTTCACTTGATTTTATACATTCTGTTTTTACCAAACATATTCTCCTTGATTATGATTCATGTTTTGAATAAAAAAACTTTTGATTTTATCGCTTTCATCACGTTTCACTTGAAATAATTTCTTCATCTTTATTTAGGGTGATTGTTTTTGAGTGCACAACTGCAAATCAGTCCGTTCTGACTCCTCTTTTTATCTGTAAGGCACCATTATTTCCTCAAAAGAAATGCAATCTGACATAAACACTACAACGATATCATTACATAACCCGACATACAGTGTGTTCTCTGATTTATTTTCCTTTACGCCTCAATGCAAAACACCATCTCAAAAAACTCGTCTCATATACAATCTCAATTTATCGAGTATATTTTTAATACCTCTGAAGTATCATTGCACACAGTTTCAGCTAAAATAAAAAACTGATAAAACATTCACACACAGAGAAAGAGTACATACCTCCACAGAAACCTCTTTGACTTGATGGAAAACTCTCACTTCCAGCTCGGCGCTCAACACCTGTCTGTCACGCTACACAATCACACCCTTGTCATTCCTTTTGCTTTAAACCTTAAGGGAGTGGAGATTCAAGGCCACCCACGGGCGTGGCTTTACGGAAGAATCAGAGAATAGGTTTTCTCTCTCTGTCGCTCTCATTCTACATGTTTCTATCTCCGTCATCAGTGTTTCCTAATTGCTTGTTTTTCGAGAACATGGAACTGGGTGGAGTGCTGAAAGACCTGCAGCTCAACTTGAGTGATGAGGAAGCAAACCTCCAACGTGGGTGTGGGATTCTCTCTGTCCTAATCCTACTACAGGCTTGAACTTGCATAAATATATTTTTAACACTAGAAAGTAATCTTGTGGCTTTTTTATGCTCATTGTGTTATAATGTAAATTGAAGATAGAAATATAAAGCATGCGCACACACTTCACTCACTTCATTAGGTACACTTCTAACCAAATTAATCCAGTATGGTAGTTCTGCTATAAATTCCACCTATTAAGAATCCTCTATATTTTTGCTGATGTTGTCAGTAAGATGATAATTCTATTGGGGTCATGAGACTGAGAGTGTACTCAGTTGCCTGTGATTTTAAATGTAAATGCTGCCTGTGGTGGTGTTTTTATTGCATTCAGTTTTGCAGATAGACTAAATGAAGTGGCTTGTGTGTGTATTTGAATATTTTTGGAGGCGTTTTAGCATTTAGTACGACAGTTAAGAGTAAAGCTTGGAGAAAGACAGCACCAAATGGCATGGTGCAGATTCAAACCAGAGCCTTTGCAATAGCCCGACAGCTGAATGAAGGGAGCTCAACCAGAACCCTGTGTTTTTAATGTTGAATGTAGATTTCTGAAGGAGTTGCCAAAGGTACCAGTTATACCAACTTAACATGCAAAACAGGGATGTTGAACTTGTTTTACACTTGTTTTACACCCCTGCGCTAACTTAATATAATGAAAGACGTGCAGTTTGTCAGTATGTCCCTATTTTTCTCCATGATTAAGAAAATGCTGCTGTAGTAAATGAAACTTATATGCTTATCTTTGGGCTTAAAATGTAAGAAATAAATGTGTAAAATTACAGAAAAGGCTTTGGTAGCTCATTGCACAGACTGTCCAGTAATCCTTTCTTTCTTTCTTTCTTTCTTTCTTTCTTTCTTTCTTTCTTTCTTTCTTTCTTTCTTTCTTTCTTTCTTTCTTTCTTTCTTTCTTTCTTTCTTTCTTTCTTTCTTTCTTTCTTTCTTTCTTTCTTTCTTTCTTTCTTTTACTGTGGACCCATTGTGAAAACCAGAAATTCCTCATAAATGTCTTTAGCAGATATTGAAAAAGTGTTATCTTCTCTCATTTACTAATTACTTTCATGTAGCATGAACCTCAATGGGGGAAGTCTTTATCAGTAACAAAAGCTGTAAAACCAAAAGTACAGTTAAAATTTCAAAACTGGTGCCCTCCTTCATTGAATTGGAGTCTCCCCACAGGTCTTGTGTTTGAACCTCTGAGTAAAAAGATTACCCCGCTATATAACCATGTATCAACATTTCCTTGAATTTATAGCACTTTGGATGGGAGTGGATACTTTACACGTGTATAGTAATAAAGGTACTTGTTATCTAACATCACTGAGGTCCAATAAAATTTCACAACAACCCAAACTCAGACCTTATGCCTTTGAGGCCTGGTCACAAAGCAGCTTGGCTACTGATGATTGATTAGCTGTTTCTGTTGCCTTAAACATTTAGACTTTGAACAAGATTTCTTCTGATATGTAATTCAGCTGATTAAATAATGTGTTCTGCCAGCCAAACTGACATAGCTGACTTGCTCAATGACAGACTTGGGAGGTCTCAGACCAATGCTTAAGAATGTCAAGTGACAGTCAGTCTTGAAGCATGAATGTCACACTGTCTGTGTGTGAGCTTGATTATTGGGAGTGCCGTCTCTTGAATGGTCATAGGTATGAAAGGTGCATAACATCCATGGGTGTGACAACACAATACTGATAGGTGAAATCCTCCTAGTAACAGCGACAGTACGAGAGGAATGCAGGCTATCCAGACCTGAATTAAAGGTTAAAGCAGTCTGAAGCAAAGATTTTAAAAGACACATTTTTGAAGGAAATACCCTCTCAGCTATGATTATGATTTGTCTTTAACTAACTTGTCTGCATATTAATGAGCAGCTTGAGAACCCTCAGATTAATTTCCTTAGAGTTCGAGATGTCTCTGCTCTCTTTGCAGTCTTTACAACGTTTAAGTAAAAGATCAACACTGGGTGGCGCTAGAGCTATAATGATAGAAATTATTTTCCAGGTTGCTTAGCTACGTGGAAATATATAAATGTGAGACAAGTTGCTCAAGGCGAAACATGTCCTTAAGATTTACTGTTAGTGAGTCAGAAGAAAAGAATAAATATAACCTGTGCTATCAAGATGACTGAAAGAGTTAGTTGTAAATATGACTGTCAATACCAAACAGATAAATGCAGAAGCTACTTTCAGCTGCCCCTTTAGTAACAAAGTGTCACAGGTCTCTTGAATTTTGTAACGTGCAACAACTGCACTATTTAGAAGAAATTCAATCGGAAAAAAATCATATAATAATGCAGTGAATGCATTTCACTCTAATCCGAGCAATTTGAACATAAGAGGTTTGAGTCAACATCAGCACTTTCATTCAAGCATAAATGAGGCACATCGATGTGTGCGAGGAACCAATTAATTTCCTCTCCAGTCATGTAGAGAAACACATTAGGAGTCATTAGCTGCCATTAGAAACACAGTCCTACTAGGTTTTAGATCGTTAATATTCTCAATGAATGAAAAGAAACAAAATACGACAGATGCTTGAAAAAGATTAGGCACGTTTGAAACTAATTGCTTGAACTTTAAACACCACATTTCATTTCCCAGGATGAATGAAGGCTGACATAGTTCTATCCATATAGTTGATTTTGTCAAGGCACATTATGTCAGGTCAATACTGATGATGCTGCTGAGACACTATGATATAAAGAGATCAGAGTTAAAACGTAAAACCTAACAACCTACTTAGACTCTAATAGTAGCCCCATCTCCTGTGTGTGTGTGTGTGTGTGTGTGTGTCTGAGGCGGCTGGATATCGTCTCTGTCAGCTCTGCTCATGTTTGTGTCCTATATGGACTTCTACTCTGCCCAGGCATCCCTCCCCCTCCTCCCTATATTTACTGTAACTGGCCAGAGCTGAGAAAACCAGGGGTTAATAAGGGAGCAGCCTCTGGATGCGACTGCATCTTCAATACCGAATCATGCTCTTTTCATATCCTGCCACGTAGAGACCATTACAACTGCTATGATGCACTTCAAGAGAGCTGCTTTTCACTTCTAATATTTCACATGACAGCTGTGAGAACACAATTCTTCAGGTTTTGTCATGGCAGATGCATGCTGGCACTCTGACACTGATAATCTCTGGATGCTTTCTCGGTTGCTATGAGAAGAGACAGTAGACCTACCTCTCTCTTGTCATTGGGCCACTGCAATACTGTGCAGCCAATAAAGCACCACTAGGGCCTGTGTACCCCTTTGTCATTCTTTCTCGCTCTCTCTCCCTAAATAAATGCATCACCCCTCCACATGCACAGACATTTAAAGGGAATGCAGCGAAGCATGTTTGAAACATGACCTGCTAATTGCATCATCCGTTGCTATATCATACATGAAAGTATAAACACCTGTTTCCTTTTCCACCTTATACTGCAGTAGGGTGTTTTTTTGGCCTTTGCTTCCATTTTGATGTTACCCAACACAGTGTTTCTCCTTTTTTCTTTTTCTTTTTTATCTCTCTCCCTGGAGCTCCCCTGCACCCCTGTGTCACCCTTTAAAATATCGCCATCACCATCGCAATCTGGGTAATGCATAGCTGACGCACTTCGGTAATGTGCAGCTTTACTCTGAGGCAGTAATGAGAAGATAAAACAACCACACTCAGTGAATAATCCCCCCACAGCAGCACGGTGAAGATCAATTAAGAGGGACGGCAGATCGATAACTGCAGTCCTGGTGCCAGCTAAGGAGAAGTTCAAGAAGGTAGATCAAAGGGCAGGGTTCACAGCTACACAGGGTTCACTGTGTAAATGGAGCAATGCTAAATGGAATAGTGCAGCACGCAAAAAAAAAAAAAAAAAAAAAAAAAAAATCAAAGCAGTTTTAAAAATATGCAACTCTGTTTTTAAAGGCCACTCTTATTGCGGACAACGATTCCAAGAGCAATCCATCTGTGTATTTGTGTGTGCCAATTTTAGATCAACCTGGGAGGGGCCCTTGCTGTATTGACTTCTACAATTTAAATGTCCACAATCCAACTGTGCACAGTGTTCAAAAAATAGCCCTGCGGATTTGCCTTTGATCTATGAGGCCGTCCTTAGCCTCGACGATTATTTATCTGATGTAAAAAAGAAAAGTGAACTACGCATTTGCAGCGATTGTGTAAACAGAGAAGTAATTGATCAGCTAAATCAATGATAGCATCGCTCGGTTCAGACGTATGAAAATATCCCGGCATGCTGGCGACGCAAGGCTCGGCCAGGGAGGGGAGGGATGATGGAGCTAAGATGGCAGCCCAACTGAGGGTGCTGCCTCTCCGGGGTCAAGAAATATTCAAGAAACGAAGCAAAAAACGAAACTCGACAATGCGATTTTTCTAAATGAATGCTTTCGTTTCTGCTTTTTCGCGAGAAATTTCAGTTATGATTTGAGAGGATCATCCTTGGAGTCGAGCACCGTGTTGACGCTGCGGCCGGATCGCAAGACTACACTGGGTTTTTAGCTGCACCACCAGATTGGCTACAATTTGCGCTTATAACCGCTGAGGACCGTGGATGCTCGTTGTTGTTTTTTCGCAGTTCGTAGCGGACAAATGATGTGACGTGTGGCGGATACATCGACACGTGGATTGCGTCTGATGGCTAGAGATTATTTGGCTGTGATATCTTTTGTGTGATATATACATATATATGCATTGTTCTGCAAAACGATGATGTGTGCTGCTGCGGCAGCGGCCGCCGGTGGTGGGATTCTGCCCTCCTTATCGCCGTCGATGGGGCTGGGTGTCAGGGTCATTTCTGGAGCAGGAGCCGACCTCTCCACCGTCGGTTCGGGGATGGGTTCTTGCCCGACACCCGGAGTCCAGTCGGATTGTCGGACTCGGTACCAGCTTTTACTCTCAGGACGAGCCCTGGCGGAGAGATACAGACGGATTTATACCACCGCCATCAACGATAAAGAGCAAGGGATAAATCAAGGAAGGTGAGCGGATAAAATGAAATCAAAAATATCGCGGAGGCTGGGCTGTCATTCGTAGGGCTAACCAGGCTAACGAAGCTAAGAGTAACCCTTGCTCAGTGGTGCGTCAGTCAATACCAATGAGCTAACTTCCACGTATATTTCTTATTATATATGGTTCTGGTTGCATCTCATTTTTTGTCACACAAGCGCGTGTTTTAACTACGGGTAGTATTTCAGGAACTCCATAATTTGTTTGCGGGTTAGCTTGCTAGGTAGCAATTTTGACTTCGACTTCCTTAGCTTATGGGAGCCATCTAAGCTAACGTTACGTTAGTTCACCCTGATGCGAGGGCTTTGCATTCCCGGTGCAAACTGCTTCGGCTATGAACTGACACACTGTGACTAAAACGCAAGCTTTTTCTACTCGAGACATGTCCACTAGCGAAAAACCTCTCTGTGGGGTGGGTTCGCGTCCAAAACGAGCTAGCCGGCTAGCTGTCATGGGAGTAGTTTGTGATGTTTTGAGTGAGGTGCGATCCGGCTAAATGCAAACATGCGCCCCACTTGTGTAATATATTTGTTTACTTATGTATTTATTTATTAAACTGTCATTTTACTTCATTGTCACCGGCCAAGTTGTGGTGTTGTGTGTCTAATTAGGCCCAACGGCGTCATTGTGAGCTAGCTATTGGGAGCATCCGACCTTTCACCAGGTTATCTTAACTTAAACCGGTTAAAGGGAGAGGAAAAAAAGTCACGAGGCTGACTTTGGCTTGCTGTGTATTTAAAAAATAAACGACAAACAAATAAAGAAACAAACACAAAACATTAACTGCTTATTGCTACTGTGCTCACACTTGTTTGAAACGTGAGCCGTGTTTGGGTGAGGATGTGTGGGGAATTTGCTGAACTCATTTGCTGTTCTAGCATAAGCGGGTAATACACTTACGTCATTCTAGTAAGTCAGGTTGTAGACTGAATAGCTGGATCATCGCTGCATCCTCCCCTCACAAATCCAATTGCTGTTCTCAGTGTGTACAATGGTTGCTTTAACCAAGGACCAACATAATGCTGAACGCTACTCTGTTTTTATAAACAAATGTTGAATTAATTGGTGTATATGAAGGAGCAGGCAGAAGAAAATCCTCAGTCTGTCTAGTTGGTTGCTCATGTCCTTTTCAACTAACATCTGCCACCAGATGTTTATTTAAAAAGTGCTTATTTAAGAAGTTGCTTATTTAAAAAGTCATAGGCATGCTCAGTTGGCCTGTTTTGGAAGCTCTTTGGAGAAAGTTGCTAAAAAGGAGTATCTGGATCAGCCTTGATTGAGACCTGATATCATGCTATTTGTATGGTGCTGGAAAGCAATATTCAGCTATGCTATTAAGTAAAAAAAAAATAGGACACTTAAAACCTGTAAATATTTTATGCTTTTTTGTAGTGAGTAACTGTGGTGACTAATTTTAGTGGCGTTTCTATTTCTAGCTTCGTATTACATCTTATTGACAGGTGGATTTGTAAGAGAGACTGGCCACAAAAAGTCACTGCAAAACAGATTTCAGTGACAGCTCAAAGGCATCAAAGGGGAATTTCTGCAGTAACAAACTAGTGCCTATTTTGGGAAGGTTTGATATGAGAGGCAACAGTGAATGTGAATTTCCTGATGCACTTATGGCGGTTAAGCAAGATGAACTGTGCTTATAGATCTCTTTGCTCGCTCTGCAGAGTGAAACAAAAATGAAATCGACACAGTTGTGTGGGACGTTAGAAAGAATTTAAGATTTTGACATTGAAATAGTTTGAAACCTTGCATGAAGAAGAATTGTTTACCTTCCCTCATGTCTGAAGTGTTACTATGTGCTGTCTCTTTAAGTACAATGTTGACCTTTGCTTTAAAAATAAAGTGATCCAGTTGTGCACATTTCATTTTTACACTTCCACCTTTGGATGATAGCTTGAGCAAGCTTCTACATCGTTTGAATGTTAACAAGAAGTCCAGAGTTTTTGCTTAAAAAGAGCACAGTTTTGCAAAACTAACGGATCACTGTTTGCTTCCAGGGGAAAGAAGGCATTGAGTAAGAAGAAACTTAAAAGGCGACAGAAGGTCAAGTCAAAAGTCAAATCAAGAACAAAGGTAAGAGGCACTTCAATGTCTAAAAGCTGTTAGGCAATATTAAACTTTGACTTGGACAACCTTTGCTGTACTTGTAAATCCTTAATTCACATTGCTACTACTCTGTAAAAAGTAGTAGGAAATAATCACTCATAACCCTCTCAGTGCTCCTTAAAATATTTAATAAGCATAACACATACTTTATGTATTTAAATTTCTCTCCTCGTGTGAATGAAAACATCAGTTTTATTTCGTAACTGCCATGTTTGCAAATGTGTTGGTATGTCTTTTTAGCTGGCTTGACTCTATTGAACGAATTGAACAGATTAAGGATGAGATTAAAGGCGAGATTAGCTCCTGTGTTGTCTGGAGGGTATTTGGCACAAACATTGTTTTTTGTTAAGTCGGGGCCGATCGGGCGTCAGTAAGCCCGTCCACACAAGAAGCTGACGTGGTGGATAGGCGGAATGAGAGACACATGGGAGTGGCTCTGACTTGTTCATGATGGCCTGTTGCCGAGCAACCTAATGTGTTCCACATCTCCACGGCAACTGTTTCCTGCTTCAGTCTCCTCCTTCCAAAGAGGGATTCTAGCCTGCATCAGATGATGCTGTTGTGTTTCTCTTTCAGGTGGAGACCTTGCAGGGCCAGCATTTGTTAACAAATCCTAAGATTTATACATTTTGACCTTGGACTGCTCATCTTTTTTTGTCCTACAAAACCATGAGTTCCTGCAGTCTGCCTTTGGTGCTGTTCAGTCCCAGTTAACTCGACTTAAGTTAACTTTTTATTGCATAAAAACTGCATTTTCTTCACGCAGTTGTAAAGTTGTCCAACTCTTGGTTTTTGTGGTTTTTGTTTGTAACAATTTTTGCTGCCCTCTTGGCCAGGTCACTCCTTAAAAAAAAAAAAAGGTGTGAAACTCAGTGAGACCTAATAACAAAATCTGCAATAAGCACAGTCACCTTTGATTATGTCTCATGTTTTTTTTTTGTTTTTTTTTTAATTAATTTTTTCTCGTGTTTGATAGCTTGGTCTCCTTTCATGATTTCTTGTATATTTCTTAGACTTTTTTAAAAAATTATGTTTTTGAGGAGCTTACAGGCATAAGCAACAGAGATTAACATGATAATAGCAGAAGAGAAAAGAGGCTTTACTCGGACTTCTTTCGTCATCTTTCTCCTCAAGTGTTCCAGACAAGCAATCCGGCGTAGAGTGGCCGAGTCAGCTCAGGTTGAATTGCTCACAACGCTATAAGATATTCTGTGTGGTAGGCAAGGCTGGCTGGCAGGGAGGCATAAAAATGTGGGCTCTTACTCTGGCAGTCGTGCTCTATTTGTATGTGTTGTGCTCACTCTTGCTCTTTCACGCCTCTGACACTCGTGTAGTCAGACAAGAGCGTGGTTTGAAAGCTTTTCTCTCCCCCCTCCCTGTCTGCTTCTGTGCTTACAAACGTGAAAGTAGAGTGAGCATAAAGCCAGAGCATAAACACTTATCATCCTAATGAAGAGGATGATGTAATGTCTTGTGTAAAGTGAAATGTGTTTTCTGTGCCATTTAGAAAAACTGTCATTATAATACCAACATAATCGTGCAAAGTAATACATTGAAAAGAATACTGTCAAACTTGTATATTAATGTCTTATTAAAGACAAACACGGGCAGTGAGCATGAGACATTTCATTCAGTGGATTTAAGAGATGTGAGGGCTTTCTAAATTAGTCATGCTATGGCAGATAATGTGATGCTGTCTTTGTACACTAGGAACTCCCCTACCTGTGTCACACACCACAGGTGATGTAGTGTTCTTGCAACAGTTCTTTTTTTGTGTAAGTAATACTTTAATGATTTCAAAGAAAGGAATGCCTAAAACATCACATCTAAATAATATATCCTAAGGTTATATTCATATACAACTATTCTGCACTTGCGAGATACAGTTTGGAAATGTCCATAAAGAGCACATTTCCAGTTCAGAATATTCAGACCGTTGCATCTGCAAACTATTTCCAGCTTTCTCAGGTGGTTTGTGAAATAATGCAAGTGCTGGGGAAGGTTAGGCATCTAAAACCTGGATTGAATTCATTTAAAAAATGAATGAATGAATGAATGAATGAATGAATAAATAAATGTGAAGGAAATAAAGTCTGGGGACTGTTGAGAGTTAATGTGTTTGTCCCAGTCCTCAATTGCATGTACTTTAGTTGCCGCACTAAATAAATGTGACCACTTCCTGTATTTGAACTACTTTTTGACATTGTAGCTGTATGAATGTTTTGATACATGGGAAATGTGAAATAATTTTGACGAATGACGTGGCAAATATAATCAATAGTGTCTCTGTTTCTGCACGCATTTCAACAAACGAAGAAGAAATAAATACCACAGCACATTAATGTGCATAAAGTATCAAAATGGAAAGGAAGTGATCAAATGTCACCAGTAGGTGTGGGTAGCTGGGCCATATTATTTGGGTTAATACTGGTTAAAAACAAAGGAGGTTATAAGGTGTTATCAGAGCAAAGTAATAATTCCCTAGGCAGGATGACAACACAATCCCAGACATGTCTGAGAATGAGAGCAGTGCATCAACCTCGAGTGACAATTTAGTACCTAAAAAGAAAAAAGAAGGCATGCCCTTCAATAAAGCGCAGTATTTTGCCAAATATACAATAAAGCTTTTCTAGCTAAAGGTGAAAACAACAAACTTGTTTGACCACTTAAGTCAAAAACACACAGTTCAGTATATCCAGGCTCTGAAGGGATGTAAAAGGGGGGGATGAACTGGTGATTGACCTAAAAGTAAACTAGTGACTCAATCAAGCGTTGCTGGAGCGCTCCTGTCAAAAGGAAGAGCAAACGTGGATGGAAACTAATGACATGGTTGTGTGGTGGAAAAGGAGGGCTTTAGCAATTAAAAGCTGGAACCAAGAAAAAACCAGGTGGAAAATATTTGTCAGTTTTTAATATGTGACAGTATTGCGCAGTTCTTGAATGGTTACAAGGAGATGTCACTTTAGTCATGGTTAAAATAAAATGTTAAGATGCTATCTTACTACTTTTGTGCCTACATTACATTTGACTTATTCTGTGACACTGCATATAATGCTGTGTCACTACTATTTCTCTGTAATGCTGCTGGCACTTTGAAGCAGTAGATTCAGATTTTAAATGAGGTACTCTGTCCTCAATGACAGTGGCTCATTGGAAAAGAAGGCTGGAAGATGGCCTTCATTTCATTTGGACTAATAAATGCTACTGCCGTGCAAGCTTCAGTAATCGATAAAATCTTGTCCAGTATTTTCTATATCATCATAAATATAATTATAGCAAAGTTCTTTAAATGTTGAATTTTGAGGCTGTTTCCCATCACTGATCTGTTTATTACAAAAAAGTCTATATCAATCTTAATCACAGATTTTTGTAGAAAGTCTATCTAGAGATTTCCTGTTTGACTTCCTCAAAATTGAACAAAAGCAATTCTGCAAATTCATTTTTATTTTTATTTTTAATAAATATTGTAGGCTGAAGCGTCATTGCTCATTTCCTTCTTTGGGGAATGTGCTGACAGAACTAAATACCTCAAATCAAAGATGCTCTTTGAACTGATGATTGATCTTATTTATGATACTATGTGCAACCAATAGGAAGAAACTGCAGGACAAAGCCAGAAAACATGATGACAATGATCAGCAAGTATAGCACCACACATTCAATTTAACATGTGTAGTGGAGGCACCTCTGTCTGATTATAAAGTTAGTGCAGTCCTAGAGAGTTGATATTTCTTTTGTTAATGCGTCCTGCATAAATCGCTGATTGAGACATTTCACCCTAATCACAAATGTAAATCACTGGTAGGTAGGCTTGGATGTCTAGCAGACAGAGGTGATCTGTCAAAAGACCAGGGACATGGTATAAAACCTGATTAATGGGTTAGCAAGGTATGCTGAACTTCATGTCAGAGTTTACATTGTTGGAAGTAGCTGAAGATAGCTCTCACTTAATCTGGCTAGATCACCATGGTAACTGATGGTGGACACATAAGCTGGTTTAAAATTCACAGCTTATTTTATTTTTTCTGTCTTTCTGATCAAATGCTACATCAAAGGCCACCTTTTAGCACGTACAGATTCTTGAGTTAAAAAGCTTGAGTTAAAACAGACAGTTGCTAGGCTGACTGGGGTTTGGTTTGAACTTGTTTTAGAGTACATCTGTTAGGCAATTCATGATGCTATGGACTAAAAGTCAGGATATCTTGTCTTCAATTTATCTTTCATCTGTGGTCCATGACTTCTTGTTGCTCAGTAAAGGGTTGGTTGCAGTAGCTTAGGACTGCTAATGTATTGCAAACATATATGGAAATTCTATACCACTCTCCATGATGGTGCTCTCCACACTGCTCTCTCAAATGGCATGAAATGATGAGTAATGCTCCTGAAAAATTTAATTTATCATTATACTGCTGCGGCTCTTGTAGTGATGGTGTAAAAAGCTATTTTGGTGAAGTGTGCTGCATGTGAACCCACAATATTGAGTTTGGCTGCTACTTCAAATATGTCTCAAAGCCTAGTGCTGTCATACAGAGATGAGCTGCAGAAGTAACAGTTAAAAATTAAATAAAAGCTACTGCAATTGCTTTATGTAGATGGAGACATGTCTATAGCGATCAGAACGTATTGTTTTGATCATATAAATCATTTTTATTCACATAATTGATACATGATATAACCAGATTTTTTTTTTCCCCTTCTTTTTTGTATTTAAGAACATTTATAAAGTAACAAACCGTAGGTACGACTTTATGTTGTAATTTAAGTACCTCTTTGCACTAAAGATTTTGGTTTCTTTTATCTAGCATTAACTCCAAATCTTTGAATTACATTTAATCAGATGACCATCTAGTCTAATAATGTCTTCATGCTTATTAATATAGGGTTGAAGCTTGAACGGTTTGGAAGCAAGACACAAAAAAAATTGTATAAATATTAATCAAACAATAAATGTCTTGGTATCCAGTTCTTGTAGAGACGGGCCAAAACTGCTGAGCTTCTTGCATTAAACCCACAGCTTCAGCTTGCAGGATTTTGATGTACCTTACCCTTCGGTTTTTACTTTATCTCCTCAGAAATCATATTTTCCTTGCTTCATGGGTTGTTACAGTCTTCTGTGTTCAAAAAGGCTTTAAGTGCTCCGTGCAGACAATGTGCTCCTTTGTAAATACTGCACAGTCACTTGGTCACAAGAGGCTAGGTAGGAAAGCAGGAGACATAAGTGTTAGATGAGGGCTGGAGGCTGATTTGAGCTGAAAATGAATGACCTTTCTTCCCAAATAGATGACATCACCCTCTGTGACGGTGATGCCAAAAGTGCAACACTGGGAGAGAGGGACAATCGATCAATGTGATTCTCTAGAGGTTGCCTCAGGACTGTAGATCAAAATGCTTTGCTTGGTGGGATGGTGAAAGCTTATCAGTTAGTTTATCAAGTTTCTCTGTGAGCTGTAGTTTCTCCAGTGATTATTTGGATTGGAGTCCTTAATCTTTGATGTAATGATTAGGATGCAAATTCTCCCTGTTGACTGGTCCAACTCGTTTACATCAGTGATGGCTGACTTGATATTACAAACAGCACTTAGTGTAACACAATTAAACAACATGCAAGAGGCACCATCAGCAAGACTTCTCTAAAATGTCTTTTTGTTTCTAATCCCAGTAGGCATGGGTAGAGATTGTAGACTGTTTGCCTGTTCAGTGTTAATAATTGAACCTTTTAATTGTGTGGATGCTTTAAGCATCCACACTATTGAGTTCCTGTTTCTCTTTATTGTGTGGATGCTTTAAGCATCCACACTATTGAGTTCCTGTTTCTCTTTATTGTGTGGATGCTTTAAGCATCCACACTATTGAGTTCCTGTTTCTCTTTATTCTTTATTATTATTCTTCAAGTTGCTTCCGTACACTTTTCGCCGTAGAACTACTTCCACAATTTTCAGCCGATTTTCACCGTTCAAATTTTAAACTATTCTGCTATTTTTGCTCTTTCCGGCTATGACTTTTGCTATTTTTTGCTATTATACTTTTTAAAATATTAAGCTTTTTTCCTTTAATTTGTCCCATTGAAATGAATGGGAAACTTCAGCAATTCTGCTAAAATTTGCTTGTTTTTGAAACTTAACTACTTCCTCATACTTTCACCTAGAACAACCATTCAAATTTTAAAATGTTCACAAATTATTGGGCTATTCAGGTATGATTCAGCTTTTTCAAATCTTTTACTGTTTTACTTTTATGCCTCTTAAAGTTTTGAGTTGCAAAATTGTGATTTTTCACAAAATACATGTGTTGTTATGGTTGCTATGCTCTTGGCTTCCAGTGTGCCACTGAAGGTTTTGCAATTTTCACTTCATGTCCGAACAACTTCCTGCTACTTGCTCAATTTTCACTCAACTTCCACAAATTATACATCAAAACGTAGGTATTTTTGCTGGCTTTCAGAAAATGTCACCATCATTGTTGTGGGATTTATATAATTTTGGCAAATCTCCTCAGACTAACACAAGGTCAGAAAACTCTCCATATAAAGTCAATGGAGAGTTTGTTCAAAATCACCGCTGCATTTCTGTAATGAGAGGCATATTCGAATCGTCATATCTCCTTAACGAAGCAAAGTTAAGACATGAGGCTTGTCCCGGTATATCTTCAGACACTCGTGACGCTCACAATTCAAGAATTATTTTCTCACCTATTACCGTTCTGAAATGAGTTGGACTTGTTTGAGGGTAGGAAATTTGTCCTTCGCTCAGATTTCTTCAGATTTCAAACTGTGGAAATGAACCACTTTTTTCTCTCGTCATAACTTTTTGTTGGATTTCCACAGAGACCTGAAAATTTCCATGATTGTTCACCAAACCCTGCTGTCTCTTACGGTGAAAGAATGATATCGATACTCCAAATAGATTTCGAGTTAGAAAGCGTTGTTTGAGGGCAAGTCAAGGCAGTTTTTGCTTCGCTCTACTCAGTTATGGTGCATTAGAAGTCAAATATCTTTAATAATTCATATTTTAATGATAAATTGTAAACACTGGAAGATTCCCCCATCTCTTCTGAACAAAACGGTGTAAGAATGACCGCTCTAGCCCCTACGGTTAGGAAATTATTTTCATTTGTTTGAGGGGAGTCGTCACTATGAGAAATAGGCTGCAATAATCCTGTGCCTCTCTGTGCTGCGTGTGTAAAAAGAGGCACATGTTTTGGCGGGAAAAAGTACACAGGCTCTCTGATTGGTGGATTCAAATTCAGCAGCTCCCAGGCTGACCTAGAAACTTACTTCTCTCTCCCTGTGCATTTTTTTGCTGATTTTTTCATTTAACAAGTATATTTGAGGGACCCTCAGCATGTTCAGCATTTTTTCAGCTGTCCATTTTGCTTTTCCAATTTTTCTGTTTAACTTATTACTATTGTGCTAAATAATACTATTTCTGCTATTTTATAAGATTTGTGCCTAATATAGTATTTCTGCTAAATTACAATATTTCTGCTTTTTATACTATTTGTGCTAAAACATAGTATTTCTACTAAATGTAGTATTTATGCTTAATCATACTATTTCTGCTTTTTATGGGATTTGTGCCTAATATAGTATTTCTGCTTTTTATAGGATTTTTGCTCAAACATAGTATTTCTACTAAATGTAGTGTTTATGCTTAATCATCCTATTTCTGCTTTTTATAGGATTTGTGCTTAATATAGTATTTCTGCTAAATTATAGTATTTCTGCTTTTTATAGTATTTATGCTTAATCATAGTATTTCTATATATTTCTGCCAGGTCCCCAGGCAGCCAATCCTCTGTGAGGACTGAGAAATTCAAATTTTCAAATCAGGGCCTGCACGGCTTCCCAGCCAATCATATATGTGTCCTGAGGCATTCAAATTTGCATATTGGGGCCTTCATGGCTTCTAAGCCAGCCAATCATATCTGAGGGCTGAGGAATTCAAATCCACAAATCAGGGCCTGCACAGCTTCCCAGCCAGCCAATCATGTATGTGGGCTCCAGGTATTCAAATTTGCATATTGGGGAATTCGTGGCTTCTAAGTCAACAAGTCATCCATGTCATATATCTCTAAAAATTCATATTTTAATGATAAATTGTCAACACTTGAAGATTCCCCCATCTCTTCTGAACAAAACGGTGTAAGAATGACCGCTCTAGCCCCTATGGTTAGGAAATTATGGTCATTTGTTTGAGGGGAATCCTCACTATGTGAAATAAACTGAAAGAAGCAGGTCTATGTCTCTGTGCTGCGTGTGTAAAAAGATGCACCTGTTTTGGCGGGAAAACGTAAACAGCCTCTCTGATTGGTGGATTCAAATTCAGCAGCTCCCAGGCTGACCTAGAAACTTAGTCCTCTCTCCCTGTGTGTGTGTGTGTGTGTGTGTGTGTGTGTGTGTGTGTGTGTGTGTGTTTGTTTAGTGGGAGAGAGAGAACCCTACCCTTATTTGGCAGCATGTCATTGTAGGATTTAAATTGAATATAGTTAGACTGATTGACTGGATTAGAGCCTTTTGTTTGTGTGTCCCTCTCTGCATTTCTGTTTCAATATGCCTCCATATTTGTAATTTTGTAAGTTATTGCTATTCTGCTAAATCATAGTATTTCTGGTACTTTTCGGTACTTGTGCTAAATACAGTATTTCTGCTAAATTATATTATTTCTGCTTTATTATACTATTTGTGCTAAAACATAGTATTTCTACTAAATGTAGTATTTCTGCTTTTTATACTATTTGTGCTAAATTATAATATTTCTGCTTTTTATACTATTTGTGCTAAATTATAATATTTCTGCTTTTTATAGTATTTGTGCTAAAACATAGTATTTCTACTAAATGTAGTATTTATGCTTAATCATAGTATTTCTATATATATCTGCCAGGTCCCCAGGCAGCCAATCCTCTGTGAGGACTGAGAAATTCAAATTTTCAAATCAGGGCCTGCACGGCTTCCCAGCCAATCATATATGTGTCCTGAGGCATTCAAATTTGCATATTGGGGCCTTCATGGCTTCTAAGCCAGCCAATCATATCTGAGGGCTGAGGAATTCAAATCCACAAATCAGGGCCTGCACAGCTTCCCAGCCAGCCAATCATGTATGTGGGCTCCAGGTATTCAAATTTGCATATTGGGGAATTCGTGGCTTCTAAGTCAACAAGTCATCCATGTCATATATCTCTAAAAATTCATATTTTAATGATAAATTGTCAACACTTGAAGATTCCCCCATCTCTTCTGAACAAAACGGTGTAAGAATGACCGCTCTAGCCCCTATGGTTAGGAAATTATGGTCATTTGTTTGAGGGGAATCCTCACTATGTGAAATAAACTGAAAGAAGCAGGTCTATGTCTCTGTGCTGCGTGTGTAAAAAGATGCACCTGTTTTGGCGGGAAAACGTAAACAGCCTCTCTGATTGGTGGATTCAAATTCAGCAGCTCCCAGGCTGACCTAGAAACTTAGTCCTCTCTCCCTGTGTGTGTGTGTGTGTGTGTGTGTGTGTGTGTGTGTGTGTGTGTGTGTGTGTGTGTGTGTGTGTGTGTGTGTGTGTGTGTGTGTGTGTGTGTGTTTAGTGGGAGAGAGAGGACCCTGCCCTTATTTGACAGCATATCATTGTAGGATTTAAATTGAACATAGTTAGACTGGTTGACTGGATTAGAGCCTGTGTTTGTGTGTCCCTCTGTGCATTTGTGTTTCAATAAGTTATTACTATTCTGCTAAATCATAGTATTTCTGGTACTTTTCGGTACTTGTGCTAAATACAGTATTTCTGCTAAATTATAGTATTTCTGCTTTTTATAGGATTTGTTCCTAACATAGTATTTCTGCTAAATTATACTATTTCTGCTTTTTATAGGATTTGTGCTTAACATAGTATTTCTGCTAAATTATAGTATTTCTGCTTTTTATACTATTTGTTCTAAATTATAGTATTTCTGCTTTTTATAGGATTTGTGCTTAATATAGTATTTCTGCTAAATTATAGTTTTTCTTCTTTTTATAATATTTGTGCTAAAACATAGTATTTCTACTAAATGTAGTATTTATGCTTAATAATAGTATTTCTATATATTTCTGCCAGGTCCCCAGGCAGCCAATCCTCTGTGAGGACTGAGACATTCAAATTTTCAAATCAGGGCCTGCACAGTTTCCCAGCCAATCAAATAAGTGTCCTGAGGCATTCAAATTTGCATATTGGGGCCTTCGTGGCTTCTAAGCCAGCCAATCATATCCGAGGGCTGAGGAATTCAAACCCACAAATCAGGGCCTGCACGGCTTCCCAGCCAGCCAATCACATATGTGGTCTCAGGCATTCAAATTTGCATATTGGGGAATTCGTGGCTTCTAAGTCAACAAGTCATCCATGTCATATATCTCTAAAAATTCATATTTTAATATTAAATTGTCAACACTTGAAGATTCCCCCATCTCTTCTGAACAAAACGGTGTAAGAATGACCGTTCTAGCCCCTACGGTTAGGAAATTACGGTCATTTGTTTGAGGGGAGTCGTCACTATGAGAAATAGACTGCAAAAATCCTGTGTCTCTCTGTGCTGCTGCGTGTGTAAACAGATGCACCTGTTTTGGTGGGGAAAAGTGCACAGCCTCTCTGATTGGTGGATTCAAATTCACCAGCTCCCAGGCTGACCTAGAAACTTACTTCTCTCTCCCTGTGTGTGTGTGTGTGTGTGTGACAGAGAGAGAGAGAGAGAGAGAGAGAGAGAGAAAGGCTTTTAATGGGATGATCTCATTCTAAGATTTAAATTCAATATATTTAGACTGGCTGACTGAATTGGATCTTGTGTGTGGGTCTCTCTGTGCATGTGTGTTTCCTCATGTCTACATATTTGTGATTGTGTGGCTGTAATTAATTTTTTTGCAGATTTTTGTCATTTAACAAGTATATTTGAGGGACCCTCAGCATGTTCAGCATTTTTTCAGCTGTCCATTTTGCTTTTCCAATTTTTCTGTTTAACTTATTACTATTGTGCTAAATCAAACTATTTCTGCTATTTTATAGGATTTGTGCTTAATATACTATTTCTGCTTTTATAGGATTTGTGCTTAATATAGTATTTCTTCTAAATGTAGTATTTATGCTTAATCATACTATTTCTGCTTTTCATAGTATTTGTGCTTAATATAGTATTTCTGCTAAATTTAGGATTTCTGATTAATTATAGTTTTTCTACTAAATCATAGTACAGTATTTCTGCTTTTTATGGGATTTGTGCTAAAACAAAGTATTTCTACTAAATGTAGTTTTTGTGCTTAATCATACCATTTCTGCTTTTTATAGGATTTGTGCTTAATATAGTATTTCTGCTAAATTATAGTATTTCTGCCAAATTATAATATTTGTGCTAAAACATAGTCTCAATTTAAAATTACAATATTCATAGTTCATCACAGTGTCTCTGGTAAATCACAATATTTCTGCTCTGTTGTACTATTTTTCTAAATCATAGTGTTTCTGTAATGTTTAAGTATTTTTGGCTAAATATATTCTTTCTGTTATCTTATACTATTTCTCCTAAATTCTTGTATTTTTGAGAAGTTATCATGTTTCTGGTAAGTTACAATATTTCTGCTAAATTCTGCTATGCTATTGTATTTCTGCCAAGTATTATGTTTCCTCTAAGATATTGCAGTTCTGCTAAGTTATTCCATTTTAGCAAACTTCTTTTGCTTCTGCAAAGTTTTTACAATTTCTGCAACTTTTCAGCTTTTTCAGCTACTTTTTGCATACAGCTTCAGCTTTAAAGCATCCACACTGCATTTTCGCAGGAAATGCAAATTTTTCTAGTTCTTTATTATTATTCTTCAAGTTGCTTCCGTACACTTTTCGCCGTAGAACTACTTCCACAATTTTCAGCCGATTTTCACCGTTCAAATTTTAAACTATTCTGCTATTTTTGCTCTTTCCGGCTATGACTTTTGCTATTTTTTGCTATTATACTTTTTAAAATATTAAGCTTTTTTCCTTTAATTTGTCCCATTGAAATGAATGGGAAACTTCAGCAATTCTGCTAAAATTTGCTTGTTTTTGAAACTTAACTACTTCCTCATACTTTCACCTAGAACAACCATTCAAATTTTAAAATGTTCACAAATTATTGGGCTATTCAGGTATGATTCAGCTTTTTCAAATCTTTTACTGTTTTACTTTTATGCCTCTTAAAGTTTTGAGTTGCAAAATTGTGATTTTTCACAAAATACATGTGTTGTTATGGTTGCTATGCTCTTGGCTTCCAGTGTGCCACTGAAGGTTTTGCAATTTTCACTTCATGTCCGAACAACTTCCTGCTACTTGCTCAATTTTCACTCAACTTCCACAAATTATACATCAAAACGTAGGTATTTTTGCTGGCTTTCAGAAAATGTCACCATCATTGTTGTGGGATTTATAGAATTTTTGCAAATCTCCTCAGACTAACACAAGGTCAGAAAACTCTCCATATAAAGTGAATGGAGAGCTTGTTCAAAATCACCGCTGGATTTCTGTAATGAGAGGCATATTCGAATCGTCATATCTCCTTAACGAAGCAAAGTTAAGACATAAGGCTTGTCCCCGAATATCTTCAGACACCCCTGACGCTCACAATTCAAGAATTTCTTTCTCACCTATTACCGTTCTGAAATGAGTTGGACTTGTTTGAGGGTAGGAAATTCGTCCTTCGCTCAGATTTCTTCAGATTTCAAACTGTGGAAATAAACCACTTTTTTCTCTCGTCATAACTTTTTGTTGGATTTCCACAGAGACCTGAAAATTTCCATGATTGTTCACCAAAGCCTGCTGTCTCTTACGGTGAAAGAATGATATCGATACTCCAAATAGATTTCGAGTTAGAAAGCGTTGTTTGAGGGCAAGTCAAGGCAGTTTTTGCTTCGCTCTACTCAGTTATGGTGCATTACAAGTCAAATATCTTTAATAATTCATATTTTAATGATAAATTGTAAACACTGGAAGATTCCCCCATCTCTTCTGAACAAAACGGTGTAAGAATGACCGCTCTAGCCCCTACGGTTTGGAAATTATGGTCATTTGTTTGAGGGGAGTCGTCACTATGAGAAATAGGCTGCAATAATCCTGTGCCTCTCTGTGCTGCGTGTGTAAAAAGAGGAACATGTTTTGGCGGGAAAAAGTACACAGGCTCTCTGATTGGTGGATTCAAATTCACCAGCTCCCAGGCTGACCTAGAAACTTACTTCTCTCTCCCTGTGCATTTTTTTGCTGATTTTTTCATTTAACAAGTATATTTGAGGGACCCTCAGCATGTTCAGCATTTTTTCAGCTGTCCATTTTGCTTTTCCAATTTTTCTGTTTAACTTATTACTATTGTGCTAAATAATACTATTTCTGCTATTTTATAAGATTTGTGCCTAATATAGTATTTCTGCTAAATTACAATATTTCTGCTTTTTATACTATTTGTGCTAAAACATAGTATTTCTACTAAATGTAGTATTTATGCTTAATCATACTATTTCTGCTTTTTATGGGATTTGTGCCTAATATAGTATTTCTGCTTTTTATAGTACTTTTGCTCAAACATAGTATTTCTACTAAATGTAGTGTTTATGCTTAATCATCCTATTTCTGCTTTTTATAGGATTTGTGCTTAATATAGTATTTCTGCTAAATTATAGTATTTCTGCTTTTTATAGTATTTGTGCTAAAACATAGTATTTCTACTAAATGTAGTATTTATGCTTAATCATAGTATTTCTATATATTTCTGCCAGGTCCCCAGGCAGCCAATCCTCTGTGAGGACTGAGAAATTCAAATTTTCAAATCAAGGCCTGCACGGCTTCCCAGCCAATCATATATGTGTCCTGAGGCATTCAAATTTGCATATTGGGGCCTTCATGGCTTCTAAGCCAGCCAATCATATCTGAGGGCTGAGGAATTCAAATCCACAAATCAGGGCCTGCACGGCTTCCCAGCCAGCCAATCATATATGTGGTCTCAGGCATTCATATTTGCATATTGGGGAATTCGTGGCTTCTAAGTCAACAAGTCATCCATGTCATATATCTCTAAAAATTCACATTTTAATGATAAACTGTTAACACTGGAAGATTCCCCCATCTCTTCTGAACAAAACAGTGTAAGAATGATCGCTCTAGCCCCTACGGTTAGGAAATTATGGTAATTTGTTTGAGGGGAGTCCTCACTATGAGAAATAGGCTGCAATAATCCTGTGCCTCTCTGTGCTGCTGCGTGTGTAAAAAGATGCACCTGTTTTGGCGGGAAAACGTAAACAGCCACTCTGATTGGTGGATTTAAATTTGGCAGCTCTCTCCCTGTGTGTGTGTGTGTGTGTGTGTGTGTGTGTGTGTGTGTTTAGTGGGAGAGAGAGGACCCTGCCCTTATTTGGCAGCATGTCATTGTAGGAGTTAAATTGAATATAGTTAGACTGGTTGACTGGATTAGAGCCTGTGTTTGTGTGTCCCTCTGTGCATTTGTGTTTCAATGAGTTATTACTATTCTGCTAAATCATAATATTTCTGGTACTTTTCGGTACTTGTGCTAAATACAGTATTTCTGCTAAATTATAGTATTTCTGCTTTTTATAGGATTTGTGCCTAACATAGTATTTCTGCTAAATTATAGTATTTCTGCTTTTTATAGGATTTGTGCTTAACATAGTATTTCTGCTAAATTATAGTATTTCTGCTTTTTATACTATTTGTTCTAAATTATAGTATTTCTGCTTTTTATAGGATTTGTGCTTAATATAGTATTTCTGCTAAATTATAGTTTTTCTTCTTTTTATAATATTTGTGCTAAAACATAGTATTTCTACTAAATGTAGTATTTATGCTTAATAATAGTATTTCTATATATTTCTGCCAGGTCCCCAGGCAGCCAATCCTCTGTGAGGACTGAGACATTCAAATTTTCAAATCAGGGCCTGCACAGTTTCCCAGCCAATCAAATAAGTGTCCTGAGGCATTCAAATTTGCATATTGGGGCCTTCATGGCTTCTAAGCCAGCCAATCATATCTGAGGGCTGAGGAATTCAAATCCACAAATCAGGGCCTGCACGGCTTCCCAGCCAGCCAATCACATATGTGGTCTCAGGCATTCAAATTTGCATATTGGGGAATTCGTGGCTTCTAAGTCAACAAGTCATCCATGTCATATATCTCTAAAAATTCATATTTTAATATTAAATTGTCAACACTTGAAGATTCCCCCATCTCTTCTGAAGAAAACGGTGTAAGAATGACCGTTCTAGCCCCTACGGTTAGGAAATTACGGTCATTTGTTTGAGGGGAGTCGTCACTATGAGAAATAGACTGCAAAAATCCTGTGTCTCTCTGTGCTGCTGCGTGTGTAAACAGATGCACCTGTTTTGGTGGGGAAAAGTGCACAGCCTCTCTGATTGGTGGATTCAAATTCACCAGCTCCCAGGCTGACCTAGAAACTTACTTCTCTCTCCCTGTGTGTGTGTGTGTGTGTGTGTGTGTGTGTGTGTGTGTGTGTGTGTGTGTGTGTGTGTGTGTGTGTGTGTGTTTGTGTGACAGAGAGACAGAGAGAGAGAGAGAGAGAAAGCCTTTAAATGGGATGATCTCATTGTAAGATTCAAATTCAATATATTTAGACTGGTTGACTGAATTGGATCTTGTGTGTGTGTCTCTCTGTGCATGTGTGTTTCCTCATGTGTACATATTTATAATTGTGTGGCAGTCATAAATTTTTTTGCAGATTTTTGTCATTTAACAAGTATATTTGAGGGAACCTCAGCATGTTCAGCATTTTTTCAGCTGTCCATTTTGCCTTTCCTATTTTTCTGTTTAACTTATTACTATTGTGCTAAATCATACTATTTCTGCTATTTTATACGATTTGTGCTTAATATACTATTTCTGCTTTTATAGGATTTGTGCTTAATATAGTATTTCTGCTTTTTATAAGATTTGTGCTTAATATAGTATTTCTACTAAATGTAGTATTTATGCTTAATCATAGTATTTCTGCTTTTTATAGGATTTGTGCTTAATATAGTATTTCTGCTTTTTATAAGATTTGTGCTTAATATAGTATTTCTGCTAAATGTAGCTTAATCATACTATTTCTGCTTTTCATAGGATTTGTGCTTAATATAGTATTTCTGCTAAATTTAGTATTTCTGATTAATTATAGTTTTTATACTAAATCATAGTACAGTATTTCTGCTTTTTATGGGATTTGTGCTAAAACAAAGTATTTCTACTAAATGTAGTATTTATGCTTAATCATACCATTTCTGCTTTTTATAGGATTTGTGCTTAATATAGTAATTCTGCTAAATTATAGTATTTCTGCCAAATTATAATATTTTTGCTAAAACATAGTCTTAATTTAAAATTACAATATTCATAGTTCATCACAGTGTCTCTGGTAAATCACAATATTTCTGCTCTGTTGTACTATTTTTCTAAATCATAGTGTTTCTGTAATGTTTAAGTATTTTTGGCTAAATATATTCTTTCTGTTATCTTATACTATTTCTCCTAAATTCTTGTATTTTTGAGAAGTTATCATGTTTCTGGTAAGTTACAATATTTCTGCTAAATTCTGCTATGCTATTGTATTTCTGCCAAGTATTATGTTTCCTCTAAGATATTGCAGTTTTTCTAAGTTATTCCATTTTAGCAAACTTCTTTTGCTTCTGCAAAGTTTTTACAATTTCTGCAACTTTTCAGCTTTTTCAGCTACTTTTTGCATACAGCTTCAGCTTTAAGCATCCACACTGCATTTTCGCAGGAAATGCAAATTTTTCTAGTTCTTTATTATTGTGTGGATGCTTTAAGCATCCACACTATTGAGTTCCTGTTTCTCTTTATTCTTTATTATTATTCTTCAAGTTGCTTCCGTACACTTTTCGCCGTAGAACTACTTCCACAATTTTCAGCCGATTTTCACCGTTCAAATTTTAAACTATTCTGCTATTTTTGCTCTTTCCGGCTATGACTTTTGCTATTTTTTGCTATTATACTTTTTAAAATATTAAGCTTTTTTCCTTTAATTTGTCCCATTGAAATGAATGGGAAACTTCAGCAATTCTGCTAAAATTTGCTTGTTTTTGAAACTTAACTACTTCCTCATACTTTCACCTAGAACAACCATTCAAATTTTAAAATGTTCACAAATTATTGGGCTATTCAGGTATGATTCAGCTTTTTCAAATCTTTTACTGTTTTACTTTTATGCCTCTTAAAGTTTTGAGTTGCAAAATTGTGATTTTTCACAAAATACATGTGTTGTTATGGTTGCTATGCTCTTGGCTTCCAGTGTGCCACTGAAGGTTTTGCAATTTTCACTTCATGTCCGAACAACTTCCTGCTACTTGCTCAATTTTCACTCAACTTCCACAAATTATACATCAAAACGTAGGTATTTTTGCTGGCTTTCAGAAAATGTCACCATCATTGTTGTGGGATTTATAGAATTTTTGCAAATCTCCTCAGACTAACACAAGGTCAGAAAACTCTCCATATAAAGTGAATGGAGAGCTTGTTCAAAATCACCGCTGGATTTCTGTAATGAGAGGCATATTCGAATCGTCATATCTCCTTAACGAAGCAAAGTTAAGACATAAGGCTTGTCCCCGAATATCTTCAGACACCCCTGACGCTCACAATTCAAGAATTTCTTTCTCACCTATTACCGTTCTGAAATGAGTTGGACTTGTTTGAGGGTAGGAAATTCGTCCTTCGCTCAGATTTCTTCAGATTTCAAACTGTGGAAATAAACCACTTTTTTCTCTCGTCATAACTTTTTGTTGGATTTCCACAGAGACCTGAAAATTTCCATGATTGTTCACCAAAGCCTGCTGTCTCTTACGGTGAAAGAATGATATCGATACTCCAAATAGATTTCGAGTTAGAAAGCGTTGTTTGAGGGCAAGTCAAGGCAGTTTTTGCTTCGCTCTACTCAGTTATGGTGCATTACAAGTCAAATATCTTTAATAATTCATATTTTAATGATAAATTGTAAACACTGGAAGATTCCCCCATCTCTTCTGAACAAAACGGTGTAAGAATGACCGCTCTAGCCCCTACGGTTTGGAAATTATGGTCATTTGTTTGAGGGGAGTCGTCACTATGAGAAATAGGCTGCAATAATCCTGTGCCTCTCTGTGCTGCGTGTGTAAAAAGAGGAACATGTTTTGGCGGGAAAAAGTACACAGGCTCTCTGATTGGTGGATTCAAATTCACCAGCTCCCAGGCTGACCTAGAAACTTACTTCTCTCTCCCTGTGCATTTTTTTGCTGATTTTTTCATTTAACAAGTATATTTGAGGGACCCTCAGCATGTTCAGCATTTTTTCAGCTGTCCATTTTGCTTTTCCAATTTTTCTGTTTAACTTATTACTATTGTGCTAAATAATACTATTTCTGCTATTTTATAAGATTTGTGCCTAATATAGTATTTCTGCTAAATTACAATATTTCTGCTTTTTATACTATTTGTGCTAAAACATAGTATTTCTACTAAATGTAGTATTTATGCTTAATCATACTATTTCTGCTTTTTATGGGATTTGTGCCTAATATAGTATTTCTGCTTTTTATAGTACTTTTGCTCAAACATAGTATTTCTACTAAATGTAGTGTTTATGCTTAATCATCCTATTTCTGCTTTTTATAGGATTTGTGCTTAATATAGTATTTCTGCTAAATTATAGTATTTCTGCTTTTTATAGTATTTGTGCTAAAACATAGTATTTCTACTAAATGTAGTATTTATGCTTAATCATAGTATTTCTATATATTTCTGCCAGGTCCCCAGGCAGCCAATCCTCTGTGAGGACTGAGAAATTCAAATTTTCAAATCAAGGCCTGCACGGCTTCCCAGCCAATCATATATGTGTCCTGAGGCATTCAAATTTGCATATTGGGGCCTTCATGGCTTCTAAGCCAGCCAATCATATCTGAGGGCTGAGGAATTCAAATCCACAAATCAGGGCCTGCACGGCTTCCCAGCCAGCCAATCATATATGTGGTCTCAGGCATTCATATTTGCATATTGGGGAATTCGTGGCTTCTAAGTCAACAAGTCATCCATGTCATATATCTCTAAAAATTCACATTTTAATGATAAACTGTTAACACTGGAAGATTCCCCCATCTCTTCTGAACAAAACAGTGTAAGAATGATCGCTCTAGCCCCTACGGTTAGGAAATTATGGTAATTTGTTTGAGGGGAGTCCTCACTATGAGAAATAGGCTGCAATAATCCTGTGCCTCTCTGTGCTGCTGCGTGTGTAAAAAGATGCACCTGTTTTGGCGGGAAAACGTAAACAGCCACTCTGATTGGTGGATTTAAATTTGGCAGCTCTCTCCCTGTGTGTGTGTGTGTGTGTGTGTGTGTGTGTGTGTGTGTGTGTTTAGTGGGAGAGAGAGGACCCTGCCCTTATTTGGCAGCATGTCATTGTAGGAGTTAAATTGAATATAGTTAGACTGGTTGACTGGATTAGAGCCTGTGTTTGTGTGTCCCTCTGTGCATTTGTGTTTCAATGAGTTATTACTATTCTGCTAAATCATAATATTTCTGGTACTTTTCGGTACTTGTGCTAAATACAGTATTTCTGCTAAATTATAGTATTTCTGCTTTTTATAGGATTTGTGCCTAACATAGTATTTCTGCTAAATTATAGTATTTCTGCTTTTTATAGGATTTGTGCTTAACATAGTATTTCTGCTAAATTATAGTATTTCTGCTTTTTATACTATTTGTTCTAAATTATAGTATTTCTGCTTTTTATAGGATTTGTGCTTAATATAGTATTTCTGCTAAATTATAGTTTTTCTTCTTTTTATAATATTTGTGCTAAAACATAGTATTTCTACTAAATGTAGTATTTATGCTTAATAATAGTATTTCTATATATTTCTGCCAGGTCCCCAGGCAGCCAATCCTCTGTGAGGACTGAGACATTCAAATTTTCAAATCAGGGCCTGCACAGTTTCCCAGCCAATCAAATAAGTGTCCTGAGGCATTCAAATTTGCATATTGGGGCCTTCATGGCTTCTAAGCCAGCCAATCATATCTGAGGGCTGAGGAATTCAAATCCACAAATCAGGGCCTGCACGGCTTCCCAGCCAGCCAATCACATATGTGGTCTCAGGCATTCAAATTTGCATATTGGGGAATTCGTGGCTTCTAAGTCAACAAGTCATCCATGTCATATATCTCTAAAAATTCATATTTTAATATTAAATTGTCAACACTTGAAGATTCCCCCATCTCTTCTGAAGAAAACGGTGTAAGAATGACCGTTCTAGCCCCTACGGTTAGGAAATTACGGTCATTTGTTTGAGGGGAGTCGTCACTATGAGAAATAGACTGCAAAAATCCTGTGTCTCTCTGTGCTGCTGCGTGTGTAAACAGATGCACCTGTTTTGGTGGGGAAAAGTGCACAGCCTCTCTGATTGGTGGATTCAAATTCACCAGCTCCCAGGCTGACCTAGAAACTTACTTCTCTCTCCCTGTGTGTGTGTGTGTGTGTGTGTGTGTGTGTGTGTGTGTGTGTGTGTGTGTGTGTGTGTGTGTGTGTGTGTGTTTGTGTGACAGAGAGACAGAGAGAGAGAGAGAGAGAAAGCCTTTAAATGGGATGATCTCATTGTAAGATTCAAATTCAATATATTTAGACTGGTTGACTGAATTGGATCTTGTGTGTGTGTCTCTCTGTGCATGTGTGTTTCCTCATGTGTACATATTTATAATTGTGTGGCAGTCATAAATTTTTTTGCAGATTTTTGTCATTTAACAAGTATATTTGAGGGAACCTCAGCATGTTCAGCATTTTTTCAGCTGTCCATTTTGCCTTTCCTATTTTTCTGTTTAACTTATTACTATTGTGCTAAATCATACTATTTCTGCTATTTTATACGATTTGTGCTTAATATACTATTTCTGCTTTTATAGGATTTGTGCTTAATATAGTATTTCTGCTTTTTATAAGATTTGTGCTTAATATAGTATTTCTACTAAATGTAGTATTTATGCTTAATCATAGTATTTCTGCTTTTTATAGGATTTGTGCTTAATATAGTATTTCTGCTTTTTATAAGATTTGTGCTTAATATAGTATTTCTGCTAAATGTAGCTTAATCATACTATTTCTGCTTTTCATAGGATTTGTGCTTAATATAGTATTTCTGCTAAATTTAGTATTTCTGATTAATTATAGTTTTTATACTAAATCATAGTACAGTATTTCTGCTTTTTATGGGATTTGTGCTAAAACAAAGTATTTCTACTAAATGTAGTATTTATGCTTAATCATACCATTTCTGCTTTTTATAGGATTTGTGCTTAATATAGTAATTCTGCTAAATTATAGTATTTCTGCCAAATTATAATATTTTTGCTAAAACATAGTCTTAATTTAAAATTACAATATTCATAGTTCATCACAGTGTCTCTGGTAAATCACAATATTTCTGCTCTGTTGTACTATTTTTCTAAATCATAGTGTTTCTGTAATGTTTAAGTATTTTTGGCTAAATATATTCTTTCTGTTATCTTATACTATTTCTCCTAAATTCTTGTATTTTTGAGAAGTTATCATGTTTCTGGTAAGTTACAATATTTCTGCTAAATTCTGCTATGCTATTGTATTTCTGCCAAGTATTATGTTTCCTCTAAGATATTGCAGTTTTTCTAAGTTATTCCATTTTAGCAAACTTCTTTTGCTTCTGCAAAGTTTTTACAATTTCTGCAACTTTTCAGCTTTTTCAGCTACTTTTTGCATACAGCTTCAGCTTTAAGCATCCACACTGCATTTTCGCAGGAAATGCAAATTTTTCTAGTTATTCTTCAAGTTGCTTCCGTACACTTTTCGCCGTAGAACTACTTCCACAATTTTCAGCCGATTTTCACCGTTCAAATTTTAAACTATTCTGCTATTTTTGCTCTTTCCGGCTATGACTTTTGCTATTTTTTGCTATTATACTTTTTAAAATATTAAGCTTTTTTCCTTTAATTTGTCCCATTGAAATGAATGGGAAACTTCAGCAATTCTGCTAAAATTTGCTTGTTTTTGAAACTTAACTACTTCCTCATACTTTCACCTAGAACAACCATTCAAATTTTAAAATGTTCACAAATTATTGGGCTATTCAGGTATGATTCAGCTTTTTCAAATCTTTTACTGTTTTACTTTTATGCCTCTTAAAGTTTTGAGTTGCAAAATTGTGATTTTTCACAAAATACATGTGTTGTTATGGTTGCTATGCTCTTGGCTTCCAGTGTGCCACTGAAGGTTTTGCAATTTTCACTTCATGTCCGAACAACTTCCTGCTACTTGCTCAATTTTCACTCAACTTCCACAAATTATACATCAAAACGTAGGTATTTTTGCTGGCTTTCAGAAAATGTCACCATCATTGTTGTGGGATTTATAGAATTTTTGCAAATCTCCTCAGACTAACACAAGGTCAGAAAACTCTCCATATAAAGTGAATGGAGAGCTTGTTCAAAATCACCGCTGGATTTCTGTAATGAGAGGCATATTCGAATCGTCATATCTCCTTAACGAAGCAAAGTTAAGACATAAGGCTTGTCCCCGAATATCTTCAGACACCCCTGACGCTCACAATTCAAGAATTTCTTTCTCACCTATTACCGTTCTGAAATGAGTTGGACTTGTTTGAGGGTAGGAAATTCGTCCTTCGCTCAGATTTCTTCAGATTTCAAACTGTGGAAATAAACCACTTTTTTCTCTCGTCATAACTTTTTGTTGGATTTCCACAGAGACCTGAAAATTTCCATGATTGTTCACCAAAGCCTGCTGTCTCTTACGGTGAAAGAATGATATCGATACTCCAAATAGATTTCGAGTTAGAAAGCGTTGTTTGAGGGCAAGTCAAGGCAGTTTTTGCTTCGCTCTACTCAGTTATGGTGCATTACAAGTCAAATATCTTTAATAATTCATATTTTAATGATAAATTGTAAACACTGGAAGATTCCCCCATCTCTTCTGAACAAAACGGTGTAAGAATGACCGCTCTAGCCCCTACGGTTTGGAAATTATGGTCATTTGTTTGAGGGGAGTCGTCACTATGAGAAATAGGCTGCAATAATCCTGTGCCTCTCTGTGCTGCGTGTGTAAAAAGAGGAACATGTTTTGGCGGGAAAAAGTACACAGGCTCTCTGATTGGTGGATTCAAATTCACCAGCTCCCAGGCTGACCTAGAAACTTACTTCTCTCTCCCTGTGCATTTTTTTGCTGATTTTTTCATTTAACAAGTATATTTGAGGGACCCTCAGCATGTTCAGCATTTTTTCAGCTGTCCATTTTGCTTTTCCAATTTTTCTGTTTAACTTATTACTATTGTGCTAAATAATACTATTTCTGCTATTTTATAAGATTTGTGCCTAATATAGTATTTCTGCTAAATTACAATATTTCTGCTTTTTATACTATTTGTGCTAAAACATAGTATTTCTACTAAATGTAGTATTTATGCTTAATCATACTATTTCTGCTTTTTATGGGATTTGTGCCTAATATAGTATTTCTGCTTTTTATAGTACTTTTGCTCAAACATAGTATTTCTACTAAATGTAGTGTTTATGCTTAATCATCCTATTTCTGCTTTTTATAGGATTTGTGCTTAATATAGTATTTCTGCTAAATTATAGTATTTCTGCTTTTTATAGTATTTGTGCTAAAACATAGTATTTCTACTAAATGTAGTATTTATGCTTAATCATAGTATTTCTATATATTTCTGCCAGGTCCCCAGGCAGCCAATCCTCTGTGAGGACTGAGAAATTCAAATTTTCAAATCAAGGCCTGCACGGCTTCCCAGCCAATCATATATGTGTCCTGAGGCATTCAAATTTGCATATTGGGGCCTTCATGGCTTCTAAGCCAGCCAATCATATCTGAGGGCTGAGGAATTCAAATCCACAAATCAGGGCCTGCACGGCTTCCCAGCCAGCCAATCATATATGTGGTCTCAGGCATTCATATTTGCATATTGGGGAATTCGTGGCTTCTAAGTCAACAAGTCATCCATGTCATATATCTCTAAAAATTCACATTTTAATGATAAACTGTTAACACTGGAAGATTCCCCCATCTCTTCTGAACAAAACAGTGTAAGAATGATCGCTCTAGCCCCTACGGTTAGGAAATTATGGTAATTTGTTTGAGGGGAGTCCTCACTATGAGAAATAGGCTGCAATAATCCTGTGCCTCTCTGTGCTGCTGCGTGTGTAAAAAGATGCACCTGTTTTGGCGGGAAAACGTAAACAGCCACTCTGATTGGTGGATTTAAATTTGGCAGCTCTCTCCCTGTGTGTGTGTGTGTGTGTGTGTGTGTGTGTGTGTGTGTTTAGTGGGAGAGAGAGGACCCTGCCCTTATTTGGCAGCATGTCATTGTAGGAGTTAAATTGAATATAGTTAGACTGGTTGACTGGATTAGAGCCTGTGTTTGTGTGTCCCTCTGTGCATTTGTGTTTCAATGAGTTATTACTATTCTGCTAAATCATAATATTTCTGGTACTTTTCGGTACTTGTGCTAAATACAGTATTTCTGCTAAATTATAGTATTTCTGCTTTTTATAGGATTTGTGCCTAACATAGTATTTCTGCTAAATTATAGTATTTCTGCTTTTTATAGGATTTGTGCTTAACATAGTATTTCTGCTAAATTATAGTATTTCTGCTTTTTATACTATTTGTTCTAAATTATAGTATTTCTGCTTTTTATAGGATTTGTGCTTAATATAGTATTTCTGCTAAATTATAGTTTTTCTTCTTTTTATAATATTTGTGCTAAAACATAGTATTTCTACTAAATGTAGTATTTATGCTTAATAATAGTATTTCTATATATTTCTGCCAGGTCCCCAGGCAGCCAATCCTCTGTGAGGACTGAGACATTCAAATTTTCAAATCAGGGCCTGCACAGTTTCCCAGCCAATCAAATAAGTGTCCTGAGGCATTCAAATTTGCATATTGGGGCCTTCATGGCTTCTAAGCCAGCCAATCATATCTGAGGGCTGAGGAATTCAAATCCACAAATCAGGGCCTGCACGGCTTCCCAGCCAGCCAATCACATATGTGGTCTCAGGCATTCAAATTTGCATATTGGGGAATTCGTGGCTTCTAAGTCAACAAGTCATCCATGTCATATATCTCTAAAAATTCATATTTTAATATTAAATTGTCAACACTTGAAGATTCCCCCATCTCTTCTGAAGAAAACGGTGTAAGAATGACCGTTCTAGCCCCTACGGTTAGGAAATTACGGTCATTTGTTTGAGGGGAGTCGTCACTATGAGAAATAGACTGCAAAAATCCTGTGTCTCTCTGTGCTGCTGCGTGTGTAAACAGATGCACCTGTTTTGGTGGGGAAAAGTGCACAGCCTCTCTGATTGGTGGATTCAAATTCACCAGCTCCCAGGCTGACCTAGAAACTTACTTCTCTCTCCCTGTGTGTGTGTGTGTGTGTGTGTGTGTGTGTGTGTGTGTGTGTGTGTGTGTGTGTGTGTGTGTGTGTGTGTGTTTGTGTGACAGAGAGACAGAGAGAGAGAGAGAGAGAAAGCCTTTAAATGGGATGATCTCATTGTAAGATTCAAATTCAATATATTTAGACTGGTTGACTGAATTGGATCTTGTGTGTGTGTCTCTCTGTGCATGTGTGTTTCCTCATGTGTACATATTTATAATTGTGTGGCAGTCATAAATTTTTTTGCAGATTTTTGTCATTTAACAAGTATATTTGAGGGAACCTCAGCATGTTCAGCATTTTTTCAGCTGTCCATTTTGCCTTTCCTATTTTTCTGTTTAACTTATTACTATTGTGCTAAATCATACTATTTCTGCTATTTTATACGATTTGTGCTTAATATACTATTTCTGCTTTTATAGGATTTGTGCTTAATATAGTATTTCTGCTTTTTATAAGATTTGTGCTTAATATAGTATTTCTACTAAATGTAGTATTTATGCTTAATCATAGTATTTCTGCTTTTTATAGGATTTGTGCTTAATATAGTATTTCTGCTTTTTATAAGATTTGTGCTTAATATAGTATTTCTGCTAAATGTAGCTTAATCATACTATTTCTGCTTTTCATAGGATTTGTGCTTAATATAGTATTTCTGCTAAATTTAGTATTTCTGATTAATTATAGTTTTTATACTAAATCATAGTACAGTATTTCTGCTTTTTATGGGATTTGTGCTAAAACAAAGTATTTCTACTAAATGTAGTATTTATGCTTAATCATACCATTTCTGCTTTTTATAGGATTTGTGCTTAATATAGTAATTCTGCTAAATTATAGTATTTCTGCCAAATTATAATATTTTTGCTAAAACATAGTCTTAATTTAAAATTACAATATTCATAGTTCATCACAGTGTCTCTGGTAAATCACAATATTTCTGCTCTGTTGTACTATTTTTCTAAATCATAGTGTTTCTGTAATGTTTAAGTATTTTTGGCTAAATATATTCTTTCTGTTATCTTATACTATTTCTCCTAAATTCTTGTATTTTTGAGAAGTTATCATGTTTCTGGTAAGTTACAATATTTCTGCTAAATTCTGCTATGCTATTGTATTTCTGCCAAGTATTATGTTTCCTCTAAGATATTGCAGTTTTTCTAAGTTATTCCATTTTAGCAAACTTCTTTTGCTTCTGCAAAGTTTTTACAATTTCTGCAACTTTTCAGCTTTTTCAGCTACTTTTTGCATACAGCTTCAGCTTTAAGCATCCACACTGCATTTTCGCAGGAAATGCAAATTTTTCTAGTTATAATTGTGTAACATAATGAGGATTTTTAAAAATATTTTTAATTGAAGAATTATCTGCTTTAAATTTCTCACCTCACTGCACAACAGTGATGATTTACGTTTATTATTATCTTTTTATTTATTTTTTTAGAAATAACTTGGCCATGCCAGCTTATTTTCTCTTGAGTGCCTTTTAAAACTTTAATTTCACCACCTTTTTTGTTGCAAAGACATCCTTAAGCATTTTTTCAGTTTAACTTTTAAGTTCAGCTCGAACTAAGTGGACTAAAGGACACGTTTGCGCACTGTTTATTCAGAATATTGTGTAATTAATTTTGCAACCGCGAAAATGGTCTTGAGCGGTTCTTGAAATTGGGAAACGCTCGCCTAGTCTGTACAAAGCAAGTGTCCTTAGGAGTCTGAAGCAGAATGAAGAGTTCTTTATTTTCACAGTCACCACGTGAGAGGACAGTGATGGAACTAACCGTGTAAATATGGTGTTCAGCAGACGTCTTACACTCCCAATTTATTTTGGTTATATAATTTTGTTTCAACTTGCATGTAACAGAAAACATCTGCACAGAGTCCCTGAGGTGTAGATTTCGGGAGATTTTCTCTGAGGGATTCTTACCTCATTTGTTGTGGTCAGTAGGCAATGTGCTTTAGAAGTGGGGAGGGTATCGTCAGTGGGCCAAATTAAATTCCTTCTAAAGTAACTGAGTCATGAGGTACACAAAGGAGGAATGGATTACCTACTTGTCAATGTACAGCAGTTATTTTACTGTACCAAAGTGTATTGAATTTTACTATAAATATTGATGTTACAGTTTATAAATGTGGTTTATAATGAGGATTTTCTAACCGACCCTCCTCACTCTTGTTTCCACACAGGCCGAGAGTCTAGATGGAGCACTCTGCGTGCCAGACATCAAGCTACACAGCAACCCTTCTGCATTCAATGTCTACTGCAACGTGCGGCACTGTGTGCTGGACTGGCAGCAAAGAGAGGCCTCCCTGGCGCTGGCCTCCAGGAGCTCGGTACAGAGCGGCGACTCAGACAGCGAGGAGGAGGAGGAGTACCGCGAACCAGCCGTGAAGCTGCCAAAGGTACAAGCAAGGAAGAGCAATATCAGCTGCTTATGTTGTTGTTAGCTGCACTTCCTACTAAAGCGAGCCAGCGTATTCTTTTGATGGATCTGTGAGATCCTTTAGGGCTTATTGTTTTTATTGTCATAATTGAGGTTTGTGTTACCAGAGATTTCAAACAACCCCCACCCCAAATCCTGTGAGGCTTCCCCAACTATGTCCTTTTCTCCATGTGCCTGTTAGAAAACTAAGTTCACTCTGTGCCCCTGCTGTTGCCGGGCTGACATTTACACCTGGGAGCAAATTTTACAGTTTGATTTCTAATAAAACTGTCTAAATTAGCTTTCTAAATCTGCATGACAGAAAATTTTTGCTCAATGAAAATACTTGCATCTTATGAATAAGAGTGCTGCTGCTCCCTCGTTCACAGCATTTTTGGATTTGACTTTTTTTTTAATTACTATTATTTTTAAAAACCAGATCCCCATCACGATGCAATCCTCTCAGGGATTTGTCTCCTTCTGGTCCCGATCTAGTGATCTTTCACTCTTTGTTTCACACTTCATTGTTTAAAAATAATCCTGACTAATCAGTTTTGTTAAGATAAATGTTGTTTTATCACTGATACCTATGAAATGATTGGTATTGATATATTTGCCAATTTGATCTTTAATTTTAGCTCAATAACGGTGGCTAACAAACACTGTGATCGTAAGCGTCAGTGAAGTCTCAGCTACAAAAATCTTGAAAGTCTTTTTAAAAATATTATGTGTTTTGCAATTTTCCATTATTTTTTCGTGCTGTGCCATTTGTATCCTCCTGTACATTAAAAAAAAAAAATCCATTATACTATATTCGTTACACTGATTTTAAGCTTTCACAAAACAAGTTCTTCAATGAGACATGAAAGGACATTTGAATCATTATGTGATTCACTAACATTCTGAGAGGGGAATGCTGAATGCCTTCCACTCTTCTCCACATAGCCAAGTAGGTCTGTCATTATACAAAATCTAAGTCCTTCGTAGTCCTCTGCATGCTGTGGGGCCCTGATCAGATGTAGTGGCATTGACTGTAAACATCCACTTCAAACCTTTTAGGGCATGCTCATCTGTTTGTTTTAAAATATATAAAAGAAAGCAATTTAACTTGGAGTGCGTTGTTGATTAGCTCATAGAAACCGTGTTCCTTTGGTGCATCTGCAGATCATTGGCATTGGCCTGTGTGGGGTTTTTGAGCTGATAAAAGAGACTCGGTTCTCTCACCCTCTGCTGTGCCTGCGTAGCCTGCAGGCCTTGCTGGACATGCTGCAGGGACAACAGCCTGAGGGCTTCCAGACTGAGCCACCTGATGTGTTAGGTAAAGCAGTATGTGTACTGTCTAATGCATTCCAATGTAATTAGCATATTGTATTTGAAGTATAAAATGCTTATTTTTATGTTGAATCTACCAAATATATAACGTTTGTCGTTATTACTTTGTTCAGCCATCTTTACATATTACACTTTAATTGTTTCCTCAAATGGCCAACCTTCCAACCATTTCTTTTGCTTTGCCAGAGTCTCTTTTCCAGTTGTTGTTGGAGACCACGGTTCGGAGCACAGGACCCAATGACCCAACGGGACAGGCCATCACTGCGCTGTCCTGTGCCTGCCTCTTCAGTCTGGTGGTGGCCTGGGGAGACACGGGGAAGATCCTCCAGGCAGTTTCTGCCATTCTTACAAATAATGGCAGTCATGCCTGCCAGACAATACAGGTAAGCAACTAATTCAAACAAATTTGACTGATTGTACATGTGTGTCTTAACTCTTTTTACATGTCTATGATTCATTTTCGAAATCAAAGACAATGTAAGAAGAGTGTCAGTCCACCCTAGTCTTTGTACTTTTTTGTTATGCGTTTCTAGAACAAGTACATTCTGAGATTTCACAATATTTAAATGATTATCTGTTTAAATCTCAGTCAGATGTCTTGGAAGTAGACATTTATGTGATCCTCTTTGGTTAAGCACAAGCTGGAATCCGTTGAATATGATCTTTTCAGTTTCTAAACATTTTCCACCAGAACATGTAACCCTTCTCTCATGTGCTCCATATTGGTAAACATGTTTTTGATTACCAAAGTGCATGCTGAAGTGGATAAAGGAACCTGGCTCCATGCGTTTCTCAGTGCAGGGAGTCTCAGGGCAGTGTCTGGACAGCACAAATTGAGTTTTGGAAAATGTCAGGCTGCTCTGATCTCCGGTTTGATTATTTTACCCTGACTGCATTCTTCCGCCAATTACTCATTCTTCTGTTTGCTTCTGTCCATAGCTTGTCTTTTGCAATGTTTTTTTTATTTCCTCTGCTCTATACCAAGCTGTTCTTTCGAATTCTTTGCCAAGTTGAACAGCAAGTGCTAATAAGTGGAAAGGGTTTGTGACTGAAAACATACTTCTCCTTTTTCTGCATTTGGATGCAATTTCCACATGTGATTGTGGCATAGCGGGGACTTGTAGGCTCACACATTTTATCCTATATAAACACTGGGCTGTGTTTGTATTTGTTTTTTCCCCTTCTTTGCTTATCTTTTATGTATTAACTGGATTATGAATCATCACAATGGCAGTCAGGCTTTTTGGGAAATGTGGGTCTGCGCCTGTCTATGTTCCGTTTCTTTTTTTCTTTTGTGTTTGTTTGCTTTTGTGTTAACAGTAAGATCAGAAGTATGTGTAATGGCTGCCATGGGAGATTGTGTGAAAATGCCACAGACAAAAAAATGTACAGGAAACTGCAAGTTTTCCTTCTTGTCTTCCTAAATCTCACCAGGTTCCCACCATACTGAACGCGTTACAGAGGAGTGTACAGGCTGTTCTGGTGGGAAAGATTCAGATCCAGGATTGGTTTGGAAATGGCATCAAACGTGCAGCCTTGATGAACAAGTGGGTCCTGAAGGAGGTGACCATTGATGAAGATGAGCGCTGCCTCCTGCAGACTGATGGTTCCTTCCTGTATTTGCTCTGCAAGGATGGACTCTACAAAGTGGGCTCTGGATACAGCGGCACTGTCAGGGTGCGTAGCAAGAGCTGCATATCAGCTGATAGCAAGAGCTGCATATCAGCTTTGTGCAGTTATATTGCTTGAATTTTTCAAAAGCTTTCTGCAGCGTCAGAAAATGACTTGGCTTCAAAAAACTTCAAAATGTTTTATTTTTTTTAAAAATACCCAGTTTATGGAAAAAAAATTTGTTTGGAGCAACATGGTTTTTCTTCCAACTTTTTTACAGCAGTGCTTTAAAAGTGAAAATTAAGATCATTTTCATTATTCATCAAATAAACCTTTTTTGTTTTGTATGACTTTATTTAAGGCTTGTAACTGTTAGTTTTTGTCTTCTCGTGTGTATTCAATTCCTCACAGGGCCACGTGTACAACTCCACGTCTCGAATCAGAAACCGAAAGGAGAAAAGATCCTGGCTGGGCTTTGCTCAGGTGAGTAATGCAAATATTGACATGTACACATTTTTCTTACATTTTGTTGAATAAGAATAAAGAAAACGTTGAAATATGTGTACGTGTATACGTATTTATATACACATGTGTGTATATATGTACGTATACACGTGTGTGTGTATATAAACACGATTGGAGCTAGTCATTGACTTCATTGATCATCTGTGTTTTGTCTTCAGGGGTATTTGTTGTATCGGGACACAAGTAACCACAGTATGTCGGCCCTGAAGATCAACCCTGAGACTCTGGAGCATGAGGGGACGGTTGCAATGCCAGGTGATTTATTGACTTGTATTTAAACACCTCAATTAGGCATTAAATTTTCAGTGAACAAAATATCAGGTATATTAACCATCACATTGAATTTTGCAGGTCAGCATTCAGATGGACAGAACATCATCTTCACTGATGGAGAATATATTAACCAGATTGCAGCCTGCAAAGATGTAAGTTTAGTGTTCCTGCTAAAGCCCATCAGTATTCAGTTTTACAGTAACACACTTCATCTTTTTTAGACTCTTAGAAGAATGTGGTGAACTTAAACTGAAACTGATTCAGTATGCAAAATATATGTTTTTCCTGCATGTTTAACTAAACCCTGAAGAAGCTAGCTGTGCATCTGTACTGCTGAGTCTGCTGTAAACACAGGGGAGAGAGCTGGCTTTATTATGCACCCACTTTCTTTTTAATTCTAATGAAATTGTAGTTTTGAATTTTGAATTAAGATAGTTGCAAATTTATTCACATTAATATAAATCTATAGGCAAGGTAAAAGGCTTTCGGTGCAGGAAGCTATCTGGTTTCCATTTGTAGTTTGCTTATAGTCCATGGTCAATAGACAAATCATGTTTGAACAGGCTTAGATTGTCCATTAACATGGCAAGGCAGAGAGGCAGCGTATTTCGCCTAAATGCAGTTGTGAAATCATCTGTCAAACAACGATTTAGCTTTAAGCCTTTGAAAGTTATCTGCTTTCATTAACGGTGACTGGCAGATGGAACAGGAAGTCTTGCCCTACTCATCTGATGACTACACAGGAAGCATCAAGAAACTTGCTGTTGACAACAGAAGCAACTGCTGGATTTATGGCCCTGCATTTATAGCCATTTGCATAGCTTTTAGGCTCTGCAGAAAGCAGGATTAAGGAATTCAACCAATGCAGAGGCCAGCAGTGAGGATGCTATATGTAGGCTGACTGAAAATTAGTTGAAACATTTGCAAACGGAAAAACAGCAGTGTTCGCTATGGCGTGCGATCAGATATCAAGAATACATTAAGAGAAGCAAAAAAACGGTGGCTGCTGTGGACGGTATATGTTGTTTGGTTTGCTCTGCATAGCATCTATGGATTACCAGTGGAGTACCACGCTTGGACCATGAAGTTCCCAGATTCAAAAAACAAGTCGCTGATTCGCTCAGAAAAGCACGTCTTCCATTAGTACCTACTTGGATCGGCTCAGTGTGTTTTCCATTGCAATAGAGTACAACCTAAGTGTGTGGGGTCGTTATAACAACACAGCCAAGCATCCCGTGACATAATTTGTATGTGACATGAACGCTACAACAAAAGCAGACATCAAGGCAATGGTAGATGTGCTGATCAGTCTGACGTCACATTTTCGGATCGCTTTCAGGTACTAAAAAAAGTACCTGGTACCTAGGGCTGCTCGATTATGGCAAAAATGATAATCACGATTATTTTCACTGAAATTGAGATCACGATTATTTGACGATATTTATTTAACCCTTTAAGACCTACCATAGAACCAAGTCCACCAGAGCTTATATTATTATTTTTTTTACATGCTGTAGTGCCATTTGTGGGAGCATTTCAAGTTGCTATACATCAATACAACTGTTATAGCCCATATTTTAATAATATGTATGCATTAAGTCCATAGTAATTACATAAATTGCAAAAAAGTGCAATAAACTACAAAAAAAATTGAAAATCGTTTTTGTTTTGTTTACATATATTTCTACTTGGAGAAATTTAAGAGGCTTATCCCTCAAAACTTTAAATACAATAAAGTTGCAAAAAAATAGTTTCCCACCACAGGAAATTTATTTTGAGTGTCTTCATAGTTTTATTTTGGAGATACAGCAATTTTTATATACTGCAGGAAAAACAAAAAACAATCCTATGATGCAAATTTGCAAAGAAAACAGCAGGTGCATAATTTCACTGTGGGAAGTGTTACGAACAGCTGATAGTAATGGCAAAGCGTGTTTCTGGAATATTATGTTTTTGTTCCTGCAAGCGCTTTTTATGCAATTTTTGCAAAGCTATATGTGGAACGAAACCATGACCGAGGACAAGCTGATGGCATCAGATGTAAGTACAACTCCTCCGGTTTCATATGCAAAACAAATTATTGCGCTAGCTTACACGGTTCAGGTTCTACAGGGATTTAAAAATAGTTACGCAAAACGGAGCGTGCTGCTCTGACCGGCTTTAAAGGGTTAACAATAACTTTAAAAAAATAATATAAAATAGTGTGCAACACCACTGAAGTTTTTTTTTTTTTTTTTTTTTTTTTTTAAACTCTCTTTTCAACCAACGGCAGTCACTCTCCTCTCCAAATAACTTCTGCTTAGCTTTCCGAGCTTCCCTCGGGTCCTCTTAATCAGCGGTCTCCACCCTTTTTTGCGCCACGGACCGGTTTATGCCCGACAATATTTTCACAGACGGCCTTTAAGGTGTCGCGGATAAATGAGGGAGGGGCTAATAATCGGCTCAGTCATTTTTAATGATCGTTGAAAGCCCAGATCGTAATCGTGATTAAAATTCGATTAATTGAGCAGCCCTACTGGTACCTACCAGATATTACCACTTAATGGAAAACCTTAAAACCTGTGTCAGTCCGTACCAAGCCGCCCCAAGTAGGTAAAAATGGAAAAAGGGCTATACAAAGAATTGTTTTGCTTCTCTTTTGAATTGTCAAACTTGAATTGAATGGGGAAAGATGGCCACTTCATACCAGCTGGTATGAATTCTCATAGTGACAAATCATTTTTACACGCACTTGTGCAATGACATCCTTACCTTCTTAACAGTGCTATCTGCTTCGTTTCCTTTTGTTAGTTAAAATGAGGTTAACTTTTCAACTTGACTGGACCAGTGAGGCATCTGTCCCTCCCTCACTCCAAAAAGACTCTCAGCTGATCACCAGCTGTGCCGTACAGGGGGCCCAGCTGTGTTTGTGTGTGCTGTGTATATGTGTGTGTGGCAGTGAGGCAAATGGCACCACATGTGGGTATTCTCTGGAGAGCTTAATCTCTCAAGCAGTTATCTGCATAAGCACTCTGTAATGTGAGTGGGGGAGGGGAGTCTCTGAAATCCATATATCTGCCATTGCAGCAAGGCTGTTTCTACACTAATCAAAGGGGGTGGAGTACTGCATGGGGCTCAGAAGCTATATGCATTTATAGTGATCAGCTGGCAGCTTAAACCACCTATAGTTGGAGTTTAATGATTTGAGGCCCATATGCTCTGCTCTGTGGAAATTAAAGCACATTAGATGAGTCTGTCATTATCACCACGCAGTGAAAACCAGAATAGTCCCACGTCCCAGCATCCACCCCTCAGTTATATCCCTGTTATCTTATAATTATTTCCTCGAGGTCTTCCCATTTTTACTGTTTTCTTTTCTGTAAATCGTCACGGCCATAGTCATATGTCCTGCGCTCTGCCATGAATCAATGTGATCAATCAGCGTGTCACGCTCTACACCATGCTATTAATATTGTCACTGAAGGGGATTTCAGTACTTCTCTCCACTAATTTATATATAAAACACAATTCTGAGTTGATTAATAAGTAGAACCTGTGAAGAATGGACAAGATTTTTTTGCACCTAAAACTTTTTGTTTTCTGTTTGTAGTCCAAAATCTATTGACTTTATTTGAGAGGGCTTTGGCTGCATACATGTAAACAGCTATCATGAAAAGCAAAAGAGTGATTGAATGTGCTTTAATATACACAATGATGAGCAGATTGAGATAGAAGCTTTGGGCTAGATGTCCACACTAAAAGCCCCCAAAATATTGTCCGTTATCCCCAGAGGCTAAGTCAGCAGACTAGCTAATAAGTTGTAATGAATGAGTAATTGATTCTTCATGCAGTTCATTAGTTATTCACTTTGGGTGTGACCCATTGTAATGATGGGAGCAGGGATGCATTTTCTCTAAACAGAAGTGTCTTTTGTTAAATGGGCCTGGACCATACGTGACACTGTTGCAGTGTTTTGCCATGAAGCTAAGCTGTGTTCTTTCCTGCAGGATGGTTTTGTAGTACGGATCTATACTATGAGTTCAGACCCGGCCCTGCAGCAGGAACTGCAGCTTAAGCTGGCAAGGAAATGTCTGCACGCTTGTGGCATCTCTCTTTTTGACCTCGAGAAGGATCTGCACATCATCAGTAAGTGATGCAAAATACAGATAATATGTGTAATAAAGCTTCACATGCTTTTGTATACCTGCTGGAAGCATTCTGCAGTATACTTGTGTTTGCAAGGTTGCAAATGTGTCAAAAATTGCTCATAACTTAAAGGGATTCTTTTTTTTAAAAAAAATGGTGCACAGTACTTCCAATCCTGTCCCCTTGTGTTTTTGGCTCTAAATGCTATGTTCTTCTCTCAGGCACAGGCTTTGATGAAGAGGCAGCATTGCTTGGAGCAGGCAGGGAGTTTGCTCTGATGAAAACTGCCTCAGGAAAGGTGAGACTGGTGGCGTGTCTGAAATGTTTAACAAAAATGAATGTTGGAAGCGCTTCAGCTGCTGAGCTTAAGAGCTTTTGTCTTGCCAATGACAGACCAGGCACTTTGAAGGGTGAACCTGTGGTGGGGGAAGGACTCAGTTGTGTTCCTGCTTGTTTGACTGTATTAAGCCCATCGTACAATTTAACATTCCTGCAGTTTATAACATCTGTACATAGTTAGCCTTAGTCAGATTTTCCAACATCAAGCTGCACAAAAGCCTAATAAGACAGACCTTTATGTTTAGGAAATGTTTGCTAGCCCTCTTAGCTAAATTATCTTTAAATAATACAAAATTACAGAGTTGTTTTTATGTCTTAATGTCTGCCTTTTTTGTGCTGTCAGGACACAGCCTTTATTAGTGGTTATAGGCAGGCTGAGCTAAAAAGCTTCTGAACTGGCGTTCCTGTATTTCAGCCAGCTATGCAGTGAGTCTCGCCCTACAGTACAATGTCAGCAACTTCAGGGAGGCACAACAAGGCAGACTGGAAGAGAAGCTTCCTATAGTTTTTGAATTTATATAAGAGTAGAATCAACAGGTGTTATCAAAACTGTCGATACAAGTAATTAAGTGATCAGAGGTTTACAATACTCTCTTGTATAATAAGATGAGAATGCTAACTATGAATGTGGTTTGGGTGTGTGATTGTTTGTGCCTTTTTATTTTTTGTAGGTGTGGCACAGTGTGCTTCTCTTCTGCAGTAGATAGCAGTCTAGGATAGTTGTGTGTTACACATTCCTTTGTGTAGAGACCTAAACTCACGACACGTTTTATCTGCATATTACCAAGAGTGGATGGGTACAATGGGAACAGATGAATTTTATCCATAAGAAAGTATAAGCATTTAACTCATGACCCAGATTGGGTATGCTTAATGCATGCTACTGTTCTCTCAAATGCTACTGGAGGTAGTGGAGTTGTTTCCAAAGTGAGTGCTGGATAATCTGAGTCATAAAAATTCTTTTGCATACCACACCAGACTTTTACATATATGACTAAAAGCTCTTGTATTTGAATTGGCAGCATACACACAAACAAACTTTAGTATAAGAGCCTCAGACTAACATTTTGTAATCTTAAATTTTCTTTTAAAACCCAAACTGTTTTCAGTCTTTTTGCATGTGTTTAAATGAGTCTCCTTGTGTTTTATTTTAGATCTACTATACAGGAAAATACCAGAGTCTGGGTATAAAACAGGGTGGCCCATCAGCAGGGAAATGGGTGGAATTGCCCGTTACGAAATCTCCGAAGATTGTCCAGTTCTCAGTCGGCCATGATGGCTCTCATGCGCTGCTAGTGGCTGAAGATGGAAGTGTATTCTTCACAGGGTCTGCCAGCAAAGGGGAAGATGGAGAATCTAGTGAGATGACTGTTTTCAAACATTCACCTTGTTAAAACCGGAATGAAAGCCAACTTGGCTGAGAAGCTAAATGTGATGTCTGTTGTGTTCTTTTTTTCAGCTAAAAGTCGTAGACAGCCCAAGCCGTACAAGCCCAAGAAGATGATCAAACTGGAGACCAAGACAGCCGTGTACACAGCATGCAACAATGGCAGCAGCAGCATTGTCACCAAGGATGGAGAACTCTACATGTTTGGCAAAGATGCTATATACAGTGACAGCACCTGTGAGTTGACAGAAACGGAGCATAGATATTTCAACATTCCCTTGTCTGGTTTAATCAACGCTCTACAATAATTAAAATTTGTGTCCAAAAGAATTGCTCATTCTCTAAAATCTTTATATTCAATATTATTTTCCTCTCTACAGGTCAGGTGACAGACCTCAAAGGTCATTTTGTAACTCAGGTTGCCATGGGTAAGGCTCACACATGTGTTCTGACCAAAAACGGTGAAGTGTGGACGTTTGGGGTGAATAACAAAGGCCAGTGTGGTAGAGACACCGGAGCCATGAGCCAGGCAGGAAAAGGTAAGAAGATGGACAAACACACACAGACAGATAAACATAATAAAATCACTCAATTTGAGTTTTCCATTTAAGTACCGTTTTAAATTCTGATCGATCTGATGATTTTCTTTTTTTGTGGACATATCTGTTGTAGCATTTGGTGTTGAGAACATGGCCACAGCCATGGATGAGGACCTAGAGGATGAGTTGGAGGAGAAAGAAGAGAAGAGCATGATGTGCCAGCCAGGCATGCACAAGTGGAAATTGGACCAGTGCATGGTTTGCACAGTGTGTGGAGACTGCACTGGCTACGGTGCCAGTTGTGTCAGTAGTGGACGACCAGACAGAGTGCCGGGAGGGTAAGAGACTTATGTCAGGACAGCATCTGTGTTCTTAGGAACCAAAAAAATACTCGTGACTGATGGGATCTTTTTAACTGCATTAAAAAAAAAAAAAAGTGATATGAATATCTGTTTTGTTTGTTTACTTTGAACCAGTATCTGTGGCTGTGGATCTGGAGAGTCTGGCTGCTCAGCGTGTGGCTGTTGCAAAGCCTGTGCCAGGGAGCTCGATGGTCAGGAGGCCAGGCAGAGAGGCATCTTTGACGCTGTGAAGGAGATGATTCCATTGGACCTGTTGTTAGGTATGCTAAATGATATCTTCCAGCATATTAAAGCCCAGATTTTAATCGTGTTGGCGCAGTGACAAATGCAAGGAGCTAGCCAAAGAACTGCCCATGCTATTTTGGTTCATGTGAGTGTAAAAGTGCAAAGGGAGTGGGCAATGAAATATTCAAGTAAGGATTAAAAAAAAAAGGACTCTCTGTGTGCCACATATCTCGTCGTTCTGAAATTGCTCTGCCAATCACAGTGAGAAATAGAGAAACGGCATTTCCAAGAAGTCCTTGAGTCCTCTGCATGGTTTACACCTGCATTTGGGAGAGCAACAGTGGCACGCAGCATTGTTAAGCTGCAGGATATAACATTTCCCGCATAAACAGGAGAACACGAAGTTACATGGACTGCTGAGAGTAGAGGTATATGTGGTTATTCTGTGGCATCCAATCGTGGTAAATACAGAGGATGGCGGTGCATAACAGCACTACCCTCTGGTCTGGCAGTTCTAAATTAGAGGCTGCAATTCTGTCAACATAACAGAAGTGAGTACACGCCTGTGCAGTGTTGCTAGAGTATCAAACGATTCACTTTGCAGTAAATGCTTTACAGTAAGGTTGTTCTTCCTTTTTTATGAAACAAAAGGTTCAACTTTTTAGAATGATGGCTTTTCACAGCTCTTTGCACAAAATTTCTGGAAAGAAAAATCTGCTCTTCAGAGACAAATAGTTTTAGCTGCTCTTTTCTAGAGTGGTTATGTTGCTCCATTTTTCTCTTTAAGACTCCCCAAAGGTGTTCTGTTGGATTCGAGTGAGGCGAGATAGTTTCTCCTCTTGTGTGGTTTTGGCAGTGTGCTTCGAATTGTTGTTATGCTGGAAGGGTTCTGGTGACCGGGTGCTATCTTGTCAGCCAGTATTTTAGTATATCCACAGGCATTTATGGTTGCCATCTATAAATGTTCTCTCCCCAAGACCTTTAGCTCTCATGCTGCCCCTTATTATCGCACTCCCACCTCACTGCTTCGCTGCTGGTCATTGCATTGACTGTTGTAGTTGTGGTCTTATTTGAGCTGAGCAGATTTATCTTGATGTCATCTGACTGAAGAATGTGTGCTCTCAATAGACATCGCATTTCTTTTCTCGTTCTTTAGCAAAGTTTAATCTTGTAGTTTTTTTTTTTTTTTGCCAAATAGCAAGGAGCTTGTTGTTTTTATTTTTTCTCTGACACCATCCATAGAGCCTGGTGTTATGCAGTGTCCTCGCATTGTTCGTTTTCTCTCTTGATGACCAGAGTTACAATCCATAGTGTCTGCTCTCAGTGGATGACCACTGCTTCTTCTCATTAGTGATACTATGGCTTTGGTTTAGCTGCATTCTTCCTGTATTGTGCAGTAGCTTTATTTATTTATTTGTTTTTTAATGCTTCTGGTTACTTTTTGAGGAATAATGCAAACACAGATAAAGCCCATAAATCCCAAACTGAGAAAGATCCAATGTTCACAGGTCTATGTATTTTGATGATTATACAGTTGGGTTTAGTGGACATCATAAGTAGGGCTGTGCGATATGACCAAAATCTCATATCCCGATATAAGACATCTATCGTCCGATGACGAAATGAATCATAAAATTGTAACATTTTCTGTAAATTCTGTAAATCTCGGGCAGCTTGACTTGCGTGAAGTGTTTCCAGCTGGGCGTCATGTGCCTGGAGTCCAGTGTTTTAACAGATGCATGAAACTATACATTTTTAGTCATAAGTTATAATGGCCGCCGTTTTCTTTGTGATTATTTATTACACGGCGTGATGCGTGGAAAAGCCCGTTCTAACATTTGAGTCTAAGGTTTATTTTTTAGCACCTGACGGCTCTTTTTTTTTTTGCTTCTCATCCGTAAACGCTGCATACTCTTTCACGTGATTCAGTTTATTTTGAAAAGTCTCAACAGGATCTTGAGCTTTATTGTGAAAGGTTTATGTGGAAAATAAACAAGCGGACGGCAGAGCCACGCGATGGTTTTACCATCATTGTTGCTAACAACAACACATACAAACAGTCGCTTGTCCGTCAGTATTGTGGTTATATTAAATATAAGAGAAAGAGAGAACTTTAAGAAATTAATATAGCCACTACACTGACCATCAAAACAGTGAAAAAATATTGCCGTAAACAGTTTATTTGCAACACCACGAAACAAACGATAGCGTAAAATGAAACGATAGACGTTTTTATATCCTCATCCGATATATATCGTTATATCGAACAGCCCTAATAAGTGTACTCAGTTTTGTTGTCCTTTTTGTTTCTACTTTAGGATCAGTATTAATAATAAAGCCGTTCCTTTTGGTTTTTAAGAGAGGAAGCACTCTGTTTGCCAACTTAGAAATAGTGCTATTTATAATTTGATATACATTTAAATAACTTGAGATTAAAGCGATTCATGTGTAGTCACTTCTGTTCTGTTCATTCTATATCCATAGTACCAAGTCTCAACCATTTTAATAAGAAGGTGATCAAAGAGTAGAAATCGGTCATAGATTAAAGTGCAGGTAAATGGGAATCCTGCTTTAATCACAATATCTCCAAATCTGTGCAAAGTATGAAATCAGATACATCGTCCATCATTAAACAACTCCCCATCTTAAAGGTCAGGGAAATGTAAAACAACTGGAGAGCTACTTGCGCTGGTTGTTGCGCCTTCATGAAAATATGCTCTTCTTTTATCCTTTATGCTCTGTCCTTCATGCAGTATATTCATCTTGGCTTAAACACCACCTGCATTGTTTACATTTCACTTAAAGCTGCAAAGACTGACAAATCATATGCATGTTAAAATCTTAATGCATATAGATGATGTGACTGTAGCAGCTATATGTTTAGCTGTACATACCTGAGAAAGATTGTCCAGGGCTTAATGTAAGCACTGTATGCTAAGCTTATGAAGGCATGGTGCTTATGCTACATGTCATAATGTTTGTTGCATTTGCTTGAATACATTGCGCACTTGTCACTCATCCTTGGTTATAATCCTTGTGTCGTGCAGAGTCGTTGCTTCTCCATCATGTCTCTCCATCATTCATTGATGTGTGTCTTGTTTTGTTCCGCCCTGCTTTGCCTTCCCTCCTCCTCCTGCATCCTGTCTGGGCTGGCTGTATCTGCGGCCTTTTTGTTTTCAGCTGTGCCTGTCCCTCCCCCTCCAGGAGTCAACATTGAGGAGCACATTCAGATCCGCCAGGAGGAGAAACGACAGAGGATCAATCGCCGGCATAGGTTGGAGGAGGGAAGAGGTATGATTCAGAGCTAGGGGACTAACTTTAATGAAGAAGTGTTTGTTTTGGGATGTAGAAAGGACACATTTCTGTGATAGACATTTCAAATAGGAGAGACTATGGAGATGGATGTAACAAATAGGCTTAATTGTATGTCCATCCTTTTTAAAAAAATAAATAAATAAATAATCAAGTCTCAGGTTACCGGTACTTACAGGTGCTGTTGTGAGCTTGGGTGTCGTGCCTTGGTGACTTCCCCCTTGCTTGTGTCTCTACTTTTATTTATTTATTTAATTTTTACATTTTCTAGCATATGTGTATGGTTGTGGTGTAGTATTATCATGTGTTGTTTCCCATTTGTGAGCATTGTGCATGCATGTGAAAGTTTCTTTCTCCCCCAGGCCCCCTTGTTTTCCCCGGTCCCATTTTTATGAACCAGCGTGAGCAGGCCCTAGCCAGAATAAGACCCCTTCAGGCACTAAGGCATAAACGGGACAAGCACAAAGGTACTACGGTCTTCACTAACTCAACGGGTGCAGAGACACCCCTTTGACTTATCTCCCAATCTGGCTGTCCCGCCCACCTCCTCTCACTCTTTGAAGGCAGGACTCTTGTATCTTCACCAGGTCTCAAAGTTTTCATCCACGGAGTACGATGCAGTTAGTAAGACGAAGGTAGAAAGCTATGTCATTGCCTAACTGGATTTACCGTCACCCCCATAGCAAATAGATAAAGCTACTGCATTACAAGCAGAGACACTGGGGAGAGTAAGCTTTGACAGTTGACAAGTCTGACACATTTTAAATGTGAAACATTTCGTGGAAATGGCTTAGATGTGTCATCTTAACATTAAGCTTTGTTTGGACACTCATTGTTTGGACACTCAAGTGTTGAAATTGTTAAGACATTAATCAAATAAGTCGAATATGGCCATATATTTGTAGGGGTTTTTTGTGGGTTTTTAAACTTTTTTTTTTTTTTTTTTTTTTTTTGGAATAAAACATCACTTTCCTTTGGAAAAACAACTGCTGGATATGAAGATGGATCCTTGCTTCTTCCCCCCCCCCCCCTCGTCTAACCAGCATAATCCTGGAGGACAGAGAACATAATATAATGTGACTGTTAAATACCTGTTGAACCCCCTTTTTTTTTTTTTTTTTTTTTTAATTAAGAAAAATGTCATTTGGCTACAAAAATGTCAAATATATCACTTTGTGTGCAGATGTAAAGCAAAAAACTAATGATATGTGCCATCTAAAGACATAAGAAGCATAACTTGTCCCACTGGCACTAATCACTGAGTGGTTTATTAGTCTGTTTTGCTTTGATGTTTGATGTGCATTTGTAAGTGTAGGTCATTTAGGTTGCATCTAATAAGCATTTTTCTTCATGGTTTTCACAGGCATTATGGCAGTGCCTGGTTTTGACCTCCAAAACTGCTTTCATGTGCTTAAGATGTCATTTTAGGAGCACTCTTTTTATTCTCTAATATTAAGTGTAGTGACAATGAACTAATTTCTTAACCCCTCTAATTTTGGCACCATGAGCCAGTCAATATTTATTTTGGGCCAAAAAAAACAAGAATCCTGAATATATTCTCAGTCACTGTACTCACTGTAATGCATGGCACTCCTCTATCCCAACCTCCTCCTCTCACACACCACAGCTGTGACCTCCTGCAGGGCTCAGGGTAAACCAGACTTCCTGTTAACTCATAAGAGACAAAAAAACCCCTCAATTCTTTTTCAAAACTGTTGGTAAGCTATAACAGAACTGGTTATCAAAAGCCTTTGTTATGACGGTGTGTCACTCCTTGCTATCGTTTTTTTTTTTTTTCTTTTTTCCCTTTTCTCCCCCCTTTCTCCTTTCGTTTTTTTTTTAAGACCTCTTTTCCCTCCAGCTCTGTTTTTTCGAGGATTGTGCAGAGGCTTCCACCTCAGCGGTCTAAAGCTGCTACTAAACTTCACTCTCTGTTCTGTGCTCAAATGTGCTGACTTCAGTGTTTGCCTTATAGATGGTAGCAGTGAGCGTGGGGAGAAGGATGCTAGCAAAATTACAACCTACCCCCCGGGGGCTGTGAGATTTGACTGTGAACTGCGAGCAGTTCAGGTCAGCTGTGGTTTTCACCACTCAGGTGGGTGCTTTTCCCTCATAACAATCACTCGGTTAGATTTACCTTGATAATTATAGAAGTTGTTTAAAGCAACTAGTAAGAGTACAGTAATCGTCATGTTGGTTTACAGTGGTGCTTATGGAGAATGGAGATGTCTACACATTTGGGTATGGTCAGCACGGGCAGCTCGGACATGGGGATGTCAACTCCAGGTATTCTTGTCAGATGACCTTGTTTTTTCTTTAATGTGATAGATGTATGTTCAAGTAAAAGTAATTATTTGTTAGCCGTAGAATAGTTTCTGTAATTATCCCTGTATATTCTAGTATTATTTAAACATTAAATAATTATAGCAGAACAGACAAATGTCATGGGTATTAAGAGGGAAAACTACATTACAATCATACATTAACTGCAGTTTTGTGGACACACAAATTCATTTAATTTTTTCCCTGCTTAGGGGCTCTCCAACTCTGGTGCAGGCTCTTCCTGGTCCGAGTGTGCAGGTGACAGCAGGCAGTAACCACACAGCTATTCTCCTCGTGGATGGGCAGGTCTTCACATTTGGCAGCTTCTCGGTGAGTAAACAGAATCTATTGCAATTCTACCGTAATGCAAAAGTAATCTTTTAAATGTAACAAATGTAACCTTTGTTTTAATCGGTCACGATTGCTTTTGCAAGTGCTGCAGATTTCTTTTGCACTTTGTTTCTGAAACTTAACACTCTCCTTGCTTTTCCAGAAAGGGCAGCTTGGTCGGCCGATCCTGGACATGCCCTACTGGAATGCCAAGCCGTCTCCCATGCCCAATATCGGTGCCAAATATGGACGAAAAGCTACATGGATCGGAGCCAGTGGGGACCAGACATTCTTGCGAATCGATGAGGCTCTTATCAACTCCCATGTCCTAGCTACTTCAGAGATCTTTGCCAGCAAACACATCATTGGCCTCGTGCCCTCCTCTGTGTCTGAGCCACCACCATTTAAATGCTTGCTTATCAACAAAATGGATGGAAGCTGCAGAACCTTCAATGACTCTGAGCAGGAGGACCTGCAAGGATTTGGCCTCTGTCTGGACCCAGTGTATGATGTTATATGGAGGTCAGTGTGAGGTCTATGCTTATGTTAACCAAGGGATAAGCTGGATTTCATCTCAACTCTTTGCTGCACTTTCATTAGTCCAGAAATATTTCTAATTCCTTGCATGTTTAATCCCTGTCATTATTTCCTCCTGCTTCTAGGTTCTTGCCAGCCACCAGAGAGATGTGGTGTTACAATGCAGTGATAGCTGATGCCAGGATGCCCTCTGCAACAGATCTGCAGGCTCGCTGTAGCATCCTTAGTCCAGAGCTTGCATTACCGTCAGGATCACAAGCAACCACCACTCGCTCTCATGGAGCCCTACACATCCTTGGTAATCCTTTACACTAGGCATTTACAGTGTCAAATTGCTTATGGGCCTTATGATCTTTTTGTAATTACCTTTTATTAAATCATTGACTTAACTTCTCTGATGGGGCTTTAGCTTAGTCTATGTAGCTCCCGGGTGTTTCAAGTTTTAGCTGCTGTTCATTCAATATTATCCAATGTGATAGACTGGTTGTTAACAAGTTGGACTTAATTTTATGCTTTTATAGAAATGTTATTCTGTATATAACTGTAGGATGTTAAGTTGTTTTTCTGGCTTTTTGTTTTTCCTTCTTTTTATGAGTGAACTCTTATTGTAAGTTTTTCATGGGAGACTGTAGTATCACCTTTTAATCAGTTCAAGAGAAAACTGATTTGACCTCAGTCAAACAAATGATGTGATTGCAAGAATGCTATGACCACTTCTGTTGATTGTCATTTGTTAGTAAGATGAACTATGCTGTTTCTTCCACTTAGGTTGCTTGGATACACTGGCTGCCATGCAGGAACTGAAAATGGGTGTAGCCAGCGCTGAGGAAGAAACCCAGGCCGTGATGAAGGTCTACTCTAAGGAGGACTACAGTGTTGTGAACCGCTTTGAGAGTTAGTTCTTGTTCATAAGTAATGACTGAAAGAGACAGGACTTGCACTGACTGATTGAAGGGATTAAGCAGCTGCCTAGTTTGATATATTGATGTTGATCTCATCAGTATATCAAACTAGGCAGCTGCTTAATCTGTAACATTCAGTGAGAAAAAATGCCATGGAAAGTAAGTGATCATCTTTGTGACCTTCATAACCTGACTGTTCCCTTATGCGATGTTGCAGGTCACGGTGGTGGTTGGGGTTACTCGGCCCACTCTGTGGAGGCCATCCGTTTCTGTGCCGACGCAGACATCCTGCTGGGTGGGCTGGGCCTGTTCGGGGGACGAGGGGAGTACACTGCCAAAATCAAGGTGTGCAGTCCCTTGAAATATTTTTACAAAAAAATGCTTTAATTGCATGGATGTGCAAGTTTTTGAAAACCATAAGTCAAAACAAGGTTATGTAGGATTTTGAAATTACTACCATAGGTGTATCTTAAAGGGGTCTATGGGTTAGTACGGGCAGTATTTTTCTTTTTTTTTTTAAATTTATATAATATATTAATCAGTTTCTGTTGTTGTGCAGCTGTTTGAGCTTGGCCCCGATGGTGGTGACCATGAGACAGACGGTGATCTGCTGGCTGAGACTGATGTACTGGCTTATGACTGTGCTGCCAGGTATAGTTAATGTATTTGTATTTTTTGAAAGTGGTTTTAGCACTTAGTTTTGTGGCCATTTCAGTAAAGAAAATGTTGCAGAATCATTTTAAATGGCTTTAACTGATGGTGATCTTATTTTTAGGGAGAAATATGCAATGATGTTTGATGAGCCGGTGCTGCTGCAGCTTGGCTGGTGGTATGTGGCGTGGGCCCGAGTGTCTGGTCCCAGCAGTGACTGCGGCTCCCATGGGCAGGCTACCATCACCACTGATGATGGGTAAAACTGATTTACAGTCACCGTGATAAATCAGTAGAGCTGATGGTTTATTTTTCTATATGTTACATTCTTTTACATTGCACATGTTGATTTTTCATGTGTCATGATTTGTGTTTTTCCTCCCATTTAGTGTTGTCTTTCAGTTCAAAAGCTCAAAGAAGTCAAACAATGGCACAGATGTCAACGCAGGTCAGATACCTCAGCTGCTTTACAGGCAAGTACTCTCATTTTGTTAAAAGTGGTGCATGTTTTTTGGGGGGTTTGTTTTATTTTTTGGTGCCTGTCCAATAAATAAGCTTTATTCTCTTTTCATATTTTAACGTTAGGCTTCCTTCAAATGATGGCAATGCATCTAAAGGCAAACAGCAAACCAGTGAACCAGTCCATATCCTTAAACGCTCATTTGCTCGTACAGTCTCAGTGGTGAGTACTGTCCAAGTGTCTCTCTGCAAGTTATGTAACAGGTCACTTAAAAAAAAAAATTGAACAACGCTGTGTCATCTCGTTGTAGGAGTGTTTTGAGTCTTTGCTGAGTATCCTTCACTGGAGCTGGACCACCTTGGTTTTGGGTGTGGAGGAACTGCGAGGGCTGAAGGGTTTCCAGTACACCGCCACCCTGCTCGACCTTGAGAGACTGCGCTTTGTTGGCACATGCTGCCTTCGCCTGCTCAGGGTCTACATCTGTGAGATTTTTCCCATTGCAGGTAGGAACACAAAGCACTTTATCACTGACAGCATGATGACTGATAGATGGACGACGTCAAAGTCTTTCTTTGCAACAACAAAAGAGTCTTATTCAAACTGTTACTATACATTAAACAAATGATATATAGTATGTACATAGATTTATATTTATAAAACAATTAAAAAGTTAGAAGACAATCAGTGATTGTGATGTTTTTGTTTCTTAAAAAGTGCATTTTAGTTAAACTGTGTCTTCTGATTACATCTCTTCTTTTCCCGTGTTTGATTTCTAGCCAGCACCAAGGCTGTGGTGGAGGAGTCAAGCAAGCTGGCAGAGTGCGTAGGAAAGACACGCAGTCTGCTGAAGAAGATCCTGTCAGAAGGCATGGACAACTGCCTGACCAAGCTGGACAATGACCCACAAGGCTACTTGTCTCAGCCTCTTACTTTGCTGGAAGCTGTGCTGCAGGAGTGCCACAACACTTTCACCGCCTGCTTCCACTCCTTCTATCCAACCCCGGCTCTGCAGTGGGCCTGCCTGTGTGATCTGCTCAACTGCCTGGACCAAGTATGATGATTTCATACAGCTTGTTGACACATTAAAAAAAATCTTTTAGTTTTAGATGACATTTTACTGTACTTTCATTATTCAAACCCTTTTTCTACCTAACAATGTTCAGATAATTTCAGATGAAGGCTTAAAGAGGGGGGAAAAACTGACCCTCACCATTATTTTTGCTGTATTTCAGGATATCGCTGAGGCTAATTTCCGTACATCCAGCAGCCGTCTCCTGGCAGCCGTAATGTCAGCTCTGTGTAACACATCGGTCAAGCTGACCTCCATCCTGCCCATTGCTTATGATGGGGAGGTGCTGCTGCGTTCACTGGTCAAACAAGTAAGCACAGAGAATGACTCGGCCCTTGCTCACCGCTTCCCCCTGCTGGTGGCCCATATGGAGAAGCTCAGCCATGTGAGTTGGCACTGCGTTAATGTTTAGTTGTTTATCGATACAGTCAGTGGACTTGTTGAGATAACTCAATTTGATCACTATCACATTCTCATCCAAATACCTAGATGGCCTATAAAAGAAATCAAAACAATCATATTAAGTTAGTAATATTGCTTCCACCTTTTAGACGGAGGAGAACCTAATGGGCATGACCAGTTTCCGGGAAGTACTAGAGAAGATGCTGGTGATTGTGGTGCTGCCTGTGAGGAAGAGTTTGAGGAGGGAGGTTGAACTGTTCTCACCACATTTGGTCTCCAACACCTGTGGCCTGCTGGCCTCCATCGTTTCTGAGCTCACCGCCTCTGCCCTGGGCTCTGAGGTAACTTAATGTGCTCTAGTAGCCATTGACCTATGCTCCCACAGTACGCCTGTATGTGGGGCTACTGTTTTGGCTTTAAGCTATGGTCCTTGTGTGCGCTTGCAAAGCCCCACTCGCATTACCAGAAATTTCATCTGTACATGCTTATTGTTCTGGGCTTTGACAAAGCAACCTTTTTGATCACATTGATTTGTAGTTTTCAAAGGGATTTGATTTGCATCCCAGTCACTACAGTTCAGCCAACGTTTGAAAAGAAATCTGTCACTCGTGCATTTTCTCATTCTTTTTCTTTTGTCCTGTCTTGTGCCATATTCTTCATATTCTCAAGGCTCTATTGTTGTTGAAGTAATTTCTCTCAGTGACACACTATGTCCTTACTGCAGCTTTAAAAAAAAAAACGGAGAGCTCAGAGCTTTTCTGTATTGTCTATACAGCATGCCGAGTCATTAGGTATGAGTGGCAGACATCTGTTGGCCTCCATCGTTCACACTCTACATTTAATTATCATCACACTCTTTTTATACTCATGTACTGCAGTCATGACTCTTTAGCTCCTGTTGCCATAGTAACGTTACTTGACAACTGCCCTCAACAACTACTTTTTTTTTTTTTTTTAACCCTCTCCCCCCAAGTCTGTTGTCACGGAAACTACTTTCTCTCCAGAGTACCTGGATAGGTCCCTCTGCAGCTGTGTCTGGTTCTCAGCAGTCACAGGCTGATATAAATAGTAGTTACTAATGCATACCAAGCATGAAATGGTTTTATTTCACTTTCATTTATTCTTTTCTGTGAATGCCTTTTGTATGTTTTAGCAACCTTTGAATTATTTACCTTTTCCATCCATCATTTACAGTGTTTGCTTGAACTCTGGACATTTGGAGGGTTTTGGTCATTTTACACTTTATTACGAGTATTGCTACCTAAAATTATGGATTGTGATTTTTTTTTTTTTTTTTTTATATATTTAAAAAAAACAACATTTAGTGTCTTTCTATTTATCTTCGTCGTCACGTGTGTTTGGCTATATTTCTTAGTATTTCATCCTTTATTAGGTTGATGGGCTGAACTCGCTCCACTCAGTGAAAGCATCTCCGAACCGCTTCACTAAAACAAGCCAGGGCCGCAGTTGGAACACAGGCAATGGCTCGCCGGATGCCATCTGTCTGACAGTGGATAAGCCAGGCGTTGTGCTTGTGGGTGTCTGCGTATATGGAGGAGGGGGCATCCATGAGTATGAGCTAGAGGTGCTGGCTGATGATGTAAGTGACTGAAGGTTTTTTGCTTTTTTATTTGTTTTGTGGTGCTGCTGAACTAGTTTCCAGTCAGTTGAATTATTTATTCTTGTGAATCTCTTTGTTCCCTTGACCTTCAGGCGCAGACAGAGCACCCAGGGGACTCTGCGCATTCTCACAGGTGGACATCTCTGGAGCTGGTGAAGGGCACATACAGCACTGACGATTCCCCTAGTGATATTGCTGAAATTCGCTTGGATAAGGCTGTGCCACTTAAGGTACATAAGCAGTATACGACCTGGTACATAAATGTGTTTGGCCCTAATAACAAATTTCCTCTTTGTGACTGCTCTGTAGGGGGTGAATTTTTTTTAATATATATTGATCTGTTTAACTTATGGTTAGCTTTAAGATAATGTAATGTCTCCGAGGCTAAGTCATTAAACTAGACCTCTCAGCTGTGCTTCTGTCGTTAGTGCCTTCATGAGTGTTTTTAAGGCAGATATCTGACAGATAATATGGCTTGTGGTGCAGCTAATTGTATTTGAAACATTAGCGTGATACGCCCATATACTCTAAAGAAGGCCTTTAGCTTGCCAAGCTAGCTGATGAATTGGCACTATATGCTCAAAAAAAGAGAGATAAAGAGGTGTCAACATGCAAAATGCCAAACTCAAGAATTTAAAATGACAGTACAGATTTTTATATACAGTCTATAGTTAAAAGGCAAATATTTATTTAATAAATTTACCGTGTTGCAGGAGGGGGTGAAGTATGCAGTGCGATTACGGAACTACGGTAGCCGGACGGCTAATGGGGACGGAGGGATGACCACAGTGCAGTGCTCCGATGGTGTGTCCTTCACCTTCAGCACCTGCAGCTTGAGTAGCAATGGGACCAACCAGACCAGAGGACAGATCCCACAGATTCTCTATTACAGGTATGCATAAAGCTAGCATCTTGTAATTGCTTGTATCAAAAGTTGTTGTTTTTTTTTCTGACTTAAGTGTCTCATTGTTGAAGGAGTGAGTATGATGGGGACCTCCAGTCTCAGCTGCTGAGCAAAGCCAATGAGGAAGACAAAAACTGTAGCAGAGCTCTGTCTGTGGTCAGTGCTGTGGTTAGAGCTGCAAAGGATCTCCTTCACAGGGCATTTGCTGTTGATGGTAAGCATAGCAAATTTTACACAGCTATTACAAAAACATTGGTTGCTTGTATTTCGGCCTTTCTTCATTTTGTCCTTTCTTGTCTCCAGTGGATGATATTCCTGAGCTTTTAAGCTCTTCTAGCCTGTTCTCTATGCTCCTGCCCCTCATCCTGGCCTACATAGGCCCCGTGGCTGCATCTGTACCAAAGGTATTAGTTCACACTCAGATGGTTTACCTGTCTTCTTAAAATACCACATTTCTCTCTGGTGTAGCACTGCGGCTAACTGCTTGTTCTTTCACATCCAGGCTGCTGTTGAGGTGTTTGGTTTGGTTCAAGAGCTGCTACCCGCTGTCTCTGCCCTGAACCAAAAATACGCCCCACCCACCTTTAACCCAAACCAATCCACAGACAGCACTACTGGCAACCAGCCTGAACAGGGCCTCTCCGCTTGTACCACCTCTAACCATTATGCAGTAATTGAGAGTGACCACCCTTACAAACAAGCTGGGGTCACTCAGTACAGGGTAAGGCATCTCTTGCCATGCTTACTGGTTTTAAAATGTGTTAAGAGAAAATTCTAGAATTTTAAGTTGCAACTGATTTCCCTTGTGTTTCACCATGCTTCAGGTATCATTCCCGGACTGCGTCCGCTGGACCACGATTGAGTTTGATCCACAGTGTGGCACTGCACAACCAGAGGATGTCCTGCGTCTGCTAATCCCAAGCCGAACACTCCACTTGTCTAACCTAAGTGCCAAACCCTTGATCCACGACACCATCAACACCTGGACTGAGCTCAAAAAGTTCTCAGGCTCAACAGGCTGGCCAACCACTGTCCTCGTGCTGCCAGGTGAAAACAAACAAGCTGACCAACCCCAACAAAACAGCAGGATAGCAAGTTAACATTTATTGGACAATAAGCTACAACAGTGTTATTGAATCCCAATAAACTCCAATGTTTCTAAACCAAGAGGCTTAGAAAAGCCAATATACACTAGTGGAGTCAATGGGAAACTCTGAACTAAACTAATGACCACCGCATTTTGGTTAACCTTAGGGTGTAATACAGAAATGTACAATAGGCACATATGTTTATATAACATATAAATAGTGTTATTATTTATATTACAATTATTAGTACCTTTTGGTAGACACAACCTTTGACAGCTTTTGTTTTCTAATCTTATTTCATTTTAACGTATTTAAAGCAAGTTTGGCTGATGAATGATGTAAAAAAATTTAAACTGGTCAGATTGTATATGACCAATATTTTTTTTCATTTAACAAAACTAAAGCAATCAGTTATGAACATTATTGAATTAGTAACAAAAGTTATGCATCTGTCCTTTATGACTGGCATAATATTTCATCGCCAGTGACCTTTGTTCAAAGCTCATGTGGTGTATCAGCCTCTGCGCTACAGTGGTATTATTCTTTGCAGGATTATTATATTTCTGCCATAAGTCTTTAGTGGTTAATGAACTTCCTCAAGGCAGTGGAGTGAAATGTTGCCCTGGATCGTGCGTTACTTTCGACAGAAGGGAACTCCAGGCTGGAAGACACCTAAAAAAAACTTGTATACCACGGCGTCCACAGAGGCAGAGACAATGCATATTCTGTAGGAGGACCAGTATTCTTTGTTTACTGTGAGAGAGCTAGCAACATTTTAATGAAATCTGTTGTATACTTAAGTATGAGCTCTGATTGAGTAGTGACAACATTCTTAATCCAACATATGTTCATGAAGCCAGCTGCAGCTCGTTGATGATAATTGTTGGCATCCTTTGTGTACTTTATTCTACTTAATGATGCTTCACTGAGCCACCTGCCGCAGCAGGCAGCCATTAGTTTACAAATTATTGTTTTTACAGAGCTCTGCCTAACTGTCTCGTGTTAGATGCATTACTGTGTATTTCTGCTCTATCTGGTTCCAGGAAATGAAGTGCTCTTTTCACTTGAAACAGCCTCAGATTATGTGAAAGATGAGAAAGCCTGCTTCTACGGCTTTAAGTGTGTGGCTGTGGGATATGAATTCAACCCCGGTCCTGATGAGGTACAGATGCTCTTCAGTGAATTGTGCCACCCACCCTGAGCCTGTAGTTTTACAGCACTTTGTATGTCCTCTGTAAAAAAGTAATAAATACCTTTCTGACAGATGTTTTGTAAATTTCAGGGTATTATCCAACTGGAGAAGGAGTTGGCCTACCTGGGTAGTGTGTGTGCTGCGGCTCTAATGAAGAAAGACTTGGCCCTTCCTATAGGTACAGAAAAAAGTAAAATCGGTGCATTTGAGGCAGCCTTTTGCATAACTCGTATAATCATGATTTAATTTTTTGTAGGCAATGAGTTGGAGGAAGATCTTGAGATTCTTGAGGAAGCCTCTCTTCAGGTATATTGTCTTTTAAGTTAAACCTTCCCTGATAATTTATTTAAGTTAAAAAAAAAGAAAAAGAAAAAAGAAGAAGCTATCTCTACTAAGCACTTAACTTTCGAAACTTTGTTGCCACTCAGGTGTGTAAGGCCCACTCAGGGATCCTTGGGAAGGGTCTGGCCTTGTCTCACTCTCCCACCATCCTGGAGGCCCTTGAGGGGAATCTACCCTTGCACATCCAAACCAATGAGCACTCCTTCCTTGAGGACTTCATCACCTGTGTGCAGAATTCAAGTGGGGGACGTCTGGCTAGGTATGCTTCCATCCTTGGATGAGAAAGCAAAATTCAAATTGAATGAAAATTACCTCAGAAGAAAATTATTCATATTGAATTTCAATTCTTTGAGATAAATAATACTTGGGCTGTTACTACATATTCGTTCCCTCTTTGTTTGACCAATGCAGATGGCTACAGCCAGACTCTTACGCAGATCCTCAGAAGACATCCCTGATTCTGAACAAAGATGATATACGCTGTGGGTGGCCAACCACTGTGGTGGTTCAGACCAAAGACCAGTATGGGGATGTGGTGCATGTTCCTAACATGAAGGTCAGGAAAACTCTCTTAAAAGAAAAAAAGAAACAATTATGTAATTGTGTCTCAAGTGCCAAACCTACAAAAGTAGTTTACTGAATTTGTCGGTCACCGTGTTTGTTTTGTTTGTAGGTGGAGGTGAAGGCCGTACCTGTTTCACAGAAAAAGTCAGTGCAACCAGAAAATGTGAAGAAGTTGCAGCGACTACCTGGAAGCTGTTCCCCTTCTTCCTCTGGACCCGACCTAACCTTTGGAGGTTTGCCAGTGCCCAAGTTGGAAGCCACCTATGAGCCCATGATTGTGAAAGAGGCTCGGTACATTGCTATTACCATGATGAAGGTCAGCATCGTGTAACTGGGGCGCCACTCGCTACCTCACCTGTGTATATTAGCCTGTTGCAGATTCTGTACCTCAGGTTGGAGCTGGGTGGTTAGATTCTGAAATACAACATTTAACATTTGGTAACATTAAATAATAATTATTTTAAAAACAGAGCTTCGTTAGAAATGGCTAAAGAAGATAATAACAATATACTGGGAAATTTAAAAAAAAAATCTGAATACACCTGCCAGTGAGTACAGATGTAAGCTGAAAAAAAAATGTTCCACATAAATGTGTATAAATGGATGCGTATGGCCTGTAGCTTGAAGACTGTAAAAGCTCCATGTTATTCTAATCCATTTACTGTGTATGATAATGAGAGAAGGGTGTTACAGGGCTTAGAAATTCTTCCACCAAGTGGTTCAGATTAGAGTAGCATTGACAGACTTTTACTGAAGGACGGCTTCTGTGTATCTGAAGAGGATAAAAAAAAGTCAAAAATGAATGGCTTACCTTGGGAGTGACAGCCTTTTAGTTTGTTATATAAAACATTCAAAAAGCCGGTTGTGCATTTTTGTTGCATGGTAGTAATGGAAAAAAGTGCTCCTTTGCCATCAATCAGAGGCTAGTCACAAGGCTGGTGTTCATGCTCTCCAGCTTATGATGTACTTAAATGGAAAGCCTGTATCAGTAGCCCAACTATGTCACTTTGAAGAAAGCTAAAGTCAAGCTCACGGACAACTACAGAAGCTGAATTAAAATTACAGTGTGCTACTTTTTCTTTCAGTTGTTGTAGCGTAATCCATTAATGAATATCTGATTGGTGCCGGTCTTTCAATTAACCAAACAGCAGTTACACTAAGTGTAAAGAGGGGTAAAAGGCAAATTGTTGAACCCATCATGAGTTTGTATCATAGATGGGGAATGTGACTTGACTTAAAAAAAAAAAAAGTGGGGGGGAAACTAGTGTATTTGCTGTTGCTCTTACGTTACATCTGTGTCTGTTTTAGGCATATGAAAACTACTCCTTTGAAGAGCTGCGCTTTGCTTCCCCCACCCCAAAGAGGTAAGACGGTGCAGAAAAAAAGAACAGACTTTCCTAGGAGACGCAGTCTACTTATTGTTCATTGCCCACACAGACCCAGCGAGAATATGCTCATCCGTGCCAACACTGATGGCACCTACAGTGCCAATTGGACTCCAGGAGCAGTCGGCCTCTATACGATCCACGTCACCATCGATGGCATTGAAATAGGTAATTCAGTCTAAACGCGCGTTCAAAAAGCTGGTGCGTTCTCTTAAGTCTTTCCCCATAGAAGCATGAAATTTATGTGGAGGCAATAAATTTCTTGTGAATTTACAAAGTCGAGTTGTAAATCCTTTTTAAATGATTTAGATGCTGGTTTGGAGGTAGAAGTCAAAGACCCTCCCAAAGGCATGATACCACCTGGGACTCAGATGGTCAAGCCAAAAGCTGAGCCTCAGCCTAGCAAGGTGAGTTTTTCTTTCAGTTGACCAACTAGGACATGAACATGAACAAACATGCTGAACATTACCATGCAGTCATCCAGCAAATGCAACTCAACAGAGATGGCAACAGGATTTCCTGCCAGCACCAAATTCTAACGGATTGAACCAGCTGCTTTATGCAGTATGTTGACATCAGTTTCATCAGAAACACAGAGATCCTTTTTGACCTTTTGAAAAGTTTTTTTTTTTGTTTTTTTTGTTTTGTTAGCATTTCAGTTCATACTGAGAATTGTATATCACCTCTGTGTAGCTTTTGGCTGTTTGCGCCTCCTCTTTGGTTTGCTCTGCTGACTAACGATTTGCTGGTTCATAGGAAGCAATGAACCTCAGTCCAGTCAAAGATATTTTGGTCACAAAGTAAACGAGCAAATAAATCCAACTCTTTTATAATGCCACGGTAGATTTCGGTGTGATGTCCTTTCTTTTGTGATGCCTCTAACTAGATGAAGACAAACATTAAGTCTGAGCACTGTGAGTCTGGTTGTTAGGTTCTATCGTGCATGTATACAGACTGTGTACGTTGACGAGTACTTGTATGGTGTAGGAACTGGAAATTGCTTCAGATGCAGAAATTGCATCTACCTGATGTTATGCACGTTGGGGTCATCATCATTTTGTGGCCTTTTGAGTTTTGAAATCCATAATGGGGGAAACAAGCAACAATGTGTGCCTTTTTCAATCACTTGTGTATACTCCTTTTGGACATGTTTTAAAAGTTTTGTTTTGATTTTTTTCTTCATGCATCAGTGTAGATAACACACAACAAACTTCATAACAGGTGCTAATGAAATGAAGCTCCTTAAGATTGGTCATCTTTTGCTGTGTGTATGCTTGTACTTGGAAGCGGGCTTTGTCTGGATTAAAGCATGCGATCTATCACTGTCAACTGCTTTCTCCTTTTTCTTTTCCTACTGCTCTTATTGACTTTATTTTTCTCCTTTCTGTTCTTTACCCCTGCCGCTCACGGTCTCCATCTCCCCTCTGCTTCTCTCAGGTCCGCAAATTTGTATCCAAGGACAGCGCAGGCCTGCGTGTGCGTAGTCACCCCTCCCTGCAGAGTGAACAGATAGGCATAGTGCATGTCAATGGCACCATCACTTTCATTGACGAGGTAATTGACTTTAGACCAGGCAGAAGACCTAGTATTCTATGTGGAACACCAGGGTCCACTTTTGTCCTGTTTCTGTGTTTCTTCTTGTTTGAATCAATAAGAGCCGACTCATAATTATTGTAAAATCTAGAGGGTTTTTTTCTAGATTAAAGTAATTTTGAGTCTTTTTACTCTTTTTACATGATTTCTGTAGTTTCTTTGTAATTACCTCTTTCAATAATGATTACTACTTCATAAATTTGTTGCTCTTTATGTTGCTTATTGCTCTTGCAAGGCACTCTGAGGCTCCATAAACAGCTTGAACACCATCCTCATGAATCCAAATGAGACGATGAATTCTTAAATTACTACGCACTTTATAACTGCAATGTAATGTGGCATGTATTGACTGTATTTGTCAGCCCTGCACAATATCTGCTCTCATCTTTTGTCGTTAGTACCGGAAACATTCATGTAATGTTTCACCTGCATCCTGCTTCACCATGAGCGTGGCGTTATCTAATTACTTTGGGCAGCCTCAGAGATGCCGTGCGTATGTATGAGGGCACTCCCCTCCTACTTCCCTAGTAACAGGATGGCATGCCTTTGCTCTACTCTGTTGCTTGTTTTCCCTTAGATCCACAATGATGATGGTGTGTGGCTCAGGCTCAATGATGAAACTGTAAAGAAGTATGTTCCCAACATGAATGGGTACACTGAAGCCTGGTGCCTCTCTTTTAACCAGCACCTGGGCAGGAGCCTACTGGTCCCAGCCGACGTAAGTAGAAGGCGGCCTGCTGAGTAGCCTGTCTCCGTTTACGATTAGAGGCTCCTGCACTGTTTATTTTGGGGAAGAGCTCATCAGTGTTGTTTAATGATAACGGCTTTTCAAGGACTTACCTGGGTTTGTCCTTGAAGCATGGTAAATCATCAGAGTATCTTATCAGAGTGTACCTGCTGGGGTGTTTCTTGTGCATGGAATATCTCGGTATGAAACTTTGACTAACACACTGTGCAAAGGAACAGCAGCTGGAGTGTGCATGCATTAACTCACGTTTGAAGGCAAAAGGTTTACTGTTACATGACCATCATGTGTTTAGCTGTGGACTCTTGGCTCACGTGGTGAGGCGGTATATGTTTAGTGCATTAAAGTAAACCCCAATGCAGGGCCGGTCAGACAAGGAAAAATGTAGTGAAAGAGCACTTGTGTGCTGTTTGCCTTTGCTTATTCTGCACTGTTGAGTCTTCATTTACTCATCGCTTCTCACTCACAGTTCATAAAGAGTTGCTCACTGCAGCATGTGATGGCAAGGAGTTCCCCCCCACACATTTTGCTCCATGCCGCAAAAACCACCCTAAAAGTGCCACTGACTCAAATGGGTCATTCAACTGGGTATAATTCAAGAAATTGATGCCGTTTTAAATGGGAATGTATCCAAAGATGGTGGTTTTCTGTCATGAAGCAGTCACTGGCCTGTGAAAGGTTTGAGTGGATAATTGTACCTCTGCATTGGGATGCAGTGCTAGGAGGCTTCCATGTCTGGTCTCTGTCTGAACAGCATGACACACTACATCATCCAAATGGGGAATTTTTTTGGAAGTTTCTTCTCTATATGTCTTTATTTTTACATTTTTTTTTAAGTCATTTGGTCATGGATTTGGACATAATTGCAATAAGGTGTTGGGAGTGAATTTTCAGTGCCCCTGCAACATTTTTTTTTTCTTTGTATGTTTTGTTTTGTTACTGCTTTTAATTCTGCACTCATTGGCTTATTTCAGTGCTCCACAACTAACTGGCCTGTCTGAATCTGTCTTCCTAACTTGACTTATCCTGGAAAATCCACAAGAGCCAAGAGCTTTTTTTTCTTCTTCCAAAAAAATACACTAGAACCTCCCCTTTCCCGTTTTTCTCTCCTTTCTTGAGTCGTCTACTGTTTCTTGACTGTTTTACAATTTGTTGCTCAGAATGTCTTTAATGCTAGCCAAGGAGTCAGGGATATCGGCTTTTTGTCATGGACCCCCTTAACTATATTCCCACCACAGGTGAGTTGTGTGAAGGAGGGAACATAGTTTGACTGCCCCATAGCCTATCGCCTGTTTCTTTTCTTGTATCCTCGAACACCTTGTGACTTTGTAGTTGTCCCACAGTGTGAATTTGAGGTATAAGAGGTCAAACTGTATTTGCATGGTTGTCTGTACCGTGATAATACATCATATCGGTGGCTACTGAAGACTCCGCAGTGATCACATTTAGGATTAATAGTAATTGTTTGTATTAAAGCTTGTATGTTGCATGGAGATGAAGATAATAATGTTCAGACTGTTGCATGAGGTCTTGTTTGAAAGGCTTGCCATATCTAGTCCTGTTTCTGTGTGTGCCATAGCATGCCCCCCTTTAACTGAAAATGAGAGCATTTTATTTAAGTTGTTGGTTGTTTTTAACTGGATTACTAAAATGCTAAAGTGAGTGTTTGTCAATTCTTTGTGGTTGAACAGTGTATTTTTAATATCAGGGGCAAATTGCTGTATGATTTTACTGTGACGACGGATACACTTACTTCCTTTCCAGTTTTGTGCCAAGCTCAGCTGGCTGGCTGCTGTGTGCAGCTTCATAGTTAGTGAACGGATAAGTGAGTTGCATCGGTTTTGTCACTGAACCGTTGGTTTAAAAAAAAAAAAAAAAAAAAAAGCAAATATGCTATTTGAGACCTTAAAGATGGCACTTAATACACGTAAAGAGGGCTGAACTGCATGGTTTTTACAGCATTTCCCTGTGAGGCTGCTAAGTGCTTTTCACCTTCACATTTCTGGGCTTTGTAGTCTGAGCCCTGTGCTGGTCTTGAACATTTTTGCAGCCTATTTTATTGATGTGCGCTGACTCTAATCCATGCTCTTAACTCTTGCAGGAGGTCAGGGGCCAGTTGGAGGAGAACATAAAGGAGGTGAGCAGCTGCCCTTCCCACGAGGCCCCCATTCGGGTGCAGAACAGAGCAGGGCAGGGCGGCGGTCCGGGGCTTTATAAGGTAGTGAAGACCGGCCCCTCTGGTCACAACATCAGAAGCTGCCCAAACCTTAGGGGTATCCCCATTGGAATGTTAGTTCTTGGCAACAAGGTCAAGGCCATAGGCGAGGTACGCACTCACCCCAAATAATCAAATGTGTTTTCTGTGGCTGGAGCTCAATTATTCAGACTGCTTGGATCAAGCTATACTGATTTTTAGTAGATTTTGGCCTTCAAATGTAATCTCTCTTTCAAAGGGGAATACATGAGCTGCTTCTGGGTGTGTGTGTGTTCTCTATCTTTCTACCCATTGCTGTGGCAGCAACAATTTTCTGCTTGATTGACTAATTCCAGTTTGTCTATGAATCCACTGCAGTTTCAGGGTGTCACATTCAGCTGGCTTGAGGTCTCTCAGTGGAAGCCTAATCACAAAATGCTGGAGCCTTTCTGTGCCTTGACTGTACCTTTCCTGCTCTTGTAATGATTTTTGTCAATATAAGAACCTAAGTTATTTCTTGCCTGGCGATGTGGAGCCTCTCCTCTTTTGGTTATGACCTGTCATTGGCTGCGGTGGTGGTGTGTCATGCTGTTCAGTAGTTTCCTGCGCCTCTACTAGTGTGTGTGGATCTGGGAGATGCTGCCTGCACATACTAATACTTTCATCTGTTTGTGTGTTTTCTGATTTGTTTTTTGAATTTCCAAAATGATAATATTTCAGGGAGTTGAGAAAACACAGCTTCATGCATTTACCTTTCAATAAACTAGCCCTTAGAGTAAGTTTTGTTTTTATTTATTTATTTATTTTTTTAATTTCAGCTCATCAGTTTTGTCTAGCTGTGTCTGCTAATACACCAAATTAATTTATTGTGATCTGCTGCTCTATATTCTGTATGTGTCAATCAGATGGGATGAATACTTGCATGTCAGTGATCTTGCGTAGAACCTTTTGTATGTGGTGGATACGGTGGATGTAGGGTGGGTGAATAAGAAAATTGACTGTAGCTGATTTTGAAAGTGGATTCACATGTGCTGTTTGTGCGTGTGTGTATGTATGAGCATGGATAAATAGTGTTGCTTATGTATCAGGTGGTCAACTCAGAGGGAACCTGGGTACAGCTGGATAAGAACAGTGTAGTGGAGTTCTGTGAGAGTGATGAAGGAGAGGCCTGGTCACTGGCCAGAGACCGTGGTGGAAACCAATACCTTCGCCACGATGATGGTAGGTGGCGTGGCTGATTAAACGGTTTCTAACCCAGATTTAAGCCCTCCTAATGCCAGATTATGATGAAACAATGTTATTAAATTGACTTTTTCAGAGCAAGCATTGCTTGAGCATGGGAACCAGACCCCGCCACCCAGCCCTTTCTCTGTGCAGGCCTTCAATAGAGCCTCAACTTCAAATGGAGCACAGGGCTTTGACTATGGCATCTCCAACAACAAAGGTAAGGTCAGCTTGGAGTAGAGTTAACTTTACAAAAATGCATCATGTGCAGATCACCTTTCCAAGATATAAATTCTCTTTGCTTCCTTTTCTTGTTTATCTTGTACTTTATTGTAACAAAGGCATCGGGACTTTTAGTTGCTCTTCTCACTAAAATCCTTTCAAATAAACCATTACTCACCAAACGCCACTCTTTGCGTATAAAAATGAAACAATTTAATTCATTTTTGCTATGCAGATATGTTGCTTTATCAAATTTAATTTGTTTATAACGTCAAAAAAAGCCGAAATTTGCAGTCACAGTGTATACTAGTATCAGACCTTAGTTTCAGTGATGCAGTTGGAGTCGGTCGGTCTTTTCAAATCACGGGCGCCATCTTTCATCTCTTTTTGTTGTGCATGCTTTTTATTGTGTCTACCTTTTGTTATTTCATGCCTGATATTTCTGCATTGTCAGGCATAAATTTGCTTGCATGGGCCAGTCAGTGTGCCCCTGGTCATTTGGGCTACTAGGGGCTTTGTTTTCAATGTTTGTTTGCAATGTTTTCTACAATATATTGCCAAATACTGCAAACATCACCTAATTAAAGTCAGTGTTTCTGCTACCAAAGTAGCAGGGTTTTTGTTTTTTTTTTCAAATGGCTTTGCTCTTTCACAAAAAGGAGGTTGCCCCGTTAGGATTCTTAGTCATGCTAATCATGGAACTCTGGTTATGTTATGCACAATGATTGAAGTTGAAGGTTGTTTTACTTGTCTAGATGTCAGATGCAATAAATCTGCAACTCTAATGCTCCTGCATAATACCTTTGCTATGCAGATTGTAAACACATTGTCAAGCTTTCTTCTCTAAATGTCTGTTGGCAAGGAGTGCCTATGGATTACCGTTATACTTGGATGAAGTTAAGACTGGTTGTAATGTGGAGAAATGGATGTAGTTGCATCCTTTTAACAGGGGCTTGGGTAATCAATGGTAGTTTGTCGTGAATGTTTGTATTTACCTTGACCTGAAAAATCCTTCCCATTTACACAAGGTACATAGTCAACCAACCTGTAGAAGCGGTGTTAAATCTGTAATTCAATACAGATTATAAAAATAATAAAGTGGCGCTGAAAATATTTACTGAAACATAGAAAATGTGCGTGGAAATGCACGTCTAGAATAAATACTCAACTAATACAAGCATGTCCACCTCGATTTTACAACTCGTTCATGAGTTGAAAGCCCCCACTGAGCCATCTAATGGAAAGTCTGAATCACTAGCCACCTCTGGGTTTGAGTTTTCATGCTGTGAGGCGGCATTGTGAGTGGGCTCTGAGTGTGCAGGACAGAGAAACCTTAAAAAAAGAAATGGTGTGCTGATGGTTATCATCCCTCACTTTACAATGTATTTTATAGACATTTACAAAAAAACCTCTGGGAATATGTATCGACCAAGTTTTGCAGCTTGGTGCGCAGTGAAACCTTTCACTAAGGAGAAGCTATCCAGTGAGATTTTCCCAAGATGATGATCTTGGAACTTCTTGTGAGGACATGCAGGTTTTTTGTAAGACTGAGCCCTAAAATAAAAAGAACAATATACATTTTCCATAAACTGTTAGGAAAAGGGAGGAAGTGCTGCTGTGCTGTGGTGAAAAAAGTACAATTTGTTGTTGCTAATAGGAATAAACCATCTGTAGTTGCTGGAGTTATCTGGTAGAACATACCCTGTACTGGGCAGATTTTTAAAGTAACCAATTTGATTTTTTTCCCCCTTCAATAAAAAACTTGTTGGGAGTTGTTGTAGTTTCTTCCTTATATACTTCTTGGCTTGTCTTTTTTGATTTATTTTTTTTAAACCTAGGACCATACTAGAAATTTTTGTGCTCAGTTCATCCAGAATAGTATTAAGCCCACTTAGGCTTCATGCTAGTTTCCCAATTCCATCTATGAACACAACTGCTGGGACTCCGGATGCCCATAATAGCTCCTCCTCCTCCTGGCTGATGATTGAAATGATTGATAAGAAAAATAGGTGACTGACCTACATCCCCCATTTAGAATCCTTAAACCATAGTAAAAGCTTTAGTTTGTCCCCTTCCTCTGTCTCCATGTTTGCAGGTGACCGGTTGAGTGCCATACTGAATTCCATTCAGTCTGGGCCCTTCCTCTCAGCAGCTCCCTCCTCCTCCATATTTGAGCAAGCTGCCCAACCTCCCTCCTCTTCCTCCCTTGTCCACAGCCCATTTGTGTTTGGACAATCCCCCTCCCAACTGTCTCAGCCACAACCACAGCTTCTGAGTAAGTCTGTCCAGCTTTCTGACAGCGCTTGCTAGCACAGATTTTGATCCTTTTCCTCCCAACTTTTCGTTTCATGGAATTGTAATCTGTTTTTAATTTATCTGTACTTTTGGGGGAGAACAGGATGATATGTGACACATATCGGCACAGTTGTGTTGTACGGTGCAGAAATATCCTTAACAAGCCGACAAGTCTATTCCATGCTTAAATCTTGTTTCTTATAAAAAACAGGTGACATGACCTTTAAATAATCCATGAGTTGGTACTTTCACTTGTTTTCTAAGCAAGATTTCAAACATTAATAGACTCTATATCCAAGTCAACGGGATATTTTTGCCATGCGCTCAAGTAATTGGCCAAGTTGCTTAATTTTCTGCTTGCTGTGCTTGCTCTCTTGTTTAGCGTGCCTTTTACCCTGTTCTTCATCTGCTTCATTGCTGCTTTGAAATGAAAACTGCATCTTCCATCCTTTAGTAACAGCTTGTTTCACTTTCACCTCAAACAGCCCAGGCTGTGACAGAAAATGCAAACAGAAGTCTGAACACTTGTTTGTTTATAGCAATTATTAGGTTTGGGGGGGATTTTGTTTGTTTGTTTTAAACAATGAACGGCTTAAACAAAAAAAAATAAAATAAAAATCAGCTATTAAGTAATGATATTCTACGTATACCAAGTTTGCGCTTGAAGTGGATAATTCAAAATTTTAAAAGCCCTGCAATTCAAAAGACACTGTCTTGTAACACCATCCAAAATCAGTTCACTTGTCTCTAATATTTTCTGCCTGTGTAGCACCCTTTCTCCCTGTTGGTCTTTTCCTCTGCTCTACTGCGTCCTGTGTACTTGTTGTTGTTGTTTGTTTTGTTTTTTTTAATCTGTTATCTATTTGTTACGGAGCCCTGAAGATGTCATGGAGAGCAGGGATATGTTTTTGTTCTTTTAATGCTCAACTTCTTAATTTATGTTCTTGTTTTAGTATACTAGCAGTCTTCCAACCTTCAATAATTTTATAGTGGCCACCTTTTCTAAATGAAACTAAATAAATAACATTACTGAAAACTAGGGCTGCCACAAACGATTATTTTGATAGTCGACTAGTCACCGATTATTTATGCGATTAGTCGACTAATCAGATCATCATCCACTGGACGTAAAACTACAGCTTATTGCACCAGCAGCATCTGCTCTTATATAACTATCATTAGCTTACAGCTTTAAGCTTTTAAGGTGCTAACTAAAAATAAAGACAAGATGATAGTTTATTCAATTTTAATGAAATTTGCAGATTGTTTCGGTAAAGTTTAATAAACTCCTTGCTATCTAAAATATAACAGGACACCGGAGTATATTCTCCAGCATTTCACACTTCTGATAATCAGCTGTCTGCTTGACATTTATTCAGCTGTGTAAAAACTATAACTTTAATCTCAGCCAAACCGATTTACTCAGGAACAAATAAAATACAAAAAAAAAAAAAAAAGCCAAACAACATTTTTAATTTATCTAAGTGACTCATATATATTTAACCTGAGTCGCGAAAGACGGCGGTGGGTTTGAAAACAATTTGCCGGGAGTCCGGTGTTCTCACGGCGCTAGTGACCTAGCCCCCGGCTAGCTATCGAGCTAGTGGGTAACAGACGTCTCCGAAAACGTCGGAGCGCTTTTGAAAATATGTGGTGTCCTGATAAACTGAGCCGATATTTGAGGTTTACACAGCTACATTCTCGCCTGAAAATATGTTAAACGTTTATTTTGTGACCCAGAAAGAATAATAAGAGTAATATTAAAACTAACTAGCTACCGCCATTGTTGGAAACTGCGCTGGGCCGCGCTATGAATTCTGGGACACAGCTGCTTCTTCTTCTTCGGGGTTTAACGGTAGCTGGCATCCTTGTACATGCTGTGCTGCCATCTTCTGTTTCAGTCCGTTATTACACTCTTAAATCCTGCTATTATTCCTGCGTCTTTTGCGATCTTACAAAGCTTCAAACGACACGTCGACTATTAAATCAGTCGTCGACGATTTTGATAGTCGACGTAATCGTGACTAGTCGACAAATCGTGGCAGCCCTACTGAAAACACTGTATCAACTCAGATGGATGTACTATGAAGGAAGTTCAACAAAGTCAAGCTTTCTTTGCGTGAGCTGGCTTGACGAAACCTAAAACCCCAGTCGGAGATGAGTTTCATGACCATGGTTATCACGCGTCTGTTATGCTGGATTTTCTGCTTCATGTTCCGTCTTCACATAAAAAGGGATGTTTTGTATAAGAATATTTCCTCTTGGGAAATGCATGTACCTTCCAAAGACAGTGCATTGCACAGTGCTGTAACTTTATGGCTGGGCTTCATTCATGATGATAAGGTGTAGGCTAACAAGTTGCATTTGCCAAGTAGAGAATCTTGTACTTTAAAACATGCTGAAAATGAAAGAACTGGTTAAAACATGGCACTTTCAGTTGATTTCCAAACTTTATTTGAAACTGAACATAATCTGGTCTGGACCAGGTTAGGTTCAGCACAAGTTACCATGGTGATTTAGCCAGGTAAAAAGTGGATCACTTTCATGATACTGAAAACTCCAGTTTTGAGCTTGACATAGCTCACTAATCTATTAATCTTGCTTTTTCGTAGGGCAATCCAATCTTCACAATCAGTGCCTTTCCAGGAAATACAGTTTTAAATAAAATCAATATCCCCCCCCCCAAAAAAAAAACCAAACAAAAACAAAACTACCTGCTTTATAACCAAGTATAAAGCCTCCTACCAAAGGTTGTATTGTTGGCCCCAAAAGAGGAGAGGATTTCAAAAATTAACTAAAACATGTGCACAACTTTGTCCATGACATTTACAGGGTTCTTTGTTTTTCTGTTATTCTTCTATAAGTGTTTCTACACGCCAGTCAGTTTGTCTGTCTGTTGATCCCCTCATCACTGTAACATGTTGTCCTTTTGCCACTTTCTACTCCACCTCCTTGACTCCATTGCCTCTATGCCTTCTTTCTTTTTCTCTGCGGTGGCCTCCTTGCATTCCATGTCTTGTTTGTTTACCTGCTCCACTGTTTTCCGCTGTAGATGGTTCATCATGCAGCCTTGCTTCTCGCGAACGTGTGCACAAAAGCAATGTGTCCGTGGCTGGGCATGGTACTGCTCTCTCATCTCTCGCTCTGAGGCAAAAGGGTGGGTAATCACATCATGCATCATGCCTCCCCTCAGACTGAACAGATGGTTGGTAGGAACTCAAGTCTGCTCTGTGGTGAATCGAGGGCTTTGTGCTCAACTTTTTTGGGGGGGATTATGTTAGTGCAAAGCTTTAAATTATGGTCTAATGGGAAGAAAATTGAGGAAAAACTGCATTTAAGACTTATTCAGTGTTGCACATGATTTTAAAGTCGGTTAGAAAAAAGGAATTTTCAAGCTGTTCATTGAATAGACATTTTTTGGATATTTGTAGTTGGTACATAATTACTTGGTTTCTGGTCAATACCAAGGCTATTTCTAGTATTATCAGGAGTGGTCCCTGAACTGGGCTGAGATTCATCTTTCATCAGTGCTTCCATTATCCAGTAACAGTCTCATTTGCAAAACATCTGGATCAGAGGTGTCAAACATTAGGGCCAGAACTGGCTCGGAAAGACGGCAATCAGGGTCAGTGCATGGCTTTGGACAATGTTATCCTACTGATAAATCATTGATTCAGCTGTTGCTGTTTATACTACGCCACAGTAATGGATACTTTTTTTTTAATTCAGTTTTTACAATGGGTGCACAGTAAGTAGATTTAATTTTTTTTAATTAGTGTTAAAGAAAATGAACAAACTCTATTCTCATTTAGAAAAACCGAGACATGTTGTTTGAAAATTGCACCTTTTCGTGTATATATTAAGATATCTCAGGCATTTTAAATGTGTAGTTACACTGACACTGCCAGAAATGGTCCAGCCCGTTTAAGATCAACGTGGGCTGCATGGGCCCATGACATGAGTTTGACACCCCTGATCTAGATGGTCACATAAGTCACTAGTTTGTTTTAATAAAATGTTTCACTGCCATTTACATTAAAAGACATAACTTCTTTCACATTCCTGACATTAGCTCTCTTTTACTCTTCATTCAGTTTTTCTGTACCTTTCTTTGTTTTTCTTATTACGTTTTTGTTTTTCACTCTTACTGATACCTTTTTTGTGGTGTAACTGAGTTTCACCTGTTAATGTTTAGGTGAGCGAGGGAACCTCATGCCTGGTGCACGGCCGATGTCCCCAGCCTCCAAACACCGTCAGGAGAATCGCTCAGCCAAACAGGAGAGCCGCGGAAGTCGCTCCTCTGAGCAGAGCAGGGTCAAAACAAGTGAGGGTGGAATGACAGCTAGCGAGGCCCTTATACTGCGGTCCGACACGGCCAAACTGAGGTCTGACTCGCACAGCCGCTCCCACTCGCCCAATCACAACACACTGCAGGCTCTAAAGGCAGATGGTAGAACTTCAGGAAATCGGTCTGAGTCTCCGAATCCTGGCTCTCGCTCTTCCTCTCCCAAACAAAAAAGTATATCCACGTCAGGCAGGTCTAGCCCCTCCAGCAACTCTTCCCAGCACTCTTCTTCACCCCACCATGACAAGAATCTCCCACCTAAAGTTAGCCCTTCGTCCAAAGCCCAGCTCGATCCTCCAAGAGAGAGATCCAAATCAGACTCTTATACTCTGGACCCAGACACACTGAGAAAGAAGAAGATTCCCCTTACAGAGCCACTTAGGGGCAGATCTACCTCCCCCAAACCTAAACTGTCTCCTAAAGACCCAAATAAAGGGATGACCGGCAATGCAGAGAACCGTGTTCCCTCACCACATGTTACCCAAGAGAACTTGCACAGTGAAGTCGTGGAGGTCTGCACCTCTAGCGCGCTCCTCTCCAATGAGGATGTCAATGATGAGAATGTGGAGCTCCGTAATGCTGAAGAAGGCTCGTGTAAGGTGCACTTCAGCATCGGCAAAGCCCCTGTCGAAGAGGAACTAAAGAGCCGCTCTTCACCCAAAGTCAGCCGCAAAACCTCCAGTCGACACACGCGTTCTAAAAAGGACAAATCCGGGCCTCTGTTTAAAGGAGAGAGCACAACTAGGATCACAGAACCTGCCAAACAGGCCATGTCTCCCTCGGTGGCTGAATGTGCACGCGCAGTCTTTGCAGCGTTCCTGTGGCATGAAGGCATTGTCCATGATGCCATGGCCTGCTCCTCCTTCCTCAAGTTCAACCCAGACTTAACCAAAGAGCACGCCCCCATTCGCAGCTCCCTGGGAGGACAGGGCGCTGAGGAGAAGGAGAGCAAATTAAAGAATCGCCACTCCTTGGAGATTTCCTCTGCACTTAACATGTTTAATATTGCTCCACATGGCCCAGACATCTCCAAAATGGGCAGCATCAACAAAAACAAAGTGCTGTCTATGTTGAAGGAACCTCCGCTGCCAGAGAAGTGTGAGGATGGAAAAGGAGAGTCCATTTCCTATGAAATGACTTCCCATCCCTCTATGAGGGCAAAATCAATCTTACCATTAACACTGCAGCATTTGGTTGCATTCTGGGAGGACATTTCTATGGCCACCATCAAGGCAGCAACTCAGAACATGATCTTCCCCAGTCCGGGATCCAGTGCCATCTTAAAAAAGAAAGAGCATGAGAAAGACAGTAAAAAGGCAAAGAAGGAGAAAAAGAAAAGGGAAAAGGCAGAGGTGCGTCCAAGAGGGAATCTGTTTGGAGAGATGGCCCAACTTGCAATGGGTGGACCAGAGAAAGACACCATCTGTGAGCTGTGTGGAGAATCGCACCCTTACCCTGTCACGTACCATATGAGGCAGGCTCATCCAGGTACAGTCAGTGGTATCTTGTAACACACTTTAAATTGTAAGTCTTTTCTGTTTCTTAACGTCCCTCCTTTGTGTTATTATGGCAGGCTGTGGCCGGTATGCAGGGGGTCAGGGCTACAACAGTATTGGCCACTTCTGTGGTGGTTGGGCTGGAAACTGTGGAGACGGCGGCATAGGAGGCAGCACCTGGTACCTGGTGTGTGATCGCTGTCGGGAGAAATACCTCAGAGAGAAACAGACTGCTGCCCGGGAGAAGGTACTGTTTTTAAATCTTCCTCCTTGAATCAGCTTCTGACATCATACTGACTTCCATGAAATAAACTCCAGTGTTTTCCTTTGTTTTCCAGGTGAAGCAGTCGAGGAAGAAACCTCTGCAGGTGAAGACTCCAAGGGCGCTGCCCACTATGGAGGCCCACCAGGTGATTCGGGCCAACGCATTGTTCCTACTGTCCCTCAGCAGTGCAGCTGAACCGAGCATGCTGTGCCACCACCCTCCTCGGCCTCTTCATTCCCACCTCCTCCCCAGCCTGAAGGAGGGTGTCTCAGAAGAACTCCCCAATAAAATGGGCTGCCTCTACCTACAGACACTAGCTAGGTAATTACAAGCTCAGACATAGAAAAGAAAACCTTACAGTGACGTGTTTTGATAAAGATTTGAGTCTCTTACTCTTCCTTTAGACAACACACTGAGAACTTTGGAGCCTACCAAGATGATAACCTCTTCCAAGATGAGATGAGGTATCTACGCTCAACATCTGTTCCCGCGCCCTATATTTCAGTCACCCCTGACGCCTGCCCCAATGTGTTTGAGGAACCAGAGAGCAACATGAAATCAATGCCACCCAGGTAATTGACAATGAATTCAATTTTACTTCTTTTATTTAAAAGAAGAGTTAATTGCAGCTCTGATTTCTTATTACAGAGATTTTTTTCCTTTTTTTTGGTTTATATGTTAGGTTATTTGTTTCCACGTTGTTATTCATAACTGACCAACAGATGATGCAATTGTACCAATAGGCACTGTTTGCACAAGTTGTTCCCAGCTTGTCTCTCCCCTGCACATTCTGACAGCCAGCGCACTTAATTAAAAACGTCCGCCTCTGTCATCGCAAACCACATCTTAAATTGTACAAAGAAGGCTTTGTGTTTGTGTAAAGGTTTTTGTTTTTTTTATTGTTAACATCTATACATTCATGCGTCCCTTCCTCCCACAGCTGCAGCAGCTGCTGAACATGTCCATGTACTGTTCTGTCAGCCAACACTTCGATATTGTGTTTAAAGTACTTGAATGTCCTTAAAAATATTTAAGGGGTAACCAGCATTTGTTTGTTTGTGTCTTTTAGTCTCGAGACCAGTCCAATCACAGACAGTGACACGGCTAAGCGGACGGTGTTTCAGAGGTCTTACTCAGTTGTCGCATCAGAATATGACAAGCAACATTCGCCCTCTCCAGCACGGGTCAAAGCTGTGCCCAGACGCAGGGTCCATAGCGGTGATGCAGGTAATCGCGTCTTGTCATTTCAAAAAGTGCTTATTGGTTCTTCCAGAGTGAGTTACAGCACCGTGTGTATAAATAAACTACTTTGTCTTCTGTACAGAAGTTGGCTCTTCCCTGTTACGTCACCCATCCCCTGAGCTATCCCGGCTGATCTCAGCCCATGGCTCCCTCAGTAAGGGTGAGAGGAACTTCCAGTGGCCCGTCCTGGCTTTTGTTATCCAGCACCATGACCTGGAGGGCCTAGAGGTGGCCATGAAGCATGCACTGAGGAAATCTGCCTGCAGGGTGTTTGCCATGGAGGTAAAGTTGTCCGAATAACACAACTCAGTCTTGCCTTAATTATTGTTTTAATTACAATATCTTGGGTTCGTAGGCAAGTATTTTAATATTACACCCATTTCTATATTATAATAAGACTAATACATTTTTTTTTTATTTCCCTGTCAGGCATTCAACTGGCTTCTGTGCAATGTGATCCAGACCACCTCTCTGCATGATATTCTCTGGCATTTTGTAGCATCGCTCACACCATCGCCATTTGAACCTGAGGATGAGGAAGACGATGAGAATAAGGGGAACAAAGAAAATTTAGAACAGGTAATGAGTTGTTTAAAGTTACGGAGGGTGATAAGAAGGTGGCTTTACTGTACTTTCTAATTATGAACATCGACTCTGCACAGGAGCGAGACCTTGGCGTTTGCGAACACCCTCTGTCTGACATTGTTATTGCTGGGGAAGCAGCTCATCCTCTGCCCCACACCTTCCACCGCCTCCTTCAGACCATCTCTGACCTCATGATGTCACTTCCCAGTGGCAGCTCACTACAGCAGATGGCACTCAGGTACAGTTTCTCTTTTGGGGTGGCTGTAGCTCAGGTGGCAGAGCAGGTCAGCCACTAATCAGAAGGTCGGTGGTTCGATCCCAGGCTGCCTCCTCGCTGCATGCCAAATATCCTTGGGCAAGATACTAACCCTGTGTTTGCCTACTGGTGGTGGTCAGAGGGCCCGGTGGCGCCAGTGTCCGGCAGCCTCGCCTCTGTCAGTGCGCCCCAGGGCAGCTGTGGCTACAATGTAGCTTGCCATCGCCAGTGTGTGAATGTGTGTGTGAATGGGTGAATGACTGAATGTAGTGTAAAGCGCTTTGGGGTCCTTAGGGACTAGAAAAGCGCTATACAAATGCAGGCCATTTACCATTTTGTGCCTCCTTTTGTAATTTTAGCAGCTCTGAGCTTCTGTGGTAATATAAATGATTGTGACTCTTTGTTTAAGGTGCTGGAGTCTCAAGTTCAAGCAGTCCGACCACCAGTTCCTCCACCAGAGCAATGTTTTCCATCACATCAACAATATCCTATCCAAGTCAGATGATGGAGACAGTGAGGAAAGCTTCAACATCAGCGTGCAGTCCGGATATGAAGCAATGAGCCAGGCAAGAAAGTTAACAGCGTATTTAGCAGCCAGCACCTGAGCTTACTCATCTGTCATGATTTAACTTGATAAATATGTTTGTACCTCGTACAGGATCTCTGCCTGGTCACCTGTTTGAAGGACCTGACCAGTGTCGTAGACATCAAGACATCCAGTCGCCCTGCCATGATCGGCAGCCTAACAGACGGCTCCACCGAGACCTTCTGGGAGTCTGGAGATGAAGACAAAAACAAAACCAAGAGCATCACCATCAGCTGTGTGAAAGGCATAAACGCTGTTAAGGTGTCTGTTCATGTGGACAACTCCAGGGACATTGGGGTAAGCAGGCAACGGCACAACAAGCGTTGTGGTTAAAACCTTGCTTCTGCAACAATTTCCTGATGGATTTGAGTAAAATTCTTTTTTCCCCTTATATTTACAGAACAAAGTTACTTCTGTGACATTCCTGTGTGGAAAAGCAATAGAAGACCTCTGCAGAATCAAGCAGGTATCTATAATTTAACTTGCTTCACAGTGAATGGCTCTTGTTTTCTGGGCTGCATATACAGTTTACGTCTAAATTATTCTCCTTTTGAAATAAGGAGTAGGAAACAAACCATCAAATAACATGGCAGTTCTCTACCTTTCTGCGATTCTGTCACAGGCTGACCTCGACTCGCGTCACATGGGCTGGGTGACGAGTGAGCTTCCTGGAGGGGATCATCATGTGATCAAGGTGGAATTGAAAGGTCCTGAAAACACCCTGAGAGTACGTCAGGTGAAGGTCCTCGGTTGGAAAGACGGCGAAGCCATCAAGATACCCGGACAAATCTCAGCCAGCATGGCCCAGCAGAAGAACTGTGAAGCTGAGACTCTCAGAGTTTTCCGCTTAATTACCTCACAGGTCTGCTCATCTGCCTTTTCCACATACCTGCAATTAGCTCTAAACTCTTGTAAGCGTTTCTCTTTCTTAAACTTTGTTTGTAAATGTAGGTGTTTGGAAAACTAATCTGTGGAGATGCAGAGCCAACTCCAGAGCAGGAGGAGAAAAACCTGCTTTCATCTCCCGAGGGAGAAGACAAGGTCAGCACTTTAGTTATTTAACTGTTTGTTTAGTGACCTCAAACCTGATGTTTTATACGTGCTCATCTTGCATTTCTGTGAACAGGCACCCTCTGACGCTGACCTCAAGGAGCACATGGTGGGAATCATTTTTAGCAGGAGCAAACTGACCAACCTGCAGAAACAGGTCAATAGCAATTTCACTTTAAACCGTTAAACAGTGAAATTCCGTTGTCATTTCGTGGAAATATTACTTCCGTCAGCTAACCTCAGTGGTGTGACATTTTCAGGTTTGTGCACACATCGTTCAAGCCATCCGCATGGAGGCAACGCGTGTGAGAGAGGAGTGGGAACACGCCATCTCCAGCAAAGAGAACGCCAACTCTCAGCCCAGCGACGATGACGCCTCCTCTGACGCCTACTGCTTTGAGCTCCTGTCCATGGTCCTGGCTCTGAGCGGCTCCAACGTCGGCCGCCAGTACCTGGCCCAGCAGCTCACGCTCATGCAGGACCTGTTTTCTCTGCTGCACACGGCTTCTCCAAGAGTACAGAGACAGGTGGGAGAGGATGTAAACAAAACAAGAAAAACCTTTCAGTTTAATGATCAGAGGAAACTTGTGCGGCTTTCTTGTAAACATATTTACATCAGCATCGATTGTGTATTGATTACACTTCCTTCCTCATTACATTCTGAGTATTTTGAAAGCTGCTTAGTGTAGTTAGTTTTAAGTTTGGCAGCTTGGACAGTTCCTGTTGTTTTGCTGCCACCTTCTGGCACTCAGTGGAATTACATGATTTGGCAGTGTGATTGTTCATCACTGTTGAACCATTTACAGACAATATTGGGACCCATCTAGTTATTCCTTGTGAGTGCCTTTAGGGTTTACAAAAAGAAAAAACTTTAAACAAACTACTGTGGTTTAATTTTTGTGTTAAATGTTGCCGATAAAAAAGATTTTCAGTTGACTTAATCGCTCACTGTTGGCAACGGTGTGGTGAAGAAATCAGAAGAAGATCCAACTAGAACAAAGACGTCTATAAATTCTGTCTTTAAATGACTGTAAATTTTGGTGTAGAGTCACTTTTTCCATAAAAGGTTTTAAGATATTTGTGTTTTACAGATATTTATGTAAATACCTTGTGAGCCTGTTGAAAGTATAATCTTGCTTACCATCTGATTGGCTACTTCTCAGGTGACTTCACTGCTTAGACGTGTCCTGCCGGAGGTGACGCCTGTGCGTCTTGCTAGCATCATTGGGGTGAAGGCTCTGCCACCGGCAGACATCAGTGACATCATTCACTCCACAGAGAAAGGTGACTGGAACAAGCTCGGCATCTTGGACATGTTCCTGGGCTGTATCGCAAAAGCCCTCACTGTGCAGCTGAAAGCCAAAGGCACCACAATCTCTGGTGCAGCCGGAATGACAGCAGGAAAAGGGGTCACCACAGTCACGCTTCCAATGATCTTTAACTCCAGGTAAGGCTCTGTCTTTTTTTAAAATTTGGGATGCTTGAGATTTCCTGAGGTGTAGTTCCTGAAAAATGACAGCTGTGTTATATTCTTAAGCATGTCGCCCCCTCCTGTTATGCTCAGCTATATCCGCAGAGGGGAGAGCCACTGGTGGATGAAAGGCTCCACTCCTCCACAGATTGCGGAGATCATCATAAAGCTGGTTAAAGACATGGCAGCTGTAAGTTTTTGCTGACTTTTTAATCCATCTCTTGTTTCACGCTGTGTTAAATTTCTTATGTGGTAAAATGACCTCTACATTACCTCTTTATTAGGGGCACCTTTCAGACGCTTGGTCCAGAGTTACCAAAAATGCAATAGCCGAGACCATCATAGCACTGACCAAAATGGAGGAGGAGCATAGGTCTCCTGTACGCTGTATTGCAACCACAAGGGTATGAAAAATTTGTCATACGCAATTACATAACCTTAAAAATATTGTGTATTTATTATATATCACGTTCCTTTGCTGTTACCTAGCTCTGGCTGGCCTTGGCATCACTGTGTGTGCTGGACCAAGATCATGTAGACAGGCTGTCCTCTGGTCGCTGGATGGGCAAAGATGGCCAGCAGAAGCAGATGGTGAGAAAAAGCTTAAAGCTACACTGTATGGCAAATTATTAAAGACAGATCATCAAAAGAGTAATTATTCATTTACTCGTCTTGTGTCTGCAGCCCATGTGTGACAACCATGATGATGGTGAGACAGCAGCCATCATCCTGTGTAACATATGTGGGAACCTTTGCACTGACTGTGACCGCTTCCTCCACCTGCACAGACGCACACGCTCTCACCAGAGACAGGTGAGGTTTAATTTATTACTAGAGACAAATAAAAACAAATTAAACGATATTAAGTAGCCACTCAGGTGGGGAGCTTGAAGTATAATTATTAAGTATAATTTATTACTCAATATTTCACAAGCAGTTGAGGCACTGGACATAATTTTTCCTGCAGTGTACAATCATTTTTAATGTGTTTTAGGTGTTTAAAGAGGAAGAGGAGGCCATAAAGGTGGATCTTCATGAAGGCTGTGGGAGGACCAAGCTGTTCTGGCTCATGGCTCTGGCTGACTCAAAGACTATGAAGGCCATGGTGGAGTTCAGAGAGCACACAGGTAACACTAAAATGGGCTTTGTTGGGTAACATTGCATACATATGGCCATATCAGTAAGCTGATAAAATGACTTCTACTGAAGCTGCATTTTCAGGGCTTTCATCTATTCCTATTTTGACCAAGCCTAATAATTTTGTAGGTAAACCAACGTCCAGCAGCTCAGATGCCTGCAGGTTCTGTGGCACGAGAAATGGGACTGAGCTGTCTGCAGTGGGTAGCGTCTGCTCAGATCCAGACTGCCAGGTACCACGCTTGATCTATGGCATGAAATCTCAGTGTCTGTGCTTGTAGTCTATGCAGATGGACTGAGGGGTTTATTAAAACTGTGAGCACCTGGTTTAGTTTCAATAAAAAATTGTTATAGAATATTTTCAATGTCATAAACCTGAGCTGCACCTAAAGGGTTCTCAGTTGTGTCTAAAAGCCTTATCTGGAGTGAGCTGAACAAATACTGGGTGAGGAGTCTGAGAGAGCTGATGCACACTTTGGAGGTGATGTTGAACTCTGCGGGAAAAGTTGAGAACAGGCAAACAGCAAAGTTTCATCAAATTTAACTTTGTAGTTTTTGCAGAAACTTGCTGACAACCAAACAAAACATTTAAGCTTCAGAGCTGATTTCCTTTTTAAAATTTTAAGATGAGAAATGAGCCTTGAAAAATCCCTTCACCCTAGTTTTAGTGTAATTTTGTGTGTTTTCTATTTATGTTACAAATAAATAGAAAAATCGTGGAAATAAATCAGCTAAGCTTAGCCCAGGCTGAATTTTAGATATTTTGTGCTGTACTTCCTAACACTAACCAACTCTTTCCTGTGGCCACTCAGGAGTACGCTAAACTGGCGTGCAGTAAGACTCATCCCTGCGGACACCCTTGTGGAGGAGTCAAAAACGAGGACAGCTGCCTGCCATGTCTGCACGGCTGTGACAAGAACACGGGCTGCCTGAAACAGGATGCGGATGACATGTGTATGATCTGCTTCACTGAAGCCCTGTCTGCTGCTCCTGCTATACAGGTAGCTCTTTGTTCGTTAAAAGCATCACATCGGGATTTAAATTTGTCCTCCTGTTTAATGTTTAACTTTTTGATCCGTTTCCAGCTGGACTGCACTCACGTGTTCCACCTTCAGTGCACTCGGCGTGTGCTTGAAAATCGCTGGCTGGGGCCTCGGATCACATTCGGGTTCATGTTATGTCCCATTTGCAAGGTAAAATGCTACTTGACCCTCTCTGATTTGCGGGAAGACAAAGGGACTGGACTATTTTCACCACACCTAAATTTTGATTGACTCAAGTTTAAGTGCTTTGTTGAAAAAGCGTTTGCCTCCCATACTGCGACTGCTTTTGTTCATTATCGTTTTAGCATGTGAAGTAAACCCAACACTTGCTGGCCTGTTTGTCTTGTTGTTTGCAGAACAAAATCAATCACTCTGTGATCAAGGACCTGCTCGATCCCATTAAGGAGCTTTATGAGGATGTGAGGAGGAAGGCTCTGATGAGGCTCGAGTACGAGGGTCTGCACAAGAGTGAGGCAATAACCACACCAGGGGCACGCTTTCACAATGACCCTGCAGGCTTTGCCATGAACAGATATGCATACTATGTTTGCTACAAGTGCAAGAAGGTACCACCTGGATGAAAGACCCAGTATATTTTAGTGGAACTGTGTTATAAGGATGGAGAATAAATGACGCTTTTCTTTTCCAGGCATATTTTGGGGGAGAGGCTCGCTGCGATGCAGAGGCAGGACAGGGAGACGACTACGACCCCAGTGAACTGATCTGTGGAGCATGCTCAGATGTGTCCAGGGCTCAGGTGGGAATTGTGTCTGCGAGGAGCACTTTAAATGAATAATATGACATCTGTAGAACTAACAGACCTATATGTTGTTAAGTGAATAACAAGAAAGAAAGAAAGCCAAACCTTTCCTTAAAAATGGTGCTCATCTGTCCTTGAAGAGCAAAATATAAGCCCAGCCCTAATATCTTTTGTGTCCTTTCATCAGATGTGCTCCAAGCATGGAACAGACTTCCTTGAGTATAAATGCCGGTACTGCTGCTCTGTGGCTGTTTTCTTCTGCTTTGGCACCACACACTTCTGTAATGCCTGCCATGATGACTTCCAGAGGATGACCAGCGTCCCCAAAGAGGAACTGCCCCATTGTCCTGCAGGTGCTTAACAATTCCTATGTATTTTGTCATCATGTTATCGGCAATTGGCCACAAATTTGACATTTTGACCGTTGCAGACTTAGCTTTTGGAGCCATTTATGCATTAGACTGTGAAGTTTGTGAAGGCACTTGCAAGTTTGCTTATTAAGGTGAAGCATCCACTTGTTTCAGCATCTGCTTGTCACTCAGAGTATACGTGCCGCCTCCTAAGGCAGGGGTGTCAAACTCAAATACACAGTGGGCCAAAATTCAAAACTGGAACAAGGTCGCGGGCTAACATTAATATTTATTGTAAAAAAAAATCTTCCTCCAGATATAAGAATGAATCTTTTCTTATGGACTCAAACAAGTTTTGCTGAAAAACTGAATATGGAACAAGCAAAGCTTAATACTAAACAATATATATATTAGCTGTATAATACCAGTAGGCCAGCTCTAATAATAATTTGGTATGGCTTCGCGGGCCAAATGTAATTAGGCTGCCTGAGTGCTAAGGGATAACTTTAGTACAATTTTAATGAGTGGGTTATGAAAACAAAACAAAAACAGTTCCTGTTCAGATGGCATGAAAGAGGAACTTGGCAACAAAAACAAAAACTGTTTATTGTGGCACACTTCTCTTAACATGCAGCTCTGTGTGTTTCCACTTGTATTTGGAGTCAACTTCACGTGTTCATTTGAGAAACTGCAGTAGCCACGGCTTGGCTTAATCTTTAACCCTGGAAGTTGCTACTTAATAACAAATGACTGAAACTTGGTCACCTTGGTTACTGTGTACAGAGCCACTGTCTTTGAGGAGTTTAGATCAGTGAGAGTGTCCGTCTCTTACTCTGAATAATGATTGGCTGTAACCTGATCACACTGCTCGAAAGACGCAGCTGACCTTTTGCTGCTCCTGTGTTTGCATCTCCCATTCCTGTTGTTGCTGTTGTTGTTGTCGTCTACAGTATCTGCAGTTATTACAGATGCTAAAGAACAAAGGAAGGTTTTGTGACAGGCCTATTTGAGAAACATGATGTTCTTACATCTGTATAACTCTAGGATGACAAAATATTTTTGACATCCTGTCCTACGCTCCCTGCACCTGCCCAGAGTACAGTAGCTTGATCTCTTTTTGTATTTGCCCACCAGAAGGTTTAATGCTAATGTGTAAACGTTGTCCTCTCTGTCACAGGGCCTAAAGGCAAGCAGCTGGAAGGCACTGAATGCCCTTTGCATGTAGTCCACCCACCAACGGGGGAAGAGTTTGCTCTTGGCTGCGGGGTGTGCAGGAACGCCCACACCTTCTAAACAACAAGACTTTTTCTGAAAACCAGTTTGTCTACTGTGATTTCTGGCTGCTGCTGCTGAAGCTCAGCCGCCAAGTTTGGCTCTTGCATTGCCAAGACTCCTGGACACTGGACCAGGTTTCTGCTCTATGCCGAGAGTCCTCAGGTCTGCTCTTTCACCACCGTCAGTATCCTTGGATCCGCTGCGACCGCGAGCAGTAACTCGTTTGGGTTCAGAGTGACCTGAATGGGTGAGGGGAGGGAAGGAGGGGGACAAAAGAACAATTGAATTAAAAAGAAAAAAAAAAGAAGAAAAAAATAAATTTCTTGTGACGTGTTTGCATGCGGCCGTTGTATTCCCTCGGCTTCTATAGACGTTGCACACCTCCTGATCACTCAAGTGTAACAATACAAGTTTAAACATTGAATATGAATTAATTTGCATATAGACAACTGTGGATCAGCGTGGGTCTGAAAAAAAGTTGAAAAAAAGAAAATATGGAGCAGGCCGTGTTTCCAGCTTCCTAACTATAAATTTAAAATATTGTTGTATGTAAACTTTTTCGTAAACTTGTACAGTATTCTCCGCTGTCAAGTGCATCATGGGTTGACAGAAGAAGAAACAAAGGAGTTGAGTTGATGGATAAGACTGTTAAGAACATTATGTTTGGGAGGAAAATAGTGTACGATTTATCTAATCTTGTATATAATGATACTATTCAAAAATAGCTGTATTCCGAAGTTGCTACTCTTCACTTCAGTTTTGTTTGATATTCTGGGTTATGTTTTGAGCCAGAACTTTTAATGAAGTGCAATACTGGGTGTGCCTCCTATTTTGCAGCTGTTTAACCTATGGAATGTATGTCAATAAAGCCACTGTACATTTTTATACAGTAGACAGTCGTAATTTTCCCCCCTCTTCTAAATGTCACATCTCTTCTGTTGTCTGGAAATGAGAAGATGGATCCTGGCGGCTGCAGTGAACGATGGTGGATGTAAATCCTGGTTGTAATTTAAAAAAAAAAGAAGAAAAAAAAAAGGATAAATTTATATTAAGACATGAAAAACCCGTCTCACAGTATAACTGACTACAGCTGGATGATTTGAGGGTGCCAGTCTTCACACCAAATAAAATATTGCACCTGTAATGCTTTTCCCTATTAGGAGGCAGGGGTAATGGGAGGGAGAGGGGAGGTCAGGGGGGTGGAGTATGGAAACAAAGCAGCTGCTGTTTAAATAAAAAAAAAAAAAAAAAAAGCTTCATACTTGTGAATCTGCTCTGTAATATCTGTGGTGGATGGAGTCAAATGGTAATAAACCAGGTTCTTTGTTTTCGCAAAGTAAACACCGTGTCATCCATTAATGAGTGGTCACATTTCTGTATTCACGACTCAGAGGAAAAGCTAAAACATCGGTGCAAATGAAGAGAGGGGAAACTGTAAAAGAATGAGTTATCCTATCATAGAGTCAAAATGTTAGGTTTGTCATACTGACTATAATAGTGTGACGGTTGAAAGATTTAGTCTTTGAGCAGCATTAAATAACACACCTTTAATGCATTTCAAAAGGTTTAGCTGTGTGTTTCCAGATTTGCACCATAAGTGCTGAATTCACATTAACTAATGAAGCACACTAACTTTTTCTTATTTTATCCTGTTGAAGTTTCTTGGGCACATGTGCAGTAAAAAGGTGCATGTAAGTCTGTGCACTGCTGGAAGATGAGTAAGAGACTGGCACCATGCATAGGTTGCAGGTCTGTTGCAGAGCCCCTCTCAGTATGGCGTCCCTGGTGTTTATTGCTGACAGGAGTAGCAGGATGAATTCTACTGTGTGCAGGGCTCTGACCAGACTGGAACTTTTCTTTGGTCTTCCTCTTTTCCTCCTGTCTGGCAGCTCCATTTTCAACCTCCTTTGTCCAATATATCCACTCTCCAAGAAGGAATTGTGGATATATTGCTTCACTACACGTCTCCAGCTGAGCTGTCCCTCTGACATACTCATTTCTAATGAAGTGAAAATCTAAGCGTCTCTTTCACCTCAACCTCCTTTTTGTTAATACCAGCAAGTCCAAACCATCTTGTAAACATTCCCTTTGCAGTTATCCGCCCTCTCTCTTCTTCACCTCTTTTGTGCACTGGCCATTGCTTTGGATGGTTGTACACAGTCATTTAAAATCCTCTTCTTGCTAGCTCCACTGTTTCTCCTCTCCCTCTTATTAACACACATGCAATCTGTAGTCTTCTACTAGCTTTCACCCCCTCTTCCCTCTAGAGCATACCTCCACCTCAGGGCTATCTTCCACCTGTTCCCTAAACATCAGTCTCTGGTTAACCTATCACCATTGCCAACAAGAAGGGGGTCAGAGCAGACCCCTGATTTAATCCCACCTCACCACTTTGTCACTATCATCGTGCATTTTAGATGGATTTTGTTATTTTAGTTGTAGTTTGTCTCCCTCTCTGTCTCTGGAACAGTATTACTGTATTCAAAAACATAATCTTCTCAAACAAGCAGTATTATATTTTGTTGCTCTCTAGAAATAATCATTGCGTTATGAAGGCTCCCAACAGGAAAAAAAACCACGCTGTATGCGATTTTATTTTATTAGGATTCGGGTGAGTTATCACTCAAACGGAGACGATCTTTACCAACAGCCATTTTGCATTATGTATCCCATAATGCACCGCTGCTGTCACGACAACATTTCGCCATTTCGGGTTTGGCGGACGCTCTGTAACTCCCGCGAAGGAATTAGGTCAGCCGAGCGGAGGTGTTTCTTCACTGAAAACATTTCTCGCTCGTTCTCGTTTTCCCGACGGCTCTCTTATCGTGCTCCGATGCGTGTTACCTGGCTGCTGCTGATGAACTTTACCAGCGTCGGCCCGGGCTGAAGAGTCGAGTCAGTTGTCGGATTTTCTAGCTAACAGCTAGCAAGCTAGCTGTGTGTAAACAACAAGGTAAGAGTCACTAGTAAATAAATAATGAATGTTTATAGACTTGGTATGAATGACCAGTGAGTACAGTGGGGTTTGGTATATTTGCAGCGAATCAAGTGAATTTGCAGCACCAGTTAACTAAGTCGCTCTGTTAGCTTGTAACACACTTTTACGTTAATAAATAAGCAATCGTTAACTTGGTTAGCGGTTGCATTTACTCCCCTGTTAGCTTGCTAACTTTACGAGCCACTTTATTGCATTTGTGTGCGTTCATTGTAACTATAGCACTGACAAGCTCAATAACGTTTGTTTATTTTTTCCTAAGTAAGGTTGTGTGGCTGTAACGTTACCTCAGTCACGTTTCCTCTGAAATACGCAGTGTCACATGCGGTGCAACTTTGGTGTGAGCGTTAACGAGTGGTATAAATCCAACAGTTAAAGGCTTTAATTGTACTTTGGAAAAATGATGATTATTCAGAGAAACACAAACATGAGGGGATGAAAACAGACAGATTTTTTTTAAAAAGCTGGAATGTCTGCAGACCCACCATCTGCACAATATGGTAGCTGCTAGGAATGTTTTAATTATTTTGCGGAGTGCGTCAGAGTGATAAACATGCACATTTAAGCTGCACCTGTTAGTGCAGGGACAGCAGGGCTGCAGCTAGAGCTTATTGATTCGTGACGTCCTTGATTAGACACCTTTCAGAAGATTGGCACACGTTTCTAAAGTAATGGGCATGTGTAGATTTATTAATCAGTGCATTTTATTTTGTAAAAGATGAAACGGATGAAAGGAGGAGAGGAGGGAAGCGATGACTCCTCCTGTGAGAGTCCAGCGGAGGTTTGCAAGAAGGTGCGAAATCAGTTGAGCGAGGATTCGGAGCCACATGTTGCTGAGTCGCTGGACTGTAACTGGGCACGGCTGCCTCAAGAGCTCCTGCTGCATATCTTCCAGTACCTGCCACTGCTGGACCGGGCTTATGCCTCCCAGGTGTGCCGTGGGTGGAACCAAGCCTTCCACATGCCTGAGCTGTGGAGATGCTTTGAGTTTGAGCTCAACCAGCCAGCCAGCTCTTATCTAAAAGCCACACATCCAGATCTTATTAAGCAGATCATAAAGAGGCACTCCAATCACCTGCAGTATGTCAGCTTCAAGGTAAAAATGTCTGTGTAACTGCGTGTGCCCTCATTCTGGGTTCAAACGTTCATAAGCAGCTTCTGTTTAAAAATGTTTCTTGGATGTTTTTCGAGTGATATGCAATCTTTTCCTTGTTCTTATCAGGTTGACAGTAGTATGGAGTCTGCAGAGGCAGCTTGTGACATTCTTTCACAGTTGGTGAACTGCTCACTGAAGACCTTGGGCCTCATCTCTACAGCCAGGCCCAGTTTCATGGAGGTTCCAAAGGTATAATTAACACAATCACGAGGAGTCTGGGTCTTTACAGTGTCCTGCTCTTTAGATTTGTAAGCAAAATCAAAGGAATTCTTGTTTTAGTGTACATCCCCTCTTATCCACAGTCTCATCTTATCTGAGATTGGGTCTGAAAAGCAGCATTCTTATGCATGGCAAATGACACTTTTATTATCAGTCCCACATTTTCAAAAGGACACAGGACTTTCTTTATTTACATATCATGAGCTCTATTCCTTGAACCAGGTTTCATGGAATCTAGATGTCATTGAGCAAACTAGGCTAAGGGCTGGACATTTCTTTTTTTGGTGTGTTTGTTTTATCAAGGATTGGAACCTGCTGCACGTTCTGCTATGTGTAGAAACTGACACACCCACTGTCGTCACAGTTCGCATTTTAAAACCTTTGAGCTCCTGAGCCAGTTTTTAACAATCTTAGTTGAATTCTTTTGAATATTTCAAAATCAAGTTTAAGAACTTTTAGGTTAATTAAAGTAGAAAAAAATCACTTGTTTATGAACTCTTGAGATCTTTGTGACATTCAAAAGCTGTTTAAGAACCTGTGATGACGTCATAGAACTTGAAACGTGCAAACGGCCTCACTCGTTCACCAGGGTGTGCTCCTTTTAGCTTCTGTTTTAAAGACAGCATAAGCCTCTCACAGCCTGTGCTGCTTTTTGTGTGACTGTGGATAAATATTAGAGGACGTGTTGTTCTTGGATTTTCTCACAATGCGGTGCTAGTTGCCAAGTTGCGAAAACACCTTTTGGCATAATAAAATCTTCTCAAAATTGCCATTATTACTCACATTCTGTCAGAGGGGACATTTGTTTGAAGCATTTGAACCAAAAGAAAGCTGAATGCAAAAAAAACAAAGACTTGTTTTTTCCACATTTTGGAAAATAATAACATATTACATCATTTTCATCATAAATACTTTTTTGCTATTATAATATGTACCATAAAGTCAAATAGACACCCTTCCAATGCTTTGCACAAAAAGGTTTCCCCATTTCCTTGTCCTCAGTTTGTAATACAGATGTATGCAGTCTAGCTGTCTGCAGCACCAAAGCTTAAGATTAATTCAGAGGTCCACCCATGCAGTAGACACAAATGAACACACCCTCGCATTTCTTTATTTCAAATTTGTTTACCTTGTCTACAGATTAAATCTATAAATTAAATTTGTATGTAATCTTAACCCACTAATTGTGATTACATTAGGGTTTCTTACTGTACTCAGATTGCAGATTGTGTTTGTATTGTTATATGTAGCAGATTCCTAAGTTTAAGGTTGTCTCAGTAATTACAAATAGTGGTGTGTGAGCCATGACAGAGGTCTGCCTGACGTACCAGGCCCACCAAAAAACTGTATGTTAGTGGGACAGATTATGTTTGGGTAAAAGATCATTCCAGACACAGTTGATTAAATCTGGCATTTCGAAGGCGTCAGTCAGGTTTAAAGATCGTTACAATTCAATGTGTCATGTTTGTCCTTCCACAGTCTCACTTCATCTCCGCCCTGACCGTGGTGTTCGTCAACTCCAAATCGTTGTCTTCGCTGAAGATTGACGACACGCCAGTTGATGATCCATCTCTGAAGGTGCTGGTGGCCAACAACAGCGACACCCTGAAACTGCTGAAAATGAGCAGCTGCCCTCACGTCTCTCCTGCAGGTACAGTCTAAGTGCATGTGTTTTTATTTATTTTCTACTTCCAGCATGAATGGAAAATGAGTATAGCGCTGTGCAAAAGTCTTGAGCCACCACTCATTGCTTTTTTTTTTTTTGCTTTTTTTTTTTTTTTTTTTTGCTTAAAAAAAAGAGACAGAATTTGGGTGTCAATGGGGGGGCATTATCAGTAGTTCGTCAGACCTTCTGAAGGTCTTTTCAAAGTTTTTCTTCAGACATTGGCTGCTTTACAGTCCTTGTACCTGAACATTTTCCAAGTAATGTTTTTGTTTATAACATTGACCTATGAATCATCTCAAGCATAAAAAGGCGCCTAACTCAAAGGATGACTATATCTTGTGTACATAACATGCCTGGATAGAAAAACCATCAATCATTGATTGGCCTTCTCAGCTGTTGAAACACATCTTTACATAGTGTTCTGTTGAGATGATCCCACAGCATTAAAGGCAGCCGACATCCAAACATAACAATTAGCATGTCCTTCGAGAATCCTGGATAACTATTGCTGAAGGCTACTTCAGTAAAGTTTGCATAACAGAGTTCAGGCTGTGTTGAAGAATAAAAGCGATCATACCAAAGTTGATCACCTTTATTGTTGCACAGACTCTGTATTTGCCTTATGCGTGGCGTTTCCACTTATGCGTCAATGTTTGAATAAACTGCTGCACATATTTTACATTTTTGAGGAACGTATAAAAAAACGAGAGGTGGCTCAAGACTTGTATACTTTACGCTGTATTGATTGAAAAATCACACAGAACTTTATTCAGAGAGATAAATTGTTTAGGTTTTGACATAACTGATGAGTTGATAGCTGAACTTTATTTCTTTATTTAAAAAAACCTGAGAAGAGTCAAAACTATGTCTGTAAAACTGGTAGTGGGAAACTAACTTTTAACCTCAACGACTCAGTAGATTTAGACCATCCTTCAATTTGTAGGTCTGATGAGGGACCATCTGAGATTATATGAGAGAAATCCCCTTTTCCTGAAATTCTGAGCTAATATGATTGCTGATTAAACTGCAACTTGTCAGGGGGATGCAGTCAACCTGTTCTTTGATTGAAAGTGAAAACACGATTTGAGAATTGGTCGCATTAATTGAAACGATCTGCCTGTGCTTTTAGGAATCCTGTGTGTGGCAGACCAGTGTCACGGGCTCCGAGAGCTAGCGCTAAACTACCACCTCCTGAGTGATGAACTCCTGCTGGCGCTCTCCTCTGAGAAGCACGTCCACCTGGAACACTTGCGAATTGATGTGGTGAGCGAAAACCCCGGGCAGCACTTCCACACCATCAAGAAGAGCAGCTGGGACGCTATGATGCGGCACTCGCCCAAATTTAACCTGGTCATGTACTTCTTCCTCTATGAGGACGAGTTCGGGCCCTTCTTTAATGAGGAAATCCCGGTCACACACCTTTACTTCGGGCGCTCAGTGAGCAAAGAGGTCCTGGGCCGAGTGGGCCTCCACTGCCCTCGTTTGGTGGAGCTGGTCGTGTGCGCCAATGGCCTGCGTCCTCTGGATGAGGAGCTGATCCGTATCGCCAAACACTGCACCCAGCTGTCAGCCATCGGCCTGGGTGAGTGCGAAGTGTCCTGCAGCGCGTTTGTGGAGTTCGTTAAAATGTGCGGCCGCCGACTGTCCCAGCTGTCCATCATGGAGGAGGTACTGATTCCAGATCACAAATACTCCCTGGATGAGATTCACTGGGAGGTGTCGAAGCACCTGGGCCGGGTCTGGTTCCCTGACATGATGCCGACCTGGTAGAGAGTGAAGCCTGTGCTCAGAGTTCAGTATGTCGGGTTTGTGGTGCGGAACAATCATTGCCTCCATGTTGCATTGAAAAGCCTCAGCTGGGAAGCTCGATGACAGCATGGAGAGCATGAACTTGCTGAACTCTCGTTAGCAGTGCAGGGATGTAATGTGGCACTCGACAACAACACAATGTTATCACATTATCATGGAAATGCCACAGAATTCCTGCTCGGCTTAATCCGTAGATGGAATTCAGCAAGCTGGCTTCGACCCACAGAAGAGGAAATTTAACTAAAAAGCAATGTTTTTATAACTGCAAATGGAGTTATATGTACATTATAGGCTGGGTGTGATAATCTGTGTTGTGAGAGGGGTGTGTGAGTATGTGCATTTATGTGTGAACGTGCGGGTGGGTGTTTACATGTTTTCCAACATTGAGCAGTAAATTGGGACAATTAGGTGCACAATAGCATGTTGTTACGCTACCACTTGGCCTACATAAATCCGGTGTGAGATAGCAGCTCTGCACTCTGCAATACAATATGGCATTGACCGCATGGTTGTCTGTACATAGGATGTGACAGAAGGTGTATTTGTCATGTGTGGCTGAATTTTGCAGAAGAGTAGCTGGGTCCTACACCTCATTTTAACCTAATTTAAAGAACAGTGGTTGTGTTGTTTGTCCTCCTCGCCTGGGGAGCTCCAGTCGTGTCTCACAAACCACGATTGTTGAACAAATGGAAGATGGCGGAGAGAAAAAGAAATGTGTGTGTATATAGGTGTCTAAATTGTGACGTGAAGGTGTATAGTGTTGATTGATGTCATTGATTTTTATTTTTTCTCAAAGTTATATTTTGAGGAGGTTTTTTTTTTTTTTTCTCCCCCTGCATCAAACACAAATTGGCCTGACAAATGATTTTATCTATTTTGGAAAAAGGTTTATGTACAGTTTTAGATTTCTTAAGCACCTTAGATGAATACCAAATGAGATGGAATACACCTGGTCCTTGAGACCAAATATGGTGATTATTTATACTGTACTGGGGCTTTGTTGAGTCAAATCCCCAAGTGCTGCATATTAAAGTTGTAAAGCTCTAATTAAAACAATCAAATAATTCTATGTAAATAGTGCACAGAAATGTCTGAATTTGGAGGGTAGAGATCAGCGGTCTCAGTTCTTCACGCTCAGATTAATTTGTAATGATTCAGTAGACTAGTCTGTATAGCTGTTGGCTTACAGTGCATGCTGGAAATGCAAATCCAACCCATTTGTTTCTCAGATGCATTAAAATGAAAATATTTTTTATGTAGGTTTCATTTGTATCTTCTGCTATTTGCCTGTTCAAGTTCTAAACCCTGGTTCTCTGTTGTGGATATCTGCCCTTCCAATTAGTCCACATTTGTTTCTTCATCATGCTATCTTGTATACATGAGAGGAAGCAGTATTCACCCATTATAAACACTGTCTGCAGATTTTTCTTGTGTTCCAAACATCCATTCATTTCAGTCAAGAGGTTTGGCAAGTCAGATGAGTGAAACAGTTTTGTTTTTTTCCTTTAAGAAGGAAGTCAAATGCATCTGTATATAAAAACGCTGTGTGTTTGATTAATATGAGTAGAAATGTATTTCTTTATTTCACCCTCTGTCAGGGTTTGAAGTTTCCTTAACTGGTGGCTTGTCTTTTATAAAACCAGAGTGCAAGTTATCCTTTACTAGAAGGATCTTTTTCATACTATAGCTACTAGAGAAGTTAAAAACTGTGTAATTGATTAATAGGGATTATGCTTTTTTTTTAATGAATTTCAGTTTTTCAGTTAAACAAAAGCAACCAGCAGTGGTATTTTTCTTTGTTTAGCTGGGTTTAGCTTCCACCTATTGTCGCCGTGGTTTTGTTGGATACAGGTGGTCCTAATGTTTTGAGTCCACTACCACAAACTCGATCCTTGGAGGGATTTTATTACTTCCTTTAATGTAGTGGAAAAAGACCCTGTTTTGTGTGTGCGTTTTTAACAAAACACACACAAAAACAGTTGCCTTGAAGTGTTTTATATTTCAAGGTAAAACTATAGTAATAGAGAGAAAACCCCAACAATTACATGACGCCCTATGAGCGAGCACTTGGTAACAGTGAGAATGAAAAACTCCCTTTTAACAGGAAGAAATCTCGTGCAGAACCAGGCTCAGGGAGGGGCGGCCATCTGCCACACAACTGCTTGGGGTAATGGGAGGAAGATGGAGAAAGAGTATGCATTTATGGCGTATACATATTAAATATTTAAAGGTTTTTGGTAGTGGACAAACCTTATGCAGCACTGCATGTCAATAAAAATGTAGTTTATTTCTGCCAGATTTCATTCCTTTTTACTCAAGTTTTATTTCATATACAATAACTGAGAGACTTGTTGCAAGAGGTGCTTCTTAGTATTATTGAATGAATATAGCCTCTTCACAGTATTTGTTTCTCATCACTGAAGAAGTGGATATCTTTGCTCATGTACATTAGCATCTGAAGGGTACAGTAACACATCTCCTGGTTATTTTATTTGAAAATGTGTGCAGTGCATTAAACAGTGGCCCTAACGTGAAGCCTGTTTTCACTGAGAGCTTGTCTGTATTTGCTTTTATTGGACTATTCGGCTGGGAAAAAAATGCTTCACATGGTAAATGCTGAACGAGAAAGCATTATTTATATTTTGTCACGAATATGATTGTCATAATTATTATTTGAACTTTATTTGGGAGTTAACAGGTGTTAAACACTCTCCTCTAGTTTTGCTTCTGTATGACAAAAGCTTTGTCTGCTTTGCTTTACTGGTCACCTGTCTTGAAATTAAAATTGTTTTGGACATGTGATCTCACACTGTAATAAAAATTTGTGAATGTACTCTGTGCAACTTTCATGTAATTATTTTTCTTTATTAACACACGTAGTTAAACTCCATAAAAGGACTCCGTTATAAAATGGGATGCATTTGAGATGAGAAGATGTATGAGCAGTTTTCTTAAATTATTATTTCTTAAATAACAAGAAGAAATGAAGTAAAGGGGTGGGGTTGTACATGCATCTTTTATTTATCAAGAAGTCTCTTTTTCGTCATCATATGTCCAAAAATAACAGGAAAATGCAGATTTCTGTCAAATAAGCTAACCCAGAAGCCCTGCTTTTACTGTGTGTGGACTGATCGCACTTAAACATGTAGTCAACCCACAAACGCCACTTCTCGGCCAGGAAAAGTCCTGCTAAATGTTTCCGAACATTTAAACACTGGAAAGTCCAGAAGTGCTGTGTTTTTTTTTTTTTTTTGTTTTTTTTTTTTAAACTGGTATTACAAACACAGAATGTTATGAAGCAGGAAATGCACTCAGCAGATCTGTACATAATGCTCCTTGGTGAGAAATACTGAATTGAAATCTATTTTCTCTTGAAGAAAGTGAGGTTTTATCCTTTATGATTGAAACCTTTCGAACAGCTACAGTTGTGTGGAAACTTTTCACAGGACTCAGGTCCTCCAAAAAACTAAGTACACCCTGAATGCTTCCATAGGAATTAAGTAGCAGCTAGGTGATGCTAATCAAATGCACTTGATTAACTGATTAACATCAGCAAGTGTGAGCAGCTCTTCTTTCTAAAAAGAATATGACAGCATGACTTAGCTTTGCAAAGTTGCATCAGAACAAACCACAGGAGTTCTGCAACAATGTCCTTTGGACAGATAAGACCAAAGCGGCCATAATGCACAGCACCGTGTTATCAGCATAAATCTTTCATACCAGCTGTCAAGCACGGTGGTGGAGGGGTGATGATTTGGGCTTGTTTTGCAGCCACAGTACCTGAGGACCTTGCAGTCATTGAGCCAACCATGTACTCTGTATACTAAAGTATTCTAGTGACAAATGTGAGGCCATCTGACTAGAATATAAGCTAAAGCTTGGCTGAAATTGCATACTCCAAGTGGACAGAGATCTCAAGCACAGCAGCAAGTCTACAACGAAATAGCTGAATTTTTGTTGTTGTTGTTGTTGTTATTGTTATTATGACCGAGCCACAGTTCAGATATCAAGCTGATTAAAAGGCTACGCAGGACCTTAGGAAGGTTGTGCACTGATGAATAATGTAATGATGCAGTAATGTAACGTATATGTAAGTCATATAGAAAACAATGACTAGTTACTTCTGCAAGCCACTGAATCGTGGGGTGTATTTAGCTTTTGAAGGACTTCATAGTCACGTGACAACTTAGTTGAAACGTTTTTTCTTGCCTGCCATTTCCAAATAGAAGAAAAAAATTAACCATTCATTGAAGTTTATGTTAATATTGTTGTCATTAGCCTTTCAGCTAATACTATTTACCAATAAAATAAAAAATTAGTAGTCAAATGGGATTTTAAGGCAAAGGCACTTCTTCATATGTAATCCGCACATATGGAGGTTTCATTGGCAGATGCCAGTACTCAAAGTTGTAGTAGAGGTAGAAGCTCCTTTCCAACACGACCGTCTCAAAAGCCTCCAGCAGACTGATCATGGCATCTGCAAATGTCTGGTGTGGCCTAAATGTGTGGTAAAATTTACGGATGTCCAATGCCAGATTTTTCAGAGCAGGCTGTCCGAAAATGGCGCTGTCATTGCCGAGGTACGTGGGCTCTCCGCTGTACAGGTAGATCTTGGTGTAGTTGGTCTGTGATCGGCTGGATAGTTTGGCTCCCAGCTCTGTAAGCTTCCTGTATGTGCGGTGGACAAACTGGGAACAGTCATAGGATTCGAACCACACCGTGGCGTTGGGGCTGGGGTCAGACCGAACTGCCCACGTCTCGTAGTAGATCCCAGTCTCGTTGTCCTCCTGCACCCAGCGGGCCATGTCGTTGAACTGCTGCCCTGGAGAATTAAAGAAAAACATGTTAATACCAGAAAAAAAAATGGGTGTGAAGCAGAAAGTCCAAGAAGACAAGAGTGTAAAAAACATTTTATATGTTCGAGGCATTTAATTCTTGGATGTGCTCTAGCTCTCCCTGGACAAGACAAGCTATCAGTCACAAAACCAGAACTGCCTGTTTTGGGTTTTGGAAGCTATCCAGGGCCTCCTGAAGCCAGTGAAACAGTCAATGCAGAATTTCTGTTTCAACATGCTGTCTTTCTACAGTTTTCATGATTACCAAGTACCCTGGATGTGTATCTGACTCAATACAAAGTACAAATTTTGTAGTTTTACAACTACAAAAGCAAAATAAGCTGTTTCAGGGTCATGCTCTGCAGGATATATTTGTAGTAAAATCCACATTATCACCAGTCATATCCACTGATGATGTAACATATCTAGTTTTATCTCGGCTTCTCTGTGCACAGATGTCAAGTCTTACCTGTGATTACTCCAATTTTCTCTAAGGTGCCATTCTGTGACCAGTGTAAATCATCAATGCCTTCAAAGAAGCAGGCAGCTCCCTGGTTGCACCAGAAAGGTGCGTACATGTCTTGTCTGAGGTGAGGAAAAGTGCAGTTGCCCAGCTGAAACAGCTCGTACCACTCCATGGTGTAGTTGGTTCCTGTCTCTGCACTGCTGAACCCAACAGCATCATGCATGATGTGCTGTAAAGAGAACAGAAACATACTCTGGTTTTATGTATGTGTGTGTGTTTCTATGAATAATGTAGCTGCAGCTTCACTTCTGTTTTAACAGAGGGAGTATTTTTATTAGCCAGAACACAGCGGCCCCTTCACTTCTGTTTTAGAGAATAAAATATTAAATACGAAAAGAACAATGTGCCCTGGTGCTTTTTGCTTTATCCCTGACTTGTAAAAAGACATTTCAGAATTCAAATTACACACTTACAAACTTTCCCAGCAAACTTCCATACTTGAATTCCCACACTGGAGTCTGCAGCCGATACACCGAGATGGTGTCGCTGTCTCTCATGTAGGGAATCCGTCCATCTGGGTCTCCGGTGGGGCAGAACGGATAGAGAGCTTGACAGTAAGAGTCCACATCAGGCCGACGATCGAAACGCCTGTGGGTGACATGAGACACGTCAGATGGTTGGTCAAGGTTAAAGTCACTGCGAGCCCAAAGCTACTTCATGTTGCTCTACAAAAATGAGCATATTATCCTAAATAATGTTATTTAGGATAATATTTCAACTCAAATATGAACTAGCTGTGACACTGTTTTAATTTATACTAAAATGTAAATAAAATTGTTATAATTTGGAAACCTCAAAAAAAAATTATTCACAATACAACTTAGAAAATATATCAGACGTAACTGACAAGACTGTACCAATTTAGGAAAAAAAAATTGGGATGGGGGCAACAAAAGGCTGGAAAAATAGGTTAACAGCTGGAAGAACATTTCGCAGCTAATTAGGTTAAATGGCAACAAGTCAGTAACATAATCGGGTCAAAAAGAGCTTCTTAGAGAAAAGTAAAGACGGGGAAAGGTTCACCAATCCCCAAAACAAGGCGTCTACAAATTGGGAACATTTTCAGAATAATGTTCCTTAGTGTAAATTCAAACTTTCAATCAACAACACACAATATCATCCAAAGATTTGGAGAATCTGGAGAAATCTCTGTGCACAAACACCAAGGTCAAAACTCAATACTGAAGCACTGCATTAAAAACAGGCATGATTCTTTCATGGAAATCACTGCACGGGCTCAGGAACACTTCCAGAAATGCATGTCTGTATCACCATACCATCCACAAATGCAGGTTAAAGTGTAGAAACAGCCAGAAATGCAGCAAAAATTTCTGGCACATCCACTTTAGATGAACTGCTGCCTGCTGATGACAGAAGGTCACAGAGCCATTACATACATTTTTGTGGCGCGTTTTTGGAAATGTATGAAACCCACTCCACTAATTCTGCTGCACAACTGAGATACTCCAAATTCCAACATTTTTAAGTCACGTGAACGTACCACGAATACTTCCTCGGGTTGCTGTCTAAAACAAGGCTTTATTGGGACAACAAGAACACACAAAATCACAAAATGTCTTCTTAACATGTCAGTGAACGTGTAACATCGGAACAGACACGCTTTCTAGGAAAAAAACATAAAAGTTGCGAACTTTGTACTGATCAAAACGGACTAAGCGACCATTCGTAATTGAAAACGAGGTTTATTTGATCGCCTTTTCCAGTTTTCTTCATTATCTGTCACATGATTTAACGCTAAAGAGCGGAGTGAACGTGGAAAGGTGTGCGGTCTTTATACCTGTAGGGTACGGGCCACTTCTGCTGTCCATTAATCCTGAACTGAGCGACGACGTGCAGAAAGAGGAGCAGTTTGAATCCCAGAACGACCTCCGTGTAAAACATGTCAAGGCCGTAAAAAAACAGCAGTTACGAAGAGGACTATCTTCCCATGACTCACCGCCTCTAACTTCCTCATTACAGATCACATGGTTTTGTTGATGATACCAAATCACATGACCACACCAGACAAGAATATGGGGCGCCGTTTGTAAACTGAAACACGCTGAAATTAATGGCAATTTTTCCACATTTAGCTAAAAACCTTTCTAAAACATGTTTTTTGAGTCATGTTTTTTTTTTTTTACAATATTTACCTAAATATTTGTAACCTTTATATTTAAAACACAGTTTTAGCAGTTCAATCTAAGTATTACTCAATTATTAAAAAGCTGTAGTGCTCAGGTGAGGACACACGATGGCGTAAGAGGGCGCGTCAAACTACTTTTTAAAGCGCAGAAGAAGAAGCGGCATCCGGGGGCGTTTTGTCCGCTGACAGTCCGCCATGCTCAGTCTTCTGCAGCACTGTGGTCGCAACTTACTGACAGCTAGGACCCTCCAGACCGTGAGCAGCAGTTATTATTCAGCGCAGATGGGCAAACGCGTGGCTGTGGTGCTGGCGGGCTGCGGCGTCTATGACGGCAGCGAGATCCACGAGGCCTCCGCTGTTTTGGTCCATCTGAGCAGAGGGGGTGCGACTGTAAGTGTGACACGCTGATTTTATCTGCCGCTGCCCCTGGAGGGAACACATCAGAAATGTTCATTAGCTTCCAGTTTGTCCGCTTCCACTTCTCCGTGCTGGGCAGTTTCTACGATTTTTGCACTTTTTATTTGCAGTCCGACCCGTGAGCGTCCTTTGACCTCTACCTGTTAACCAGACTGCGCACAGTGACACGAACAGCCTTGCAGAATGTTTTGTGCAAACTGCTGAATAATAAACGACTGAAATGCACCGAAGTATTTAAAGTTCCTTAACCTCAACAGTTATCTGCCCCCAAGAAAAAAAACACCCAACTCTTAGTAAAGCTTATCTGGTCCGCCATGTTTATTTATTTATTTTTTGCCAGTAAGTATGGTGTGCTATTATTTGTGTAGTAAATGTTTCAAGCTGTGTTGGGTCTTTTAGAGTAATTGCTGAGGGAAAATGCTGCACTCTGCTGAACAAACTGTGTCCTGACATAACAAGATTTTTGCTGCTGACACCATCATTTTCTCCATTATTCCCAGAGAAATTAAGTTTTCATATTTGACAAATGCACCAGTACTGATATATGTTTTATAGCTGATAACAGCCTTCACTGGTTAAGCAGGAAGGATGCCACATCTGAGTTTAATTGGTTGTTTCTTATAAGGCAACTCTTTCATGCATTGAAACACTTTCTTCCCTCGTGTGTTAGGACTTCTGTTTAGTAATACTAAGTGGTTACAACTATTAATATCACTATATTATTGTTATTACTACTTTGATTGGTGTTAGAGAATTTCTCAATTATGCAACATGTCTTATTACTGCACATTACAAGTTGCTACCTTGTTACAAATTGCACTCCTTAGAGTCCATACCTCATATTTACCCTACATATTTAAGGACCTAGCTAACCCCTCACAACAACAATGGTAGATAAATGTTTAAAAACAGAGCTGCCTTCATCCCGTGAAAGATTTCTCTTTTTTCCTCAAGGACAGAAATGACAGTTGGGACTGGAAATTTTCTCAAATTCGTCTTACAAAGTTTCATTTTTCAGGAATTAACATGGAATGACCCAGACACATGTCTCAAGCTTACAAGAGTAGTCATCAGTCAAAGGTCCACTATGAGTCAGGGAAAGTGTTGCGAAATGCAGATATTCTTAGGTTTTGAAATGCTGCTCTGACAGAAGTTCTGTTGAGTTAGCTTCAAGAATTGTGATGTTAACAATCATTATTAGTTGCCTGGTGTGCTTTTTTTTTTGTTTTTTTTGTTTTTGAACTCGTCTCTGCTGCTTTTATCACCTCCAGGTGAACATGTTCGCACCCAATATTGACCAGATGCATGTGGTAGATCACCTGAAAGGTGCGCCTTCTCAGGAAAAGAGGAATGTGCTGGTGGAGAGCGCAAGGCTGGCCCGTGGAAACATCCAGGATCTGTCTAAGCTCAGCGTGAAAGAGCACGAGGCTGTTATTTTCCCAGGTTTGTGTTCATATGTATTTCGCTGGTACAATCGAAGCCTACAGAAAAAAGATGTTGGGAAGGTCTGAGTAAGGTCGAAACTGAAGTTTGTATTTCTGGCTTATGTACATCCAGACATTAATCACACCTCTTCCTCATTTTTGGTGTTTTACAGGCGGCTTTGGAGCTGCGAAGAATCTCTGTACGTGGGCAGTGCAGGGCAAGGACTGCTCTGTAAATGACGAGGTCAAGGCTGCTCTGCAGGCGTTCCACAGCGAAGGCAAACCCATCGGCCTCTGCTGCATCTCACCTGTGCTGGCTGCCAAAGTGATCCCTGGGTGCGAGGTCACCGTCGGCATCGAAAAGGACGACAAGTGAGAAATGCAACATGGACTTCCTTGTTTGCGTTCTAAGTTTGGACTTTTAAATGCTGCAATTGTTGTGTGCAAACTAGAGCAGGGCGATATGGCCAAAAATATTTATCACGATATATATTTGAAAATTTGCGATAACGATATAACCGACGATATAATTGATGCGAGACAAAATACAGCTCCACAACATTACTAGCGCAAAAAGACAACCTTCCATTTATTTTCACTTAAACAAGAAGCTGGTTTTAATGTACATTAAAGCTTTATAAAAATGTAACAGTGCAAATGCAAATTCCTTGCTGAAAGTTTAACCAAAAGGCATTTCCAGTAGAAATGGGCTGACATATCCTGAGCATAACCATGTATAATATCCACTGAAGTTAAAAAGAGGTGCTTTGCAACATTAAACTGCAGTGTGCAGTACGTATTTTTCGGACCATAAGGTGCACAGGATTATAAGGCACATTAAGCGAAACAAAGCAGTCAGATAAATCAAACTTGATTAAACTCATTCTTCTTGCTTCCTCCACTTCTGTACCATTGATTCATTAATGTTGAATTCTCTGGCACCTGCTCTATTCCCATGTTGTTGCAGTATATTAATGACTAACCTCGTATTGTGGATGGATTATCTCAGTTGTTCTCCTGACTGAAGTTTGGTCCGTTTACAGCATCCTGCCATGCGATTGCATTTGTCTCTAACCATGAAGAACCTTCACGTTAACTTTTATAAGTGGAAAAGTGTTAGTGTTCGTCCTCCAGCTTCACTGTTTATGTTATGCTAACATAGCTGTGTCGCTAGCGATCACGTAGCACATCATTATATACCAGCTAGCCCAACTTCAATAACCCTACAAACGTCACTGCTGTTTAGTTTCCTGTCTTCATTTATGTTGGAAGTGATAGCAGAGCTGTACGTTTGATTTTTTTTCAGAAATCTCTCAGTCAGAACATGCAATATCATGCTTAGGTAACTAGCGAAACTAGCGAGCTAACTTCCGCTAGCTTCCTGCTAACTTCTAACTCCGTTAAATGTAATAACTTTTGTTTTCATGGATGCCTGGAAGTTAAACTTTATAGTTACACCTGGTAAAGCAGCAATGCTGATCGTTTTATTAAAGATGAAAGAATTTAGACAGTTTTTAACTCTCAGTGATGCTGCAGTGTTGTTTGACCTGAAGCATACTGAGTTTAGGACCCAGATTACTCCCAGATTTAAGAGCATCTTAGTCCGACAAATATGACAATAACGACGGTCGCTTGCATGTTCTGCAAAAAAATGTGCTTTGTTGTGTATCTGACGGACAAACACCAAACCAGTTCCACATCACGGAAGTTGCACCATTTTTACAAACCAATTCTGGTTCATCTGTTTCACTCAACAATCGGCCATGTGCGTATGAAAACAAAGGCACTGCGCATGCGCGTTTTACTCCCATTCTATCGCGATATTTCATTTTCCTATCGTTGCCTAACATTATACCGGTATTACCCTGAACGGTATAATATGGCCCAGCCCTAGTGCAAACAGTTGTTTCCAGAGACTACCACGTGCTGGGCGTGGGCTTGTTTACAGCCAGTCTGCCTGTCCTGTTGCACAATTTCTTCCTGTTTCCATGACAAATTAATTTGATTACAGTGTTAGATTTTTAAAAAAGGACTTAGGAGAGGATCCGTCTTTGTCAGAGTGGTGGCTGACTGACACTTGGACCAATTGATCGGTTGACACATGTCAAAGCCAACAATCAGTTGAGATCATGATTTTGTTTACAGGCAAAATAATATTATAAAATTATTTTAAAAAATTAACAGAATAGAAGAAAAAATGTACCATGTAAACATTTAATCTGGCCGATGTCTTCTTGCAAGTGTGCTTTTACATAAATGTGGCTGATACCAGTAACCAATGCATGTTTCAGTAGATATCTGATTTGGATGCTAGTTATTTTTCCCCTTTGTGCTGGGTAAACAAAGGTCTTTCTTATAAAATATTGGCTGTTTTGAGTGATTTAGCTCTTCAACACACAGTCTTTGACCGTGTCTACATGCCTAAATGTTGCTGTAATGTGATTGGCAGATTAGATATTAGGTAGTTAATGAGTGAGACCCACTGGTGCACTGTGCAGGATGCTAAATATTTGATTGACAGGACAATCACTGGTGTGTTTGTGTAAATAGGAAGCAAAAACTGTTGGGTTCTTTCCATGTTAAGGTGGAAAGTCCCTCTGTAAATGCAGTTTGCAGGCATAATTGATGCATCTCCAAAACATATAAATAGAAATTTCCAGTTGTTAAAAGCAAAACCTCAAATGTTCCTAAGATGTTTGCAGAAATCTGCTTTGAGCAGCAAAACATTAAGTAGTGCCTCTTCTCCCCCACCTCTCAGGTATCCAGACACCGCTGACACTGCAGCGGCCATCAACCAGCTGGGCTGCAAGCACGTGAGCAAGGGCGTCGGCGAGAGCCACGTGGACGAAAAGAACAAGCTGGTCACCACCTGTGCCTTCATGTGCAACGCTCCGATCCACGAGATATTTGATGGAATCGGATCGATGGTCCAGGGCGTCCTGAAACTCGCCTGAGTGTAATCAGTAGAAGGTCGAAACAAGGAAAAGACTTTTGCAAGCTGTGCGGTAGATGTCTGCTGAGCTGGTTGCAGAATGGTGTTGAAGTGATTAAAAGCACTAAAAGATAATCTAGAGTAGCAGAACTGAGCTCCTTGTGAGCTGAATTTTTGAGTTTGCGTGTCAGTTTTACTGCTGCTGTCGTGGCTCCGCCCCACATCTGTCACATTTTAGAGAATCAGCTGCAGGTGAGGATAATGTTCTCAGAAACAAATAAATAAATAAACGAATACAAGAAAAAAGGTTCAGTTTATTTCTGACCACAGAAGAGAAAAAAGTATGTACAACATATTTACACGGTTATTATTTAATTCGTACTTTCTTGAAAAGAATACAAAGCTTCATATAAAGATATGTGTGTAATTACAAAATCCTCATTCTGTCCAGGTGCTCTTGATTACTTGTCATTCTCAGATATGAACCCAATATTGAGCAATCTGCCACCCTTTCAATGTTTCCTATAACATCAATGACCCCCTCCACTCCCTCTGTGCACAGCACAGACGAAGCATTCACACTGAACTTATCCACCAGGTGCTTCAGAGTCAGCGGCTTCCGCCAGTGGCCGTAGAAAGTGTCACATCTGGCTGTGTAGCTCGGCCCCTGGTGCGTCGCTATCTCGACCTCGCAGTACATCTTGTCAAAACTGGGCAGGTTATCTTCCGGCGTCTCCAAGCTGACTTTGCCCAGGAGCTCCTTCAGAGCGGATCGGCCGATTTGAGCGTCGCCGAAAGACGCCACGGTCACCTTGTTATCCAGCAGTGCGGTGCAGGCGTTGAACTGGAACGAGTGCCTGGCTTGGTGTTCTGTGGCAGGTAACGGGCAGTTAACGTACTTGGATGGAGGCACCCGAAGTGTGACATGCCGGATCTGGCTGAGGTCAAATTTGCCGACTGCGTTTTGGAGCTTTTCCCGGGCTGCTAGAGCTGCATCGACAACCCAGTGCATCCCGAGGTGAGCGGGGATGCGTTTGAATGCCACGTCCTGATCTTCCAGAATCCATTTATATGCTCTCACAGCAGAATCCGCCATAGCGGAGGGACTGTAGTCTTTGTAGTAAACACCAAGCCCTCTGTCCAAATCCAGTATGGCTGGATTTCCCTTCAGTCCTATCTGGGCCAGCCGAGCGGCCTCTAGGCCTCCCCGAGCAGCGTTTCCAATGTGGAGAGGTTTGGTCTGTGTGGCAGCGTTGGCTAAAGGCGCCCCAGCAGAGGAGGCTGCTATGGCAAGAGCATGAATGCACTGTTCAGGGGACAGACCGAGGAGCTTAGCCGAGGCTGCAGCGCTGCCCATCACTCCAACAACACTGGGAGGGTGGAATCTGAGAAGCAAAACAACAAGATTTACTCAAGCGTGACATAGTGATTCTGATTAACTGGAATCACTGCTTCATTAATCAAACAGTTCATATGTATTTTAATCATCAGTTTAGTCATTTTTAAAGGTTTTTGTGATTTCTCCTTATAAGGTATTTTCATGTGAGCACAAACCAGAATCCAGTCACCACATCCACCTCTGAAACCCAAAATGAAACCAAAACTGTTTTCTTGGCTTGACAGCACTAGGTACTGGTGAATCAAATGCTCTAGTCTTTCTAATCTAAATGAGCTGGAGAATAAATTTATTCCAGAGCTGAAAATATTTCCAAACTTGATACCTTTCAGGGATGTTGTAGGCTTCTTTGGAGAACCTCAACAGTCTGCCTTGAACTTCAATGCCAACATTGAAGGCTAGCAGGAGATCCAGACCAGAGGGCTGGCTGGGAAGTGTCTCTGCCAGGGCCAGCAGCGCAGGTAGGACAGCGCCCGAGGGATGAGTCGCAGGGTGCCAAGTGTCGTCAAAGTCCATGGAGTGAACCTAATAGACAGTCAGGCAAAGACGTGATCAGGGATCGAAGCAGAGCTGGATCATAATTCCTGTTTTCTGCAGATTTTTGCTTTTGTAGAAATCCAAACTTACAGCGATGCCATTAACAAATGCAGCGTAATGAGGAGGCAGAATTATATCTGATTGACCCCAAACGCTGCTCCTTTCCCGCGATGTGAACAACTGGAGGCACATTAATATGAGTATAAATGACATATCAAAAATAACTAGCAGCAGAAAGAAGATTCTAATCACAAACCGGACTATTAAAGAAGTGCAAGACTTGACTGGATAATCAGTCATCAACATGTTATGGAAAACAACTTAATAATTTGTCAAGATTGCAATCAGGGCACAAATGAAGCAGGACCGATCGTATGTAAAGGAAATCCACCGATGAGCAGAAGAGTATTTTAATTTCAGCTGCACAAACAACCTCTGATGAGCCCATATAAAGATTTTTATGTGATCACTGACAATAGATACAAAGTACTCATGTATTACTAGTTTCTGTGTAGAATTAAATGAGCATCTTCTACATCTACCCACATCATAAGCAAATATTTGTCAGCAGTTGTTTTTGCAGTTATAGGGTAAATGCAGTTCACTGTACCTGACTGTACTTCAGAGCCTTATTGAAGACAGCTGTTCTGGTTCCTAATAGTCCGACACCGAGGGTGTCCAGCATCATCCTTTTGCTCCTGTTAATCACACCATCTGTCAGCTGTGAGGTGTTGAGGGCATGGATCCCAGCTCCAAAGCTCTCTGTGATACCCTGAAAAACATTCCACGGGGCTAGTCAGTTCAAATCATGCAGACCTCCAGAGAAGGTGCAGCTTATTGTGGCTATAATCAAGTTAAGATGCTAAGCTATACTGCAGGTCACCAAAAGCCAAAAATACTTTCCAAAAGGTGCCTTTATTAAAGCTCATACAGCAACCAACAGTACCTTGCGAAGCATTGTTCAGTCTTCACAAGCTCTTCAAGTGACTAAACATCCAAGCATAGCTGGCTTTTATAATTACTCTGTCTGAGGGCTGGACTGCCAAATTTCCAAAGTGGCTAAAAACCCACTAGGATGAGAAGTGGGAACTTTCGCAATGACTCAATGCTGTCTTTTCATTTACTGGTTGCCAGTGCACTGGGGAGTCTGCACAATCTGCACACAACAAAATCTTGTGACAGCTGATTTTGAAATTGACAACATTTTCTGTGTTTTAGTAGGCACACATGATTCAATCACACGACTTAAAATAAAATGTTGCCCCTAAAACTGTAAGACTGCTAAACTCGATCCCACAGTAACTATATTCATCCTACATATGCAATTTTCTTCTGTCCAATTCAATCTCCTGCTCCTCTGGACACACACCCTTATGTACACTTTATAACTCACAATGTAAATAACTTGTGCAAGTGCACTGATCTACTGCTCAGACTCATCTTATCAGCCCTCAGATATATGCATTACATATACATAAACTCATGTTCAGTCCAAACATGCAATATGCTTATTCTTGTGTCCAATCTTACAATTCAATTCAATTTTATTTATACAGCGCCAAATCACAACAACAGCCACCTCAAGGCGCTTTATAATGTAAGGTAGACCCTACAATAATACATACAGGGAAAAACCCAACAATTGTGGGTTATATATTTATAGATGCATGTGTGTGTGTGTATATGCAGATATATACTGTATGTGAATATGTAGTTGTGCACATCCACACACATACACTAATTCAACTTTCATAATGGTGCCCAGTAATGGAAATTCATTGATGTGCAAGGGGAAGTTTATAAATGCAGAAATGAAATAGGTGAAAATCACGTGATAAAGAGTTTTTCATTTTCAGCCGCTGATTATTGAACCAAAAGCTGTGGCTTAAGTTTTATTGTTACCAGTCGCTCACAACTGCAAACCCCAAATCTCCATCTGGTCCAGTTTGCATATAAACGTGGGCTTATTAATGGTTATCACTGATTGTTATTTGTTTTCCGGGTAAACTCTGATGGTAAACCAAAGTCTTTGAAGAAATGAAAGTGAAACAAATTCATCCATTTCATGTAAAAATGAGGAAAACTTGGTTGTGTTTCTCTCTTTTCAAAAAGATTAGTTTACATGGAAGGGCTTAATTATGTAATTCCATAATGTGCTTCCTTTCCAGCTGCTCTTTTTGTATTATACAGATTAAGCTGATACACTATGTAACATTTTGCTCAGATTTGTGTAATTATGTCCAAGATAAAGCTGAATAAAACTTTCTACCTAACTAAATTAAAAAAAAAAGATACTGTGCTCTTAAAAACTGCAATAACATAAAAATCTATAAGAACAAGGCTTTGGTGGATCACTCTCCCTGAGACAGGAGGTCCACGTGACTGTGACTCTAATGCTCCGTGCTTTCACAAAATGGTGCAACTTTGAAACTTCCTAAATGTCACCCATGGCCAAAATATCCCACAACACACACTCAAGAAAATCACCACCAGCAATATCATAAAAGAAGCAAAGCAAATATTGCACTGGATGATTATTAAATGTGTTTCTGGCATATTTTTGCTTGTAAGTGACTTAATGAGAACTTTAGTTTGTAGACAGAAAGTCAGTCATTTCATTACTATAGTTTAAGTTTAAGATTTGTAATAAGTTAGGGGTTATATTAATGTTTTATGCATCTATCTTGCATGTCACATAGTGCAATGTGACTGATTTCTCATGTATATGGCAAGAATTTTAGACACTACTTCCTCTATTGTAGCTTAAATGTTTTTTTATAGTGTTTGCCCATGATTGATGTCTGGATTTGTGTTCACTGACTGCTCTGCCTTCATGTAATTCTTGGGACTGTGTAAACAGCCTGCCATGTCTGATTCTCCTAAGATGTTGAAATTGAATGTGCCTTGTGTTGTTTTATGTCTGGCCCCCGAGACTGGCTCAGGTTTAGTATAACATGCTCCTGCACAACAATAAGCTGGTTCTCTGCCTAGATTACACTAGAATTACAGTTATCACTCCTTCTGTTTGGTTTTTCTCATTTTCTCATTTTGTTTAGAAAGTATACTTAGGTATCACAGGTTTGAATTTATTCTTTTAAAAAGGTTTTACTCAATTAATAAATTATACCCATCAGAACCTTTTATCTGTGACTCAACCCTCCCCACCTGGATCATTCATGTTACGTTCTTCCCCCTTCGGCTTGGGCTGCTCGGGTCATAGCACCACTTTAGAACCACTTTGTGAAAGAATAAAGTATGAAGTGGGATAGTAGTAGACCTGCATTGAAGGAATATGATGCAGTGCTGAAAACACTGATTAAGAACTGTTGTTTGAAACGACTAATTACAGTAATTCTTTCCTTCTTTAAATGGCTGTTAGAGAGCTCTCTCTCTCTCTCTCTCTCTCTCTCTGTGTGTGTGTGTGTGTAAGTTACTAATTAGCATTTAGAATTAGGTTAGGATGGTTAGACCTTAAAATAAAAAAAAAAGCGATACAGTTTGTGTAATTTTGCTTCTGTACACCACCACAGTGGATTTTAAATCAGCATGTGATTACAGTGCAGACTTTCAGCTTAAATTAAAGTGGTGAAATAAAAGGACTGTATTAACTGTTTAGGAATTACAGCCATTTTTATACTTGGTTCCCCATTTCCAAAGGTTCAAAAGTGACTGGACATTTAAACATTAAACATTTAAACATTTTTCTTATTCGTCCACAACAAACTAAGACGTGGTGCTGATTTCAAGTGCTGACCTTTTTTGGGTATCTTGGAATGCTTGGTGTGAAGTAAATACAACTGAAGGAGGCCATTGTTAGGCTGAAAAATCAACCAATAACACAACAAAATAAGACAATAAAAAAGGAAGGCTCTAGTGAGCTCAGAAACGTGAAACAGCGTGGAACACAACAGAAGACAAAGGATGTGGATGACCACAGAATTCTTTCCCTGGTTAACAAAAACACCTTCAAAACATTTGGCCAAGTCAAGAACACTCTTGTGGAGATAGGCTTGTAGATTTCATGTAGGGATCGACTGCAAAAAATGTTCATCCAAGTGTTAACAAAGTTCCTTACATGTAAAATTATGCTAGCCTCTGAAAACAAATAACTGTGTATAAAAATGGCCATAATTTCTAAACACTTAATGTAACACTTTTGCGAAACCTCTTCAATTAAAGCTGAAAGTGTACACTTCAATCACATCTTAATTGTTAGATTTAAAATCCACTGTGATGAGATACAGTGACAAAACTCACTAACAAAATGTTATGGCCCTAACTGTAATTAATATGTGAGCATGCGCTGAATGCTGGCTGCATTTCCTTTGCAAATGCAATGGGTGTCACTATTTCCATATTTTCCAAACATCTTTTTAAGGGAATGACTTGGACCAGTTTCATAGTCTCTGGTTTGTGTGTGATCCTAATGGATTTGCATTCATTTGGAGAGAAAAAAAAACACCCACACATGCTGTAATTTTATCACATCGGTATTTGCGCTACAAGGTCAGGAGGAAGGTGACGTTTCTGGTGGATACATAGATTCTCTCTCTCTGTGGATGAGGAGGGAGAGCAGCATTGGCACTCTTCACAGTCATTCAATAGTTAAATGTTAATTCAGCAGTCACCTCCCGGTACGCACGCACGCAGTAAGCCCAAGCTTCATAAACGAGCTGCTGCCGCTGTGGTGTCTCAGTGTTTCCACTGATTCCACATCAGTGAAGCAGCTCAGAGAAGATGGCACTGGCGGACACAGAGCGCGGAGTGTCCAGCTGCGGGGATTCGGGCGCCCAGTTTTCCGAGATCATCGAGCTGAATGTCGGCGGACAGGTTTATGTCACCAGACACAAAACTCTGATCGCCGTCCCAGACTCACTCTTGTGGAACATGTTCAGCAAGAAGTCACCAAAGGAGTTGGCGAGAGACAGCAAAGGGCGCTTCTTCTTGGACAGGGATGGGTTCTTGTTCCGCTACATCCTCGACTATCTCCGAGACCTCAACTTGGTCCTCCCGGACTACTTCCCCGAGAAAAGTCGGCTGCAGAGAGAGGCTGACTTTTTCCAGCTTCGGGACCTCGCAAAACGCCTCAATCCCCGGGTGAGTAAAGAGAATTCAATCAGCGAGGAGATCAGCCAGAGCGACACAGAAGACGGCGGGCAGCAGTGCGGCTCCTCCGGCGGCTTGGAGACTTTACGCACCATGTCTGTCAGCGGAGCCATGCGCTCCCCGTCTCTGGACTCTAGAAAGTCCGGCTACATCACGATAGGATACCGCGGCTCGTACACTATTGGCAGAGACATCCAAACCGATGCCAAGTTCAGGAGAGTGGCGCGCATCACAGTTTGCGGTAAGACCTCTCTGGCCAAAGAAGTGTTTGGGGACACGCTGAATGAGAGCAGAGACCCGGACAGGCCCCCTGAGAGATACACATCCCGGTACTATCTCAAGTATAATTTTCTAGAGCAGGCATTTGACAAGCTGACAGAAGCGGGATTCCACATGGTGGCCTGCAGCTCCACAGGCACCTGTGCCTACACCAGCAACGATCCCAATGAAGACAAAATTTGGACAAGCTACACTGAATACGTTTTCTGTCGGGAATAACCAACACCATTCGCGCCACATCCGTGTAAATATACCTACATTTCACACCACAGAGGAATGTCTTCGAAGAGTAGTGCAGTTTCTGTGCTGATTGGTGACTTTTGTTAAGGAGTGACTGTACCATATTGCTCCATTATTGCCAGAAATTAGACACAAAATGCTCCCTCATCCCCCAACAAATTATTTTACACACAAGACTTTGTTAAGATGGGCTGAAAAGATGAAGCTGTTCTGAGGTTCAAAGTGAGCAAAACTCAAAGCACTGCAAACATCATCTCCATCTCATAGAACTGCATGTCAATGTTTCAGTCATGTCTGACTCAGTGCTGTGTGAATTGAGTGGCATCCAGGAACAGACCAGCAGCAATTAGTATTCAGTGTCATTGTGACTTCTAGGCTTGCTCGAGCACTTGTTTGGCCAAGTTTTGTATTATCTAATAGGCTCTTATAGCAGTTCTATCACTGACACGATTGTACTTGTATGTGAAGTGTTGGTAGAGTTGTATTTGTTATAAACTTACTCATTACAAATAAAGTCTTCTAACTCTGTTATTCTCAGCCATTTGCCAGTCATCCTACCTTCCTTTTAATGTCTGCACAAAGATTACACAACAACAAAAATAGTGGCATTCACCTCTCTCCAACCTTTTAAACCATCCTCAGTGGGGGAATCAAAGAGTCAGCCTCAAAGAGAGATGCCCTACACAGAAATCTCACTCCGTCATGGCAGTGGAGCCGCCAGCTCGACAAAATTTGTCACACAGTTTTAACCCAGAAGCGACGTGTTACAGAGTAGTGTCTCTGCTTGTCATTGCACTCACGCATGACTTACAAAATCCTGACTCTGAACTTTCCTTGCCTCCCACTTATTGTATCACATTTGCAAACTTCCCTTATAAGGTGCTATGTGCTTCCCAGTAACCTTTGCCCTGTTATACCCCCCCCCCCCCCCAAAAAAAAAACAAAAACAAAAAACCAACAAACAAGCTCCACATCTGAAGAGACAAGCCTTTAAATATTGCAGGAGCATCCTTTTTTCCCTCCTACCTATCCATTTTGGTACACAATTTCATTAGCATGCAGCGTGGATGCAAATAGTGCAGCTGTGCACACATGATGTCATTATCATTTCAAGTGTAAATAATGAAAGGGTCCAGCTGCACACAAATAGGAGGGTTCAGTCCGCCAGGGACTGTGGATGAATGGAGATTCGATTGGTGTACCTCGGCTGTGGGGGACGGATTTTTTTTTGACTGGCCAGCGTACAGCCAGTCCTGGATTATACGTTTCATTCAAAACAGACATGTAAAAAAAAGTCCCCACATTCAAGGCCACGGGTGGGATTATAGGAAATCGGGGGCTTACAGAGTCACAGTCTCTGTAGGGGTCCGGGACATCCACCCAAAGGGAACATCTTTGCTAAATGCATCACTCTGCTTCAATTTGGTTCAAGAATGTTGGAGAAAGGTTCTTTTCATGAGGTTGACAATTTAGACATTACTGTTTGTATATAAATGGTTCATAATAAATGCACTCTTAAAGATAATTATGCAGACAGGCTTTTCCATTTATGTAATTTTGTCTTTTCCTGTGTGACATTTAGATGTGTCACATCAGGAAAGGAACAGGTGACAAAAACAAAAGATGGCTCATGCAGGCTTTCTCTTGTGGCTCGCTGAGATACTGAACCAAGAGGTCATTTTTGTTATTAGCAATATCTCAACCTTTCCTACCGTAAGATATCTTGAGCACTTTTACTAAGTTAGCTTTACCTTTGCATGCACACCGGCTCACAGCTAAATTGGAAATGTTTGCGAATAAGCATGTGCATCCACCCCCAGAGTCTAAAAATACACTCCAGATATAACAAAGTGACACCGACTTAAATTCAGACCTGGCAAGTTAATCTGAAAAGAACAAATTCATTAAAAGAGAAGAAAAGATGGTGATATTATCAGAGCTCATAAGCAATGTTTATAGTGATGTTTGCTTGGCTGATACCAGTTTAGCTGCCCTATATTGTATGTCTCCTAAGTTAAGCCTGAGAGCCAAGTGATAGATACTTTACTTTGAACCATTTGTTATGAGTTATTCAACAAAGAAATCAGTGTAAATTAGGGAGAAATGATGCTGCACTCACACAGAGGACAAAGACATTAGGGAAAAATAAAGTCTCTCTTCCTAGGCTCAGTTAAGAAAAGAAAAAAGAAAGGAAAAATATGTGTGTGTTTGGGTGTGTGGAGCCAGAACGGAAACCGAGTCAGAAAAGAGCCATTAGCCCAGCGGAGACTAGTGAAGAAACGCTTCCATTTCAATTAATATTGTACAATCCTGTTCAGAAGGATAACTTTTCACATGTTATCACCCTTGAGAGGAAATTATGCCAGACCAGGAGTTTTTGAGGAGCAGTGTCCTACAGAACACGATAGCAGCTTTGCAACCCAGGCTCATTTTTAAGCGTAACGCTATCCATACTGCATGAAATCCAATCATATCTGTTGATTATTTACAGCTGGATGAACAGACGAGGGACGAGGCAGCCCGAATGAATGTGTGACATACCACAGCAATAACAGCTGCAGTTACTGGGACAAATTTTCACACACAATGTTATATAACTTACTACTGTGACTAAGATATTGTTACACAGCTGCATAAATGTAAATTATTTGGCTAAAAAAAGAATCATTTTTGTTTTAAATGATTTAGTTCCATCCTGGAATACAAAGAAGTCTTGGAAATCTTGGATGAAATGGTCAGGGCACACGAAAGATGTCTCATAAGATATGACCGCATTATCTGATACTAGTTATAAACATTCATGTGCTTTGAATTTGAATAAAGCTCACGCGGACCCTCGCACGGGTGAGTTCTGACTAATAAACAAATCTGGGAAAAGAGGTCAAGAGCTTATATTGAATTTCTTTCATGTTGTTTTTTCTCATTTTTTCTGGGAAGTTGAAACACACCACGCTAATAACTGCTCTGAAGTTGGGAAACACCCTGGATCAGTCAGCCATTCGTCATGGAGCTCTGCATAAAAACAATGATGGATTCACACCCACATTTACACACGGTGCAGCGCGAGCAATTTAGAGACTCCACAACACTTGCATGCCCAGGGGCCGTGGGTGGAAACCCACTCGGACATGTGCGGCAAACGATGTTATTCACTGCTACGCCAATCATTCAAGCTGTTGCAGCACGTGCACACCCAGCCCCACTCTGCACTTTGATACATTTTAGACAGAGAGCATAATTTTGCAATTCCCGAGAGAGGGCTCTTAGCTGCAATTTGAATTAAATGATAAGAAATCACAAAAGAGAGTCTTTTAGGACAGTTTTCACTAGTCTCCACTGTAATACAATACCCTATGCTGCTTTAGATTCTGGTAATGCTTCATTCAGGCTAGAGACAAAGTCATTTTAGTATTTTGTTACAAATTTTTAAAGGGTCATTATTAAACACAGAAGTCAGAAATCTAAAAGCGTTGCTCTGACTGTACTTTTCTTATTAACTCTAAATACATGAGAGAAAAGTGAAGAAACAACAGAAGGGGATGAAGACAATGATTCTACTTGGTGCTGCACTGGGGCAATAAATAAAGGCATGATGAGAACAATATGCAGTACTGTATGATGTATGAGATGGTAAACATGAATGACAGATACTGAGGAGGACACGTCCCATGAATGTGCTACCTTTCAGCGATGTCAAAATGAAATAAATGGGCCTTCAGGTTTTTCCCTGTGAGTGATGAGTGGATAACAGAGAACGAAGAAGGAAGGTCAGAGATTGAGTCAGGTGGCAGGTCAGCCACAGAGATATATGACTTTGGACTGTCAGAGATCATTAGTGCTCTTTCCTTTCTAACACACTTTCTTGTTATATTTGCTGTTCTCTCTCCGTTCAGCTTCCTGATATGAACCTCAGCAGATTGCTTGCATCTCCCCGGGACGCCTCCTCAATCGCTTTAGATCAAAGTCGGTTTCATTAGCACATCACAAACCTAACTCTGGACAACGGGCTTCATTATTCTAATTCAGCAAAACATTTTAAACTTGACTTCACAACGGGGGGATACGGATCCGTCGGGGCTCACAGGAGGATAGCGCTCCCTGCTATGTGAAATCATAACAGTGTAGCGTTTCACAAGGCTTTTGGAGAACTCAAGAGAAAGGGAAAAATCTACAAGTGAGTGCAGAAATAAATGATTAATTAAAAGCACTAGCAGCTTTCTTTTTTAACCAGAGCTTCTGAAGTCCACTTAAATGCTGCAGTGCTTTTTTTCTGCAGTGAAAGAAGAAGCTTTTTTCTTCCCATAAAAATGAAACATTTAATTTTGCTCAGTGTCTTTTCTACTGAGCACAAACAGAAAATAGAGGCATTCAAAATCTGCATGAGTAACAAAATAGAAATCTAAATGCGTGCGTCTACTTGTTTACATAGACACTCACAGTCAAGGCTCTTTTCTTCCTTGCAATTTTGTATTCATTGGACAGCTGAGGCTGACAGGAAATGAGGAGAGGGAGAGGAGATACGAGTCCTAACAAAGGTCCTTGGTTAAATCTGACAGGGAATATTGTAGTTATCTGACGGGCAGCTCAAACACCTGGTCACCATGCCCTGCAAATACAGTAATGGATACATAAAAGTCAGTCCAACCTTATTCAGTTAATGACTGAATAAAGAAAAAGAATGCTCGGGAGGAATGATCCAACTTTAATCTACCTTTTAGTCACAGAATACGATGTGATTGGGCATGAATTATTTTGCTAATTTGGTTTAATTACATTACACTGGCCTAATTCAATTACCATTTGGACCCACTTGTTTGATAGCAAATTAATTGAATCTGCAATTATTTGAATACATAACAGGTCAGATGATTTGTGATGGTAAAGGTCGTACTAGGATCAGTTCAGCATAAGGCGACCAACATCAACTGACAAGTACAGCCTCTTCCAAAAAACTGCAAGCAGAGTGCTGTAAAATATTTGAGCTTTATGAAACACAAAAAAACGTCATTCTATGGGGCCATAGCTAAAGGATTGAATGCCATAGTAGCGAATGACTCATTGGTGGGATCTTTTTTGCCATCATGAGAACAACAGTAGCAAAAATTATAAAACCATAAAGGCAGTAATATTAGATTACTGAGAGCAATATGGATTATTTATTTGTTCCACATGCGTACTTGTGTTCATAGGCACTAAATACCCAAATTACAAACTGAAAACTAACTAATGCTAACCTTGAAACAAAGCACCTGCTGCTGGAGCCACTGCTGTCGTTGTTACAACCAAAGCAACTCACTTCACATCTCTACGGAGCCCCGCAGGGGACATGGGAGAAAAAAAAATTAAGACGGACTTTTGCGAGATCTCGCAAAACTATCTCGGGATCTCGCAAAAGTTTTGCGAGATCTCGCAAAACAAACTCGGGATCTCGCAAAACAAACTCGGGAAAAGTTTTTCGCAACTTTTGTTTTAGCCGCAAAAGTTTTAGCTGCATTCTTCCCGTTAGCTCGAGACCCACTACAGCCGGGAGGAACACCGCTTTCCCGGCACATCGTGCCTCGACCTCCCGGTCGGCTTCGAGCCGGCGTCCGAAGAATGCGGCTAAAAGTTTTGCAAGATCTCGCAAAACTTTTGCGAGATCCGGAGTTTGTTTTGCGAGATCTCGCAAAAGTCCGTCTTAATTTTTTTTTCTCCCATGTCCCCTGCGGGGCTCCGTATCATGTCTCTGGCAGCGCACTGTGAAGAATTCCTAATGTCTTATTTCAGCTCTTTTTAGAGCAGTCTTATTTCAGCTCTTTTTAGATTTCTGATCATTTATCAGCAGTCTTCAGACTAATATAATGTGTCCCAATCACCTGAGCGGAGATGTTGCGCCGTTCATTCGCTTGGCCATTAAACCTCCCACCTTTCACCGCAGCTGAGTTCTTTTGAAAATTACAGTCATCAAATAGAAATGCTTTTTCCACAGCTGCTGTGCACTTCTGTAAAATCTTTCTTACTTACCGGGGACCGCTCGTCTCACGGTGAAGCCTTTCATTCCAGTTTTCTCTGCATTCCTACGGTTATTAAAATCAGATGCCCTTTTAAACTGGCTATGCCGAGTATAAGTGTGGCCCAGATGAAAGACGAGCAATATGAAAGCTTCACTGTGATATTTTTGATTGTGGTGACAAAACATGTAACCAGTAGTTATCTGTAAGAGCAGCTTACAGCTGGGCGTTTTAATGGTCTTGCAACCAAAGAGTACACAGGACAAAATTCTCGCCGTGGCAGAAATTTAGGATGATGACCTCACAATGTGGCATTATGGTGGTTAGTAAGAAGAAGACTGTGTTCAATTAAACCCAGAGTGTTTCCTTGCCTGCATGGGTTTTTCCCAGGTTGTTCTAGATTCCTCCCAGAGTTTAAAGACATGCACATTAGGTTAAGAGGTGATTCTTCATGAACTGTTTGGTCTGTTTGTCTGTTTCTCTGCGATTGACTGGTGACTTATTTAAGGTGCATCCTGTGACAACTGGGACAGACTCCAGTCCTCTGAGCAGGAAAAACAGTTACGTAAATGAATAGTAACTCAAGTGACTATTTCTGTTTTAATGTTTTGAGAACAAGCAGAAAGCCGTGTCACATCTGCATTTTCATCTGTGTCTGTCCTATGTCTTTAAGGTGTCCAGGTGACAACCTGTGTATAGATTTTATTACCGTCCATGTCACTCTGGCTAGAATCGATCACAAGTCAAGAACGAGATTTGTTTAACATGTGCTAGAAAAAACAAAAAAATGTTTCAAACTAATCTGCATGGACGTTCTATTAAACCAAAAGGACCTGAAGGACAATGTCATCTGCGACTTTCAAAAAGGAAAAGAATATGGCAAAAACCCCACATCCTGCATTGCCTTACTCTCCAGAAGATATCTGGCTAAATGCACTCAGGTTATCTTAACCAGTGGTTTGACTGATTACCCTATGTCTAATAACATACCAGTATGATGGCACAGGGCACACATTTTCTTTTCATATTGCAGTTGTTATTTTGTCAAAGAACAAAAAAAAAGTAGTGCATGTTTTTTTTGGTCTAAACCCACATTGCCTAATGTAAGTGACTGTGAGTCTATATCTGTGCCATCACAGCCCACTGATTTCTTGCCCTTAAATGATTATTCCACATCAATAATTATCCTTCTCATCTCCACATCTTATAAGAGTTCATTACATTTTTCTATTTGGCATCCAGGAAAGTCCTCCCCTTCAGTCGCTGCAGTTTCTCTGGCCAAACCAGGACCAACACTGACAAGGAATTCATTAAAACAATTTTCAATATCTTTTGTTTTGTATCAGGAAATTATTGGGAAAGTATAGTTTTTTTTTGTCTTGCATGAATTTTGTTAGATTCGCTGTAGTAAGCCATTTCACAATTTCTCACCATGTTAGTTGGTTTGTTGTTATATTTCTTACAAGATCGCTCTGCTTTTTTTTCTATTCTTCAGTTTTTTTCTTACATGCATTTTTGAGTGCCTTAGTCAGTCATGGTTTCTTAACAGAGTTGTATTTTATTGTTTTTCCTCACCCGTGGATAGCCTCTGTTACAGTGTTATTATATGCAAAAAGCTTCTGTGTGCTTCATACAGAATATATATCATCTACATCTACATTTTACTCCAATCATACCATCTTCATCAATGTATTTTGTTTTGAATTTTATTTTTATTTACTTGTTCAAAAATCTATCTATCTATCTATCTATCTATCTATCTATCTATCTATCTATCTATCTATCTATCTATCTATCTATCTATCTATCTATCTATCTATCTATCTATCTATCTATCTATCTATCTATCTATCTATCGATCGATCGTCTCTTGAAATGATCCGATCAGTGCAACACTGGAACAGATCCAAATAAAAGACATGGAGGTTAATAGGCCAAACAAAATGTTTATGATGCAAAGAAATAATAGTAATAAAAAATGTTGACCTGAAAGACCCAAACGCTTGCTTGAATGATTATGTTTCTGGTGTTATCATATCTCCACTCAGGAGAGTGCAGCAGGAGACACAGTGGAGGAATTGCAGCCACATCTCATAGTCGACGATTCATTAGCTGTTACCATCTTGCAGTCATGTTGCACAGAAAAGCACACAATACACTTGCAAGAGTGCTGAAATCTTAATCTATATGCACCTTTAAGCAAGTAAGGTGTCTGCTCAGTTGTAGAAGCTTTTTATATTTCAAAATAAAACCTCAATAATAATAAAGACACATTACTCACTTCTATCAGGATCATTGAATGCTTTAGAAAAAGCTAGCTTGTAGACCTTGAGTTAATCTTTTTAATCAAACTACACCAAATTCAAAAGCGGAAGTTCAACATTGAAATATTAAATCACCAGACATTTTTTGTTTTTTTGTTTTTTTGCACAGTGAAGCATGATATACTATATATTTTTATATTTTCAACTCTCTGTTTATATTTTGTATTTTTTGATGTATAGAAATTTCAAATAATGCATGTTTACACAGTTTTTTCTCTTTCCTAACTGTATCAGGGTAGAATCCCCAATGATGCGGTTACGTCTGCACGAATGTGGTATCCGCATGAACTCGGAGGACAGGCTTTTGGAGTCGTTGGTCTAGTTTCACGTTTTCCACATCTGGCTTGGTTTTGAGAGGAAGCAATTTTGTGTACAGGAGACAGAATTACAGGGTGCAGAGGCATAAATAAAAAAAGCCAAAGTATCAAGTCAGTGCTTATGTCTGAGCTTAGAAATAGCCACGATGGACAGAAATGGAAGGAAAGAGGTGTAAATCACATTCACAAGTGGCATTATGGAAGAAGTCAAGCAACAGCTCTATGTGTATGTTGTTGCATCATGGTCTTACCGAGGAAAAGGCAACAACGTCTTTCACAGATTTTTCACTGACTACACTGAGCCTTTTACTGTTAGTTTCAAATCCATTTGAACAATAGTTTTAGTCTACTTAGACATTTGGGTGATTCTGTGGCAGCAATAACTTAAATTACAAGCCTCTACAGAAACCACAGCATCCTGTGTTTCATTTACAGTCTACCCTTTAGCCATTAAAGTTAGCTTGTGAAACAGCATTCACTGAGAACTGCACTCTACTATGAAGTCACGTAAGTGGCTCACTCAAAATGAAAATTAGCGTCAGTCTTGCAGCTACTCAGTCAGTACCGCTAGCTAGCTAATGTAGCTTAGCATAAAAAATGGGACATAACCTGTTTAGCTCTAACTTCCTGGAGTGCTGAGGAATGGCTCTGGATATAAATTGTCCTTAAGCTTTGTTTTTGGTGTCAAGTACATAAGATAAAACATCTTAATCTGTGCCCTTTAATAGTGCTAGCATACTGCTATTAGTAGGTTAAATAGCAAAGCATTGTCAAAATTTACACTGAAGAGAGAGTGTAAATTTTGGTTACAAAAATGGTTAACAAGTTAACAAGTAAGTATTAAGCAGGCTGGTGAACATGTTTCCTATGAGATTGATTGGTTGGTTGATTGATTGATTGATTGATTGGTAATTTTAGACCCCATTCCCAGCCCCATGTAAGCTAGTTTAATTTTTAAGAGACTTTTGATGTCATGTGTTAATAACACTGACGTCAATTTGTTGTTCTTGGTCAGAATAATTGTGCACTGTGTGAATGAGGCTTGTAGTGAAAAAGGGCTTTGCATTGCAGCAGTTGAAGAACAAAGAAGCTCGTCACTTCATCCATGTGGGGCTCTCGCCGTTGAATACTACAACGCATTTGTTCAAAGTATTTTTTAACAAACTGGTGCAAAGATAAAAATGCATGAACCCTCTGATGTTCTGTAGGGTGGTTAATGCAGAAAGTTTGGAGCCATGTCCAAATATTTTAGTTGTGATGCTGCCAAAGTCTTGCTAATGCTTTTCAAAGCATAACTGACTTTCAAAAACGAGTTTGGTTTTCATGGAAAAGGAGCACGTTATTATTACGTGATTAAGACCAGACCTTTTCTATGTTTTGTTTGAGTTTGCACATTTTTGTGGGGCAGAAGACCGAAGATAGAATTTCCTGCAGAAGCCAACTGATGCAGACTGATTATTTGCGGTCTGAAAAGACCATAGAGTGCAGCAATATGTCAAAAATAAGTTGAGGATATTATTTATTAATTTATTTTTTTTCCTTTTTTAAAGCTGAAAAACTGAACTTTCAGCTATGATTCACTTACAAACAAAAACCCGCAGTGATCAGCAGCCTAAAACTACTTAAATTACTGAGTTTCTGTATTCAAACCACACGTTCATGAGTGAATTCAAAGCTGCTGGAAAAATGCACATTTTTTGCCGTAGGTGTTTTTCTTTGCCTTTGCTTTCTCATCTATTCTCTTCTCTCTTTTCTATTTAAAATATATAACATGCAGAAGAACGTTGCGCAGCTAAACAAAGAAAATTGCATCAGTTTATTTCCTCCAACTCCCTGTAACATTATCTGGAATTCACACTAGTCAAGACTGAGAACAAAAATCTCCCGTTGTTGCTTGTTATTGCAAACAACAATAGACGAAAATGAAGAAACGTTAAAGGATATGAGTCTCAGGGCTACAAATCACAACAGCACTTTCAGAAGCTGATACAAACACTGAGACAGCTGCGGTGTTCAGATAAAAAGGAATACACGTCTGTATCTGTCATATCAGATTCAAAGCAAGAACTGATGGGGAAAAAAACAAAAAAAAGACATTCTGTACACACATTTCACAGGTGATTTCATCCCGCTTGCTTTGAGCTGTGTTGTGTTGCTCATCTGCACACTGGCTGTCTGACAATCCTCTATTTGTAGCGGGAGAATAAACATCGGAGGAGTTGATGGAAGCCCCTAAAGATATTATGTAACACACAGAAAATCAATACCAGGCAGCAGGGATACAGTACAGGTGGATTATCTTTCTTCTGGGTGGATTCCTATTAATTTATATATTAAAAACAAAATTTAAAAAATAAATAAAAACAGTTCTCTTTGAGGAGTTACACTCTGACAGGCAGCCAGTAGATAGTAGATTAACACGGGGGGATTGTTTTCAGCGTTGCAGAACTACACTATGAGCTGTGCTGAAAGTCTGTGGTGTTATATATGTGATCACAGCAGTGACTGCTTCCATGTTCAGAACCAAGCACAGTTAAGTGGTGATGGAGAGTGGAGTGCTATAGAAATACTTCCTTAGAAAGTGGTGAAAAAAAAAATCCAACATCTGCTTGACTCTTTTCTGACAGATGTCTGCCTCTTCTGCAGAACTTGTTTACAGGTTACAGCTTGATTAGATAACTAGGTCGAACTAGGCTCCTTTTCCTGAGACAACCTCGAATTTTCAAGTGCATTCATACATGCAGATACTGGTTAACATATACATGACTTTGCATCCGTCGCTGAGGATGCTGATGAAATGTCGGTGCTTAAAATTTAGCAAAGTTTCGCTTAAGCAGAGACACGAGCGTAGAAACTGTTTAACGTTACCAGCGCTGTTTGGTAGACATGCACAGAGATGCGTCTCTGTTTGACAGAAAATCCCAATCAAATGTTCTGCTTCTTCCTTGAGGCAAAGCTTAGAGTGGCTGTTCTGGCAAGCATCAATGGAGTTATTTTAATGTTAGAAAAACATCACACCAGAGATTTTATTTAAAAAAAAAAGGAATGTAACTGCTGCCACAATCCTTCAAAGGCATGTGGGCATGTACATCAGTTCCTATATGAAGATTCAGTAAATCTCTCTCTCTCTTCTCACAACCTTCAAACTCATTGGTTGAGGGATAAAGCAAAGTGAGAGACACAACCGACTTGCGAATGCCTGTAAATTAACACTGTGATTGGATAGGCTATGCAATATTTCCATCCACTAAGTGCAGTAATTAAGGAGAGATGCTGTATCAGTATCACAATATTAAAGAAAAAAAAAGATGCATTTGAAACGAGCGCATAATGAAATGGAAAATTCACAAATCTTTCTGTGTGTTCACTGTGAACAGATTTCATCGATGTGTGGCAAGTGCACATTTTTCTACATGTGTGGACTCTAGCATTGAAAATGATAATTGATCCTGTAAGACTTTTTGATTTTATTTATTTTTATTTGGTGGTATGTCAAAGATGGAATATTTTAGGTTAGTTGGAGTCAGATGGGCTGGTCTGTGTATTTGAGAAACTGCTGATCTATTGGGATTCTCCCACACAACCATCTGCGGGGTTTAGAGGGAATAGTCTGAAAAAAAGAAAATATGCAGGTTTCTGGGTCAAAATACCCTGTTGGTGTTAGAGGTCAGGGGAGAATAGTCAGACACGAGTATCAAGACGGCAACAGCAACTATAATAACCACTCGTTATGCAGAAGAGCATCTGTGGCCAAGCAACACGTCAAAGCTTGTGGTAGATGGGCTACAGCAGCAGAAGACCACACCACATGCCACTCCTGCCACTTAAGTACAGGAAACTACAGTTCTCATAGGCTCACCTAAATTGGACAATACAAGATTGGAAAAATGTTGTGTGGTTTGATGAGTCTTGATTTCTGATTATTGATCCAGGTGGTTGGATCAGAACTTGCTGTAAACAACTTGAAAGCATGGATCCATCCTGCTTTTATATCATGGGGTGTAAGAAAAAAATCATGGGATTTTTTTCTTGCACACTTAAGGACCCTTAAGCATCATTCGTTCACCGTGTACCCATCATCTGATTCCTGATTCTAGGAGGATAAAACACCATGCCAGAAAGCTAAAATCCTCTCAAACTGGTTTCTTGAACATGACAATAAGTTCACTGTACTCCGATAGCTCCACAGTCACCAGCTCATAATGTAGTCGAACACCTTTGGGATGTGGTGGAACAGGAGATTTGCAGAAAGTATTGAAAAGTTGTTGCCATATGAACAAAGCCCTTTAGTTTAGTGGGCTTCCAGGTTTATGACAAAAATGTGATGTTTCATTCGTCACCTAAAAGTTGTATTCTCTGTAAATTTTCAATAATAAATAGATGAAGAAAAAAGGGACCCTTGATTTTTTGTAATAGAGGACACTAAATAACACTGATATGAGCCTTTTCCTTAGATATGAGCCTTTTCCATACTGATGGTAATTACACCTAATGAAAGTCACTATATTTCAAGCATAATTAAATTGAAAGTTCCACTTTTACTGTAAGAATTCAAGGCTAGTCAAGATTTCAGACTGTTTTATGAGTCACCCAGGAGACATCATGGCGCTCATTATTCTTACGGCACTGACCCAACTCTCACAGAGAAACTTTTAATTGTGTGTCAATCTTGGCCATTATCACACTGAGCTCAGCAGGCCGCAATCAAAAAGCCACTTTTGTATTGACTCAAAAACTGTATTTTCTCCTCTTTGCAACAGTCCCTCAGTTGGATCTCCCACAGCGCACCCGGAAAGACGCTTGGCTCAGTCAGACACTCGAAGAGCTGCTGGGAAAACCAGTGAACTGCCTGACTATGATAAAGTGCTGTCATAATCATTGATCTGAACCCTGCAGTAGTAAACACTAATGCAACGCTGTATTACACCAGCAGTCGAAGATGTAGTGTCACAACTTTAATCTCTCCTCTGTGTTTAAAGTGGGAGCAGGTAGGGTATCTTACATGAGATTGCTGCAAAGAAAAATACCTTAGTAGAAATGGAAGTGGGTTTAGGGGGTTGAGTGCGATAAGGCAGCGTCTCCTTCATCATTTCAACTGGATCAAACCCAAGTGCCGGATTAGATGAGATGGTGGGAAGGAAAAAGATTTAAGAGCACTGAGAAAACGTTGCCAGCTTGGATTTCACTCTTTATCTAAAGGCTGGGGCGCCTACTGCCATGCTAAATTCTTTTAATTATTAATGCGCTTGTTTACTTTGCTCAGCGCAGTGATTAACTAGAACTGCGGTTCAACATGATACTGTGTAAGTGACTGTTGAAGACGCAGCCAAGCTGTAAATATTTGCCGTACAACGAGGCATCATATTGTGGCTGATGACGGCAGTAGGACAGGTGGCCTGAGGAGTTGCACTCAGTGCATTTCTTTTTCACTCTGAAACAAGGATCGCGCTGAGGCAGCTGACATTTAAGCAACACCACCGCTGAGGAAGATTTTTCAGGAGGTGTAAAGGTCACATGATGCCAGGGTGGCATCTAGTTTTCTTGTTATGTTTCTTTTTGAAGCTCTGAGTGTGACAAACAAAATTTTAATCACTTCTGTCAGTGTGTGGTTGTGTGATTGGCTAAACAGTGAAACACGTGAAAGTGTTTCCATGTGATCATTTTTTGTGTACACTTTCATCAAGTTATGATATCCACTGAATTTCCTCTGTATGCATGATTCGCTGTATTTGTGCTGCAGGAGCGGGGTGCACCAAGCCCAAACTGCTTTGATGTTGAGCCCTCACTGGTCAGCCTCCTTTGTTGTTGCATGCTTGGCGGTGGGATCCTGGGAATGAGAGCCCGGCTGTGGGGTATGTGTATGAAGCTCGAGTTTAAATATGCGTAACTTATCAGTTCAATTCAAGGAGACAGCTGGCGATTTGACTTAAATGAATATCTACTTGTAACAGACTGACCCGTGTGATACACAGTTCAACCCTCACAATAAATGCTTGCTCGAATCGGTGAGGAAGTCAATTGAATTTACAGAGACCTAATTACCGGCCTCGGTTTCCTACTCCAATACTCTCAGAGTGTTGTAGGCAATCATATTGTCTCATTTCCCGTTTTTCTTCTTTAGTCGACCACATTCAGCTCATATTGCTGACGTGGAACATCTGAAAAGATTTCTACCAGCCACATTTTGTTAGCAAAGCAGCTACATTCACAGCCAGGTTTTTCCTCTTATGAAGTGGGAAGAGAATTTCAAAGGGATCTTCTGAAACTCAGCAAATTTCTAGTGCAAAAACCTTTGTGTAACAGATAGGAAAAATCCTTCTTGTCTTCTAACAAGGAATTGTTTCAACTGGAGAAAGACTTAATCCTTCATACAGTCTGCAATGAAATATGGATTAGGAAGTGTGAGGTGATAAGTATAAGATATGATGCTGAAATGCAGAGGTGGGCTGAAATTCAGTGACTCATCCACGACTAAATCTTGGTGCAGCGACATGATTGTCAGCAACGTGCTATGTGATATGGTGTGCTTTGTAGCCGACCTTTTCATTGGCTTATGACGGGCTATTTATGCTTATTAGAGTTACAGGTATAATCACAGCTGACTGGTACTTGGCTCCCTCTCCCGTAACGCCATTAATGAACAAGAACAATTATATAATAAAGAAATTATGTAATGGCCTAATGGTAATGCCAGGAAATGAGTAAAGTAATTGACACTCTCATCATCGCCTTATAACAGGTTGGTACATATTGAATACTGTATATTGATTTGCCTACTTTACACATGATTTCAACAGATGAAATTTTATTGATGCAAGAGACAAGAAAAACTAATAAAACAACAACAACATCTGCCGGCTTAAAAACTGCCTATTTATCTGTTCTGTGCTGTTCCTTCTTTTTCACTCTTACCAGAAAGCAGGTGTGTTTGCACCCTCACGACCCAGCTGTGCCCTGATCTCCAAGGATAGCAGGTTTTCCCATCAGCCTCCCACCAGCCGTTACAGAACTGAAGTAAGCAACCAACTTCACCCAGGGTGAATCTTCTGCTTCATCCTGTTCGCTTAGCTGGCTAATCTCTCCCCCACCTGGGTAGCCATTGACCCGGTGCAACGCATTCAGTAGACAGGATGAAGCCTGATGGGACAGCAAATTAGTGGTATTGATTACATATTAGATTGAAGAGGGTTTGTCAGGAAGACAGAGGGTGGTGTTTTGTAGGAAATACAGCCTACAGCAGCTGCGATCCAGCTGGTGAATAAGCTGATATTTTTTTTTTTTTGGCAAGATCTACAATTGGAAAAAAGTATAATAAATCAACCTGCTCAAATCAGTTAGAGTTAAATCTGTCTCTACAGAAGAGGTCAACAGCTGCCACTTCTCAGTTAGGAAATCAGGCTGGTTGGTGGAGATTACTAAAGGGCACGGGAGGATTAATGAGCACAAAAAACGAGGAGCTACAACAAACAAACAGCGTTTTCGGTCTCTGCTTCAAAGCATCCACACATTTTAATAAAGAAAAGGTTATGTGGGTCTACTTTTAATATCATTAAAATCACATCACTTAAGTTTTAAACATATAATAAAATTGTTAAACATTTTTGGGAAATCCCTTCTTTTTGGGAGCTCGACAAGAAGACTCATTCCACTCATAGCACAGAAGTTTAGTGTGAGGATGCAGCCCGCTTTAACTTTGCGCTAAGACTAAAGAAAAATGTTAGACAAATGTTGGTCTTAAAAATCCGATATTGGTGGTGATTTAAGTGCCTTAAATCACTACTCTACTCAAAAAGCTACTCCTCTTGTCTCAGACTATATGGAAGTCTGTAAGAAAAGAACCCTTCAACTCATTTGATACATGACCTCACATTTCTCTGATGAGTTTGTTTTGTCAGTCTAAAAGCCAGTCATGCAGGGAATGCTTTGCAGCCTACATCACGAGCATAAATTCTGATCTACCTCTCACCTGTCATTTCCAATTTCAAAACACCAAAATGGTGACGCGCAAAATGCTCAAGTCAAGGCTTCAAGATGTTTTCACTAACTAAGAAACAACTAAGAAGCAGTCCAGCACATAACCACTCCATAAAGCCATAAATCGATGCTTTTACACCATATTTTATTATGGATTTACCACGAAACAGCATGTATATTTATTATCTTTATTGATGCCGATTTGGGCAGGGCTTAGCCAGGCTAATTGTTTAAATCCTTTAAAGCAACCCAAATCCCTTTAAACTAAAGAAGACAAATTCATGCTTTTTACAAATAAGTGTTTAGGCTTTTAGTGTTTTAAAATACAAATGAAGTGTGCTTGATGGATATATAACTCAAATTATGTCCACTCCCTTTGAGATCCGAGAGCTCGAAATAGCCTGTATGATTCATGTGAAGCCGTAAAGAGCCAAAGCCTTGGAAATCAATCAGTAGTTTGGAGAAAAATGCTCAGTGTAACATCCTCAAGTGGCTGGCATCACAATGAGAAGCGGCTGTTTATCAAAAATTGCCCGCCTTCGTGGCTGTTGTTAATTAGGTAAAGGGATTATTCTCCAAAATGATATGAACGGAGCTGCAGGACTGTCGAACTACAGAAACTAATATCACAGGAAGAGAATTCACTTGTAGCTGGAAGATGTTTTGTTGCTACTTGCTGACTGCCACACAGCTGAGATCTCACAGGTAGAAAAGAAAACTGTATATAGTACTATAGATGGAAAATCAAAGGCCCTTCAAAGGCCGAAACAATTCATCTATGGAAACCATAGCAACTACAAGGAGGCTATGGGGGCTATAATGATGTGTTGAGGGTTGACGTCTTAAAGAGTACATACACACTGATGAGCAGGAAAGCATATCATCCAGTCCACTAAGTAAGAGGAAATTCATAATAACATAATAATATACAGTATATTGCATATGTAGTTATCATAATCACTGCAGTAATTATTAATAAATACAACAATCCTGCAATGTCCTGGGTGTACCCTGCCTCTAAGACAGCAGGATGGATGGATGGATGGATGGATGGATGGATGCAACAATCATAATACTTTGTAATAGAGATGGCACGATACCACTTTTTTATGTCCGATACCGATACCGATATCATAAATTTGGATAACTGCCGATACCGATATGAATCCGATATAGTGTTTTTTAATCAACAAAACTGTTTTTTAAAATATCTTGCTGCATTTTGCAAGTCTGCAAGTTCATACTCAAGTTTAAAACAACAACTACACTAAAGCTATTCTGTTATACCTGTATACAAAAAAAATATTTCATAGTTCAGCAATACTGATCAATCTAATAAACTTAGACCTACACCATCCTCCCTATTCTAGTATTTTAAAGAGTACTTAGCGTAAATATTAAGCAACCTAACTAATAGGGTTCCAACTCCCAGCAACAACAAACATAAATAAATAAAAAATAAGGAACCACCCCTCACGCGCCACCTCATGATGCTTAATCGACGTAATCAACCTTAATTTGATGCAGTGTGAAAAAAAATGCACAGAAATCAATTATTTTTCAAGAAATATTAAATAGATTCAACATCTTTCTTCAACAAAATTGCAGACTGCACAGATGGTACCTTCCCAAAGTAAAAAGTACTATAGCTTACTAGGGTATATATTAGACTTAATAGTCACTATATACAGTAATTGACTTCTATTCATTTTACATCAAATTAAAACTTTGGGTGTCAGATAATTATTTATTAAAAGCTCGACATTTTAAATGAGAATAAGAAAGAAAAGTATGTCTTTGTGCCCCCTTTTCCCTGTTCATGCCCTATCGGCCCCCCTGGCTAAACTTTGCTAGATCCGCCCCTGCACAGTTACCAGCCGTCAGCTACGTAGAAAAAGATCCTGGTGTAGAAAGAAATATTAAATAAATTCTAACAACAGCTTATCAAGCTTAAACGTTCTGCTGTTGTTCAGCCGCTGGTTTCCTCTTTCTGGTGCAACGTGGGCCAAAAGCAAACTAGAGACACGGACTCGCGACAGAAAAGCCGATCAGCTGATCATTTAAGCAGTTTCACGATTGAAGTAGCAGCCGGAGAGCGAGAGGCAGTCGCTTGTTAAGCTTAACGTGGGAATGCTTTACATTCAGAGATGGACTTACACACTTGCTTTACTTCTCTCGGGGATAACTTTGTCGGAGATGAAATGCCAGGTTGCTAGCGAAGCTCCACATGCTATCCAGACCACCGACAGGTCCGGCATGCCACAGCTGCTCTATCACGTGCTGCATACTGCTCCGACTGCTAACGTTCTGAGGTGAGTTACGGCGTGTTGCAAGTTTTGTGAGGTGCTTTCGTGATATTTAATGGATCGGATTACATTTTTTATTTTTCTCCGATATCCGATCCAGTAATTTAGGTCAGTATCGGACCGATACCGATACGTAATATCGGATCGGTCCATCTCTACTTTGTAATACCTTTGAGTTGTTCCCATTTTTAAATAGTTCTCACTATTAAGAACACAAGTAGAAGAACTAAAAAAAAAAAGTCTCAGCAACGCAGTGGCACTCTTGTGGGTCTGAAGACTTTACCTTTTCTTGGTCGTTCCTGAAAGTGTTTTTCTACAAACACTACATCCACATGTAGCATGCGTGGCACAAGGATGATCCACTCCGCTCAAACCCTCATATCTCCTCCTCCTGAGGACATAAAGTATCAGCTCAGGAGAGCATGAAATTGAGTTTAGAGATAAATGGACATAAGTGAAGTTTTCATGATAACCTAGAGCAAACACCCAGGCCATTAGCAAGTTAACAAGCCAAACACTCTAATAAGCTCAGCTTTTCTCTTTGCTTTGTGTATGACTCCGGAGCACTCACAGGGTTTAATGATGAACAGAGGTAATGGCTAAACTGCAAACAGACAATAAAGGAAGAGGAGGATACAACCTCCTCTTCCTGAGTACACAAACTTTGTTTTCCAACTGTGGAATTTGTGGTGTAGTCAATCAGAGAAAAAGGCATACCGAGGGAGCCTAGCAGAGGGATATTTACATTAATTAAAGTCTGCGCCAGTATTTAATCATGTCAGCATGATCTTCAGGGAGTATAGTTTTCATATGCAAAGTCAGAATTTAATTGAGATAATTGTGAGAGCGGCTAATAAAATACACAAGACAGCACAGGATTTACCTTTGCCCCCCAAGGTGGAAAGTCTTTCATTTAGCCTTGTGTGCACTGGAGCAATGACACAGGTTTTGTAGTTATGCTGAACATCTAAGGATATGAGAAAGAACGTTATTGGAATTTAATTTCCTATCTCTACAGACAGCCTTCAGAATGTGAATATGAATGATGAGCGTTCATCCAACACAAACAAATTGTCAAACAGTGATTTAGGAGCCACGGCTCTGGAGGAATCCCTAAAGGGCGTCCTGTTCCCGCCGCAGCTTCAGCCTCATTCCCCGCGGGTCTGCAGTCAAGTATGAAGAAGATAGCAGCTGGCGTATCAACGACCCGTACGCTTGGGACTTCGGGACATAAGGCCTAGAAAGTTGAACTAACCCATTTGCAACCTTTAAGTCTAAATTAAATTACTGAAAGTCTGATTGTAAAGAAATTAGAGGAGTTCTTTCATACAAATCAAGCGTTAATGCCTGCATCAGGCCCCACGCTATCGTGCTCCTCTGTGGTTTCTTCTTCACAAAGAGCACAGCTGAGGTCAATTCTTTGATGTTTCAGAGACTCTCGGCGCTATTTCATCCTCCAATTTCTCCTCGATGTCCATTTTCTTTCTTTGTGTACACAGAGCATATGCGCAAACCCTCCTCCTGTGTTGCCATCATGAAAATTGTTAATATCAATATACTGACAATAGCTCTGCTCTTCTGCTGTAGCCTGAACAAAACAAGAAGCTTACAGTGCAGGAAATGATGAGTTCTGGAAAGCTATTCACCATACAGTAATTACAGCAGTGCAAGGGAGATAATGATGCTGAATGGGCCACAAACAAAAGACAGGACTGACAGCTTCACGTTCTAGTGGTGCTTTTCAGATGAAATATTGCCCGCTTGCTGCAGCGGTAACAATAAAGTCCCGTTTCGATTAGCCTGCTTCTTTTTCAGGAATCTATTCACCCAACAGTCCTGCGTTTCTTCAAAGTCAGAGCAACAACAGGTATATTCAGTCAAGTCAAGAGACTAAACTTCTAGTGGAGAATTAAACCATGGATGAGAAAGAACCTTTGCTTTTATCTACACAGACAGTGATAGCTTTCCTAAATTCAACAACTGTGGCTCCATGGCACATAAGCCTGTCTCAGTGGGTCTTTATGACTAAACACGCAGTAAAGATAAAGTTAGATTCTTTTACAGGACACGCAGCACAACCGCGAGAAAAAACTGTTTTGACAGGGCAAGAAAACAGAAAGATGACACATCTTTAGACATAATATACACTCTGAGAACATCTATAAGTGCTACTAATGTCTGAGAGGAGAGAACACGAGGCTGACATCAACCAAAGGCAGAACAGGACACAGCGTGCTGCATCCTAGTGTAGCGTAGAGAAGCCAAATTTATATTGGTGTCTAAAAGCGTACACAGACAGCTCATCCACGTCAGGCAGCAGAGTCACAGTCAGGCACTGAAAGTGTTGTTTTGTGGAAGTGTGCAGCTCTGAAAAGATGTGCTGTTAAAAATATGCTTCAAACTGGTGTGTCACCAGTCTGGTCTTTGCACACATTCAAAGAAATGTTCCGCACTAACTCGAAACCTGAAACCCCCCTGCTGCATTTAGATTCTGACATGGAGCTACTTGACCAAACTATATTCTTCCTGTTGGAGAGCTTTATAGAGCGGAAGAAGGGAGAAATGTGGACTGACCTGCTTTAAAAGCAAACCAAAGTTACACATCCTGCTGGATTACCTTTCATCGAGCACAGCTGCAGGCATGGGTTCACAAGCGGGTCTAAATAGGCTATATATATATAAATATAATATAAAGTGCCTAGAGGCAACTGTTGTTGTGCTTTGGTACTAAACAAATAATTTTCAGTTCAATTCAATTTATATAGCGCAAAATCACATTGTCAGATTCAAGGTGACTGTTCTTTCTACTTTCTACTATGAGAGAATGGCGCCTTTGGGAGAGCTGAAAATAACTGTGTGCACAAGATGGAAATTACTGTGCTTTAAATTTAGTTTGCAAACAATTGTTTATTTATCCATGGCACAGCTGCAGAGCATAATTAGCATCTTTTCTGGAGTCTTGTTCCCGGAGAGTGATGAATGTAAAGCAGTTCTGCTCCTCTAGCTCCATTCTTGGTCAGGAAACATCTGACTGTTTAGATGCTAAATGCTCCACTGTGTCACCCAACAGCGCCTGTCAGTTGTTTGGTGATAAGAAGGTAGTGTGCAGGGGGGGGTTGTTGGTACTTTTCACTGTAAACAGCTGCCTCTACAGCACAGGATGGTGCTATGACAGCAAATGAATAAACAAACAAATATATGTTAATAATTCATTTTACATAATTTTTATAGTGACATTTGAAATATTGTGACTTAAAGAAATAATCCAAATCCTGTCTATGCATCTTTATTCAGCTTTTTATTTTACATAAGGAGGTTTTGGTAATCAGTCCTCTGTAACATGACCTCCTGCATCTGGGTGGTTAAAACCATGGAGCCAAATTGTCTGTTATACCAAGCTCAACATAGAGTTGCATAATCTACACAGACTGATCTGTCTAGAGTAGTTGGAGTTCCACAAAAGGATCCTATTTAAAGCCAAATAAAAGCAAGGATTAGAGTGAGGCTGTTCAAACCAATTCAGACATTCACCTGCTTTTCTTTTGTGTTTTTAAAATCACTGAAACTGCAGTCTACAACAGCAAAATATTACATATACAGTCATGATTCACTCGTGTGTGTTACACGATCGTTTAAAGCAAAGACTGCAAATGTTTTCTTGTCAGTGTGGCTTTAATCAGGCTGTTTCAGCCTAAGGTTGGCTTCGGGTTATCCAGAGGATTATTGAGTTGCCCATATGGCTATTCAGAGAAAGAGAGAGAGGAACAAAAGTGGATGCTGGCGTTGCCAGCTGTGAATGAGCAGAAACCATGCACATCCACTAACACTCTCTACTCAACTCCCTCCGGCCTGTGCAGAATCACACTGCCATAACTGTTTGATATAATATAATATAATATAATATAATATAATATAATATAATATAATATAATATAATATAATATAATATAATATAATAAAAACTACTCTCATTTCGACCTAATATGAAATTTCAACCTTTGCCCAATATAAGTATATATTGCCTCACTATCACTTTAACCACATCTTAATAAGAATACTATACGTTTGACTTACATCTGTAGTATGACTTAATTTGGACCTAAACAAAGTCATTAAGTGTAACTTTCCACTCTGATAGTTTGTGCAACAACTGAAGAACTCAAACAGCGTCTGCCTACAGTTTTTCTAAAATTTGATTTGTACATCCTCTTGTCTGTGTTCATAAATTATGCTCTCTCTTCTTCCGGATGAAGCGTTGTTGTTGTTATTCTTGAGTAATTTCTTTCACAGTTCAAGGTCTCACTCAAGGTCTGTTTGTTTATTAAGAAACCAAATTTCCTTTCAAGCTTGAGTAAAGGTTTAGAGCCAAAAATGTTTTGTGTTTTTCTTTTGCTCTATTAATACAATTAAACATAAAAAGTCAGAAGAACTTTTGTGTATAAAACAAAGACACAAAAAGATTATTTGCGAACTTGTTCTGAAGCCTTCAGTATGTGATCCTGGTTTTTGAATGAGAGCATGAACACATTTGGAGAAAAGGGTAGAGCTACAGAGTTATCCAGCAGCAAACTCTCTTTACATGATAAATCAAGAGCATTTTTTTAAAAAAAATATAAGTCATCCCATAAAATCTAATTAGTTCAAGCTTATTCAGAAGAAATCCAGACACAGTCATGCATGCTTTTATCAACTCTAGATTAGATTATGTTATTTCATTGTAGACTTGCTTGGGCCAACAAAATTATAGGCTGAACGCAGCTTCTAAACTAAGCTTGCTAAAAGCTGCAGGATAATGTCAACGGTAGTAAAAGTTGAAAAAGTCAGATGCAGGCTGAAAACTGAAAACATTCACCTTCAAAGTAAAAGCTCTGCCTCAGCGCTGTAACCGACAATTTATTGAAAACATAGCTTTTGCTTTGAAGGCCAACAGACAAGTCAGCATGTTCCATGCAAACCATGGCAATCTGCTAGCAACCGAAGCAATCACATAGAGGTTATTGCCCACCAATCAGGGAATGCACATCTTTTCCTAGTGAGGGATGACGCTTGCTGACTGTCTCTAGGCCTGTTTGATTGGGGCATTCGCAAATTGATTTCTGCCATCAGCCTTTGCCAATCGCTCACCATTTGGTTGGAGAATACACATTTTTCCCTTGTAACATTTTGAGCCAATATGGTAGTAGTCACATGACTGCTAAACCTCAATAAGGATTCTGTCCCTTTTGAGATCCACCCTCAACTTGCCACTTGAGGAACTGACACTTTCTCTATCCATCCATTTATCCATCTATTTTATCAGCAGGTCTTTTCAGAACTGTAAAAAAAAAAGTATTTTGTATCTGTAGGTATGGAGAATAGAAGTGGTGTGAAGGTGAAAAGGGGTGATGTTTACAGGTTGTGTCGCTTATGATATTTCAAATGTACCTGGTGTAAACAGGCAAAATGGTAATGACCTTTAGGTGGTAAAAGACATTTTTGCCTCAGCTAGAGTAGCAGTGGGCTGGATGCTGTGGGTGGACAGTGCAAACACAATCTCTGTGCAACACTGTCTGCCTCTGTAGCAGTGTGTGCAGTCCAAACGTGAAAATGAATCTCCTGACATCAAATAAAAGGGCAGCTCTGAGAGAGTGCTATCCTTTCTTTTAAGTTTTCTTCTGATAAAATCCTAATTAACTTCAATCCTGGGCGACAAGTAAGCACAAAGCGAAGGGAACAGAGACTTGGCAATTTATGGAAAGGTGACATGCACTCACATGTACTGCTGCACACATCTGTCCTCCTGTCAGGACAATTCTTGAGCATATACAGCAGACCGAGAGGTAGTGCTACTTTGATGAATAGTGCAGCAGCATCCGGCAGACTCCAAATAGAAAATGTGAGTAGAGCATAACCCCTCGCATGTGGATTTGATCAAATTCAGTCTTGGCAAATGACTGTGCTCCTCCGTTCTTCTTCTGCTGCTCAAAACATACACACAAAAACACCACATAAAGAGTAGAAAATGCTTAACTGAAAATCTGTATTCTAACTCACGCTCAGATTTAAGGCAGAGGCACGATGAATTAATATGAGGACAGAAAACTTGGTCCCTTGTCACCTCCGGCATATTGCGGTCTCAAGCATATCAGGGTGCCCCAGCTGTGACCATGTAGTCTTATCATTTTAGAGACGTGTAACACTTTCTGCACTCCTTTTCTTTTCCCTGCCAACTGGAAAAGCAATTCAAATGCATCTTGTCACCAGTGGTAGCTTTCCTTTCTCATCCACTATCCAGAGGAAACAAAAATCAATCAGTGTTCTTTAAGGACATCGAGCGAAATCACGGATGTTCGTGGTCCTGATTGGAAGATGAGAAGAAATACTTTGCTTTTTATTGTTTTCATGTCTTGGATAATTACGTTTTTCAGTCGGTAGTCTTTTTCCTAGCAAAGATACTGCTCTTTAATAAAAGAAGAAACCTTAAATACGAGTGGGAGAGCACTGCTCACAGTGAGTCATGTTCATCATATAAAGAAAACTAACCTGCTCTGGTCAATGTGTCATATTTACCTCACACTACTTTAGACATCCATGGGAATCTTGTCTTATTGAATAAAAAGGTGGGGGAGAGGGAAAAAAGACCTTTGCCTATAAAGCTGAGTCGCTTTTGAATCAACATTGCCCTTTGTGAGTCAGGGATTAGAGCAATGAAGACGAGTAGGGATCTAGTTGAAAAAATGACTTCATGTCTGCAGAAGCGAGGTGATAAGCTGTTGTCAGTCAACAAAACAGCCAGCTGTGCTTTGCATAATGAACAGAGGAAGTGCTGGTATGGTTTGTTACTCCTTCAATAGATTTTTATTTAACACAGTTACTGCAGGTGACATTAACAAGGCTGCAACTACTGAACCTGGTCATGCTTTCCCAGACTGTGTATGCTAAAGTACCAATTTTACACACTCGTAATAGTCCAATGACTGAAAGATAAGGTAATTGGAAACCCATTAAAAAATGGGAAACGCCATGTGTGAATATAATGTGTACATGTACTGTACACTTGGGGAAAAGAAAGTACACCCATTTTAAATTCTAAGCTTCTACAAATCAGGGCATAAAAAATTAGCAAAATTACACCAAATTGCAGAATCAATGTGAAAAACTAAGTAGATCCTTACTGCCTCCACCTGGTTTAAGAGGGTACGTTGATTAACTGATCAGCAGCGAGTGTGAGTGTCTCTATTATAGTAGGAGTTTTGATAGTTTGCTGGTCTGAAGCATTCAGGTGTGCATCAGCATTGATCTTACAGAAGAAACTGTTGTGTGCATCAATATGGGAAGGTTTAAAAGGCCATTTCTAAACAAATATGATGTTCATCTTTCTGCAGTGTGGAAGACTTTTTACAATTGGAAAATATTTAAAATAGCTGCCAATCTTCCCAGGAGTGGAGGTCCCAGCAAATTCACCCCATGGTGAGACCATGCAATGCTCAAAGAAACTGCAAAAAACCCAAGAGATGCATTTCAGACTGTTACAATTCATGATAGTGCAATTAGATTAAAGCTGAACAAATATGGCTGGTTTGGAAGGACTACCAGGAGAAAGCTTCTTCTTTCCAAAAAGAACATGGCAACACGGGTTAGGCCTGGTAAAATTGTGTCTGAACAAAACAACCAGACTTCTGTCTTTGGATGTATGACAGACAAGAAGTGAAGATGTTTGATCATAATGTGCAGAGCTACTTCAGGACAGTGATCTCCAGCGCAGCAGCAAATCTACAGCTGAATGTCTGAAAAAGATAAGAATCCAGATGTTTCAATGGGTCACTGCCAATGCTCAATGAACAACTGCTCCTGAACCTCCATGAACTGATGCAATGTTTTAAAGAAGACTGGGACAAAATTCCTCCACAACATGTGAGAGACGGAGTCATACAGTAAACAATCAAATTATTGCTGCTAAAGGCAAGCTACTGAATCACAGGGTGCACTTAGTATTTCCACACGCTGCTTCTGCAGTTAGGTTTCATTTGTGTTAAATAAATAATTTCATCATGTATGTGTAATTGTTCATCTGACGTTGTAGTTAAGTGATGTTAGGCCATGATAAAAACCAGATGATTTATAAAACCTCAGGACTGAAAAAAGAATGCATTTCTTTTTTTGGATGACTGTATATGGATGAAACCTATACACGTCTCAACGGCTGCTGTGGCCTTTACAGATACTTACTATGAATGAGAGTTACATGCACCACATTCAGTTTAATCTAGTAACATTTTCTAATCATTTCCACCACCACAGACATGTGCTGCAATTAAACCAATCCAGCACAGTCATCATTTATGTAGCCCGCAGAGCTGTAATCATAACGTAATCACAGCCTGCATAAACGCTGTTGACTTTTTACTGATTTACTAAATTGCTACACCTTTTCTGCTTAAAGATTCTCCACTGCTTCTTAAAAAGCCGTGCTATTATGAATGAGGAGCAGCCTCACGGGTCCATACTGATGTGCTGGGAACTTATAGATTTACCTGAAGTGCATTTTCTTTAATCCCTGTGGTTAATTGAAAGCGTGACAGCACTTTGCTCTTTACACATGGTGCCTGCAAGCCATGGTCTGGTGAGACAGTGTCTGCAATTACGTGACTAATTATAGCATCAGTTCAAGCTGCAGGTGAATTAGTGCTTGATGGCTTCTCTAAAATGTGCGAAAAGCATTTTGCTTTAAAATGGCAAATTGCAACAGGTGCTGCTCGCCAAAGCTGTCTTTGCACAGCGTCAACCAAAACATTGAGGGTCATTTATTTAGAAATGAAGCTCCAAAATTTAAAGCACATTGCAAATAGAGTTCTGCTTTTAAATGATTGTGGCAGCATCACTTCCTCTCTGATTCTGGATATCATACTCAGCAGTGCAAGCAACAGCAGCTGCAGATGAAAGAGAATTTAGTCCTTCTTGGTGAAAACTCTTATAGCACAGTGCCCCCTTCAGGTACTGAAGGGGGCAAATTGCACCCAATCAGAAAGAATGACTAAATCTCTCCCGTTGTGACACCAAGGCTGGAAAAGAAAACAAAAGAGAGAGAGAAAAAAAAAATTCATCACATGTTCTTCCCTAGAAATCCTGAAAAATCCTGAAAAAAGCCATTCCTGTAGTTAGGAATAGCTTTTTAAAGGAAGGTAGAAGAGGCCTTTCCGTCTCTTTACAGACTTCATTTTTTCTGAGCAGTCAAGCGTTCCTTTTATTTGTGAGCCTCAGTGCGTGCACACAAACACACGCACACACACAGTTATATGATTCTCCATGTCAAAACCTTCCCAAACCACAGGTTGTGGCTGTTGCTTTAGAGGAAAAAGACGGGGATACATATTATTCAGGGTTTCAGATTTCTCAGGCACTCGGCGCCATTCAGGCTGTGTTTGTTTTCTAAGCATTAGGATTAAAATCTCTCTCCCAGAAGAGCGCCAAGAAAAATCTAAAAAGGGAATCTAAGAATTTGAGATGTGCACCTCCGGGGGCTGTTTGTGCTTCACCTCAAGAAGACAGAGCCAATTTATGCTCAGTCCAGCTTATTTCCATACAGTATATTGCTTGAATTGGGCTTATTTCCATTTGGTCGCGGGCGGGGTGTAGGGTGGGTGAGGACAATTTCTTCCCCTGCAGATTAAATACATTTGGAAGCTCCTTCTTGTATGAATATTCCTTGTATATTTATGCAGTAGAGATAAAATGACAGAATACATTGAGAAAATAGACAATCAAAGTATAATCAAATGTAATGCATGCACTGAATAAAATATGCATGACAAATTGGCTTTGGAGAACACAGAGCAGGCAGGTCCTCTGAACCTTAGCACAAAAGCTCATTGAAATTCCTTTCATTATGACCGTGGAGCTACAGCGAAACAGAAAATGAGAGGGACAGACAGAGAAAGATGAGTATAATGATTTCTGATTATAGAGGCAGAAGAGTCCTTGCATCCCACTGTACCCAGGAATATCATTACACAGTATTATGCAATTTAACAGATGGAGAACAAAAAAAAAAAAAAAAGAACGACGTAACACGTGGGGAGCATTTAGTTATTTTTATTTACATTGTTATGTTTGCCTAATCAGTGTGACGTATATTCTTTACATAGAAACCTGCTTATGTGTGCAATACTCCATCACTGAAAACTTGAGACAAATGCAAATGACATTTTGCAGTATTTTAGTAATCTTAATTACAAATAAAAAGGCACATAGACATGATACCAATACCTTGGCTGACACAGATTTTTATAACACAATAGTTGGTGGGAAAAGAAGCGTGAAAATGAGGAGGATGATCCTGCAGGATTTTCTCTCAGTATCTAAGCAAAGTTTAGAAACAAAAAGGACTTTCATCTGGAATCTGGTAGACAGTTAATAGCTCGACTAGTTTTGTGGCTAAAACGTTTAAAAACTCCGGCGCATGCAGAACCCTTACACTCTGTACAATTGTGCTGCTTAATAGGATATAAACACAAAAGCTGATAACTACTTTGCAAGCGTCCCTCCCTTAATCACACACTGTAAAAACAAATATGATTCTCATCAAGGCATCGCCTGGGGTTTTAACAGAATCATAAACAGCGATACGTCCCAACCAAGTGTCCCGGTTAATTGCAATGGCTTCAATGTTCACTTTAAAATTCAAGGGTTGTTGTCGGAAGTAGTCTCTTCATCAATCTGCTGGAGTACAGTCACGTCACATAGATGTTGGTTGACCAGCTAAAAGAAGAGGGGAAAAAAGCGACCGATTATGGGAGGAAGGCGAGAACAACACCACCCACTGATGATCAGCTCGAGAAAGTACTCACTTTTGACTCGCATGTAGCAGGAGTTACAGTAGAGCTGCTTGTTTCGTATTCTGACTTCAGCCCCGGCTTCTGATCCTCCAAGGTCAGACTTACAGTCGATGCACTGAGGAAGTTTGGGAAGGAGAAGAATTGAGGAATGAATCAGTAAACGTGACCAAAGGAGGAGTGATGAGGACAGACAAATCTAGACCGTGATTCTGTGTATTAAAGGAGAAGGATGAGAATCAAGAGATGAAGGCTGACACAGTGGATTAACTTTCAGATAAAGGTCACCGCAGCTCCCAGAAGAAACAACAACAACTAGATTAGACTGCTGATAAAAAAAAAAGCAAAGGGAATAGTTGATCTTGCAGGATTTAGTTTCTTTTTCTCAATAAAGGGATCAGGGGATTGACATTCACCAGGATTCACCAGGTTAGTAAAACAAACTAAAGAGCCTGAGGCGATCAAGTTAGTTTTTGAGGATCGGCGGCCGATGTGCTCCGCGGCTGACCGGAGTCCAGCTCTCACCTTAAAGCAACCCAAATGATAACAGAGCCCAAGGGACTCGATGATCATGGCTGCTCCCTTTCCCAGCGGGGTTTCACAGAACGTACAGATTTTCTTTCCACTCACTGACCTGAATTACAGAACGCACAGCTGTCATTTCAGAGCCAAGCACACATACATGACACATGTATGAATGCACACATATATGCACATACACACATACAAAACACACGCCAACACTGGTTCAAACCAGGGTTAGACAGACGGACACTTTGGCAAGCTGGCAAATGTTAACCTGTTGAAACAGCACTGCTGAAATGACAAAGGCTCATTAAAACAGTGTCATTTAGTGTCACACGCAAAATACTGTTTATGGCAACAAAAATGACACGAGGGAAACACTTGTGAATTTTCATAAAGGTTGGGAAACTCGGGTGTTAGGAAGTGAACAAGCTTCTTTAAGATAACCTTCAGGCAACCTTTGGACTTTCTTTGTCTCTCAGGTGTTTGGACATGATCACTGACAAACTTTCGTGTAATCCACAAAAACATGGCTAAACTTAAACTAGCATCTGCTGTATTCCACACATAAGTTAAAGTGAATTATGCTACTGTGTGATCTATAAAAAAGCACATCAAAAGAAACATTACATCATAAAAGGAGTGACATAAAGGAAAAAGAGAAATACCCTTTGCCACCACTTTTGCACGGCTGAGTAGCAACGCCTTAAATACCGCAACCCAGATGTACCAGTGAGTTGTTAGAGGCAGCATTAAGCAAAGCTTCATTTCTGGTTTTACCTGCTGTGCTGCTGAGGAGCGTCTGCCTCAGCCGTGGGTTCTGGAGAGTTGATGGGTGAAGGAGAAGAGGGTGAAGGTGAAGGGGAAGGCGACTGCCTGGACCAAGGGACCAAATGGGATCCTGCCCCACTTCGGAGTGAGCCCATGGAATAGGAAGAAGGCAGAGTGGAAGTGGAACCATACCGCTGAGCCCGCGGCCCCCCACCATAAAAGGATGTGCTGCCAGAAAGGGCAGAGTGAGGCCGAAAGTAGTTTTGGGCAAAAGAACCGCTTCGGGGTTTCGATGACGAACGCCAGGAGTTGTATGAGGTGTCCAAGTTGTCAAGAGAATCGCCTCTGCAAAGCCAACCCAAGCCACACCCCATGTTAGCCAGTTAGAAAAAGCAGTCGAACCTTCTGACTGACAACTTAACTTTTACACCCAACTCAAAAAAACAGGACAGTAGTAACAGAAAAGAGCCAACCGCCACCATCGCACCAAAGTTAATGAGGTATTACTGTACCTGCGCATAGGTGGCAGGTCCCTCTCCTTGTTGGTGGAAGTGTCGGGAGAACGCTGGCGGATCCAGCTGTTGTCCGTCAGCAATGACGTCTTCTTTTTCATCTCATTGAGGATCTGCTGCCGCTCCAGCTCAGCCTGAGATGCAGGCTGCTGGTCCTTCTTCTCAGCGGCTCCGCTTGAGGTCACTGCCAGGTGGGAGGACAGACAGAGGAAACATTATCGATGGAAAAAAAAAATCATGACTGGTGATCGGCGGAGGAACAAAATGAATAGTCGTGGGGCAGACAGAATTAGATGAGGATGATATAAGTATCTGTTTTCCACAGTCTGGCTTGATGAGACAAGATATGACTAAATTATGGATGAAAAAGTCATTGATCTGAAAGAAAACATGCTGTAATCAATAAGTTAAATTGCTTTTGCTGCATGTCATTTTCTGGCCACATGGCTGATTGGTTCGTCATTTGTCTGGTCAGCTGCAAATCAAACATCTGTAGGTTTAGAGTTAGAGTTAACGAAATGTCTCGATTGACTGATCGGCTGATCGTAACGGGAGTTTCACATTAAAACGACGAGAAACGGCGCTTTAGGGGGCTAAAATCCACCTCTCTCCGGCTCTCTGTATCTCATGGCATGGAGGATGTTCCTGCGCTCCAGCTCCAGCTCAGATGCAGCCTTCTGACTTTGGTAAACTCTGTCATGTGCCTTCTTCAGCTGTTCTTCCAGCAGCCGCTGAGCCATGCCCCCCGGGGGTACATGCACACCTACAGCAGGGTACAACCCACACAGGTATACATCTGTGCAACAAAATGTGTACGTGGAGTCATTTAAAACACCCTCTCCCACCTCCACAACCACCACAACACACACACACACAAAGCCCCTAATGAATTAAGAAGGCTGACCTTTTCTCTGAGGTCTGTCCTCTTCGTCGAGCTGAGGGGATGATTTGGATTTTGTCCTGTCGAACAAAATTCAAAACATACATGAACAACACTACTTTTCAGTTCTAGCAGATGTTTCACTTTTGTGTACAAGTGTGAGGGAATTCATGTCTTTTTGTATGGATCATAGTTATATGTCAGATGGTATAATATAGAAGGCGATAAGTGTCACAGCATGTCAGCTGGTAATGTAGCATTCATCTTAAAACTTTGTGTATTTTTCCTTTTTCCCTCCGACTCCTGCACTCTCTGCCTCCCCTCTACCTTGTATCCCCTTTGACCTTCTTTCCCGCTTCCCACAAATCCTATAATAATAAATACAGTATAAATAATTAAATGGTTCCATTTGTGTGGGCGTTCAGGAATGCAGGATTACAGTTCTCGCTTTATGAGAAGCAGAACAGACACATTGCAAATGATTTAACAAATGAGTTCACAGATTACAGATTATATAGATTCTTTCTTTAGTTGCTAGATGTTTGATTTTGTTGCATGCACTGCTTGACTTCAAATCCCCCACGAGGTCAAATCTGTGCTTGTTTTTATTCCTGGTCCTTAATGCCTAGTTTATTCCATCCTTGGTAAGAATCCTGGTGGATTTACATTTGTTCTTAGGATCACTATCCTGTTTGAATGTCCCCACTCAGGTTCAGCTTCAGTTTTAGGGACATATGCCCTCACATTATCTTCAACCACTCTAATATGACTGTGGCTACACAACTCTGCCTTTGATTTGTCTCTGCAGTGCAACATTTAGCTGTTCACTGGGAAACTGTGAATTTTGTACCAATTTCCTTTCTGCACAGCAAAGTTTTTTTCCTCTCATATCTCTGATACAAGTTTAATACGAGCACCAGTTGTAAATATTTTCTTTAAAATATTTTAACTGTTTGGTTAATTTGAAGATAAACTCTCAAAGGCACCCATTTTCTTTTTTTAAATAAAGGCCTCAGAAGGATCACACAACACTAGCCACTAAAAGTCTGTCAATCATTTAAAAGGACTGAACCTCTTCTAATTTTATGGATTTAATTTTGTTATAAATGTAGCGGTTTGATTACTTTCTCCATATCATCTTTCCGTACTGTTTCGGAAAGGACAACATGTTTGCTGGTCTAACAATGTAAAAATCTAGAGCTGAAAATGATTTGGGGCTAATTACCCAATAATGACAACTGTAAATAATCTACTTTGTAAAGGTTTCTAATCAAACTATATTGTTGTTGTAAGAAGAAGCATTTGTTTTGTGCATATAAAACTGCATAAATATGTACATACTTTATTGTATGTTTATTCTATTTGTATATTTATAGGCATGTTTCATTATAATTTGGTATAGCTTATACCAAATTATAATGGGGGGTTACGCTCATGAGTTCCACAGACTGTTGTTAAATCCAATCCAATATAATCTGTCTTAATTAATTATGTGTGTATGCATCTCATGCATGCTAAATAAGGATAGTCAACTAAGTATTCAACACATCAAACTGCAGTTATTGTAGAGCAATGATATCAAAAGCATGTTGCAGAGAAAGCATGGTTAACAGGTTATAAACAGGAAGAGGTCCAGCTGCTCTCGCTCTCTCGTACTAACCTGTCTGCATAGGTGAGTGAAGGCTGGGCATAAGGAAAGCCGTGGGAGCTAGTGGCCCTTTGGTGAAAGGCATTGTGTGCAGAGAGGTGGGATGATGAGTACCACACAAAGGAGGGATAAAGCACATGCAAACACATTAGTTGCACATGTTAATGCACAGACAGTAAAGCTGGTTAAATGTGTTATTATCAGCATGATGGTGAGTCAAGGAATACAAAAGACATGTGAGTTTGAGTATTCAGGGCAGCACAGGATTAGGAGTGGCTCTACTGACCACTGCTGCTGCTGCTCAAAGGCTCTCTCCTTCTCTCTGCGCTGCAGCTCTTCTGCCTCCAGCAACCTCCTCTCGTCCTCCCTTCTCTTCCTTTCCTCCTGCTCCTGCCTTTCCTTCCTCATCCTCTGCTCCTGGAGACGCAGCAGTTCTCGCTCCTCCTCTTCCCTCTTCCTCTTCTCCTCTGCCTGCCTTTGGCGCTCCTGCTCCTCCTTCCTCTTTCGCTCTTCTTCTTCCCACAGTAGAGATGTGGGCTGGTTGACGGGAGATAGTGGTGAGTGTGGGCCGGTGCTGCTGTTGCTGTGGTTGTTCACCTCCAGGCTCCCAAGCTACCAGAGACAAGAGACGAAAAGGGACGAGAAGAGGAAGCTTTTTGAGCACCAAGTAATTTAATCTTAATTAGCATCCAGGAGGAACTGCGACAACGATGGAGAAACTCCTCACATCCCCCGAGGTGGCGAGGTTTTAGAAATTATATTGTAGAGGGGAGTTTTTGTTGCAAACCTATTAGTTGGAAAGATTTCAGCCACTGCAGTAAATATATGTACTATGTGAGCATTCACATGACTAGACACTGCTCTGCTCTCCCTTTCCATTTCTAAAGGGTCACATACAAGAGAGCGTGCCCACATACTCCATGCATAATTATAGCAATTTTAGATCAAAGCTCTTTGGATACATTTAGATAAATTAGTGCCATGAGTCACAACTTACTGCCACCATTAAATACTCTCCAGCTGATTTATCAGCTCATAATTAATACAAAACAAAACACTTTTGTTACCTGTTTGGGGACCGTGCTTGTAGAAATTGCCTGCTGAGCCTTGAGCCACTCTTCCTGCAGCTTTTCCTGATCACGCTTATATTTCTCCTAAAAAAAAAAAAAAAATGAAGGTGAGGTCAAAGGTCATCTCATTTAATCCAGTCAGACATACAAAGCTCTTTCTAAAACAACACATGAAACTTCTATTCATTATAGATTCCATATGTAATTTTAAAACAGAATAATTAGGTATTGTGGCTGTTATATTGTTCAGATGATTTCTCAGCTCACTTACGTGTTATCTAACTATTCTACACATTCTAGGGAAACCTGCCCAGAGCAGGAAGTCCTGCTGGAAGATCATGAAATCAGGCTGCTTAACCAACAGGGAACAAGCCTGCCAGCATTAAAAATCCTTCCCGGCTGCAACGGCACTCTGCATAACCACCTTTGATCTCCATCCAGAAATAGGCCCCCAGAAAAATGTTTTGACATGATTCTCCTACACTAAAGTTGGATACTCGGCGCACACTTAGAAGCTCGAGTGCTGTCTCCTTCTGTTCTGAGCCTGTTAAGAGCAGACGTAATTGAGGATTTCCTAGCATGTCAGTAACTTCTAATTGTCAGATGGGGCGTTTAAAGACAGTCAGTTCACATTAAATGGGTCAAGATTTGGCTTCATTCTGGTTTGTCTTTTTAAATTAAGGTTTCTTCCCCCCCCCCACTAACCCTCAACTGGATAAGTGGATATCCCCACCCCATCTGTAATTACAGTGAGTGTAGTTCAACTCGTAATGTGTTGTGGACACATGATAGTTTGTCACTTGGGTTGTAACCTCTGACGGGGGGTTTTACCTTATGGAAGCCAGTTTTAAACATCTGGGGACAGTTTTGTACCTTCATGTAATGATGCAGGTGTTTATTGGCTTACTTTATATGTTTTTAATATTATTTATTCAGATTAAGAAATGGAGTGGCATCAAAAAGGTACATATCAGTGCCTGTGAGGTCCTGAAATTAGCCCTTAGCCATTAGGGGGTGCATTTGAGTAGACTGTAAGAAAAAAAACACTTTCACTGCAGTGCTGTTTCTCACAGTGCAAGATAAGAAAGATATGAAATCTTCTTTCAGTTGCTCCCTTTAGAGTTTGCTACAGCAGCTCATGCTCCTCCATCCTCCTCTGTCACACCAACCTGCATGTCCTCCTTCATTGCATCCATAAAACTTCTGTGTCCTTCCTCTTCTTTTTTTCCTTTCCTGCCTAGCAGCTCTATATTCAACATCTTTTGCCCAATATATCCACTATCCCTCCTCTGCACATGTCCAAATCATCTCAGCCTTGCCGCTCTAATTTTGTCACCAAACCGCTCAGCCTCAGCTGTCCCTCTCACTTCTAATCCTGTCCCTCCTGGTCACTCTCAATGAGAATCTTATCATCAACTCCTCCTCCACCTCCTGCTGCACCTCATGCAGTAACCCATGCTTTACTGCTCTGTGTGAGGGAAATTTTCTTATTCGTTTCTCTTTTACACCTTTGGACGCCTACTAGGAGTAACCCTGCTTTCTCTTTTACGAAATTAGTGATTTCTTTGATATGTCAGGCTGGCTTCCAGACCAAAATGACTGGCTGTGAATCAGAAGTTAATGACAGTGATTTCTGCCTGTACATACTAGTCTTTTTTGATACATACTGAGGTGCAAAAACTCATCAATAAGGGTAAAGGGGAGGTTTTCAAATGTCATCTTTATGGGGGATCTAGGCTGTTGTAGTCTGAAGAAATAAACTGACAGTGTTGTGTGCTTGAACTCAACATTACTAAATATACAAGAGTACACCTTCACATACCTGTAGGAGGCGCTCTTGTTCCTTCTGCCACTTCTCTTGTCTTTTCCGCTCCTCTTCTGGGTCAAAAGACCAGCGACTGGAGGGAGTGATTACGGGAACCGGTATCTGAAGGCAAAAAAGGAAACCACACATAGCAAATTTACCTCGCAGTTGTACAAAACTATCGCTGAACTTTGTTGCTTTGAAGTCCGCCTGCTTGTGCCATATAGATGTGATGATACTTAAATAATAATCTCTTAAACACCCAGTACTTATCTGCTCTTGTTTCACAACATTTCTACATGCTCCTGAAGGTGAGATGAAACTGCAAATATGCACTTGCACTGCACCGTCTGTACTTTATTTATTGTATTTTCTTATCTGGTTTCAAAGCTACACTAAAAAAGGTTCCCTATAATCACTGTTGAGTCACTAAAATGCTAAAAGACTGAAAAAGATGTGTGAACCTGGCTCTAAAGTGAACTACAAATGCAGTCAATGTGAGAGGCTTAACAGCGGCTCTGGGCTTTGTAATTACTGCAGTATCTGCTTTCAAAGATGTTGTCATACTAGAAGAGCAAACATAAGAGACAAAAACCGGCCTTTATGCACTGACACTACTCACATCTGGCACTGCAGGCTCTGATCCTCCTCCTAGAACAAGAAAGACAATCATTCAGTCGATATCTCCAGGCAGGCACAGGCAGAGCAGTGAAACATAATGTAAAAATACACAAGCGAGCCCTCAAGACATGTAACACAACAGCGCCAAGTTGACGGGCTTATTTAAGTTTCAACTTGATCTTTTAGTCAGGTAGCAGTCAATCAAAGCAAATGACAATTGATGTTTTCAGAAAAAGCCCCCCAGCAGCAACGGTCAACATTCACCCACTAAGGCTTATTGATTCTCTCAATTCAAGCTCACCCACTTGTTAACATTTGGATTGGATGCAGGCCCAATAGTTCTGAATGGGAAAACCAATAAACTGATTGTGATGACAAAAAAGATCAAACCAGAAAAAAGAAACACAAAGAAACCAGCAGCATGCACACAAGCAGAGAGGGGTCTGTCTCAAAGGCCAACAGATGCTTCGAAATATGCATGCCAAGAGTGCTTTTAACTTGCAGCAAAGTGAAAAGTGTAACCATGTGTTAAGCCTGGACACCATCCCAAAATACCACAAAGCACAGCAGGATTCAAAGGTTTGTGTTTGTGGTTGGTGTGCTGGAACCGTGTCTGAAATGCTGTCAAACTTAAGGGGAAATGCGTCATGTCACAGATTATTTTTATTTCATCTGCAGGAGGTCTTTGAGTAGAACCTCCTTAAAAATAACATCAATCTTTCTGGGTTTGAGCAGCATGTCAGGGTCCCGGGCTGTACCAAGTGAATGTGAGGAGGTCAATGCACACACAGCCCTGTTTACCACAGAGGTAGACCAGCGCACTGACACTGGACCCTGAGCCACCTGAAGGAGGGAGGGGGCACAGCATAAAGGTTAAGCTCTGGCACCAGACGAGAGAACATGAGACAACAGAGCCATCGAAAAATCAAAGTCACGAGGCTGCCATTGATACGAAAACATGCAAAAAGTCCTCGAATAATCTGAGGAATTCAGAGAGACAAAAGCATAGAGAATCCAGCCACCAGGTTACACAGAAAGCATAATAAATACGAAGAACTGTCCTACATCTCTTCGCTCAACCTTCCTTGTTTTTTTGGTTTTTTTACCTTGTTCAAAGAACTCTGACCTCCGCTTTAAGTTTTTCAAAGATATGGGTTCTGACTCTACATGAGAGATGGAAAACAGAATGCAACAAAAACATTAGAAATAAGTTAAACCTGACCTAACAGCACATACTGATCATGTCATTCTGATAAAGTCTATTACAACCAAAAAAGTTGGGACACTATGTAAAATGTAAATAAAGACAGAATGCATTCATAATGGAAAACATATCAAAATGTTTAAACTAAGAAAATTGACACTTTTAAAAAAGGCTCATTTTGAGTATGATGGAAGCAACACATCTTAAAAAGTCAGGACACGGCCATATAAATATTTGGGAACTGAGGAGACAGGTTGTTGGACTTCTCTAGCTGCTCAACAGTCCTGGGTCTTTTTGTTGTTGTGTTTTTCATTTTCATGATGCTCCAAATGTCTTCAGTGGTGAAAGGTCTGAACTGCAGGCCAGCTGAGGGCCGGACTCTTCTACTATAAAACCACACTGTTGTACTAGCTGCAAATATGTGGGTTAGCATCTTTTTTGTAGAATTATGCAAGGCTTTCCCTGAAAAATCCATTGTCTGACTCTTAAGCTGTTGCTCTAAAACCTGGATATACTTTTTGGCAGATGTACAAGCTACCAGTTCCATAAGCAATAATCCACTCCCACACCATCAGAACTGAGCGCTGATACCAAGCCACGTGGTCCTTCTTCTCTTTAAACTCAACGACACAGCATCCATGTTTTCCAACAGGAATTTCAAAGTTCGATTTGCCTGACCAGGGGAAAGTTTTCCACTTTGCATCAGTCCATTTTAAACAAACTTACATGAAATCGTTCCACAATTTGTAGACAGTTTTTCATCTTTACTGCCGAGAAGCTCTGCCTCTCTAAGATCCTCTTTCCATACCCTGTCAGGTCACTAATCTGTTGCTGTAAAATCGGGTTAGCTTAAAAATTTTCCTCAAGTTGTTTCTTTTGTACCACTTACATTTCCCCCTCCAAACTTCTGAGATGTGTTGTTATCATCAAATTTAAGATCTACTATCTTTTTTCTTAAAATGGGATATTTTCTCAGTTAAAACATTTGATATACTTCCTGTGTTGTACTGTGAATAAAATACGGTTTTATGAGACTAGCAACTCATTCCAGTGTGTTTTTTCACATTTTACACAGCATGTCAACTCTTTTGGAGCTGTACAAAGTAACGTGAAAAACAAGACAAAGTCAAACCAGCAACTCCTACTGATGTATTTTTGTATTCAGTCCAGAAATAATCAAGATCAATTTCATAACCTTTCTGACTGTGCGCTCTGCTCTTTACCTTTTTTCCTCATGGTCACCGGCTCCTCTCGGAAACCTCCATTAACTCCGTTTGAAGCCACTTCCTGCAGGGAGACATCGTGGGGTGCACACTCATTAAAAAGCCACCAGGCTGGGGAACAATACAGAAATAAAGGCTAATCAAGTCTGAGTCAGTCAAGGTGATTCTGAGTCACTTACGCTAACGGGATGAGCCGGGGTCTCTTTGAACGTCAGCGTTTCTGCTGGAGTGTTTGAAGTAAAATCCAGGCTGGAGCTGATTGTGCTTTTTTCTTGGGAACCTACAAGCATTGGATGATCCGTACTGGTCAGATTGATGGTCTTATGGCTTTTAAATGGCAGGGAAGGTTGAACTCTGTCCCAGTCTGCGCGCAGACAATGTAACAGCATAAAAATATGATGTGTTTGCACATAAACCATGTGTTTTGTGCGGGTTTTTTTGGTTTTTTTCTTGTTGCCAGGCTTCTATATATGTGAACATATACAACGTCTGCATAAAGAAAGCTATAAAGCAAGGGGATAAGCGCGCTGTTATGTTGTTATTATAGAGTGCAGCAGGGGGAGACAGAGTAACCCCCTTCCCCAGCCATGCAGCCCATTAAAGCCCCCATTAACCCAAACACCGTTTCTAATAGGCTCACAACCACTGGACACCTGTAATTAACTAATATTGTGAGTTAGTTAAAGTTAGCAATACTGTGTGAACTAATGTGACACTGATAGTCCAAAATAAAGTAAACCTGTAACAGTAACACTGAAAACACCACACACTTATAGGCCTGTAGATCTGAGCTGGGTTAGTTCTCTAGAAGGAAAAACACTGGGGTGGAATAGCGAGCAGAAAGAAGAAATAACTACATAAGGGGGAAGAGGGAAGCAATTAAACAAAAAAAATCCCACAGAAATCAAAACAATAACAGTCTTTCTTCACCAGATGAGCAAAGATAACTCACAAGTCCTTCATCATTTAGCCTGTCATGAGCTCATTTATGGATGAATTCACAACAGGCTACAGACCAATTTAGAGTGTCAAAACTGTTTAGCAACCCAAGCAGCATAAGCAGTGCTCCCAGTCCGGGAATGCAGCCCTCAAAAACTTTTCACTTTCCTTCTCTGGCTGTCACGCAAGCAAAAACAGGCAGGGTTCAGACTACTCACTGTTCTGCCCATGACGCCTTATATCCATGACCAGACTGCCCTCCTGCAGAGCCTCATCCATGTGGGACTTCCACTCGGTGTAGCTCATGTCTGCCACCTTGTGCCCGTTCACCGTCAGCACCTTGTCTCCAGTCTGAAGCTGGCACATCTCAGCCGGGCTGCCTACAGTGGGCACAGGTCAGAGTCATAAGCTGAAATTTTACTTGATTCCACACTTGTTTTGACCATCATAATTCCCACTTGTGTTTCTTATATAAAACTGGGAATGTAATGTCACTAAAACTGACTTTTGGAAGACAAGATTTCATCCCACCTGTTTTATCCCCCTACAAAAAAAGCTCACAGTTAAACAATTCAATGTTATATGAGCATTATTCTTCCCAGTTAACATGTAACATGTAAATGTAGGTACACACTATCTATTTTGTCTAACAGATAAAAGCTACAGAGTCATACTTACTCTTCACGCCATATAAAACATGCCTGTATTTTCAGTAGAAGTCCTGGAGACACATTCCAGCTTCATGAAGATCATAATGTCAAATTTTAGTTAAAAGTGTTTTATGGAGTGTTTGAACTGCATTTTTTTAATAAACGTCTTTATCAGCATGCCAGTGTCAGCATGCTAACACTGGCACATTTACAAGTGTAAGCGGTAATAAGAATAAAATGAAAGATCAAGCGCTACGCCATACAGAGTCTGCAGATACAGTGAAATAAGCTGTAAGCAGGTATGACAAGGCTATATTCGTGTATTGCTTTGGGCTGTTTGTATTACTTTACTAATTTATTTGGCATGCTGTGATGTGCAGGTGGGGAATCTCAGTAGAAGGAGAGGCTCAGACCCAGCAGATCTGACCCAGATAGAAGCTGCCCTACATACAGTGAGTCAGGCATCGCCACTGCAATGGACTCAAAAACCTGCTGACAACTAACCGACCGAGGCTGACAGATAACTGTAACAGAGCGGAGCGCTGGTTGTCAATATTACCACTGTACTGTATCTGTGAACAGATCAGTCAGTTCTAGTGAGAGTGAAAAACTTGCATTGTGTGTCTGATCTATTTTCTTCGGGGCCTATTTACTGCGAATGCTGTCAGTTTGGCTGACTTTCACACATTATGTTGGATGGTGGAAAAAAAAACATATTACTTATGTAATACAAATCCTTAAAAAAAGTATTCCTGTGAAGTGCTACCTGGCTGGATAGATGTGACACAAGCTCCTGTTGAGTCCCAGGCTGCCTGGAAACCGAAATCTCTGCTGCTGTTGGGCTTCTGGTTCAGGCTGATCCGCATCTCACAGTAGTTCTCCTAGAAACCAGACGACATAGGTGAGTAGAGGTGAACTTTAAGAGTACAAATGTGGGCTGACTTCCATTTGCTCTGGAGATGCTTGTCAGGGTTGGCCTGCTTTGGCAGGGAAGCCTTCCATTAGTCATTTATGGCTGTTGAATAAATGCCAACCTGTTACTATACTTTAGCTACTACACTACTCCTAATGAGCTCATGCATTAAGTTTTACTGACTACTTACCACAAAGCTAAAGATACACTAATAATGCTGAAAATTTAAAAAATTCACTAAAAGAAACGTGTTCAGTTTTTTTCATTGTAACCAACAGAAAACAAAAAAAGCTTTACTGCTTTGTCAGCAGGAGGAGATTCGAGTACCTGGCTGGTTTCTTTGGCTGGAGCAGGAGGTTCACTCTTGACCTGTGGAGGTACAGGTGTGACGCTCTGAGCAGAGTTGACGCTATTCCCCGTAGTCGCCTCTTCCTCCTCCTCTTCACTGCTGTGTGCTGAGCTAGACTGAGCTTCGTCCTCAGAGGTCATGAACTGATGGTACCGACTCGGCACTGATGACTTCTTAGAAACATCGACGTTGCCATTGACGCGCTTGTGTGAGTCGTCTGTCTGTGCGGGCTGCATGTAGAGTGGCAAAGAACACAGCCGTTAAGGCTCAATTACAACAAAGTGTAAAATGAACTTTAACAGCAAAGGGCTGCTGATTAGAAAATGATAGAATTTACTCTAAAAAAGCTGGTAATTATGTTACCAGCTATTTTTTAAAACATGTGTTAAACAGTTTCCTGACGAGTAACTAGTAATGAATGTGGAATAGTCTGAAAATAGCAGCTCTGGTAGTGGAGTTAGCATAATAAAACCACCAGCTTCATCCATTATTCACACTGTAATCAGATATGACTCCTGGGCAATACTGATGTAGTGAAAACAAATTACCTGCCAAACATTTCTTACTTCCAAACAAACACATCCTTCCCTCTTGATGTTCTTGTGCTGTGCTGGTAGTTTACTTGTAAAACTATCTAGTACTCACGGTAAAGCCTCGGGGAAGAGATGTGATGCGTGAGGGCTGGCTCCCAAAGGGCCTTGGTGTGACAACTGAAGTTAGACGTGCGCTATCCGATCTCTGGTAGGTCTTGGGCAGGGAGGAAGAAACCCGAGACACCGCGGGAGGCTTGGGTTCCATTGAGCTGGGCTGTGCTTGTGTGTGCAAAGGACCAGAAGAGAGGGGCTTCACCTCAGTCTGTGTGCCAGACAATGCAGGGCTTGGCTCAGGCACCTTTGGTAGGGAGCTAGAAGAGGAGACAACAGTTGGGGCCTCCTGCTTCTTGGCTGTGCTGGCGCGCTCTGAGTCTGTACTCCTCTGCAAAGGTACAGCTTCTGGAGACGGGAAGCGGTTGAATGAGCTGTAGTTGTTTGGAGTGATGGTGTTCGTGATGGAGCTGCTTAGTGCGGGACTGTCCACGACTTCAAGTGAAGTGGGAGGGGAAGCAGCCCTGCCGGTAGCTGGGGAAGCGATGGGAGGTTCTTTGTCATTCACAGAGGGCTTGGGGGGTTCATAGGAAAATTGGGAAGTGTCAATTGTGTAGCTTCGGCTAGGAAGAGCTCGGGTACGTGGGGCAATGACGGGTTTTTCAAATACGTTGTCGTCGTCGTCGTCTAAAAAAGAGAGAGATCCAAGACGGCTGCCAACGCTGCTCTTTCTTTTACCTTCTCTGTGGAGCGAACAGACGAAGAGAAGGTGGGAGGACATGAGAGGCAAATAGGTACAAATTGGACTAGATGAATAAAGTTAACGATGAATGTGGGGGCATGGAGTGTTAACGAGGACAGCAGAAAGCGGAGCACGGGCAGAAATAAGAGGGCAAGAACGATGTGCACTTAAATAAAATGACCGGCACGTTCTAAGCCATGATTGAATAACACTTTCACAGTGAATCAGTGCACAATTACGGTCTCCTCATTCACTCTTGCCCAAATAATCACATAGTCTCTCTTAATTACAGACACTTTTTCATGTGGTTACCTTAGCAAATGGTTCCCCTCTGATGGTGAAAGGGTTTAAAAGAGGAATAAATGTAGTGAGTGTTCCTTTTTGAGGAAAACCAGAATCACCAGAAATTAAAAGCAGAAAAACAACTACAGCAGTAAGTCTGTTGGACCTGTGTGTTTTTCCTCACCTCTCCTCTTGCATCTCCTTGAAGGTCTTAGACCTTTTCTCACCGCCGTAAGTAATCTGCTCTATCTTCTCCCTTTCCTCCTTCTTCTTTACTATATCAGAGTTGACACTGCGACGTCGGCTCTTCCAGTCGCTCAGGGCCTGCAGTGCAAAGAAGAAGCCCTCATCACCTCATGCAACATATCTCAAAAAGTCAATTTATAAGTACTGCAGATAAAGCAGACTGATTGTGTGCGCAGAGCTAAGTGTACAACTGAGGACAGTGAAGTTGAGAAGGAGGGAGAAAAAGATGTGAAAAAAGAGAAAGGGCTCCATTTGAAGGTGTTCTATTTGTGTGCTTTAGGCTCCTCCCGGCTCACTTCCCCTGTGTGTTGGGGGCTGTGTGACCCAAATGCTGCTTTAAGACTCCATTATTTTGCTATGACACCACACTAGCCCAGTCCTGTAGTGTATATGTGTATAACTTTTTATTACTATTAACTTTTTATTGCTAAGAATGAACATGCACAATGGATCAGCAGTGTTTAAATTTACTGCAGCACTGCCATTTGGAGCTTACTTTCCATTTTCACTGTAACTTGAGAGTTAATTTCAGAGTTAATCGACTAAGTCTTCCTTACATCATTCCTTCATTTCACATTATTTCTACTTTTTTCGTGCATGTAGTGATTCTTGCGACAATTTTTAATGATGCAGGTCCATAGCCAGAGGGCAGTGCTGCTCTAGTTAACATCTGAACACCTACAATTTCAATCCAAACTGTTCTTTTTTCCACCCTGCAGCTATCCAACACACCAAAGCACCTGCTCCCCTGTTCGCCTAGTAGCACATATGGATCTCACAGATCTGTGTGACTCATCTTTCGCCTCATCTGCACTGCAACCAAACTTCTTTCTGCCCAAGCAGGCATGTCTTGAATCATATAGCAAGAAGAGTGGGCAGCTGACAGATATCCTCAAATATCAGTGCACATTGTACTCACATCCTGCCACTTATCCTCGCTCTGTTTAACCTTCTCACGATACTTCTGCAGCTCTTCGTAGCGAACCTGCCGGATGACCGCGGGGTCGACGTGCACATCACTTGTTGATTTACTCCTGCGGGGGGAAAAAAGCAGATCAAGCAGACTTTTTTTTTTCAAAGATCAAAAGGCATCAGAAGTTTAGCTGACAGGTGGAAATCCACTCCAGATATGCATGCACAGTCCTGTGTATTTCCATCCTGTTAAATAAGCTGTAAATACAAACACATAACGAAGACACTGCAGTTCCACTGGGTACCTGCCATTAATATTTTTGGTATCTGCAGTAACTTGTTAGTATTCAAACCCAGCACACCAGCTGACCACCAAACCTTGAGGGTGATATAAGCTCAGGTTAGTAACAGTCTTTCCCATCATGCAAAAGTCTTTAAAGCCCCACCTTATGGAGAAATAACTTAAATAACTTCACCTACCTGTAAAGTTTTACATACAGTGTGTCATAACTCTCACTGGGACACACTGCAGTTTAGGCATGGACCCACTACTATTATATGTAAGCTGTGTCAAAAGAGCTTTGTGGAGCAAAGCCCACCTCCCCTCACCTCACCCTGAACTTGGCTCTGAGCCGTGAAACAGTCAATGTTGTGTGTCAGCGTTTAGCAGCTAGAGAGTGAGAACAGCAGCACAAAAAGCAGGAGGCAGCAGCGTGCGACCATAAGAGGGCAGAGCAAATGCAAACGTGCCACTTTTTTTGTTTTGTTTTTAGAAACTCACCCGTCTGTACCCTCTTGGCGCTCTCTAGGAAACCAGAAAAAAAAGCCACAGACAACAAAGTCACATTTATACCGACTGCAGTTTGACAGTGAGTCAGTGAGAGCTTTGGTCAAGAGCTTGAGACCAATTAGAAGCTATTACACACCAGCTCGTTCACAGCTAAGAGGGCTTCAAATGTATAGAGGGCCAGCTAGGACATGACTCTGCTTGTTTTTGTTGTTAATATCAAGAGGATTAAAGTTACACTAGGCTGAGGAAGCGTGTAGACGTGTACCTTTCCCTAAACAAGGCTGCTTTCTGCAGACCCCAAATCCATCCATCCAAATGGGCTTAATTCAGGTTAAACGGTTGCTGTGTGTGTGCTTTTGTGTGTCCGCTCATGTGCAAACAGTACAGTGAAGATTTGTGTTCAAGTTACTATGGGCATGAGTCACATCGTCTTTCAGAGCTGTGAGGAATTTCTATAGTGCTTCTTGTTGGCGCAACAGACACGACTATATTTAATTTGTTGGACTGGTGCAGTTAGAGTGTTGGGGATGTTATGTTTGGATACTTCTCAGCATTCAACCTTTCCACCCTTTCTGCTGCTCTCTGAGTTTCACGGACCTGTATAAAGTTCCTTGTGCTGAGTAAAAGCAACACTATGCTCAGGTCAGGTTGGACTTTAAATTCCCATATTGCACTTTTCTACTCTGCTTGAGCACTCGCGGGTTTAAAAAAAGAATCAGCGCAGTTACTCACAAGTTGCTTTTTCCTTTTATTAAGCATGAATGTTTTAATTCCCATATGTAGGTAAACTGTCAGATAAGAAAAGATGAAAGGCAGATTTCTTTTCAGGGCTGTTTCGCAAATGATACACCAAATCATTATGGTTTTTAAAAAAATCAATGCATCACAACTCAAAATACACAATCTTGGTTGGTTTATTGTGCAGGTAATGTCTCAGTCTTTACACGCCATGAGTTTGAGAAGTAAAATTGACCACATCAAGCACTCAACTCTGAGGGAACAACAAACATTTAGAACAAGTTCTAAGCTGCTGTTGTGGTTAATTTCACCACATTTTCTTCACTCTTACTTTGAAATACCCATGTCTGATCAAGAAACAAGCATTTAACTGTGTAAAACTCGCCTCGCTGACTGTGAAGGACTTTAAATCAAATCTCAGCCAGAACAGAACAATTCAGTATCAAACAAAAATTACTGAAAGTCTGAAATGGCACAGAAACAACAAGACAAACATGCAGGAAAAAAGTCTACAGCCACTCTTACGTCAATCTTTTTTTTCCTTTACAGCTTCAGAGCAGCTAGCCTTTCCACCAAAAGCCTTTTCTTATGTCTTAACTGACTAGCTTCCCTGATTGCCTGCCACTTCTGCAGGTCCTCTTTGCTACAGGAAGAAGGCACTGAAGGGGTTTTCTGACTGGCTGATGAAGCGGAGCTCTGGCTCTGATCAGAACAGATTCTGAACTTTCGAATTAGCATGTCATCCGTTTCAGGACGGGTCTCCTTATCAACTTCATTCAGGTTCGGTATTGCTGCTTTATGAGTCAGGGGACATGGGGGGCAGAGGAGTCTGGACTTGAGGTCAGGAGGCAGTGCCCAAGGCTCTGGGATGGGCATCGGGGCATAGTTGTCAGGTGCTCCTGAGAGTGGTCGCTGTTGCTGTGCCTGCTGGGTTTTCTCCCTACGAAACACCACATCGTCCTGCTCAATGTCTGGGAACTCAGTTTCCTCGGCGCCTCCACAAACGGGTTTCTGGGTGACAATGTTGAGCTGCGGCTCAGAGGTGCAGCGGCGATGTCTGCAAGTCAGCAGAGTCTTCAGTTTAGCCAAGTTTGTGTTGGACTGGAAGGCAAGGGTTCGCCTGGCAAACATGTCATCATTCTCCAAGTCCGGGCAAATACTTTCATAATCAATGGGGTCCGGGGGCTCCCGGGGGTCTTGGCGCCCCAGGAGCATCCACTTCTCCCCTTTCACCAGTCTGGGACCTGAGGTGGGGTCCACAGGGGCAAACACCAGTGGGGGGGTCTCTAAGAGAGGGGACTTGGGATGCTGTGGAGGAGTGTGTGGTTGAACATGAGGACTGCAGAGTAGGCAGAAGGAGAGAAAAGGACAGAGAGGTGGTGAGTGCATGCGTGTGAATCGGATCAAAGAGCAAAAAAAGGAGGAAAAGATACAACAAGCAGCCACAGTGGTGACATTTGATTCAAACAGAAGTTGATCAAATGTGGATTTTACAGTCACACTGTTAGGAAATCAAACTGCAATGCTGCTTTCTACAAAAAAAAAAAAAAAGGAAAAAAGAAAAAGGAAAAAGTCTAGGCTTGAATAGGCTGTAATATAAATAGATTAATATTGACACAGCCTATTTCCACTAAGGTCAAAGGAAGCAAACTACATTATAAAGCATGTTAGGGCTGCTCCCGTCGCCTGAGGATACATTTTATCATTAGTATTATTTTCCAGGAGCTCGTCAGAAACAGAGCCCCAACAGGAGTCAGTTATATTTTCTTATAAAAATCTGGATGCTTTAAAATATTCCAGCATCATCACAATCATGCAGCTGTATCGACCTTTTCCCCACAACAAGGGTGGTGTGAGCTGAAGCCTCGTGTGTGCGGGTATGAGAGGGAGATGGGCCAGAGGGAGAGGGGGCGGAGGAGAGCCAGGGGCTGATGTCACAGTCTGAGTCATCTGACGAAGAGCCTGACTTCTTATGGCTACAGCCGACGAAAGAAGAAAGGACAGAGGAAGACAAAAGGTGGATGAAATTAGAGAAGAAACAACGGTAGGAAAAGTTAAAGGAAATATAGGCTGGAATCTGGAAAACAGTGAACCACAGAATCACAGATTTCTAATCTGAAAGGTTAGATTGCCATGCAGTTATTTAAGGTCAGCAAAATCAAGCTATAGATAGGAAGAAAGAAAGGATTGTGTATATATGAGTATAAATGTATGCCCTCACACACCTGAAGCCTTGTATCTTCTTGTACCAGGGTCTCCTCTGAGAGCCCAGTTTGATCTTCTGAATGTGAATGTCTTCTTCTGGTGTCCAGAATTTGGGTAAGAACTTGTCATAAGATACACTACTTGTAGGCAGAGGTTTGATACCCATCTTACGGGCATAGAGATCATCTTGGACAGGGTCAGCATAGCCCACCTCATCATCCTCATCCTCAGAGTCGTCATATACCTCCCTGAACAAGCTGTCAGTGGACACGCCTCGGCGGTGGTCCACCCTCACTGAACCGTGCCGGGGGGGTTGCATTTCCCCTCTGCTGATGCTGCTGCTGCTGCTCAAGAGAGACAGCCAACCACAAGTGTCAAAACCTTATTTTTTGGCACACAGGTCACACCAAAAAAAAAAAAGGATATATATATATTTGTCCATCACAACAACCGCAAATGAAATGACGCAAGGAATATCAAACCAATGCAAGCTCAACGTCAAGCTGGGAGGCAAAAATTGATTTGTGGACTTGTCCTGCCAACTCAAATCACTCCTCCAAGCTGAAAAGAAGCAAATGAGGGCATGCTATATCTTTAAAAACGCAAAGCTCTTTGAACAAAAGCACCAAACTGAAGACTGCAAAATTGTTAGAGGCAGCACACTATGACAAAAAGCCACTGCTCATGGTTACAACTAACCATGCAAACTGAGGGTAAGAAAAGCATTCTTGTTTGCTTTTATCAAGCAGGCACATCAAAGTCACGCCGTTGCTTCATGTTCTCTGACCTGAGGCAGGCCACGTTTTGTTGAGGGACAACAGTGGGAGTTATAGTGACCTTGGGCAAGGTGTCCCCCCTGCCTCCAGCCACCCGTCCCCCAACCTGAGGACTGATGGGTAAGGCGAAGTTGGTGGGAGGAGCAGGGGAGGGGCTGTGGAAGCGCCTACTGGCCAGGTCATCCAGAACGAGATCGGGGTCCGGTCGGTCTGTGTCCGAGTCACTGCCACTTTCATACTCGCGGGCCCACTGGAGATGCGCGTCAGAGAAGGCACTCTGGGATACTTGACTGTCTCCGTAGCAGCCAGGGGACACCCTTATTTCACCAAGGCAGTCATTCCACAACAAAAATGAGAGACAACACCATCGGCCATTCATAGACAACACAGCGATGAGAAAGGAGAAACAAAGAGCTACCGAGTAAACTTCAAGCCTTTGAAGCACGAACATGGAGTCAAGATATCTTTTGTTATAATAACCAAAAGGTAAGAGGAATAAAAAACAGCTCAGATGAGAAAGAGCACCTTCAAACAGAACAATGTGCATGGATTGTTGTGCTACCTGGTGAGAGAGCTTTCATCCTCTGCGAAACTGCTGCTGGCCCAGCTGCGCCGGTTGTCCTCATTACGTTCGGCCCGTTTCTTCCTTAGTGGAGCAGGCACGTAGCCAGAAGCTTTGTCTTTAGTGGGCAGGAACTGGTTAAACTGCGTGGTGGTTTTCGGTGCGACGACTGCCGACCGGCGGTAGCTGAGATTGTCCTTGTTCTCGGTCATCTTGAAGACAGAGTCTGCCTCGGTATCGCTACAACAACCTGGACCATGAAAGAGGAAAAACAGGTGTAAGGATTAGGGAAGAAAGTGGGAGAACAGAGAAAAGAGCGAGAGGAGTATATTGTGTGTTTTGGCGTGACTTTGGATGAGTAACAGAGGGGTGCAGGGTGTGGGGACAGAGGCCTCCTCATTTACAGGCCGGTGTGGACGGCTGTGGAATGTCTCACTGACCTCCACTGTGCATGGAGGAACTGCTCTGAGATCATCTGCCAGCAGTTTCCCCTTCTTTAAGTCAATATCATCACATGTTGGTATTCACTTTCAAAAGCATACCACTAGGTGGCAATAGGCATTTGTTTTCACAAATGGGTGTCAACTCTGTGGTTCTGAGGCAGTGTGTCTTCCCTGTTCACAAATATTTGAGTTTCTACACAGATGAGCTGGATTATAAATATTCAAGCAGAGAGACAATTTGAGAACAAACAAGCGAAAAGCGTGAGAACCACTCTCTAATGTCACGCTGTGTCCTGACAAATAATTAGCTTTAGGAAGATAAAAAGAAAGACGAAATTTGTCACCAAGATGTGGATGGAAATGAAATGATGTCTCCTACCCTCGCTGCTGCCTTTAAGAGTGGTGTCAGATGAGATGCTGTGGGGTCGGGAACCCAACGAATCCAAGCTGTCCAGGGAGTCGTCCCTCCTGTGTCTACCACCACCACCTCCTCCTCCTCCTCCTCTCAGATGGGAGAGCTCCTCTCGCTCAGAGTACCAATTGTCTCCAAAACCGCTGTCTCGGACGTTGCTGCTTTTCTGACTGGAAGAATCCTGCAGAGCCTTTCACACACACACAAAAACATTCAGATAATAGGGTGCCAATTACAATATTTATCTCCACTGTGTGTGTGGTGAGATCTCCCAGGTAGAGAGTGAGTGGTCTGTTTTGTCTGGCCTCTCATTCTCGCAGACAAAGTTACTATAAGCATACGCTTCCATACCATATATAAAGGAGTGCCATTTAAATGGGATAACTTCACTGTTTTCTCTTCTCTCCCATCTTTGTCAAAATAAACAGTGTCACGATTCGCACGCCCTCGACGGCTGTGTTTACTGCGTGAAAAGAATGTCATCGCACATAAACGCATAAGCAAGCCCCAGACGAGCAAAAACTTGTCAACCACTTTAAAGAGAAAATGATTTTCACATCTGTAATCTGCCAAATCCTACCAGACAATGCGAGTCCGCAAAGCAAACTCAGCCTAACCCTGCGCCACTGAACTTGGATTATCGTGGCTAAACGTACAAAATACGCTGCATCCCACTGCTATTACTGAAAATCGGTGGAGAGGTCTTGCACACCAACCTATAAATCTATGTGAAAGCAAAGCGCCAAATTCAACACTGGCACAGGCACGGGCGGAAACGAGGCTTCTTCAAGAAAAGACGTGGCTATTTTCACTTGCAAAACTATGCGAACAGCATGTTGTAAACAACATTAAAATAGTTGAGTCAAGGGATCGGGTCTTTTATGACTCTACGTAGCTTTGGTTTTCGTGGCTAGCACACTGCGTCCCCCTCGGCCTATTGCTGTCATTCTTCTGCCTCATAGTCTTCATACCAGGGAGGATACAGTAACAAGACAGCGGCTATAGAAGAGGATTTCTAGTCCTGCCATTTCTGCTGTCCACAAGGAAATTCAGCTCGTGTTTCATGAATGAGATAGAGAGAACACACTTCTGGGAATTTACCTTGTATAGTGCTGTGCCCAATAAACCCTCAAATGCCTTGAAGTTCAAGTAAGGTCCATCATAGAAGCAGTCACACTGAGCTCTTCTACCTAACCAGTAAATGGTGATCAATACCTGGAAAGAGAAAACAAAAGAGATTATACCTTCATTATTTTTATGAGAAACCTATATCTATACATCAGGTTATCACTACAGCTTTACCTGTACAAATGTCAGGGATCAATGTGCTGTGCAGTGCTAAAGCAGTCGATTGTTATGATAGTTGCAGCCCTGCTTTGATGAGGGTCAGATCACCTAGAGCCATGCTCTAATTTCCAGGCTCATCCAGAATACTCTGTTGTTGTTTGTCTGTGCATTTATATGCTGGACAGGAGACTGGTGCACTAAGGCAAACAGTAAACCAACAAAGCTATAACCCCATTACACATGATACCGTTTAAAGTGGCGTGTCAGCGCTTTGGTTTTTTATGTCAGAAAGTTATCACGGTTGGTGTTGACTTTTTTTTTTTTTACATAAAAAGGGGCAAACATCCTCTAGTGAACATGTATACATTCTTAATGAATTTAAAATTTTAAAGTTATGAGGTGATCATTTGTCATTTTTTTCCTCAATTTATTCTGTAGATGCAAATAAATTGCAGTAGCTGTTTTTCGGCATTGCACCTAAATAAAATAAGGAGGAGAGGTTTACCTATCTCCTTGCATGACCCTCATTAAAGGAGGTTAAGTGTAGGAGGTTATGGCATTCTTGTGACCTGTGGAGTTAAGACTTTAAATGTCTAATCAATACATTCAAATTGTGAATCTGTGAAGCATTATCACGCGAGTCTCTCAGTTTCTTCCTCCTTTGTCTAACCTTCCAAAAATATGAGCAATAAAGCTCTATGTGGCATTATCTTTGCATTGGAATAAATATTTATAATGACAAACTATTATGGGATTCTATAAGCCAGTTGTAAAATATCTGAAAATGAATAAAATATATAAAATAAAATAAAAAATAAATAAAAAAAAACACTCACATTTTTCAGCCTCCTGCTGGTCTCTTGATCCCTGGGAGAAAAACAGAAGGTTCATGTGTATGAGAGAAGATGAAAGTAAAAAACAAAACAAAACAAAAAAAACACAGAGCATCGTTGTTGAGTTTATGTGTCGGGTAGTGAAAGAGCTGGAAACTGAGAGCACAATCCAGACTATTGCCAGCCTCGCTCTCACACAAAAGGCGGTGAGAAAAACAAACACATATTTGTGGGGGGAAAAGCCATGAAGTAAAATGTTGAGGCTTAACAATCCGTGTCACATCTGAGCACCTAATTTCAAGCTAATCGCAACATCTGAGCAATTGCGCTATCATTTAGTTAAACTTTAGGGACATAAATGGGTTCTTGGTCACGATGTGGAATAAAGATAAGCCCAGCAGCTGCTAATTTATCACCAAACAAGGCTCTGTTTAATATTTCACTCATATTTCTGGGGATTCAGAGTCAAACTGTGTCAGTAAGCCAACTTTCCCAGGAAACTGGAAGCTCCTGTGAAACCAAACAAAACTCACAGTCTCAAGCTGCAGCCTATTACCCTTGGTAGTCTGTGTACTTGTCACCTATCATGACCTTAATGTCTGTCTAGAGATGTTGGCAAACAGAAATGCATCATAAACAGTAACCATAATGATTTCACGAGAAGATTTACAGTCTGCTTTACATCTCCTGTTCACGTTGCACATTTCTGCATCTTTGTAATACCACAGGCAAACACACCTCTGTCTAACAATGAGAACTTGGGTTACAGCGAGACTTTTTCCATGCATGCCATGCATGCAATGTAACCAATAAACCTGCCAAGACAATGATGATGCTGTACATCAGTACCTAAAACCAGAAATGTTTAGGCTTCTATGGGTTTGCTGGGTTCAGATAAAGGAAACAAAGCAAGGACGGATATTTGAATCCATATTTTTCAGGCCAAAGGACAGAAAGGAACAACTGAATTGCTCAGTAGAGAAATAAGAGCTAAAAATAAACATGTAAATGCTGTTCTGAAGTACACTGCAGAGTACAGAGATACTGAGAGAAAATACTGTACTTTTTATTATTGTACTCTGAATGTATTTAATATATTTGGTTATTCTTAAGATTTTACATTGAAAACATTTTTTTTTTACAACAAAAGCACCATGTAGGACTTAAACAGGTAGTTTCCAAACAAGCCAATGTCAGATGTTGCATATTCATCTGAGTGACCTCCCCTTTTCATGGAATCAGATATATTGAATGAACTGTTCAAGAGTACATACCCAGTAACTTATGAAATTACTAAAAAAAAAAAAAAAACCCACTTTCTGTCAAGTTCATCATCATAAACTTTCAATTTCTTCCTCTGAAAGAGACCCATGAACTATAGTACCACACTGCATGTGGAAGAAGTAGCTCCGCTTGTGCTCTACAAACACCTTTTTATTTAACGGCTATTTAATTCCATTCAATTCAGTTTTACTTATATAGCACCAATTCTCATCAATAGTCGCCTTTATATTGTAAGGTAAAGACTCATATGCCTTACATGCATATGAGCAAGACTAGGAGGAGAAAGCTTCCTGAAGTCACAAGCTGGTATACTCCTCACACTCCCTAGTTTATGTCAGGAATGGCATATGGTGTAAAACTCTGTATTTATTATGATAAACAGTATGTTGCTGACAATGCTTCTGTACTTCTGCTCGAGTATTTTTCCACTGCCGCCGGTACTTTTACCTATCTAAAGGTTCTAACACTTCTTTCACCACAAACAGCTGGATGGGAAGCTGATCAACTTTCCCACTAGCAAGCGTCATCTCACACCAGGGGTTTCCAAAATGCTGATTTGCCAACACTGCAAACTGAAATGGACATTTACCAGTTTGGAACACTGAGAAATATTTATGGCCCCAGTAAAAGAGATGGATAAAAAAAAATGCCCTTGTGTGGCTTGGAACATGGGCACAAAGTCTAAGATTATAGCAGCGGCAGCCAGGTCCAAAAAAGTGGGCGTTGTATACCAAAACTACCAGCATTTCTCGTAATGCCCATTTATACACGAGCAGAGAAGATAAAATGGGGCTATTTCTAGTTCTCTGGAACCTCGGGATTTTGCTGTAGCTTGTTAGAATCAGCTGAGTACTCATATGATTGAGCACGGACACTGCTGGAGTCTGATGCACACCAGTTCTAAACAGAAAGTACAAGCTAGGAAAAAGATACTCTAAAGTAGTATAATCAGTTTATTGTGATTTATTAGGTTTCAAGGGGGGAAAAAAAACAAACATTTGTGTTTTATGCTTCTTTTTTTATATGTATCGTGGCTGCTAAAATATATGCAAGTGTCTTCTTGTGTGTCAAAAGAGGTAAAAAGAGGTTATTCAGGAAGTCATATAGGATTGGTTTATGGTCCTATGAAAAACTATACATGCTATACAGTGAGCAAACAAAGCTCTGACAGGAAACCATCAAGCTTGACAAAATTATAAGACAGTCTTATCATTCACAAGTGTTATTTGCTACATGTTTACACAGACTTTTGCACCACCACACTTTTGGCCAAGGCAAAGAACACGTAACGACCAATCCCTCATCACTTCAGACGGCGTTCTTTAAACTTGCGCCGCACACAAGTACCCAAGACAACACGTAGGCAAGTCAGCAACGTCTACTACACAGCCATTGGAAAGATAAACACAAGCCTCTACCTCTACAACCAAATCAAAATTAGTTTTTCCCCAACAAGATGTTTTTATTTACATGGCACAGTTTCAGCTATTACTATCAGCTACTTTAATTTGACCTAAAGGAGTCGAATAGTAAATGCTGCCAAAATTGAGAAAAAGGAGACAAAAGGGCAGAAAGAAGTCAGATAAACTGAAGAAACACAAATATTCAAATGTTACACAAATAACTTTCTAAGAGAGAGCAAAGGAAATTATCTAATTCAATCACTTCCCTGTGTTGTAACAGAGGCAGAACGATAGACTAAGTAGATAATAATAAAATCTACAGATAAATGTATTCCAACCTGTATCTGTCTCTAGTATCAGTCTGTTTACAGCCAATAACGACATCAAACCAGCTCGACCTCTCAAACCAAACACCAAAGCTAAATTAGTGGGTGTGAAAGCGCAATCAGAGAGCATACCTCTGCAATGAAGATTACTTGCTCAGCCGCAATCCATAAATCCACATGTAACAGCATTCATCTATGTTCTTTGAGATTTAAATACAGACCCAGACAATCCCCAGCAGTACCCCCCCCAAAAAAGAAAAAAAGACAGACACAAGGAGAGTTAAAATAGAGGAATCAGCTGTGGGTGAAACAGTGTCAGACATCATTGTGTCGTACTTATCAGGCACACTGCAGCCTTTGTGAGCGAGGAAACAGGGTGAGGCTGGTATTTCTCTCTCCAAGTTAACTACAGGGCACAAATATAACCCTTGTGTTGCCCTTTTACAGCCAGGGCTGTGTCAGTGGTGTAGAAACTTTATTGGCCTCTCAGCATCATCGCTCGTTTGGTTTCCCAATCTGCCCACGGTTCACGCAACGCTGTGACAAACAGTGATGGCATTGCCATATATTATACTATGGAACCAGAAGGTGCAGTTCCAGCTCGCTGAACCACACCCGAAACAACAACACACCGGGCACTGCGTCTGACTCCTTTGCCCCGAGTTCCAAACATTCAGATTTTCACAGTGAGCTTCAAAGTACTACCACAGTACACACAGAATGGGGTACAATACACACTGGTGGTGAAGAAATTCTGATAACAAGCTATGTAATCTGTACACATTTCTCTGGGAAACAACACTTTCCTTCAAATATGTGGTTTCTTATGCCATTGCATAAGAAAATACACACAGAGGTCACAATGCTTATTGATTATTTAGAAGAAGCTATTAACATTCCTCAGAGGACAATGCACCTGTCAATCTTGTGCAGTTGTTTTCTCTCTTTTTTTGGGTTGCAGAGCAGTCAATAATTTGCTTAATCAAACAGTGGAAAACAAATGAGACTTTGGACCCCTCTCTGTGGGGGACTTATTCTGTCAGTTACTGGAAGTCACAGAGCAAAGCGATCACAACAGCGAGAGCAATTTGCAAATTCCACTATAAACGTTGTGCATTCAGAAAGCACTTAAATACATGTAGGCTAGCAAAGGCATCATCATAAAACTATGGTTTATGGACGGGCTGAAACTCATTGAACAATCTCTAAATCCTTAGGGCCTTATAAAACGGATTTAAATAAATTTTCATTTTAAGTTCAATTTAAACAAAAATCAACAAACAACTTTTTTCTTATTTTAAAAAATCCTAACTTTTGAGTGAAAAAAACCCCCTCTAAGCCAAGCTTATATATTTGAAGCAAGTTATTTTCTGCTGGTTATGTTTGGGACATGTACACAACCGCGTCGTAGCAATGCTGCTGAATTTCTATATCGGATCTAATAGTCCACAGGATGTAGCTAATTTTGAATAGTGCGCTTTTGGAGGGAATGATTAATCCTCAGCCTCATCCTGTGGACAGTTGATAGCTGGTCATAAATAGATGTGAATCACAGTTTGCGATCATGAATCAGATTCAGTCTGGTACTACGTGCTTAAGAAACAGTAACTTGGCTTCGGTTTAACACGTGGACGATACGAGGCAGGACACTGTCCCCTCTTATCTTTCAGTATCTGTATCACAACAGTTTGTGATGCCTATTAACACTTTTTGACATTGTGTTTGTGACTGATAAAAGTCATTATCATAAAAAAGGTTTCATAACACAATGCAATACAGCACTGAACGTGCTAGAACCAGTACTACAATTGCAAAGCTCAAAGGTCAGGCCAAACATCCAATACGCTTTTATGGTGATCGTAATGCGGGCGGGCACGAATTAAATAAAGCCTTCCTTGTGTGCGGCGTCATGCAAACTGTCACTGTGCCTTGTTAATAACTGTATTTTAAGCACCTTACATCTATTTGTCAAACTGGATGCCGAGGACATTTCAGCCTAGACGACTGATCAGCAAAAACACGTTGCAGAGAATTTCTTGGTCTGCTAACAAATAGAAAACTCGATTTGTCATTTCAGTTTCGTTTTATATATCAGTCAGTTCATTCTGCTTCATCTTTCTGCTGCAAAACATTTCAGGTAACTAATGCAAAATGGGAAAGTTTAAATCTAAATGGCAAAAAAATTTAAAAATAAACGTCTGGTTTATCTGCAAGTGAAAGCAACACAGAGCAACCAAGAGACAGAATAACAACCTAATTGCTGCTGAACAGCAAAAAACAGTGAAGCTGAGCGAAGCACCTGTCAGACTGGGTTTAAGGGAGTGGAGGTTGGACAAACACCAGGGGTAAAGACAGCTGATAGAGACAACTTTCTCTCCCTCGCTCTGTGTGTGTGTGTGAGCTCTCAGTGCCTCATTTGCTTAGCCTCTGATAAGCACCAGCACCATAAAACCATTGGCTGCTTGTATGCAGCCTTGTTTGGGAAGATATCCTCATGTTACTCCTGGTGCGCGCTCTCTCTCTTTGTAAGTCAGAAATGCTGCAAGCGAAATTTTTACCCAGCAGGCCAAATTTTATTCCTTCTTGCATAAAAAGAATTCTGGGCATAATTAAAACCTGCTGAATTTAAGAGCAGGAATGACTCGTGCACTCAAGAATGTGTAACTGAATATATACAAACACAAACACACGCAGGTGTACTATGAAGACCACAAGCAAGGGGAGGCTGCAAACTATAAAAAGCTCCTTTACTGGTGTCCTGATACCATTCCAATCAGTCCTGCTTCTCAAAGTGACCCCAGATGCTAAAAATAGGATAGCGAGAACAGTCTTACAAAACCCCAGCACGCAGATGGACAAGGCGGCAAAGAGCTGAGCTCAAGTATACTCTAAGAAGTATACTTTTTATTATATGTCTGCGTGACAGAGTCAGCTGCTAATATGCTAGAGTGACTTTTAGTCAGCTATCACTGCATGAGTATCGTTTCTCCAGCTTGTTACTGTCGCACGAAATTTACCACTAGCATCATGGGAAAAGTTATGTAATGAAGGAAGTGACTGAGAGCATGGTGTAAGACGTATCACAGAATTATCTTTATGAGAGTGACAGGCAAAGATATCTTAAGGCAGCTTGTTCTCTGGTGTAGAGGTGAGGGTGTGTCTTCATAAAAGGTAGGCAGATTTGTTTGTTTAAAGCCCATATACCACTTTACAGTACACCTGTCTGCATGTATGCCTTTTTGATTTACGTGGTTTCGACAATAGCTGTCAGCGGTGGCGAAAAACCGCTTAGGTGAATTATGGGAAAAATGCAACATCTCGAAGGAACACCCCAAATTAAGGGCTACTTTGTGTTTACATTAAGTGAAACACAAAGAGGTGAAGCCCCTCTGAATATACATGCTGCATTTTTACACCTTCACCATGGATTATTTTGTCACCCAAAGTGATGTATTTGCTAATAAGGGCTTATCTGCGTCAAGCTTAACGACCTGCAGGTATTGCTGTTAAAGCACTTTTTTTAAATGCTTGCGCAGCACAGAGAGGGTGCCACAGAGGATGGACAGTACGCCGAGCCCTGCTTCGCTTCCCCCTGAAGGCACACCTGTGCGAAAGATGAACAGGTTGTTCAACATACCGCGCGCTTCTCTGGCGGGGCATTCAACTGACACAAAAGCAACTGTGTGAAAAAACTAATAAACACAGCAGCAGGGTACTGATAATGCGCGAGGCTTCTCTTTAATTAACAATCGCAACGACGAGTCTTTAAAATCTATACCCTGCACCAGTAAGTGCTCAGTTACTGTCACGACTAGGATTTTGCAACCGGAATCATGACATTTGTATTGAATGGAAATTAATTTGACCTGATACTTTACAATCAGATTACACATTCTTACTACTGTGTTTTTTTTTTTTAAATCAACAGTTGGATCTCCCACACTTTAAAGAAACTCATGTACCTCGGCAGGTGTATAACAGCAGGAGAAAATATGTACTGAAAATAGAGTTGACCTTTTTTTAACAGCAGCTTGAATCGTGGCTCACATGAGAACCCATGTCCCTTACAGTATCTGTGAAAGCTACAATGAATCATTCAGCCTCTCTGTGGGAGATTAAGTTGATTCAATCAAGGAAGAAGCAAAAACACGAGTGGGTCTCGGCTTTTGTCTCTTGCATGATTGCATCACAGGTCTGTGAATGATGAGTACAGGCATCAAAGTGTTTGTGCCAATGCTCTGAAAGCTTAAAACTTACTTGACTGTGACTCTTGAGGACAAGTCTTGAAGATCTCCGGGGTGAAAGAGCTGCGCTTCCTTTAGTCCAAGCTTCCCGCAGGCCTTGAGGAAGACGTTAAGGTTGTCCTGGGTAAAGAACAAAGCAGGGATGAGGTCTGTCCACCTTTAGAGGCAAAGAATAATCACTCAGGAATTCAGTGGCAGGGACACAACCTACAAGTGATTGCTTCCAAAGTTCATGTCACAGAGCAGAAGTGGATTGGGAGGAGCATGTGCGTAGCAAATAAGAAGTGACCCATGGCAGGACACAAACACACATGCAGTGGGTGGGGGGAGGAGGCAGCCTGACAAGAGCTGAGTGACAGCAGCAGAGCCACCTGTGGGTTGCGTTAGGGTAGGGAAAACAGCCAAACCAGGAAGAATGACATCAGAGGTTTGCACAAGTCCCACCCAGCCAGGAGCTGGAGAGCAAAAGTGACGCACGCGGCAGCACGCTGCCTGTTGCACTCTTTTCTCACACCCTGAAACTGTCCCCTCCCCTCTGTGCCAAGCCCTTTATTCGAGAATACCTGTGGAATCTGTGGGGTGGTGGTGTATTTTTGAGACATTAGGTTGCTATGAAACCTTAAGTCGGGTGACAGAAACGGATAAATATTTCCCTGAAGCGATTCTTCAGAGGACATGGGAGTGGAAGGACTGCTTTTTTTTTTTGTTTCCCCCGTACATTGTGTCAATCACTTTACGGTTTGCGTGTACGTACACGATTTGGACAGGTGTGTGGGCATGATGCAGGAAAGCAAAAATACATTTTGCTCCAAACATATACACACAACTCAGACATTTCAAGCAAATCAACCACACAAGCACCATTCTTTTCCGGTCTCGTGACTTTTCCAGTTGTAATCCCAACTGTCCTGTTTGTAAGGCTGCACTTCCCATTGGGACAGCACTGCTTATGAGGGCTTTCATGTAATCATACATGGTTTCAACATGGGCTGAAATAATTAAGGGGTAGCTAGTTCTATATTTAAATGGCAAACATGCTTATTAGCAAATGGAGGAAGAGAGTTCGCCTCCCAGTGGATGTGAGCTAACAGTTTTGCCTGTCCCTCTGCAGTACTTTGATGGGCTTTATAGGCTACAACCATTACAAGTCATACATCAGCACTTCACCTACTGTATGCAAGAGGTACAGAATAGCACAATCTCCCAGACTGAGATATCGTGACGAATACGACTGAGTAACTCAGGAGATAACACTGATTCTGGCTGCTTAAAGGGACAGATAGGGCCTTTGGTGCTTTTTATCTTCCATCTACATTGATTAAGTGTGAGTTGATCACTACTTGAGATTTAAGCTATTGTGATGTCGTCTTTCTGTTGAATATAATGCAATCAGATGGCGCTTGCCTTGGACCACTCATAGGGCCAAAAACTATTTTTTGAAAACTCTGCAGCAATGTCTGTTTTCAAGAAGAAAAAAAATGCACAGGCCTTGTTGAATGTCATGTCATTTTGTGTTACTGATTGGTACAACATGTACCTTTCAGAAAAAACAAAGCATACTTTTAGCTGCTTTAATTTGCCTCACTAGGGTGAGGCAAACAACAAGACAGCTTTCAAGTACAGACACTCTGAATGTTAGATTGGAATTTTAAAAACTTGCATTACAAATTATGTTTAAAGACGAGACAATAAATATGGTTTAAAGGAAGTGTAACACAGCCCAGATCATGTTTTCAACAGTGAAGTGAGGAATTGTTAATATTTTATTTGTTTCCCAGGAAAATGTCTAATTCGGTTAAAGTTTGAGAAGTATCATGGTGTTTTTTCAAATGCAGCAAATATCTGCAGTGGCATGAATTATGAAACACAGCTTTATTCATCATACAACCTGGTAACCCATCAGCCCATCCAAAGCCTCCTAAAAAGTGACTGGACAATAAAACTAAGCCTACGAACAGACTACAGATGGAAACCAGAATATTTGTGCAAACAACAATTTTGTTGCATATATGAACATATTCATATGTAAAATCTCTTTAGAGAAATTATTCAGCGATAACTGAGTCTGTTAGCATGATCCCTTTACTTAGCCTTAATTAACTAAAGTGGCATCCAAAACTAACTATAGAAGGAACTGAGTTTGTAATCTGTGTCCATTATCTAAATAGTGACTATATTTGTTATAATAAGTTAACTGGTAATGTTATTCAGTACTTTATATGCTAAACTGTTAACGTGCAGATCTCATAACATATATCCCACTCAATCCCAGAAAATGGGATTAAGGCAAATAAAATTCTAGTTCTATATCTTTTGGTATGTTAATTAACTACAAAGAGCATTATGAACAAACTAAAAGCCCCCGCCCCCCCCCAATAGATCAGTCCCAGAACATGCAGAGATAATGATGTTGAAGGAATTTTATGCTGACTTGTGCCTGCATATAATCCTGCTAAATATGCTGTACCCATCCAGCAGCCTCTAATCCTCTCATGCAAACTCGAGGATCCTGATTTAAGCACTTCGCTCCAAGAAACGGAAAGCTTCTTCATCCCTTCTGGTCGCATTATGGCCACGCCATTTCTTTCACTGCTCTCTTTGTCTACAATAATTCCCCTCAACTGACCCCTTCCAGTGCTTTAAAGAACAAGGAAAGTTATGATTAAAATATCAGGCTACACAGTTTCAAAACCTGTGACAATAAACCAAGAGGAGATTGAATACTTGAAATACCGTCTCTCCTCAAACGGGCTCAATAAAGGGCCCACACGTCTCAAAAGTCGGATCCAGTCATAACATGCACGCATACAACGCAAACACAGTAACAAAACATGGTCAAATACCGTTCATTGCACAGACAATTACACATTTAGATGAGTAAAGACACCCTAAAGGCCACTGAAACTGTTTATCCTCTCCATCCTCTCCCAACTACCTCAACTCACCAAGGAGTTGGTGTGTGCTGGAGCAGCCACTGACATGCCAATTACGGTGTATTTATGGTCTGCACTTTAGTGGGCAGATGGAGTCATCCTTAACTCCCTCCCTCTGGCTTTGCCCCAGTGGGCCTCAGATCCAGGCCCACATTCGTGCAGTTCGCTGCCCAACCACACAACTGCCGCCTTCCTGCTAAGCACTGGTAAAAGCAGAACCAGGCTTGAACCGGGCTTCCATGGCCCAAACCCACATCTCACTCAGCAACAGTCAGAGGAGTTTGCTGACATGAGAAACATTCCCCTGGACACAAGTGAAAGCAAAGAATAGGCCAGAGACTGGAGCCAATGTTGCTAAATATTCTGCAAAACTGGAGATTTACTGTTTTTCTCTCTCTCCTTCGTTCCTTCTTTGGTCTTTTTTGCTCTGCCCAAACTTGAGGCTGGTATTGATTTAGAGTACTGACAATCCCACAGATAGCAAATCTCAAACCCCACTTATAAGTCTAAAAGTTGAAAATACTCATATTTGAGTGGTAATGAGGCACGTTTGCAAGGAACAAAATGATTCAAATCATGCTGTATCTACTCTGCAAAATGAAAAAAGAAACAAAAGAAAAATAGTGTTACTCTTGCTCTTTGTCCACTGCTTCTGGCTTTTCTTCCAGATCTATATTTCTAAGTTGTGTAACAGAAGATGAATGGGCAAACACAGAAATGTTCAGAAAATAGCAAACTTCCAACTAAAAAACCACCTCCCTCCACCACCACCAACAACAACAACACCACCAAAGACCACACTTATTGCTATTAAAAGAGACGCGAGATAGGGGGAAAAAGTGAGAGTACTTGGAGAGGAAATATATTCTCGCATCAGTGAGACTGAGTAATGTTCGTCTGGAGAACTTTCCACTTTTCTCCATGTGGTTGGCAGTCACTGATAGCCTCGAGCCAACCAGAAGCCTTCACATTTGCGAGAGAATTTATGATCAGGTGGTTTCAGGTTTATGTCCAGGTCTCGGAAATACCACACAAATGCTTCAGATGGAGGAGAAACTTATTACCTCAGCAGGTGCCCGGCCAGCTCTGTCAGTAGTAGTCCAAAACAAACTGGCAGGAAATTTGATTTACGTCAAAATGCCTATATGATGGCGCATGTTTGTTGTTTACAGACTGCTTATTTCACTGCTAACTTGTCACTGTCTTGTCAGCAGAGCCCATAGACACACATGAACTCCCTCTGCTTCAGCTAGGGTTGGGATTCTCTATAATTCCACTAGACAGCTGGTCCCAATTACTCCCACAACAGAGAGATGCTGAGGGATGGGTTTAAGGTAGGTTTTTAAACCTACCCTAGAAGTTGTTTGCAGACGCTCCCAAAACATCCATGTTAGCTAAACCAGCCAGGCCCAAAAGATCTCAGCTGAAATGTGACAACAGTACCAGGCCGACTGATTCAAAAACAGGTATTTAGCATAGACTGTACCAAAGATTGGTATAACCAAAGACACAAGCCACTGGCTTACTGTTTTTGTCTTTGAAAATGGACCTGGGCCCTGTACTACAAAGCAAGTTAAACAAACCCAGGATATCTTTCCATGATCTGGCCTCACTTACCGTAAGATCAGCAATGAAGCTAAGTGATCACACTTCTTTCCGAGCTTTCTTCCAGGAATGGTGATGTCATTTTGGTCAGTAGGTGGAGATTTTATACCTGCTGATCTCTGATCTCGAACATAACCTGCTGCAGAGCAGGTAAGGCCCGAAGGATAACTTGCGATGTTGGTGCACCCCGGTAAGAGGTCAGTCATCTTCATTCTACTAACAATCTATTTCAGGGGTGTCAAACTCAAATACACAGTGGGCCAAAATTCAAAACTGGAACAAAGTCGCGGGCTAACATTAATATTTATTGAAATATATTTATTCCTCCAGATATAAGAATGAATCTTTTCTTATGGACTAAAACACATTTTGCTGAAAAACTGAATATGGAACAAGCAAAGCTTAATACTAAATAATATATATATTAGCTGTATAATACCAGTAGGCCCGCTCTAATAGTAATAGTAATTCGCGGGCCAAATGTAATTAGGCTGCGGGCCAAATCTGGCCCGCGGGCCAGAGTTTGACACCTATGATCTATTTTGAACCTTGAAATCACCTGGATAAGCCCAAATCCTACTTTATAGTGCAGGTATATCTGGACAAAACGCCAATACTTAATGCTAATGTCAATTTGGTTTTTAAGGGACGTCCATATTTCTCCTTAATACTAAATTTGATGCAAAGATTGAATTTACATCTTAATGCAACTGAAACAGATGAGTTTTCTAAAAATGTATCCTCTGTCGTGTCGTCACGAGGGACGAAATTAGCCATAGAGACAACAGATGTTTTTGCACCACTCTAAAGACATGTTTATTTCTGTTGCAACTTTAAACTTGAGGGTTTGTGGGGATTGACTGACTCTTGGAGCCAGCGTCACATGGCCGTTAAAGGAGCTTCTTGAACTTCAGCGTTCAGTTTTTCTGCTCTGCAGGTTGCCGCTTGGTTTTAAACCCCAAATCTGGCCCCGTCTAACATTCTATCACTCAATCAAAACTGTAATCATCATGTCAACACAAAGACCTTTTGTCTGTAATGGTTTTGATTGAACACAGCCTTCAGCACGGCCGTCCCCGTATTTATGATGCAACCAAATGAACCGGCGGCATTTCAACCAGCTTCACGTTCATTGAACTTAATAGCGTGGAAGGATACGTGGAGCGACAAGTCACTGAGCAAAAACTCTGCTGCTGCCTGCTACACCTCACACTGCTCCACCCAATCTAAGACACCCACTACTATTTCTACAATAGAAATTATCCCCCCCAAAAAATGCAATAACGAGAGACAAAACTATGATCAAAATAAAGATGAGCTCTTATTGTATTTAAAGGATATGTCTGAGTACAGCTTTTAAATACAATAAGATTGAGACTAAACAATAAGGGGGAAAAACTTACCAGTCCAGCAATAGGAGTAGGCAGTCTGTTAACCCTCTTGACAACACCAGGCTTGATCTTGTTAATCAGTCTGTGAGCAAAAGAGAGGGAGAGGACGAGGGGAAGGGAGACGGTGAGTGAAAGGAGTTGGTTATTGGCTAGCCTGCTTTAAGTGCGAGGGAACGAATAAAATGTGTTGCAAAGTCTTAGTGTTGTGTGTTTACGACTTTGTTTAATGGTAGCCACCTGGCTTCAGTTTAGCAAATCGCCACTGCTGCAACCGTGATGTAAACACACCAGGCACACTGCTCCTAAAATATACCCTCCAACACTGAAACAACCCCAAACAAACCTTGAATCAGCCTCAGAAAACAGTAAGTAAGATAGATGGTGGATTTCTGGTGTTAACCAAACACCCAAGGCAGAAAAAAAACAAACAGCTTGACCAACTGGACTAAAGGCTTCATAAGATGACCATAGTTTATTGTGCCTCAGAGATCTGGTCGGAAAAAAAAGAACTACCACACAGTAAAATTATTCTGTTAGAGGTATTTACAAGTCATGCTTCCCGTTTAAAAAGTCTTCCTTTCACGGTTTAAATTATAGAATATTTTGCAATCAAATATACTCAAAGTACAAGGACTGCAGACTGCTACTAAATCCTATATTCATTACTACTTAATATAAAGATCATATGCTTTATATACCAGGGAGCTACATTAACATGACTGACAGGTCAACTGAGGAATACTGAGCATCTAGCTTAAATTCAGTTTTCAGCTAGAAAACCTTGCAATTTATATGGATGTTACTTTGACAGGTGCACTCCTCAAAGGAAGTGGTCTCCCCCAGCTTTGTTATAACCATGCTGCACAAACTGCTGAGAACCTCTACCAAGAGCAAAGGGTGTTTACCAGATCTCCAAACTTCCAAGCTGACTGTTCATTCGAATTATTAGCAAACATCCCAGTGCCAGAGAGTAAGAGACACCCACAGATGATCCATGTGGGGGTAAGCATGAAACTATGCAATACTGTGCAGTTGGTTTTATTATTCTGCATGACTGATTAATAAAAATCCCTATAAAATGTAATCCAAAGCAATAAAAAGGTGTGACTACAACCCCCACTGCTTGATTAAAGAAAAATAACACATTAAAAGCTCAACATGAGGCAAAATAATTTGTTTACTCTGCGGGCTGGGAGCGGATGGACTGGTATAAGGCTTAGCATGGGCTCACAATAGATGTAAAGAAAGAATGCAAAGGGCCATTTGGGTTCACATTACTCATTTAGCATGAAACAATGGAACGTTACGAGATAACACACACTTTAAGTGAAGTAGGATATAAACATGTCTGCGATCCACGCAAAACATTCTTTTCCAAGCGAGAAACTCCGATAACCAAAACACAATGGGAAGGGAGGCAGCGTTGCTAGGTGAAAGCGATTTTAATCTGTCTTCCTCTTCCTTGTGTTGAGAAAACAGACAGCCCGTGAGTGAGAGTGTCCGTGTAGTTCTCTGACATCAGGCAAACAGACGAGTCAGGATCAAATCAGCAGAATGAACGGCTTCTTCTCTGAACCAATGCCAATAGAGTGTGGAAGATTCTGCATGGCCTGCTGGTAATTACGGCTTCCTGCTGATCCGAGCAAATCACATCAGTGATGTGCCCATTTAGCAGTGCTGCCCACAAGCAGACACATGAAGGGACATGAGGCTAGCCCTCACACACAGAGCCCTAATCTGAGAAAAAGCCACAAACCCACAACTCTAAGAAGAGCAGTTAGTGAATGAACACACAAGCCAGTCCCGGACAGATAAATTTGTTCCTCCAACTCATCAAAAATGTATGTACCCGTCGATGTACCCATGCTAATGAGAAAGCGGGGTGCCCTGATTCTCCAGTGCGGTTTCAGCTGGAGCTCTTTCCATTCACTACACAGCTTCTCACACAGCTCTCATTAAAGTAACGATGGCGCTCTGCCCGATCCACAGATCTGTAACATCTGTCAAACACACAACACAGCTCCTATTGAAATAGATCACATTTCATATTCTCAAACAAGACCACAGGGGAAAGAGCTGACAAAGAAAACATCAAATAACTACATAATAGAGTCACTATTGTGCTGTCTCAAAACACAGGCTCACTTCATGTGACTAACAAACAAACAGTGACCCAGCAGGGGGTCTGCCTGGGAAACATCAGTAACACTTACGTCGGTGCGCAGACCTGAAGGAGAGCGGAGGGATTCCTTATGAATGAGTGGCTTACGAGAGGTGCCTGGGAAAAGCAGAGTACTTACTCACACAGAAGAACGCCATTCTCCAGCGCAGATCGGAAGTCCTTGCTCCCAAATTTTTTCTTCGTTACTGCCTGGGGGAAAAAAAAAAGAGGAAAAAAAGTGATACAAAAAAAACAAAACATAACAGAGCAATCAGGGTTGGATGAGGAGAGGAGGCGGGAGGTGAGGGGGGGTGGGGTGTTATATGTGTGAAATAGGGTGGAGAGCCTGGAGAAGAAAGGTAGGATGTTGAGAACAGTAGCAGAGGAAGTCAGAGGTATTTCCTCTCGAGTTCCTACGCTGTCTCTGCGGGGAGAGAGCCGTGCACAGTTCTTCAGGTATTCCTCAGGAGCTCACAAGTACCTCATGTCTTCTCACTTTAATGCCAAAAGCTGCTGGTAAACCGGAGAGCTGTGCTAAAACTGTGCTGGAGTCAGACTGCCTGAACCACAAAGCTATGGCAGCATCTGGAGTACGGGAGGAACACAGCACTTTGTTATAGCCTCATGCCTTTCCCATGATCTAAAACCACCGCTGCAGGAACACCAAGAGCCATTACGCAGACAAACACACCGCACGCATGTCGTGCAGCCTTATGCATTTAAACTCATGCACATTTGCATCCTTGATTTTAAACATAACACTAATTATATTTTGTATCTGCTTGTTGTAGCTTTTCATTAATGCATTCTGAACTTCCAATAATAGCTTTTTTATGTGTTATAACCCCAATTCCACATGGTTTATTTGCTGTGTAAAATGTAAATAAAAACAGAATGCAATGAATGCCATTTTAATAAAATCACATTTTATTCACAACAACATGTCAAATATTTTTAACGGAGATGTACCATTTTAAGAGAAATACTAACTCATTTTAAATTGAATGGCAGCAACATGTCTTAAAAAAAAAAGTTAGGACAGGGCCACGTTTACCACTATGTAGCATCCGCTTTTCTTTTATCAACAGTCTGTAAACATCTGGGAACCGAGGAAACCAGATGCTGAACTTTTGGGAGAGGAATGTTGTCCCATTATTGTCTGACACAGGATTCTAGCCGTTCAAGAGCCCTGGATCTTCCTGGATCTGGTGCTCTAAATGTTTTCAGTTGGTGAAACGTCTGCACTGTAGGCAGGCCAGTGCAGCACCTGGACTCTTCTACTATGAAGCCATACTGCTGTAATAGATGTAGTATGCAGTTTACCATTGTAAGGTTTCTGTTTCTATTTACTTTTTGCACAGCATCCCAACCTTTCTGGTATCAGGATTGTGGAATTTTTTTTTTTTTAATTTGCATGTACATCAAAACACATTAGACAATTATACATGTATTCATAGAACTTTTGCAATGTGGTAAGTGCACTGCAGGACAAGTAAAAACAACTGGACAAAAATATCCTCCTCTATTTTCCAAAGCAGAAAGGACTTTTTAAATTAAGTGTTTCTTTGCCAGTGGCCTAACGTTCCCACACATTGTGCTCAGTTTTTAAGCAATCCCTGAAGAGTTGAAACAAAAAGCAGTGCTATCCTCTCTGGCAGAGGTTATGACTACAATGGCAACCTCATAGTATTTTTTTTTTTTTACTGTGGGAGCATGCACACTGTAAAACACTTTTTTTAAGAGGTCTTGAGCAATAGTTTCCAGGCTTTCTAAAATAACCTGAGAAACACATCTGACCCTTCAGATGATCCATCTACTTTTCACTGAATCCTCATCAGAACTGGTTTCAATGGAAGGCCAAAGTTCAAGAAGCCAAATTGTAAAATAGAATTAAACCAAGTCTGTTTTTGCCTTATATACGGTATTTCCATGTATGTTTGGACGTGCTTTGATAAATTGCTACAGCTATTTACATTTTTCCAGCAAAATATAAAGAAACGGAGGCTGATTCAAGACCTTTGCACATTACTGTAACTTAAATCACCAAGAGGGAGGGTGAGCTGACACATTGAACTACAAGAATAATACTGGTGGGTGCAGCTGGCATGAGCCAAAACATAAATGCACGCACTCTCACAGAAAGCAAAAACACGTTGGACGAGTCTCGCTGACTGATTGATCAGATGTTCCTTGTTCCAAGCCTTTTGTCTGACTTCCTTTGTCCCACAGAAAGGAACAAAAGCTGGGACAATTACTACTATAGTTAAGTACAGGCAAACATTTTTAGGATGACAGGAGAAACAGAAACAATTATAGAGACTGGCTGGATGCCACTATTATTCCTTGCCAACAGATTGTGCTACACCCCAAAACACACCCTAGGTAAGCTGAGATGCCCAAAGCCTCAAATACCCATCATTCCAAAAGTATTAGACCATGGTGTAATAGATGAATAAAGATTAAGGTTCTCACACTAGTAGGAGGAAGCCATTCTGCATATGTGATTGTGCTGCTGTTTGGGAAATACATGTTTTGTTTACATAATACACTGAGATCTTGGCCTGCTCCTCTTTCATTGACCAAAATACAATCAGAACCAGACACTGAGAACACGAAACCAGCACGCAGATATGCAAAGCTACAGACATGTAGACACAAACACAAAATCACACGGAGAGCAAACAACCCCTGCAGCAGACAGAGAGCAGTCAGCCAGCTGCTGCAGTTGGCATATGAAATCCTGACCCCTACTGTTCTATACACACAGCTGGGATTTGCATGCATGCAAACAAACACTACATGTGGGAACATTATCGGAAGTATGATTCCATCTAATTTGGGTCTTTCCTAAAAGTGTCCCTTTATTTATTTTTCATTAAACGTTCTTTTCAGAGTTCTATCGGCTAATCAACCAACAAAATGATTCCAATAATAACTTCAAGGCTAAAAATGGGAGCCGACCTGGAATTAACACAAAGCTGGAAGCATTGGCATAATTCTATCCTCTACAGTCATCATTAGAGGTATTAACTGCACTTAGATCCAGTCCTGCTGTGCCCTCCCTCTCCTGTCCAACCTGCCATGTGGGATAAAAAACTCTAATCTGCACCAACATACTGCCGCTCTGATTTAACAGGGAGGTTTAAGCCGGAGCAGGCATTTCAAAAACAGCTTGCCTTCATGCGCACCCACCTTCACCTTCCAGCTTCCACCAAAATGTGACCAAAGTTTACTCTGGGCTGTGGAAGGGTCCTGTGAAATTCATTATTATTATTGGAGTGAACCATTATCTGTGGTAGAGGCCAAATATTCAGAGACTCTGCATCCATGACCGCAGTTATTGTTTATTCATGCAGGGCACTGAGGCAACTCTGTATTCAAGGTTTGTGCGGATGCAGCCCCTCTGGCCACTAATTGTTCCTGAAATTCTTTGTTTCTTCTGCAGCACATTGAGGTATGGGTCATCAGAGGGAAACTGGGACCATATCCAAATATTTCAAGGTTTGGACTCAAGGGAAAGACACTACTGTGGAAGCACTTAGTAATAACACCATCAGCATCCTGGAATAATAGGAGTACATCAACATGTAACTGCAAGGGAATGTTGTCTTGTTTGAGGGCTGGTCTCACATGAGTACGTCTGAAAGCATGCGGCCTCGTTTCTAATTGGTTTCTGTCAAAACAGTCAAAACCCCGAGTGAGGCTACAGCGAAGTGACTAATCATCAATTGCACAACACAGCTTTTGGTATGAAAAACAACACAGCAGCATAGGTCACGGGGAGGGGGGATTCATTCAAACTTGGCAACATTGAAAAAAAAAAAATTTGTAGAAAAGGTAATGACCCTACATAACACTTATATAAAGAAAAGTTTGCACACAAAAAGTCAAGGAAAATCTGTCGTAGCATGTTGTGTGGATTAGCTGGTATCAGATAGCATTTCATAACCTTCTTATTTTACTTATTTTATGTGGATGGCTGCAAAATGTCTCAAACCCCACATGGAATAAAAGCATATCTAATAATATTCCTTTCTGGATTTGTTAATTGTGAAATTCTTTCCAAATCAGTCTTTGTATGAAATAATTGAGGAAAGTATTTGAATAGATACTTCTTTTCCAAAAATGTGTCCTTTTTTATCCATTGCATTTATAATTGTAACATTTTGCAATATTATATTTAGCTGGCTAACAAAACCCACACCCCAATGACCTCAACTTGGACAACTTGCTCTACTATAAGAGAGATTTTTCAAACTTTTGCTGCACTTAACAAAAACATTTACAGAAAATAAACAGGTGATTAAAAAGGTAAATAACAATCAAATCCCTCCTACACTCACCAGACGCTGCTAGGTACACCTTGCTAATTCTTGGTTGAACCTCTTTGGCTTCAGAACTGCTGCAATGTGGTTGCAGGCCACAGTTGGTACTAAAGGCCCAAGGTGTGACAAGAAAATAATAATGGATTGCATTTTTATATAGCGCTTTTCGAGACCCTCAATGCGCTTTACAATTCCACTATTCATTCACTCTCGCATTCACACACTGGTGGAGGCAAGCTACGGTTGTAGCCACAGCTGCCCTGGGGCAGACTGACAGAAGCGAGGCTGCCATATTGCGCCATCGGCCCCTCTGGCCATCACCAGTAGGCGGTAGGTGAAGTGTCTTGCCCAAGGACACAATGACTGAGACAGACAGAGCTTTGGATCGAACCGGCAACCTTCCAGTTACAAGATGAGCTTCCCAGTATACTAACACCATCACCAGCTTGAACTGTTGATATGAGGCAGGGTTATGTTTTCATATTGTTTACAACAAATTCTGATCCTCCAAACTAAATGTTGCTGAGGAAGTTGAGAATCATCAGACCAGGCAACGGTTTTCCAGTCTTCACTTGTCTTCCAATTTTGGTGAGTCTGTGTAAACTGTAGCTTCAGCTTTCTGTTCTTAAATGAGAGAAGTGGCACCTGGTGTGATCTGCTGCTGTTGCAGCTCGTGTGTTTAAAGGCTCTATGTGTCGTGCACTTCTGCGTCGCCTGGTTGTAACAACTGGCTATTTGAGTTCCTGTTGGCTTCCTATCAGCTTGAAGCGGTCTTGCCATATCCTCCTGCCTCTTCCTGGATCCTTTCTTTCTTTTGGACCATTCTCTGTAACCCTAGAGATGGTTGTGCAGGAAGATCCCAGTTTATTATCATTTTCTAAAATATTCCAGCCCTTCTGGCACCAGCAACCATGCCACACTCAAAGTCACTTAAATCACCTTCCTCCCCCATTCTGATGCTTATCATATCTGCAAGAAAAACAATGCACTAAGTTGCTGCCATGTGGCTGATTAGAGGTTTGAACTAACAAGCAGTTGAACAGGTGTACCTAACAAAGTGGCCAGTGAGTGCATGTGGAAAATCTCCAGAAAAGTAGAAGTAAGTTACATTGCTTACACATGTTACTATGGTAGATGGGACAAGAAACTATAAAGGGCTTAGTTTTGGTTCAGTATTACACAACTGTAACCAGATAAGTAACAAAACTTCACAATATCTGCAGTATTATGTTACCTTTGACCTTTTGCTTTGTTCCACTTTGTTTTTTTGAGAAACACAATGCAGCATTTTTTATACTAACCACACACACACACACACACACACACACAAACACACAGCATTGAGAGTTGAAATGTTATACAGAATAAAGAGTGCGATGTTAACATGAGCTTCACATGGACCAATAGCTACTGGGAAACCCCACCTAGAACTGTTCTGAGAGCAGGCTCTTTGAAAAATTCAGTCTTATTAATGACAACGTAAACAAAAGAGGTGGCGGAAAAGATGCTGCCATGTGTCTGACATCTTTGCTTGCTTCGGCACCGTTAGTGAAACACAGATCTAAGACTTAATGATTTTATTATATTACTAATTGCCAAGTTATTATTCATAGCGGATTGTTTATTGTCGGACCAGCCATATACATGATCTTCTGACCTGTAAATATAAACACAGCCACTTCTTCTCAATTGTCCCACCAATCACACTTGAAGCCTTTCTATTTAATTAAAGAGGACCTCCATTATTCCACTGGGCCCTGTGGTTGTAGGACGCATCGCCCTGCGCTGACAGCCTGCCAGCTTCGAGGGGGCTATGTTCACAGCCATGGAAGCTAATGCAGGAATGTGTCCATGTGACAGGCTCCAGACCATTTAGTCTAGTTTTTAACAACACCACCAACCTCGCCACGCACACATGCCTCTGTTTAAAGTGCTGTGAAGCCAAGCAGCTTGTTAATCATTCAGTGGCTGAATCCAAGAAGTGAGGGGGGAATCTCTTTGAAGAGAAACCTTTCCTCTCTGATGGTACTAAGTAGCTGATTGTTCTTGTATTGCAGAATAGTTCTTAGTCTTATTCTTTCAAAAATATTACCCCCATTGCCTTCACCCATTTGTTCAGCTTTCTGCTCACCCTCCCTAAAGTCCCTCCCTGCAGACCATCATGCCCCCACCTCACTCCATGAGCAAAGCCACTACAATGGGCCAGTGTGCAAGTGTGAGAGACACTGATGTCACATTGAAAGCATTCAGATTCACCCTCATGAAATAAGAACAATATTTGTTTAGTTAGGGCCATGCAGCAGTTTCATGCAGCCCTGCTGGGAAGAGAATTTGCAAGATGAGGACACATAATTTCACCCGCTTGTTATGAGAATAGGGAAAAAAAGCGCCAGTCTGGCGCGAGTTGGAGTGGAAACTTTAGAGAATATGACATTTTAGGAATGAAATGGAACAGCTGGAGTTTTTTTTCTGTTGGCAGCTATTTTAAAATTTGAAGGCTACCACAAGAGAGGGGGAAATTACTGTAAAACACTTTTTCAGCTTCAGAAAAGAACCCTCTTGTCAAAACCTCTATTGTATATTGCTCACTTTCAGAATTGATCATAATCATAATATGCAGCACAAAATACGAATGCTTGGATTCATTGCTAACATGTAATTTTGTATAAGCACCATAAACCCAAAATCTCAGTCATTTGTTATGAATCGGAGTTAATCCACAGTTACATAATAGCTTGGATCAGTCATAGAAGATTTTCCTAATTGCTCTTTTGGGTTTTCCTCTCTACCTGCAGCAACTGAAGCCTCGAAGGCAAAGGTAAATGAAAAAAAAAAAAAAAAACAGGTCTAGGCAAGATCTGACATCAGAAGTATCAGCCAGCAACAGTGATGACTGGGGTCAGACCCACCTACCTGTTCTGTGAAGAGAAAAGAGATAAGTGCTAAGAATTGTGTGATTCATCTTTCAAAAGAGAAGATTGATGGCTGGGTAACTTGAGACGTGAGGTCAAAAGGTGACACATGCCTGTATGGATCTTTGAGTCAGGGCTATTATCATTTGGAACTTGGGTGCTGGCGGTTAAAGCAGTTCACAGTCATAAAGAATTTCTCAAGCATGTATGTATTGGAAGGTCAAACTCCGCCAAAAACATAACTATAAAATTAAAAAGATATACAAATAACAGATCTTTTTCACTAGCAACTGACAGTCCTTAACTTTTACTTATAGACTGCCTTACCTGTTAATTCTACTGAGGACAGCAAAGAAAAGAAGTAAAGAAAGTTCTGAAAATATATATATATATATATATATATATATATATATATATATATGTGTGTGTGTGTGTGTGTGTGTATATGTATGTATGTATGTGTGTTTTTACTCACCTCAATCCATCTCTGCGCCTCCGAGTAGGCTTCCTCGCAGCTGACTGAAGACTGCTCACGCCACTCCATCATAAGAACTTATTATCCGAGCTTCACCGGCGGGTAAAGTCCTAGCAGCCCGCATATAAAAGGTCCACATAAATGTGAGCCAGCTGAAGCAAGCAAACTCGATCAACCTACATAAAAGTGCACACAGGTGAACTCTCAGTCATTCATCAAATATGCCTCCTATTGTTCTTTCCCACCTGCTCATTCGTAAATGAATGCAAGGTGTAACAGTGTGCATCATCTTGCGACTGCTTACCTTTTCTTTCATCCGACACACCTGTGCTTTGTGTCCTTTTGGCAGCGGGTTTACACACTCCACCTTTTTTACGCAGCGATTGAGTGTTTGAAGACGCGCTGAGCTCACCTCTTGCAGCACTCACACGAAAGACAGTTTTTCACCTCAAGTTTTAGAGCTGCATGAGTTAGAGTCTGCAGCGGGAGTGTCTCCAAACCCGGGTCCGGGGACCACCCACAGGTCCTTGAGCGGATTCCAGTTGAAACACACGGTTGAATTCGCTGTTAGCCCCCCCAAGAAAGGTATTTGGACTCCTGGTTTGGGCCAGATGCACGTTAGTGTAAGTGTATACTGAGGTAAGCCATTAAATTCTGTCGGACTACAAATATCCTGAAAGAAAATGTGAGGTCGGTTGACGTCTGGTCTCCAAACACAAAAATGTTGCGGAAAAAAAAACTTTGAGTCTATGGATAAAACTTATGTAATTGCAGGAGTTCGGCGCTACCTTTAAAATAACGTTCTTTTCCTGCACCACCGCCAAGCGGTGATTAAGGGGTATTCCAAGACCTGAGCACATGCTTTACTCGAGGGTTTCAAACTTCATTGCGAAACAACAGCATGCCGATCCATTAAAATGAGTGGGATTTGGTTTGCAACTTTTAGAACAACTTACTGATTACATTTCAATCAACTGGGCTTTTTTGTTTTTGGAACTTGTAGGGAAGAGGCTATGTGCTACAACATTATCTGCAGTTCTGTGAAAAATGAAGCATGAGTCAGTAGCTTGTAGAACCACCTTTAGTAGCAATAATTTGATGTGATCAGTTTCTGTATAATTCATTGGAGTTTTCCCCACTCTCCTTTACAACCATGTAGAATATTTGGTATAAAAGAAATTTCATGGTCAATTCAATGACTTGGAAAATACCAGGTCCTATAGCAAAACAAGTCCTCCATCACCGTGCTGACAGTTTGTATGAGGCATCTGCTGATGTGCTGTTTGGTTTTCAAGAAATATCGGGTTATTTTGGTCTCATATGTCCAAAAAACACTGTTCCAAGTCTTGTGTTTTGTTCAGGTGTAAATCATTCTGCCATGCTCATTTTAGAGATATGAGACATCCTTATCTCCTGGAAACCCTTTCAAGCAACCAATATTTGTTCAGTCTTTTTTTTAATCATACTGTCACAGTTAAACATATAGGGGGTTTATTGCATTTTCTCTAAGCATTGCACAGCCTAACCTTGAGGTGAATTTGCTGGGATGTCCACTTCTGGGAAGATTGTGGTATTGTGTTAACACATACCTAAATTCTCCAGACCAGCAAACTGCCAAAACTTCTGCATTTATAAAGACACTCACTCTTTCTAATAATAAATGAATAAGTGCATTTGATTAGCAGCACCTGGCTGCTATGACCCCTATGGAAGTTTTAAGTGGTTACTTTGCTTTTCAATGGACTTTATGGAGTCCTGTAAAAACTCCTTTTTTCAGGATGAAGGTAAAAAGCTAATGGTTTTGCAACAGGAAAAAGTATCCACAAAAGAAGAGCTTAATAAATTTTTCATTTATTTGACATATTTCTTATTACAAAAATCTAGGCATCTTCCACACAGATTTCCAGCTGTATAGTCTGCGTGTTTAGTGAGCCTCACTTCAACATCATTACTGCATCCAACAACATTAGGCCTATTTTCCCCCCTCAAAGCTATGAATGAAATAGCTTGCAAATGTGTTTCTTCAGCTTGTGTTGAGCATGTGATTAGACATCTCATTTAAAACAAATCACTACATACAGTATGTGTCATTGAAGTCTGAGTAAAAAAAGTTAACTTTCCTCAGTGATGTAGAAATTTTTAACATTTCCTTCTTCACTAAAAGGCCAAAAATTAAGTAAACAAACCGTAGTGCAATGTTGAGACCATACAGCTAATACCTGTATGACATTTAGAGATGTCAGCAGAGGCGAGCTGGAAAATTCAGATCTCAGTGAGAAATACCTTTATTGACAAGCAGCACTCTGTTTGCTTTAGAATTAATTTAACAACTATGTAGAACACAAGGGGAAATTACTTTACAAGGATATCCCTGACATTTTATTTTCTTCACACATCGACTTGCTATAGCATTTTGAAAGAAAAATTAAATAAAGTCAGCACTTCAGAATGTTTGGCAGTAATGTTGTCTTTGTTTTCTAGGGTCAGAGAAAAACAGAGTAGTTTCCTCAGTATGAATCTTTGGAGAGGGCAATGATGGTGAAACGAACCTCCTGAGGGTCGCGAGCCATAAAGACTTTGCAAACCTCTATAGCATCCTAGAAAAAGGAAGACAATGATTGAATGTAGGCAAGCTTATGGCAGTATTATTAAGACCATCTCAGTTTTATTTGGTTGTCTCACCTCAAGGAAAGTATCCTCTGAGGTTTTTCCATGGGCAATAGGGAAAGGCTTACGGCCATCTAGGTATTGGAAGAAAAAGTTAATCATGTAGGTTTAACAAAAATGTGCTTCCAGTCTTCTAGTACTAAATGTTGTAATGATTGTAATGACCATCAACAATGTGACAAATTCTACCAAATATTTTCTATAAGCGCACTTTTGCTTTGCGGCTAACTCACCCAGTTCATATAAGTGCCCTCCAACATTCACAAAAGCTATAAAATGCAGATTCACTTTCTCGTCTAAACTTGGGGCCTACAACAGACAAGAAGCAAATGTTAAAGTGCATTAAGTTCAACACAAAGCATGCAAAAAAAACTTGAGATAACACAGAGTTAAAAATCAAAAAGACACCTCAGTCTGTCCTTCCTGCGCACTGGATTCATGTGTAACACGTATACTCTGGAAGAGAAAACAGGAAAACAGGCTGAATGTTTCCTCTGTTGTATATTTCAGGGTCATTTGAATGATGCGCATTTTTGCATTGATCTTGTTATGGTTTCCTTTTTCCTGGTTTGTGAAATAATTTTTTATGACTTTGTACTATTACACTGCAAAAGCGGTAGCAAGCACAAGTATGACAATGCCCTCTTGTGACAAGTTGGTTACACAATTCTTAGTACTGTCCTTCACACGTGATGAAAACTTTGTCACCCTGTTCTTAATAAAGATACTTTTCCAACCTCGTCTTTTTCCAGGAAGGTTGCCCTTTCCTCCGGGGTCATTTTAGATGTTTGTTCAAGAAATTTCTTAAGAGGAGAATCAGGTTCTGAAAGAAAGAAAAACACTTAATAGAACCTAAAAAAACTGACTTAAAGCAAACACAAAATTAGATTTATACTCAGTGACGTCTTTATTAGGTACACCTGTATAATGGAGTGAAATGAGATAATGAGAGAAGTCAACTTCAACATGCCCATAAACTCAACAACCACTCTGATACGCACGGCTGTTCAATTGCTCATTAACACAAATATTTAAGCAGCAACTCAGTGCATTTAACCATGCAGACATGGGGCCTGTGCTTCGTACCGCGCTAAGTGAGTTAGCTGGATTAGATTGTTGACGATTTCGCGTGATCCTGGATCGTTCGGTTCCCCGAAGCCCATCCGGGACTTGCTGTCATAGCAACAGAGCCGTAAGCGTAAACCTGCTGGGGAGCAGGTTTACTTTATGTAAACAGGATTAGATCGCGGCCACGCAGGTATGCCCGCGTCATTCATACGAAAGCAACAGCGATATTCCACCACTGTTTCACCATAAATAAATAACATCACTGTAACCAAAGATAATGCAGCACTTGATCCTTTTATTGATTTCACACAGATACATACAGGTCATTCCCTAAAAAAGGGAAATGTACTATTAACATTCTATTACATGTATGTGATTATTACAGATGTAATTCATATTTCAGAGTAGTAATTGTAAATTACTTCGTGTAATCAAGATGAGAGACCACGGCTATAAAAGCGAAGGTGGATTTGGGAAGCCTGTCGCAGCCATGTCCTGTCCGTTTACGCGAGCCACCCATTGCGGAAGGTGCAAGATTGATAAGGAGAGTCCTCAGAATTCAGCGTATATTGCGGGACAGACAGGATCCTTTAGCTCAGCGCGACAGTGTGCTCATAGAGAGATATCGATTTTCCCGTGAGGATATTATTTACTTAACCAACTTGTTGACGAGGGGGTGCAGGACCACCACCTGTCTTTTTTTTTGCTCTGCCCTTTTCTTGGTTGCTGTTATGAACAAACAAACAGAGTATTCCAGGGTCTCTTTCCAAGAGACGACAAGCAATATAAGTGATAAATATTACCATTCTGTAGAATATTCTTATATTTCACTTTTACCTGTTCCCATGTTCTAGTGGGTCCTGTTGTGGCTCTAATGTGAAAGGGGATATAATATAACATATTATAATATAATATAATGTAATATAATATTGGATAATATGGTGTGATATGATAAATCTACCCTACCGCCTACTGGTGTTGGCCAGAGGGGCCGATGGCGCGATATGGCAGCCTGGCTTCTGTCAGTCTGCCCCAGGGCAGCTGTGGCTACAACTGTAGCTGCCTCCACCAGTGTGTGAATGTGAGAGTGAATGAATAGTGGCATTGTAAAGCGCTTTGGGTGCCTTGAAAAGCGCTATATAAATCCACTCCATTATTATTGTTATTATTGAATTACTTACGAGTTTGATTTGTCAGCAACTTTCTGCCAGCCCTCTCTCCTTGCTTTTGCAGCCTTTGCAGTGTTCCCTTGCGTTTTAATTAAACTCTGAAACTCCTGAAATCCCTCACTCAAGAGTTCTTGCTCTGCTGCCGAAAAATACCGAGCGCGCTCCTTCGACATTTTCGCCGACCAATCAAAGGGTTGCCGATCAATGTTTCTACTATCGATGCGTAGCCCCTGTTGGGCCACCCAGTGATCTCACATTACTTTATCCGGCTATACTAATCGTCAACAACAGGTGTGTTCGGGGAACCGGAATAGCGAGCTCAGAGTTAGCGCGATGATTTGGTCTTGGATGTTTCATTTGATCTTGGATGTAGTAAGCGACGTACGAAGCACAGGGCCATGGTCAGGACAACCTGCTGAAGTTCAAACAACGCATCAGAACAAATGTGACATGGCTGCTGTTGAGGTTTTCACAGACTGCTGATCTATTAGGATTTTCAAAGAAAAACATCTCTAGGGTTTACAGAGATCACATGGTAAGGTCAGAATTTGTTGTAAACAACATAAGAGAATGGATCCATCCAAGCTGGTGATGTAATGGTGTGGGTGATATAACCTTGGCACTCTTTGGGCCCCTTTGTACCAACTATGTATCATTTAAACACCACAGCTACCTGAGTATTGTTGCTAACCATGCCCATCCCTTAATGACTACAATGTGCCCATCTTCTGATTGCTGCTTTCAGCAGGATAACAGACCGTGTCACGAGGCTCAAATCATCAAACATGTCAATGAATTAACTGTACTCAAATGACATCAATGACAGTGACATCACAGTCACCAGGTCTCAATCCGATAGTGAACATTTAGAACAGGAGACTGGTTTAATGGACATACCATTGACAAATGTGCAGCAACTGTTTGATGCCATCACATCAACGTGGATCAAAATAGCTGAGGAATGTTTCCAGCAACTTTTTGAATCTGTGCTATAAAGAATTAAGTCATTTCCAAAGGCAAAATGGATCCAATCTGGCACTAGCAAGATACCTAATAAGTAGCTGCTGAATGGATTTTGACACTGACATACAGGTGTATAAGTTGTTATAGGTTTTGTACCAAGGTCATTTGGTTTATTATTTGGGCACGCTGGATAGTGTTGATGGTGTTTCTAATATTCTGCCGCTCTTATGCATGTAACAGGCACCTAGCAACACCAACTTCACTGATATACACGCATAGGGTCTTGCACATTAGTTCATCAAAAACCAAACAAGATAGATGGCTATAGAAAAAAAAAAACTGTCTAAATAAAGCTAAATGATCATTAAAGTAACCTCAATAAAAAATATAATGAAAACTCACCAAATTCCAGATGTGCCTGGTTGTTTGCCACAGCGTGAATTAATCCTATTGTTCCACAAGCGTTTCCAATAGTTTGCTTAATGAAGTAGATGTCTGGAGAAACCTGAGGCTGATCTTTGAGCTTCTCCTCCTCTTCTTGTTTAAATGCCTCATACTAGACAGACATGACAGATGAGAGAAAATCAGTTTAACAGTGTTTCCTAACCAGATGTAAAGTTGACATATGGATAATGAAAATACGTGACTTATAACAGGTACCTTCTCTGTCACTGGAAAGAGGAGTAGCACCGCACACACTGGTCTTGGTACCATGCTGAGAAGCTCCGGATCCAATCCATACACATCCCCAAACTGCCAGGTTGGCTTCATACCCAGACAGCTAACAAACTACACACAAGCGGAGTGCAAATTCATGCAGATCAAAATAAACTTAGACATTTTAAATCTAAAATAAATACAATAGCTGGCTCCTAATTACCATCTGAAAATTAGATTTCTACCTAAAAGGATATGTTTCTGTAACATTCGACTTTTGACAATTCAATGTAATTTAACTGGTATAGAATTAAACATTATGCCATTGTATGTCAGGAATTTAAACTTGAAAACTAAAACTGTTAATAGAATAGCAACATAATAAGAAGCACTTTTTACAGTAACACCGTTTTCAGGAAAGTATTTTTGACACTTTGTGGAGAAAATACAAATTTCCTTCATTATTTATTTCAACCAAACACTCAATTGCTAAATGACACCTTCTGCAGCTAAAACAGTCAATCAGTCTATCAGCAAAAAACTAAAAAAGTGATAAATAAAAAAAAGAGTTGCCTTCATGAAGTGTATAATGTTTAATATTTGGTGAAAAATTATTTAGAAGGATGATGATTCGTGCTTGGAGGATGCAGTTGCGATTCTGTTTGATGTTTGTATTAAACAAGTGTTAAGAACAATTTAAAAATAGTTTTTTGGTTACCCCCCCCAAACAAACAAACAAACAAACAAACTACAGTATCCTACAATATCAGAGTTCACTCAAAATCTCGACTACAAACCGGTAATCCATTACTATATCATCTGCGTCTATGCGCCCAAAATTTGATTTATTTTCATATTCACGCCCACTTTTGAGTAGTTACACACTTGAACGACATTAATTAATCTGTATCAATAAAACACCATTTAATTTATGCTACATAATACTCTTAGCTGTAGGAACCTGTGCAATAAAGTGTAACGTAATCATCTAGTGTGCGTCCTGCGAATGACATCAAACACACCGCACTATCTGCAGACTGAAACAGCTGGAAAGTTGGATGAAAAGTATGAGGAAAATGACTGAACGTCTTAAAATTAGAAGCAGGGCAAGTTGACAAAACTTTAAATTTATCAGATTTCTTCACTCTTGTTTCCTGTCAGTCTGTTTACATGACATTATTACATCATATTATGTAATATGAACCTTTTAACAATAACATTAGGTGCAACACCGCTGCTGAGTAGGCCTTGCATCTCTCCGAACCGGTTTGGTTATTTGCTTTGACTACTCTATCGTGTTTTACGGAAAATATAAAAAGAAAACACTTACTTTAGTCATGACCTGAAATGAGAAGACACAAATGGAAAACGTTAATGAAAATGTTGTTGGGTTAGCAAAGCGGCGACAACGGCTTTAGCTTTTGTTCTCTCTGATAGCTTCAAGTTAGCTGCCTTTCACATGTTTGAGAATGAATAACTTCGATAAAACAACATGTTCTGAAGGAAACCAGGAAAACATACTTCTGGATTTGACTCAAGAGGCAGCCAACGTGGGGAATCCATTGTGAAGCACAACTAAGTGATGTTTTCCCGTTAGAGTAGTGCTGAGTCCGATTTACAATCAAATCTGTTTGACAGCTGCGATTCGCTTCCGCGTCTGGAGGGCGCACGTTGTGTGATCCGCGGGGGTGACTTGACTTTATCAATAAACCATAACTACCCAAAGAAAATGCCCAAAAGACTCGATAAGGCATGCGACATATATGGATGCATTAACATGTTTATTATAAATCGTTTAAATATGATTCTGTATACACAAAATGAACATTAAAGTATGGTAATCCCACCATCTTCAGCCTCGGTGGACTATTCCAGGGCTATGGGCGGAGCTTAGATAAAGGCATTTTTGCGCTCAGGGATGGACGATGTTTAAGTATATTCCCCGATATACCATCTAACTGACATAATATGACACTGGTCATTGTTTTTCTTAATGATCTAACCACCATAATAATATTAATAAAAATAATGAACAACAAGAACCACACTCAATTAAATTATTTCATTTTTAAATTATTAATCTAAGTGTTATTTTTACCAGTAGGGGGCGTTGTTGGCCATAAATTCAATCGCTAAAGAAAACGACAACAAAACAGAAAGAACAAAAATATTTTTCTTTATGTGGTTATAGTTAGTCAACAAGGTTTCATAACATACCTTTCAATATTGATTCATAACACTTTGGTGGTATACCTTCATCGTCTTATTTTTTGTGAATTATGCCAAAACTGAAACCATCATGTGAGGAAAACAATTGTTTGTTGGATGTATTTCTAGATTTTTTTTAAGTAGGTAGTAAGTTTTTATTAATGTATATTATTGTTGTATTATTGTTTTTATTAGTAGTATTTTATTCAGTAATCTTTTGCTAAAGTGTTTAACTGACTGTAATTACATGGTAATGACTGTGTGTTATAAGCTTAGTGGTCTGATGATGTATTTTTGTTTTTCTCTGACCCTATACTTTCTCCTAGTCCCTCATCTGAACTATTTGGCAGGGATTCAAAACAGCTGTTCATCAACCTCGAGAGTGCTGAAGAGGCTTATTGAACTTAAGGGGATCAATAAATCAGAGACCTAGGCAGCAAATCATCAAGACATCATGATTAAACTGGTGAGTGTGTAAGACTTCGGTTTGTTGAAGCTTTCAACCCTTTAGTTTGATTTATTGATATTGTACTAAGAAATACAATACTCTGCAAAAAAGCCTTGAGCCACCACTTACTTTTTCATATTTTGCTTCCAATGAGCCAGACTTTGGTGTAATTTTTAAGTGCTTTTGAGCCATAGTTCTCCAGGCTTTTTTTGGACATGGGCTGCTTTATGAATTATTTTCAGTCCAGTCCTTGTACACTGACCATTTTCAGAGGAGTGATGGTTTGTTAAGCCACTTAAACAGATTCATTTTTTGTTGTTGTACATACACAATGACAATAAAGCACTATTCTATCCACCACCAGATGAACAATATCTGAAAGTCATGTCCTTAATAAATAGGAAAAAAATCCAGAGAAGACTTGACATAGGACCTGGGAGATGCATTTGGCCCTTCAGTTGATCCATCTACTCTTTGCAGATCCCTCATGAGAAATGATCTCAGAGAAAGAGTGGCTGTCAAAAACAATTTATAAGAAAGAGAATCAGAGAGAAAAGACAGAGGGATACCAAACTACACAAGAACGGCACAGAGTGGCAACAGGTCTTATAAGGTGATGAATCCAAATTTGAACTGCTGTGTTCAAATCTTTGTCGTTATGTATGGATGAGGTCAAGAGAGAGGCATCAATACCCACACTGTGAGGTTAAAACATTATAGTTTGGGCCTGCCTTTCATCAACTGGTGATGGGAATATTGTCAAAATCGATGAAATTATGAACACAGAAAAGTACCATCAGATTTTACATTACACTCTGGAAAGCATCTGACTGCCACCAGCTTAATTGTTTTGCATGACCATGATCCTGAATACACTGCCATTGCAGTAAAAGTGTACCTGGATAGAAAAACATACAAATACCACTATCAGTCATAGACTAGCCCCTGTAGCGCCCAGACCTCAACATTATTGAAGCAGTGTAGGTACACCTTGGCAACATGCAAAGCCTAAAGAACTATTCCTACAGACTACTTTAAGAAATGACAAGAAAATGCATGTAACAGAAGTGATTATACCAAATATTGAATTTCAGATGTGGTAGAATTGTGCATAGCTGTTCAAAACTTCAAAGACTTTTCTCATGAGTTCATTGAAATAAGTTCATTTTAACTTTTGTACTCAAATGAATGAATGAATTCTTAATGGATAAACTTCAGTAGAATAGTACTGAAGACAACTGGATATTTATTAGGGTGTTCAGTTAAAAAAATGAGCAAACATGTTTTTAATAGGCTATTGTGCAGGGGGGGAGAGGAGGACAGAAATCTGTCACAGATATACAACTATATTGACGATAAATCAGAGATTTAACCTAGCAGAGCTTTAAATTAGACCAGCCACTTTGACAGATTTTTTTTTTTTTTACCACTTATCTAGTTCTCTTGAAATCAGTGATTGAGGACTAGAAATAATATTGATTGGTCATTTCCCCAAATAAAATCCTGACCATTTAGAGTCAATGAGCCACCTCTCCGGCTGACTCTGCAAAAGACTAGAACAATAAATATCTGCTACAGCAGATGGCGCTATGCACCGTTTACAGTGATTTTCTATAAGCTAATAAAACCAAAGAAGAAGACTTTTTTTTTTTTAAGGAAGGAGCATTAATGAACAGAATTGACGTAGAATAGATGGTTAGTTGATCTAAGAAGCCGATTTATTCATAACTACTATTTTTTGTAAATAATACAATAATTACGTTAAACGTTTTCTGAAATTTCCAAGGCAATCTGTTCGGTGGTCAAATTTAGCGAGAAAGTCGCTAATTTGGCTGCGCTAATACCGTGGTCAAACCCAGAGCCTGACAGAGAGGATGCCAGCAGCAGAGGAGTCATATGGTGGGTTCGCATTACTCCACTTCAGTAGAATGTTGTTTAAATGGCAATTAAGAAGAATAGATTAGGCTTTCACCCAGGAAATATGTGCTAATTTAGCCACTGCATAGCATTAACTTAACACCGTTGTAACCACAGAGACTTCCTGTCGCTGCCTTTCCCCCACTTATATTTGACTCCAGCATCTGACTCCTAATGCTTAAAAGCCCTTAACCCCTTTTTAATGAATGCTACTTTAACATACATGCAGAAATACACAAATGTTTACAGCTCAATAATAAAGCCAAAATAAGATGTTTTAAAAGCTAAATGAACCTTGCCCTCTTGTATTAGTTATTACATGTATTATTATTATTTTTTTATCCTTGTTTACCCACTGTTATTTGACAAATCACTATGCAAGGTTCTTCAGGTAAGGCCTATACTATATACTATCTTATTTACTATATTTATTTCCGGGTTACATAATTTATATCATCATGCTATTGCAGTTGTGATTGCCTGCTCTTGGGAAAGAAAGAACACAAAAAGCATTAAGAAGACACAAGTACTCAGACTCCCATGATGCCTGTGACTGCATTAAAAAGAAGTATGGAAAACCTTGTGATAAATAAATTGTTTCACTTCTGTATTCAAGGCGTCAACAAAGTTGTGGACAACATATGCAGGATTTCTCCAGATCTGTTAGCAGATGTGGTGAGTGTATCTGTCCTTGGTTGTGTATGTTACTATACGGGTGGAAAAAAGTGGCAGCTAGGAAAACAGAGTAGACTTAAATAGTATTTACAGTGACAGCTGCAGACAACCCTCCTTCTGCAACTCTCCCCATTTCCGTTCTGGGTCTTTCCCATTACTTGAGCATCACGTACAGCTACTTGTAAATATAAGTCTTTTATTTAAATTGTTTTGGGGCTGTTTCATTAGTTTCACTGCCACAGGCTCAGACTGTATTATGAAACTCCGATAACTTAAACAGTTGTGCAACTTCAAAACACTGCCTTTATAACTCGCTACTGGAGGATGTTATTGTTGACCAAAATAGCGCTCATTTCAGGGCTATTAGCAACCACTGTGCACAAGTACCATAGGATGTGGTGTAGCTGTGGAGGCTATGCTGCAGTTCTGATAGCTAATCTTCAATAATCTCCACAGTGTCAGCACGTACTGACTTATCTTCAAGGGCAGAAGAGAGGAGTAGATTCAGCTGAAATTTCTGATGTGAGTCACCCTTTCTTTAGAATACATTTGACTTATAATAACCTATCCTCCCAAATTCCTCTTTTGAGACCTTTTCTGGGTTTTTTTTTTGTTTGTTTTTTTTGTGGGCAGAGATTTCAGAGAGCTGAAGTGAGGCTTGATCATGAAGCTCTGCAGGACATGATCAGATTTCTCTTGCTAACATTCCGGTATTTTCCCCCACATTTCTTTTAAATTTTTTATAAAGTATGTAGTTTCTGAATTTGATAACTGTGCCTTCCATGTTCCATACATTTGTTTCTTACATAGCACACTTAAAAAGGCCAAATTATACATAAAGTAGGATGTTGTCCTACTATAGGCTGTGATAGTAGTGTTTTTTTTTTGCTAGGTCAGCTGGAAAGAGCAACATCTCTGGGGATGAACTTGTGTCAAAGCTGGAAGAAGGCTCTACCAAGTGGACCAAAGCTTCCCTTCAGGTCTTGCATAAGTTGTGGAGTGAACATGGTGTGTCAGTCCACACTCAACAAGAGGCCCAGGCCATGCTCAGCATCGGTCAGGTTTGTCCAAGTTTAATGAAATAAAGTATATATATTCTGCCCCCCCTGAACATATAACTTCTCGTTTTCTCCTCTTCTCTTTCAAAACTGATGGAACTTTGTTTTGCCTTAGTTGGTGGACATGCAGTGGAAGCTTGGCATGGCAGTGAGCTCAGACACCTGTCGATCTCTCAACTCCCCATTTGTGTGTCTGCTGCTGAAGATTGTTGAGCCTTCAGGACAAATCTGTCAGAGGTCTTTTGAGATGACCATCCCACAGTTCCAGGTTTTGTATTTTTTTTTTCATGTGAATGTAGTGTTGTTGGTGTTATTTATTCATGATATTTTATCCCTCTCCTACTTCTTCTTTCTGCAGAACTTCTACAAACAGTTCAAGGAGATGGCAGCTGTTATGGAGACTGTATGATTGTTAGCACACCTAAGTGCTTGTTACAGTTATACCAGGTTTATGTGCAACTAACGGAAGAAACTTTGACATAAGTGTTTATTTGCTGGTTGTCTCAAAACACCAACTCTCAGTTTTGTGCTTGTATTTTTCCACAGATTGCGCAACCTCCCACTTGATAATACTTTTAGGATGTCTAGCCTTGGGTTAGCTTAGAGTTATGCATTATACATTTAAAATGCTAAGCCAGCAAAATCTGACTAATATATGTGTTGCCAAATGTGTGTGATGTGATTCAGTCTGTAATAAATTTCAGTTTGCCTGTGAGTGTGTATGTTTACACTAAACTACCCCCCACCCCAGAAATGAAAACAATACAGTGACCTAATCTGTTATATTTTTGTCAGGGGTAGGAGACTGTAGTAGCGCACTATACAGCAAATTACATACTAATATATATTCAAATAATATTACATGTAATATTGATTTGTCTTTTTGTAGAGCATGTGATGTAAAGTGGTCCAACTTTTTAATTGTTGCGGTTGTCTTAGAAGTCCATAACACATTTTTGCCACTACTTTACTTTGACTCTACAGCTCAAAGGGAAATAATGTCTTTAACCAAGGCTTTTAAAAATAGATTCAGTGGTTAATTTTCTCACTAATATTTTACCTGTTTTTGGAAGCCTGCAAAAGACAACAATTTAATACATTTTACAAAAGTAAATTTATGCAAACCATAGCAAATCAAGATCAAATAGATGCTCTTAAAATGAACACATCATTACTGGTTATTAGTTACACCTTTTTAGTACTGGTTAGACCACTGGTTAGACCACCTTTTCCCTTAGGAATGTTGAATCCATTCCTCATGGCATGGATTCAACAAGGTGCTGGAAATATTCCCTAGTGATTTCGGTCCATGTTAGCATCACACAGTTGCTGCAGATTTGCCAGCTGTGTATCCATGAGGCCAACTTCCTGTCCACCACATTCCAAGGGTGCTTTATTAGATTGTGATCTGGTGACTTGTGGAGGCCATTTGAGTGCAGTGAACCCACTGACATGTTCAAGAAACCAGTTTGAGATGGTTTGAACTTAATGACATGTCACGTTATCTTGCTGGAATCAGCCATCAGAAGAGGCATACACTGTTGTCATAAAGGGATGGACATGGTTACAGTACAATACTCGGGTTGGTTAAGGTGCTTAAATGATATTCAGTTGGTAATAAAGGGCCTCAAGTATACAAAAAAATATTACCCACATCATTGCAACACCAACTTGAATCCGTGATACAAAGTAGGATGAATCCATACCTTCATGTTGTTTATCCCAAATTCTGACCCCACCATCTCAATGTAAAAGTAGAAATCCATGTGAATTGTAGGCTCAGTTTCCTGATCTTAGCTGACAAGAGTGGCACCTGGTGTGGTCTTCTGCTCAGAGTTTTTCTTCTACATACCTGGGTTGTAATGAGTTGTTATTTAAGTAACTGTTGCCTTCCTATCAAGCTTGGTCCCCCCCCCCCCCCCCCAAATACAACAGCTGCTCATTAGATGTTTTCTCTGTTTCAGATCATTCTCTGTAAACCTTAGAAACAGTTGTGTTGGAAAATCCCTGTATATCAGCAATTTCTGAAAGACCAGTCAGACCAGCCTGTCTGGCACCAACAAGCATGCCACAGTAAAAGTCACTTAAATCCCTGTTTTCCTCCATTCCGACGCTCAGTTTGAAATTCAGCAGGCCATCTTGACCATGTCTACGTGCCTATTTTGTTGCCGTCTGTTTGATTAGATATTTGTATTAACAAGCAGATGAACAGGTGTACCTTGAAAATTGTGAACGTGCATAGCAGCTTCATCTTCCATCCCTCCTAATAATCTCATGACCCATGAGATTCTTCAGGTGACCCTGTGGAGGGAGTTCGACCCCTACTTTGGGAACCACTAGACTAAAATATCTAGCAACTACCAAGCCTGGACCAGCTATTTGTGGACCGATGGGTGGGCATAAACAATCGAACAGCTTCTGATAACGTTTGTAGAGAGTGAGAACTTTTACATTTTTAAAAAACTATTTTGAATAATTAAGCATTTTAGACTGCTGCTTCAGTCAGTATGAACACCCACCATTGCAGTGGTGCAGTAAGTAATAATTGGAGTTAAGAATTAACTGTTATTTGAATGAATATTTCAACTTTTACAAGTGAGCCATTACACACTTCTTATTAGTAGACAATGAAATCCTACAAACTGGTTCAAGAACTCACAAAAAAGAAATAAAACTTACATTTTGGTATGCTTTTATGGTAAAGTAGTAGTTTTAGAAGTAACGTTTGATCCCTGGGCCTTCAAAGATACTATAAAATGATTATGCAGTCCTTAGATTTCAAGATATTTCAAGATAATTTAACTGTGACGCACTGCAGTCTATGGATTCTGAATGTTATTTGCAATCGAATCCAATTAAAGTACAACTTTAACTTTATACCAACTGACAATGGTATTCAGTGAGGATCCGGGATCAGCTGTGTATCTATTCTGCACGCATCTACATTTAAAGTAGGTACACACCATCAGCGCGGGGGTTGTTTGGTTGTAGAGCTCCTGGCTACCGCTTCATTGGTGAGTTTATATATGGCTAAGGTACTATTTTGGGGATAGGCGGACTGCTTGGATATTATAGCGTTAAGTTGAGGGGAAGTCTTCCCGTGCATAAAGCACCACATATGATTATGAATGTCGAGTAGTGGTGGGACTGAGATTAACCTACTTGTGAACAGCCGGGACTCACTTTGCTTAGCAAGAAAAAAAATTGCACATGTTATCGAAACCTGGTTCAACCTGATGGAGGCGGTTGGCAGGTAGAATTACAACCAACGGGAGCTGGAACCAAGGGCACTTGTGCCACGGGGGGCTGAAAACACATCTCACGGTGCCACGAAGAAAGAACATTTCCAGGTAAAACTTAATGTACTGTGGAGAAAGGCGGAGCCTCGTCCTGTCACGTTTCGCACAGCGGCTCTGCGCTGCCCACTCCTCCAGCACATGGGATGGATGGGCGGTTCGTCACAGGCGCGCAGCCGCTCCGCCTCCGAGGCGTTGTGGAAGGAAGGATCACTGACGGGAGACTGCGCCGCAAGACGATAAACAAGCATCAGTGTCTGTATTTTATTGTTCATCTGCAGAGAGAAATCGCAACGGTGGCAAAGAAGCGTTTGTGCACTAGGATTTCAGGACCGGGACGTTGGAAATGCGCCGCCCTGCGTGCGCATTCGGAGACAACGTCCAACGCGTCAAAGAAATCAGATTTCTCTGGGTGACTTGTGTTTACACGGGAGTCAACCAAAGCCACGTTTTTGGCAAGCTATCTTGGTTGGGACAGTATAGTACAGGGGTGTTTAGCGCTTGGTTCTCCGCCTAAGCAAACGGTGGAGCGGAGCAGGGAGTAAAACAGCGAATAGACAGCACTCGAAGTTCTTTTTTTTTAATCCTTGAGGGAAAAACTGAACATCATGGAGAGTTGCAGCTGATCGAAAGGGCGAGCACATGTTGGAGGTTTGTTTGAGCGCTGCGTAAACTTTGTGTATGGATGTGGACATGGAAAGTGTTGCAAACTAAACACAACTACAGCTAGCCTCGGTGGCAAGAGGGAAAGATATATTGATAGTGTTTTATTTTTGTTTTGGGGTTGTTGTTTTTTTGGAAGTAGGATTTGCTCTGTGTTGTTGTCATCGAGTTTCGGGCGAAAAGTCTGCTGGGTCAACATGGAGAGTCACGACGAGAAGGAGAAGTCGGACAACAGGTTCGCCCTCACTTACATCGGCTGGTCCCTGCTGGACAGGCGGACCACCCTACCCATGCTGCCGTGGCTGGTGGCCGAGATCCGCAGGCGGTGCGAGAAAGGCGACTGCGGCCCTGTGATGCAGCCCAGGGAAGTTCATCTGGTCCTCTGCCCCCCCTTCATCCGATGTGTCCCCACCACCAGCAACAACTCCTCAGTGTTCATATTCGAGCACAAAGCACAGCTCATATCTCGCTTCATTCACAACAGCAATGACCTCACCTATTTTGCCTATCTCCTGCGGGGCCAGCCCGACAACCCCGAGTCCGAGATGTCCTGTCACGTCTTTAAGGCCTGCGACCCCAACCAGGTAGGCCTGCTCCTCTCTGCACAGCACAGTTTTCAATACCATGAGCATGAATGGACCAAAACTCAGGCCAAAAAAAGTAACGCGGTGATCCATTAGGAACACACTTATAAAAAAGCTTTAAATAATATTTTTTTACACCTAAGAAGACCTGAAGCAAGTATCCAAATCAAACGTCCTGAGTATATGTGACTAAATTAAATATGATGTCATGGTGAGGCAAACTATTTTTTTAAGGGTGGACTGATCCTGTCATTAGCTGTAAACTGAAAAACAATGAGATGTCCAACTAAGCCTGAAGTGAAATGTCTCCAAGGTGAAAGCTGTATAATTTAATCTCAACCTCGCACAATATTTGATCAGTCGTTGGTCAAAATGTGTTTGTTTTGGGATTAAGTATTTAGGCCACTAGATGGTGGGCATGACAAACCCAGTACTGTGTTGTTGTTGTTGTTTTTTTGGTCAAAGTTAATCTATCCCTGGCCTTTCCCTGATCTTAAGTACAGTGGCCCTGAAGCTCAGTGCACCAGAGCTTAAGAAAAGACATATGGTTTCACCAATTTTGCACCACGAAGGGAAAATGATAGCTGAAAGCTCCCATTATAGAGTGGCATTTTCTGTCTTTGTGTCGGTTTATCCCTTTTGCAGCGTCATGTGTCAGACTGGAGAAGATGGGACTGTGTTTCCTGAAGTTGCAGCGCTCGGCGCTCTTGGGGCTGCTGTAGATCTGACATGTGTCTGGTGTCTGTGGTGTGACAACAACTGAATACAATATTGAGTCAGCACATTCACTTGCCGATCAGCATGCCACTCTTGAGTAATAACTGAAATAAACAGCCAGAAATCAGGAACGTGGGAGTCTGTGATTAAATATATATTGGTAGTAATCCTTTCTGCTCTTTTCTGAAAAGCAGTTCATAGCATATTTTTTTAGGAAGTTGCTGCACTCAGTAGCCTACCCTAGTGTTTATCTGAGTTATCTTTTCTCTGATTTGGTGGTAGAGAATGTTATTTATACAAGATTCTTAAACAAACGCAGTTTAATCTTGGTGCCACCTCAATTCCTAATTCCATGCAACCCATTCTGAAGTCTAACATCCCTACTCATGCTAATCCTGTTTTCCCACTGACTCAGGAAATGTGCACCAGTAATGTTCACAAACACATATCTAGTTATACTCACATTTTGCATTGATCTCAAGTGTGCCCGTGCCGTATCGTGTTTCCTGTGCAGGGGGCTGAGCACAATGTTTGTGTGTTAGTGAAAACTGAGGAGCAGAAGCGCCAGCAAGCTTAAGGCGTGCACACTTTCGAGGTCTCTGGCCTCTCTGCTAATGCCCGAATGTGTGTGCAGCAGTGAGAAAAGTATCTTGGACGTACCTCATTCATCACTATTACGCAACGAGAACTGGTTTGGCAACCAGCAAGCCCAAGCAACGTGTGCAAGGTGGACCATGTGGAATGCATGGCTAATTCTACCAGTACTCTGTTGCCATGTACAACACCCTGTTGCGGCAACTGCTAGCAGTCTGTTTGTCCCATTTTCCATACATAAACAGCATTTATTGCGAGCATTCTTACTACCACGTTGTGCGTTTTCTCTTTTTTCCAAACTGACTTTGAAGACACAAAAAATATTGCTTTATTTTTGGTTGGCAGGAATGGTTTCACATCTATTTTTAGTTGTAGAAATGACAGGCCTTCCTTGTGTAAGGAGATTTGGCATCTATCAAAATGATGAGAAAGGTTATAATGAAAAGACACTCTTGATGTCTTCAAGAGCACTGCAACTTATTAGATCCTTTTGGATTTAAGAAATAAAACGGTAAAGGAATAGCCCTGAATATGCAGTTTGCCTACAAACGTGACATCTCTCATGTATGTGTTTCAAATGTCATCGTGCTAAAAATCAGGTTTGACCTCCTGGACTTGAAATGCAGCCTCGGTCCTCACGCGTTCACTGTTAGGGTTAACAAGACTAACATTAACATGCCATGGATAATATTTTGCTAAAGCATCAAAGGGAAGATTTGGACACAAGTTAAACTTTTTTTTTCAGTTGAAGTGGGAGATGTTTACTTGACTTGTCTGTGAGACTGATAGGCACACATTCAGCACAGTCTCCAGTCAACACCACTGTGCTATTATCAAGCCAGCAACACACACTCAAGGCCTGCACAGCATAAACCACAGACCCCTGCATCATTTTTTTTTAACCTCTGCTCTGACTTGGAACAGTACCACTGTGGAATCACTCACTGGGTAACCTGTTGTCTCTGCTGTGGGTGATGTTCATTTTCAGTCACAGTGGCACACACTGTTAAACTAAAATAGGAAAAGTCATTGTCTACCATTCAGCTTTACAAACCGTGCAGAGCTTGTTTTTTCATCTATTATATCAAGTGCCTTTCCCTTTTGTGCCAAAGACAGGAATTGAAAAGCTTTTTTTCTTATATTACGTGCACCTGTTGCCCAGAGAAGGAAAAGTGGCCCAGTGTCTGTCTGTTAATGTGACCAGATTTCTGAGGCCACATATTTGTAACTGGTTATCATGATATTCTGTGCACAGTTCACAATGAAAGGGAAACTGTCTGCAGTCACTGATATGTTGTTACATGTCAGATAAGCATAGCAAGCAGCTTTGAATACTTGAGTTCTTGGATTAACTTTATAAAAATGTATATTATTAGCAAGCTGCTTGTCTGGTAATTTGGTGTGACAGATAAGTCACCGGATCAAATACAGTCATGTGAAAAAGTGAGTTTTGACAGGACAGGCAGCCAGGTGCACAGTGGGGACCCCACCAAACTCACCCCAAGGTCACCCCATGCAACGCTCAGAGAGAATGCAGAAAAACCCAAGATCTACATATGAGACTGTAATTAGAGAAAATACTGAACAAGTATGGCTGATTTGGAAGAATATGGACACCTCTTACCAACTGTCACGCATGGTGGTGGAGGGGTGATGATCTGGGCTCGCTTTGCAGCTAAAGGCCCTGGGCGCCTTGCAGTCACAATGAACTCCTCTCTATACCAAAGTATTATGGAGTGAAATGTGAGGCCATCTGTCTGACAGCTAAAGCTTGGCTGAAAATTGGGTCATGCAACAAGACAATGATCCCAACCACAGCAGCGAATCTATAACAGAATAGCTGAAAAGCAAGAATAAAGGTGTTGCAATGACCCAAAGTCCAGACCTCAGGTTGATTGAAATTCTGTGGCATGGACGTTTAGAGAGCTGTGCATAAATAAATGCCTGCAAACCTCATTGAACTGAAGCAAAGTTTTAGATGGCAAGCCAAAATTCCTCTGCAGTCATGCAAAAGACTGATAAAGTCATACAAGACAGAAAATTATTACTTCAAGTTGTTGCTGCGAAAATGATCGTGTGTACTTAGTTTTTCACAGGGCTGCGTAAAACTCTATGAAAAGTTTCTTTTGCACATGGCTGTGAGTTCCCTCCTAAGTTTCAGTAAAATCAGAGCACTAACAAAGTGAAAAACAGTCTCTCCATAGCTGTTTAATTACCAGGATCTATGTTTACATATACACTTGTATTGGCAAAAAAAAAAAATAGACGTTTTACTGACGCATTACAATTTCCAGTTGTGACATCTTGTCACTGTGGCAGTAAAGATATCATAAGGAATTTTTGTTTGTTTGCTTGCTTGTTGTTGTGGTCAAATATGAATTTTGTTCAACTTACATTTGTCCTCAGCCACATGGAAAAGCACAGGCTACAGTGAGGTCAAACTTTAAATGTCAAGTGGCATCAGAACAAATCCTTGCAGAGCCAGAGCCACACAAAGACGGATATTTGGCCTTAAAGCAACTCCATAAATCGAAGTTTATGGTTATGACGTTAATAAGCTACAGTTTGTTTGTTTTTTCCGTCTTTCTATTCAATTTGGGCAACTTTCTAAGAACTTGCATCGCATGCTTTTAACTTAAAAGCATGCGATCTTTGATTGCTTCTGGTCTGACGTGGGGTATTACGTTTCATCTCTCGCTTGCTTTCTGTTTCCATTCTTATCTTTTTATTGACACAGTGATAACCTGTGCACCTCCAAAAGAGCCTAATTAGGCCTAATCACAGATATTGTGGCCGAACGTGAGACTCCGCAACTTCTCAGCGGTCTGGCTTATTGCTGCCGATAATAGCAGCAGAGCAATGTGCCATCTACTGTAAGATCTGATGTTATTAGGGGCTTTTGAAGAGCGCTTGGACATGATGGGAGCTATGCACTGAGAGTACTCAGGACTCTAGCAGCTCAGAGGGCACTATTCCCGTGTTTGTTTTCACCTAAGCTCTAAAGCTCTGCTCTGCTACTGGTGTTTATAGAGAAGCATTGCTTCACAACCGCCGTCGCTTATATCGTTTAATGAAGCCAGCCTATGATCACTGAATGTTACGCTAGTTTAAAGAACCGCTTTAGTGGGAAGAGGACGCTGGCTTTCCTTTAGTTCCTCAACAGCTTTTCTGCCTGCCTGTCTGTGCATGTCTCCCTTCAAGAGGCGAGCACCTTTGCCGACTCTGTATTGGGTAGATAAGGAATAATTGATCGCACGCTTCGGCATCATCTTACTCATGTATAATAAAGCAGCTCCTTTTAATGTTTAGACAAATCTGTCTCTTTTTTCCCCCTCCCTTTGTGACAAAGTGTTGTGGTGGCCAGCTGTAGTTCTCAGCCAACAAGACCTTTTGCTTACCGCGACCTCGTAGTGTCAACACTGTCTTTTCCAATGAAGAATGCACTTTCACACAAAATGTAGCCATCAAGATCCCATGTGTGGTTTATTTTTCATCCCTTGTAAGTTATTACAGCACGTTTTCATTTATTCGCAACCCGCGTTTACAGAGAGCGCAGATATTTGTTTCTGAAGCTTAAAATGATCACCGCGATATTATTTTATCCTGGAAATAAGTCAGCCAACAGTTTGAAAATCATTCACAGTTTCTGGAGTGTGGGATTAGGACTGAGCATCACCCCCACCCCAGCCACTTCCACTTTTCCTCATCTCAAGGCAACGCTCTGTCACCAGCCAGGAAAAGCGCAAGGCCTTGAGGGGGGAGGTGGGAAAGCAGGCGCTTAGAAAGTGGGACTTTAAAATAGCCCCAGTAGCAGACGTGCATTTGATCTCATTGCCTTTTATGAAAATCAGACACGGGCTTTGTCAGGATGTTTGAGTTCATTCACAGCTTTTCTTTTCCTGTTTGCCTGCCCTCCCCTCTCTGCGCTCTGTTGTTCTGGTCACACCTCTGAAGTAAGCGCCATGTACTTTGCTATACAACTTCCCTCTCCAGTCCACATTAGAAATATATTTGTTCAACCGCCTGTATCCAGCTCTTATCTGATCTGATGTGTGCAGTCTGTGGAGCTGCTGTTTGTTCTAGCCCTCACTGTTGTCTTAAACACAGTATTTGGCTGACCTTGGCTGCAGCATTAGTTCCAGGCACTCTGCTTCTTTTAGGGAGCTTTAGCGTCGAGGCTTTCAGTCAGTTGTTTGCTGCCAAAATTTTAGTGCAGCGGTGATTCATTGCTCTCTGACTCCACTGCTATTGTTCAGTCCCCATTGTAAAAGTATTCAAAGCCTAAATTATGGTGGGTTTTTTTTTTTGTCTTGTCTTTTGCCTGTTTTTTTAAAATTTTTAAATCTTTGACTTGTTATCAAAGCAAGCTGTTATCAAGCTTTGATGACACTAACACACTAGCTGCCTGCTAATGTTTAAGTGCCACAGTGTAGCAGCAATAGGCTTATCGACCTTCAAGTCTCGAGTTTCCCCCAGCCTTCTGTTTTCTGTTCATTGCTGTAGAGAGTGGGTGTTCCCCATGGCTGCACGCCTACCTCTGACACCACTGTAGCTTTTGGTCCGTCTATTGTTATAGTTTTTGTTCAAATCTTTTGCTCTTTTCAAGTTATTTAAATTTCAAGTCTAAATATGGTTTTATTTTATTTATGTCTTAGCATGCATAACCAAAACAACAGTATTGATATGATTCCACGTAATTTTTTTACTGTTAATTTCTTACTTCTTCTTAGTTTTTATTTGTCATTTTGAGAATGACATGAAGCATTATTCATGTTCATACTTTACAGAACCTGACGAAAAGTTAGAAATTGCGTTGTCTTAGATTTTAGGGTGATGTTATACTCGTGCTCTTTCAATGTCTGCGAAGCTGGTGTTCCCCTCGACCTCCCTTAGTCTTTTTGTCATGGTTTTTCTTTGTTCCTGTCTTCCTGTTCATCACATCCTTTCATTCCACTTGCCTCGCTTACAGGTCCCTGAGGTGATTAGTAACATTCGCCAAGTGTCCAAAACAGCGCTTAAGGAAGATTCCAAACCCAAACAGGAAACCGACGAGGCCTTCTACAACTCCCAGAAGTTTGAAGTGCTTTACTGTGGCAAGGTAGGAATCGGTGCATATGGCTTTAGAATGGAGTGTTTTTAAGATAAAAAAGGGCTTCAATGAATGCTGTTGGTGTTGCAAAAATCCCAGGTGACGGTCGGATACAAGAAGGCTCCATCCACGCTCGTCGATGATTGCATCGACAAGTTTCGCCAGCACGAGATTGAGCGCAAACGCGTTCGACTCCTCAACGGTCAACGAGGATCCACGGAGAGCCCCCCTGTGGAGTTTCTCATGGGAGGCGAAGGAGACCCGCTCTCCTCTGCTCTGAATGAGACTATGGAAGACCCCAGAGGTCCTGGAGGGGAGGACGTGACCTCAGGTGGGGACGAACGCTTCAAACAAATTTATGATGAGGAAAAGTTTTATTGAAATGATATGTGTGTGTGCACAGCAACAAGTAACTTGAAGGCTGGTCAGGTTCACATGTCCCACATTGTTGTAAGTAAATGCTGCTACTGTCAGTTTTGCAAGGACACAAAAGCTGATTTGCAACTCAAAATCAAGTTTAAACACAAGGAGACAAAGAGCGACTTTACAGACGTGTCTGTTCTGCACCCAAAATGACAACATTTGCTTGCATAATTTAGCTTCAGCCAAATAATGATTATAATGTTTCTTCTATTGGTTGGTTTACAGTGCTCACTTTGACTCAGTGTGGATTATTCTGTTTGTGCACCTCCTTGTATTACACTGTGTTCGCTGTTATGTTGACAGGCTAGTGTTCCAAATGGAAAACAGCAAGTTGCACGCTTACTTTTCACAAAATGTGGCAGCCATCCACATTTATGTAATTATCAAGTTGCTGGCTATACAAGCAAAAATAGGAACTAGACTTAAAAAAACTGTAATAAAGATAAAATATTTATAGGAAATATCCTTGGGTTTAGTATCTGTTAGTTTGGTAAAAACATGATTATAACCGAGACATTGATGGATGTGTTTATTGGAACTCTAAATGTATGCTTTCAAAAATGTCTGTGTTTTTATGGTAATATATGCGGTCGCTGAGTTTCCTAAAAAGACTAAAACTAAAACTGAAACTAACAAAAACTAAGCTGAACCAAGAAAATCAAGTGAAATTAAACTGAATTACAAACAAGATGAAAATGAAATTAAAATAAAAACTAAGTAAAAAATACACAATTATAATAACTCTGTTATTATCACTTTATGTTCATCAGGAGGCAAGTAAACCATTTACTAAAAACAAGAGGTCAGTAGAAAAATCTAGGTTAATTTAATGATTCAGTCAAACTGGGTAATCCTGTGTACTTGGTAGAACAGCACTGGAGTATATCCATTAGATCAATAGCGACTAAAGGTTCTAGTGATGTAATTTTCTAAACTTAGGTGTGAGTTCATGTTTGATGTGTCTGATCCAGGTAAAGGTATTCTCAGCAGCGGCAGTCAGAGCAACCTACGAGGAGCGTTCCCCGAGTCCATCCAGGAGGACTCGGGATTCGAGGAGCCCCAGGAGTTTCGGACACGCTGCAGCAGCATGGTGGGGAGTCTGCAGAGGAAGCCGGGAGAAGGCATCGTCATGGTTTCCACACGCCGTCGTCACGCTAGCGCACCAAATCACGTTCAGCCTTCGGATGCAGACAAAAACCGCACTATGCTCTTTCAGGTAGGAGAAGTTGAACGGAGTAAAGGGCTGTGCTGTACTGCTGCTAATGTGTTGGTGTCACAGTGAGAGCGCTTCTCTTCTCTTTGTCCAAATGACTGTTCAAGTTCTTTCCTTCGGTTCGATGCAGAACACTTCTCAAAATAACAGTGTTCTCACATGAAAATCTTTGTCTAGTATGGAGAGAAGTGACTGACCTGGGCCCTGAAGGCATCATTTATATCTTAATAAATAATTTGCAGTGAGCTTAAAGGGATGTCCACCTTACGTGTATGTGCACGCAGTGTACAGTTGGGCTGGCCGGGTGTCTTATTTTGCATTGTTTTGGATTTACTCCACTCTAAACATACCCTTTTCAATAATATGGATGGATTTTTTTAAGCTCCTCATGCCAAACCATAATTTGTGTTGTAAAACTTGATTCCATCTGTTACACCAGAAAACCAAATGGTCGCTGGCCTCAGCGCTGTTTGTCACGGAGGCCTCCTTTGCATAGACTCTCACTGCTGAGGTTCACACCACCGCAAATCATTTTTATGTGCACGTGGCTGGCAGCTATAATGTGTAGACCAGCTTGGCCTGGTGTAACTGTTCCAGTTAATAAGGCCGTAACTCCTGTGGTATTAAAAAAAATAATAAAAACTGACTTCACCACTGCTCCTGTGATAACACACGGTCGCTGCTTCATGAGAAACATGTGCGCCGCACTGTGAGCCAGCTGCCATTCCTCACGCACCATGCCTGTTTCGTCATGAAGCTAATTTTAAAAACTAGAGCACAACGCTCGATGTGATACTGTACGTAGCAGTCAATTATGAGGAAAAATCATTAGCGGAGACTCGCTGACCCTGATTTTAAAGTGCACGTGAGCGTCTTTTATCTCTATTGCCAATCGGGTCCCGGAATAATTATAGTCCTAGTCATAAAATGCTTAACATCACAGGAGATCCCAGTGTGTTTACACACATGCTCTCCCATCCGTGTTGTTTTGTGAGAACTTTTCATGCATCTATTACATGTTTTTACTTCACTCTGTGTGACCGTGGTCTCTCGTGTTTCATAGGTTGGACGTTTTGAAGTAAACCTTATAAGTCCTGACAGTAAAACTGTGGTCCTGGAGAAGAACTTCAAGGATATCTCATCGTGCTGTCAGGTTGGTGTATATTTACTTGTAATGTTTACTGAAAAGGTCTCTCTTGTGTCTCTGCTGCAGCCCTAGCAACTGGAATCTAATCACAGAGAGCCTTTGCTCATCTTTACACAAGAGCAGACCTTTAGTGTTTATTCCTTAATTTAGTGGCAGATCTTTGTCAGTAATGTAAGAATACACTTCTTTTCACCTTTGTTGGTTGTTTAGTAATTAAATATGATATAATTAAATCATCATTATGGTGATGTGCTATAAAGTTCCACAGCTATCCCAGGCCTCTGAGGCTAGTTTGTCTTTTGCTCCCATCCCCAGGGTATCAAACATACTGACCATTTTGGATTCATCTGTCGGCACCACTCAGAGTCTGGTCCCAGTCAGTACGTGTGCTACATTTTCCAGTGTGCCAGTGAATCCCTGGTGAGTCACAGGAATTATGTAAATAAAATGAAATTCTTAAGTGCATGTGGCAAACATCTCTTTCTTTGTGCGTGTGTGTGTTCATTCGCCTGTGCGTGTCAGGTGGACGAGGTGATGCTGACGCTGAAGCAGGCCTTCAGTACAGCAGCCGCCTTACAAAGCAACAAGACTCAGATCCAGCTATGCGAAGCCTGCCCCATGCATGACCTGCACAAGCTCTGCGAGAGGATTGAAGGTAGGTCATGTCACCTGCATCAGACATCCGGCACTTCTCTCGGCTTTGACTCATGAATATATTGAATTTTCTCAGAGTTAAAGCAAGTTAAAGAGTACAGCTTATTTCATCTTCTCTGTTTCCAGGTCTCTACCCACCTAGAGCAAAGTTATCCATCCAGAAATATCTCTCCCAGCTGACCGACAATGAGCAAGCTGAGATTTTTGAGCGAGTTCAGGTCTGGCAATGGAGGTGACACTTTGATACAAACATATTATTTCTTACAGCTGTTGATTCACACTTGAGTGTTTGTGCATTCATTTCTGCAGAGACTGAAGCCTGCGTCAGACCAGGAGGAGAATGAGCTTGTGATTCTTCATCTGAGACAGCTCTGTGAAACCAAACAAAAGTCCCACCTCCACATTGGAGAGGCCCCTAAGGTAAGGGCACGAGAAAGCTTACGGTCCAGAAATAATTTCCAGCAAAGTGGTGTTTCTGTTGAATAGAGAATCGACACTTGGCGACATCACAGTTGTCGATCGATTTGTTGGTTTTACTCTAAATTTCACTTTGAAAAGCAAAAACAAACAGACAGGCTGGATCCTTAAAATGTTTCTAGTGGTCCAGTTCAGATAGAGGGGGAGGAGGTGGAGGTGGTCAACAAGTACAAGTACCTCGGGCTGTGGGTGGACAATAAACTGGACTGGTCATGCAACACAGAGCACCTGTATAAAAAAGCCCAAAGCCGACTGTACTTCCTCAGGAGGCTGAGGTCTTTTAACATCTGCAGGAAGCTCCTGAGGATGTTTTACCAGTCAGTGGTTGCTGGAGTACTTTTCTATGCTGTGGTGTGCTGGGGGAGCAGCACAGCAAAGAAGGACTCATCCAGGCTGGAGAAACTGATCAGGAAGGCTAGCTCTGTGGTCGGCATGAAGCTGGACACTCTGGTGACAGTGGCAGAGAAAAGGACATTAAAGAAACTGATGGACATTATGGACAATGCCAGGCATCCTCTGCACACGGCCATAAACAATCAGAAGAGTCTGTTCAGTGACAGGTTGCTTCTCCCCAAGACAAGAACTAACAGACTTAAAAACTCCTTTGTCCCACACGCCATCAAACTGTTTAACTCCTCTCTGGAGGGGAGAGGGAGGGGAAACAGGAGGACAAAGGAGGGGGGAACAACTAAGCTGTAGTGCCTCTTCACCTCACTGTGCAATACCTTTTGTGCAATACTTTTGTAAATAGTCAACAGTGCAATAGACTCAATACTTGAAATGTGCAATTCACTTGTATTTTTATTTTTTATTCCTATTTATTCTATTTATCCCCTTCGTATATTTTATTTATATTTGTCTCTGTATTTATATATGTGTGTGTGTGTGTGTGTGTGTGTGTGTGTATATATATATATATATAACAGTTCTGTAACTGTAACTTCGGTCGTTGCTGTGCTTTTTTTGGAAATCGAATTTCCCAGAGGAACCCACCCGAGGGATTAATAAAGTTCTATCTTATCTTATCTTATCTTAACATGAAATCTGAGAAACGTCAATTCAGACCCCTGATGGTTCTGAAAATCGCTTGCATGAAATGGCATAAAATTTGAATTTCTCAGACCGTATCCTAAGGTTTTGTTTTGGACTTTGTGTTGATAAAGGGATTGTGTAGAAATATTGATGGTAAAAGAACTCCTTAGCTGCTGTCTTAAATGTAAAGCTTGTTGCTTTGTATAGATGTAGATGTCCCTCTCCCTGAGACCTACAATGAACCGCTGTTTACGTTCTGTGAGTTGCTGAGAGGGGAAACACGACATTTAAAGTATGAGAGGATTGTGGATAATTGCTTTGGAATGATATACCCTGAGCGATCTGCATGCTAAATATTATCAATCATAGCGCAGTCTCCAGCAGCAGCACCACTTCTTTTAAAGCAGTTAGCAGCTATTGGCTGTTTCTTGCAGGCTTTATCACAGGATCTGCAACTGTATTCGTACAGTGAACCTGTTTTGGTTTATAATTAAATTCATTGAAGTCTTGTTAATTAAATCTTTTTCTTTTGCTGTCTAACAGAATGCAGCAAACAGCTCAGCAGCAGGAGATGGCACAGCCACCGGCAGTCGCTTCAAGCTCGACATTTTTAAGAATAAAGCGCGTTCATCCCTCACTAGCTCTCTGGAGAATATCTTTGCAAGGGTGGGTCTTTTTAAACATGTTTCCTTTTCTGCCACTGCCTTATCTTCCCCATTTCCTGCCGTTATATTATTATAACCATTTACTTATTTCCCCCAGTTTATCCCTGTCTTTTATGTCTCCGCAACGGACAGAAAGTAGAGCCGCCATGATGTTTACCTCTTACTAGTCTTCTAGGTTTCTGTTTCTGTGTCACTGTCATCACAGGGATTTGGATTGACCCATATCTGCCAGTGAGACAGCAGAATAATTCCTTAGCAGAGGCGTCCAGGAGAACTCTGCTGCCATCTGTTATTATCTTAGAGACTTAGCTGAACAATAATGCTGTTAGGCAGCAAGGAAACGTTTTCCCTTTGTTTCTTTCTGCTTCACTCTTAATCTAATCGCTGTTTCTTTTTGTCAGAAACAATTGTGTAAAAGAAAAAAAAGAGTGTTTTTACTTTTTTTAAATTTATTTATTTATTTTTTTAAATTTACCCACTTGTGTTTTTATAACTTTTGTACAATCATCTCTGTCACCAGGGCGCCAGTCGAATGCGCGGCCGCTTGGGAAGCATGGGAAGCATGAGCAGTTTTGAAAGAGTAAGTGTCCTTGAGGATGAACATGAGAATTCCCAGAGCTTCAGTCGGGGGACTCTGAGACTTCTCACTCTTACCCCGTGGCATCTAAAAGCATGCTATATTCCAACTGTGTCCTCGGGAAAGGGGCAGGTCGATAAGAATACTTTCACTTTCATCAGTGTCAGTAGGTGGATCTGCCAACAGTCCTCTTCGCATGAGGAGAAACGATTTTGTGCTGCGTTTTTCCCCACATAGTTTTGTGATCAAGCTTGCACTGACAAAAAGGCAGAACAGTACAAGAGGGAACGTGTGTACAGAGATGCTAGTGAGCCGTTTAAGGTTGTTGGCTCCCTTGTGGTTACTGCTGTGCAAAATGTGGAGTGAGAGCGTGATATGGTCCCTCTGACTCCTCATCAGTCATGATGGGTTTAGCAGTACGCTGCTACGATGAACAAGTAAACAAGCAAATTAACCAATTGAGTGCCAGGCACCCAATTTACAATCTAAAGGCTAGGTTAGGCTAAACCAAACCCAACATAAAGTTGTGGCTGGTGTAGCAATTATTTTATAATTCTATACTTAGAATTAATTAAAGAGGTTTCTTTGAAATGCAGCAAACGCATTTGTAACTAAAATGCCGATGCAGCACAGGGATGCTGGATTTTTTGCATGGTTTTTTTTGTTTTGTTTGTTTTTTGTTTTTTACCGTGCATTGTGTTCTGCATCCTGATTGGCTATAGACCATTGTCAATCAATCTCGTGCCGTGTCTTCTGTACAGTACAGAATGCGTCCAGCTTGTCAAATTTACATAAATCTTCAATCGCTAGCAGTGTGACTCTGAAGTGCTGCACTGTATGTTTGTAAGTTTTCTGATCAACAAACACAAATATGTTGACAAAACATTTTGCACTTTGGTTTCATTCTATGATACTGGACTTAATTTTCTACGAAGGTTAGAACTTGGAGAGTGTTTAAACAAGAGAGATTAGTTCGAAAATGTTCATGCCTGTCTGAGAAAAGTGTATAAAGTGTGTAGTGAGGGGTTTTACAGCCTTAAAACATCTATAATAATTGTAAAAAAAAATAACGTTGGCTACTTTGTGGATTTCACTTATCACGGGCTATTTTTAGAACGCAACTCCCGTGATAAACGAGGAACCACTGTATTGTTATATAACACATCATAAAGCACATGCTGTAGAATATTGTGCAAATGTCTCGAGCCGTCCTTCATTTTTCATATTTTTTTAGGAAAATGGGAAATCACCATAGTGATTCAGTGAAACATACAATGAAAGTACAGCATATAAGGCAAAAACAGAGACTGTACAATTCTAATAAGCTTGAAAGGCAATATTTGGTGTTGTATCATGATTTTAATTTGGTATTATTACAACGGCCTCTACAGTCACAAACCTGCTGGAGACCTGCAAACAGACTTTAAAGGGTTAAAACTACAGAAAAGAAGTGTTACTTGTTTTACTGAGGCCGCAAAAGTATGAAATACTCTCTCCTTGTAGCAGATGTGTGACTTTTTTCACCGGATGTGTTAATACTGTCATATCAGATTTATTGAGAATACTAACCGCCAAGTAAGGACGATTATTAATACCAGTCTTCAAATGGCAGCTCCAAGTGTCTGGGAATTTATTAAGCTATTATTTCTCTTTCTTTTATCTATGATTAGCCACACTGGCTATTGCAGGTTTTAACAAATGTAAGCGATCATTTATCATGGAGTGACATATATCATTTTAATTTATGAGGTTCAAGTAAAGGTTTCTGTCATTGAGATGTCTTTAAAAAGTCCGGAAAAAGTTGCTTTGATTGGGATTAAATGAGTAAGTAGTCTCGTGGGGATTCTGTCAGGATGTGATGAGCTGGTGAAAAGGAAATCCCACTCAGGATGTCCAGTTACGCATCTGCTGAGCCACGTGTGGCCTGGATTTGTCTTCTCGACCCTGACGTAAGAGAGATTACTGCAAAAGTCTCTGATTTGAGTAAAATTCTATCATCAGTTTTTCCTAAAATTAACAACAGCATCAGGTTGTTAGATGACATCATCGTCTAGCGTGATTTGCAAACAGACCTCTTTCCAGTCTATAATGTCATCAGCTGTAGCCCTCAATTTTTTAATGTCATCAGCTACATTAAAAAAAAAAAGAGCGCATTGAAAGCAGCAGCATGACCTAACCCTGATCTTAAATAGGGAGGTCTCTAAAAGCATGATGGAAGGAGATAGGAGGGCTTTCGTGTACAGTTGCGTGTCACCGAGGTCCTCCCCTCCAATGGTGTGTGATGTTGTGAGTCACAGGACACTGGCCATTAGAATACAATAGATGTGGGAGTTGTGCCACCAGACATGAGGCAGCACGGAGTGATAGCGTGGAGTATAAAGTTGAACCATGGACTGAGGCTTGCTGTGGGTTGAATAGGTGAGTGTGCGATTGAGTGTTTAACTTGGCTGTGAGCTGTGTCGTGTGGTTTAACTTCCAGTGAAACATGGACTGATTTTTCACTTTTTGACTTTTGCCTTCTGTCACTGACTTTTTGTTTGATTGTATGATCCACAGAAATTTAAGCCATTCATAAAAAAATGTGTGTGTGTATGCATATATATATATAAAATGTCATTAAATATGCATCACTGGAAAACAGTGAAGTCATAAATATGACTGACTGCTTCCCGCCTTACACATTCTGTCCTCTTCAGCAGGATGAGGAATCTCCTGGTCACTCCCCCCCAGGTTCCCCTCCTGCCTTCCCGGACGAAGACCCGGAAGCTGGCTTTCAGTTTCGTCGGCGCGCTCACACCTTCAGCCATCCACCTGTGAAAAAACGCATCTCCTTCGACGGCCAATTGCCAATACAGAACAAACAGACTCCGCTTCGCAGGCAGCAATCCGTTAACCCAGAGTTGCTGCAAAGCAGGTAAATATAAGCTAGTTTACAGTTAATCACCCTCTGCAGTTTTAAAGAAGGGTTCTGCGTCTGTTTGGTGATATTTGCAGGAGTTAATAATTTGTTCCTTTTTGCAGTTATACAGATCCCCTCCCTTTCCGCCTTTGCTGGATTGAGCTTTTGTGTTTTGTTTGAAGATATGGCTAATGCTAACTTAATCATTAGAACTGGTTGCTTTTCTTTTAATCGCGTCAACAGTGTGTGTGCACAGACATTGTAATCTATTTGCAGCACTTTGATCAGTCTATAATCTCTTCACCTTCTGCCCCGCTGTCCTCGAACAATAGCATCACAAGTTTCCTGTCACTGTTTTGATCCCTCATAAGCTCCCCACTTGTTTTTTTTTCCCTTATTCATTTCTGTGCTTGGACCGAAAGCTCTTTGTTTTGTGTAATGTTTTTCTTTATTTGTGGGCATTTCATGTTTGGCCCGCCCAGTCCCGTGGCTGTTTCAAGAACACGCAGTGTTTCAGAGAGCGAGTCCTCCTCCTCCACCTTCAGCCTCCCCTCCTCCTTCACTGCTCCCACTTTCCTGAAAAGCTTTTACCAGGGCTCACTGGGTTCCCTGAACTCCCTTCCAGACAGTGGGAGCCTCAAGAGGTGAGAGGGGGGTGCTCAGGCAACCCCCCTTGCTTAGACTGAAATGCACCCCATACCGGGGACTTCATCAGGAATGAGATGGGTGGGAGGGACAGGCTGTTCTTTGCTGGCAGTAGCAGTATTCCCATTGGCTGTCAACACCTTTTTAACACCCAGCTTTATTGCCCTGTATCTCTTTTTCTGTATATCCAAAGCAAATTTGTCTTAGGATAAAATTCTTTTTCATTTTTTTCCACACCCTGTATGCAGCTGGAGCCATCCTCTTCCTGTTTCTCTCAGCAGGGGATGCTGATGCATCCCTCCCTTGTTGCATTTGCATGTGCATTGCAAGCTTTTTGCTTTAATAACTGTGTCTCACAGCTTTAACCTTCATCCTTCCTGACTGGTGCAAGAGTTGCTACTCTAACTCGTCATGCTAATAAGATTCCCTGATACGTTTATGTTCAGCAGTTGCTATTAATGGTTAGCTTCACAAATAAGCAAATATAGTGTGTTTGATACCTGATGGTGCAGCAGTAGGAGCAAGTTTTTGAGCACAGCTTACAATGATGATGAATGAGAAGTTTAAATGGCACAGCACTGGAGACACTTGATCTAAATACTCCAACGTGCTCGCAGCCTAGTTTGCTTTGTTGATTGCACTGTATGACAACTTTGCCCCTTAGGGACTTGGCGAGCATGAAAACATAGCAAGAGGTAGTAGGTCAGGGGAAGAGTTTTAATCTGTTAAAGAGACAGTGTTATATGTGTAGAACAATTGTTTTCTCAGTGCCATTTGTTTCAATCCAAGGTCACTTCCTGTTTTTCACTGCCCACGTGATCCGACGGGCTCTTGTGTGCTAAACAAGCTCGCCAGCTGTTTAAGCGACACTGAGCGAGAAGCGAAAAAGCTCTGTTCTTGTGCAGACTAAAGAATGCAATCTGCACTTTCAAAGGAACTGAATTAAAATTTGCTTAAATTTTCACAACCCACTTTTGCTCTTGCAAGGCTGGTAATTGTGCGCTTGTGTAGAAAACCTCTGTTGACATGGATGAGAAATGGGACGTTCGGTATTCAGTTCAGCAGCACAACAATGTTCATCACGGTCAGCTTTTACTGGCATTTATTTCCTGAGTTGGAAGGAGTTGCTATGAGGTGGGGAAGTTTTTCAGTTCTGATTTTTCATTTCCACTTACTAAACCAACTTCTTTTTCAGCAGATGAACACACGTGCATGCACCTCAGCTGTGGCCGATGTTTCTCTTTTACATGCTGACTTTGCTACTTTATTAACATTTACACTGGGAAGGAGTTAGTGGCTGGAGCAGTATGTTGAAGTTTCATCTTGGCTATTTTTTTATCAGTCCAGAGAGCTTGTATTATTTTACCACCATTGTGTGTATGTGTGCTTATGTTTGTGTGTCTGCATTTGTAAAAGTGTGCTGAAAAGAGAGTCTGTGTAAGCTGACACCTGACTCGTTTATCAGGTGTCACTGACGCTGCTGTTTTCTCTCGTAGCAATGGCGAAGGCAGGAAGAGGACTCTGTCTGGCTGTAGCAGTGACTCGTTCAGCGGGGGTCTCCCTCTGAGCCCACGCAGGGTCTCCTGGAGACAGAAGATCTTTCTTAGAGTCGCATCGCCAATGAACAAGCCATCTGCATCCATGCCGCACACAGGTCTGGCAACTCGATCCTTGTAAGAGTTCAAGAAACACAATGTAAAAGCTTTGTATAATCCACAGATCTACTAGAAGGCAGATCGAATCTTCTTCTAAGAAATGACAGTACCTCAAACAGATTTTTAAATTCCAGGCTTATATGCAAAGACTGAGGGTTGAAAAAGAGCAAAGGGAGAACAAGTAGCTTTGTACCATTGTTTTCCCCCATGAATAAGTCTCTAACAAGGTTTTTGACCAAGCAGCATTGCAAAATTGTATCATGATTTTTATTTACGACTGATTTAGTCATATATAGTTAGAATATTTTCTGACTGAAGCCAGAAAAAACAGTTTCATTTTTTGACTGCTTTCTTGAGTTTTGTCTCCAATGTTGACAGTCAAACATCTGTCTCTAAGAAGTGATTCTGTTTTTTTTGTCCTTCTGTTCAGTTAAAATTGGTCTGGGTTTATTGGAGCTCCCTGCTGTGTTTTTTGCTGCATTGATGGGAGCAGTGAGACTGTTAATACACTGTAAAACCAAAGCAGATCAGAAGCTAGAGCAGTCTGAATGCCTGTGTGCAGCTGCAGAGCTGAGTGCTAACAATCTGTGAACTATCACTGCAGAAAGCCCATCTTTATTTTCTAGCATTCATTGTCCCAAAAGTTTTGACTTAACAATATATTTTCTATATTTACCATGTGTTGGATGTTGTGTTTCAGACGACTCCGAAAACAGGGAGCTGTTGCCTCTCTCTCCTCGTGCCTCATCTCTGGACCCTTTGGGTCAGCTGCTGCCCCAGGCAGGCGACCCTGGGTCAGAGAGGAAGTCAAAGAGGACGGCAGCTGACTACCGGGCTCTCTGGAGGACAGCTATCCACCAACAGATCCTCCTGCTGCGTATGGAGAAGGAGAATCAGAGACTTGAAGGTGAGTCTAACTAGTTAATTCTACACAAAGTATAGTGAACTTGAGTGGAGCCTGGTACTATGACTGATATTGATATTACCGCAAAAGACTTCAAAGTGTATATAAGTATTTTTTTCCCCTCAGTAACTGTTAGTATCTATAACTTGAAAGCTTGGATATCATTGTTAAGTTATATTAAGCTAGGAAGATATTTATTACAGTAATAATTTAAACTCCTGTCTCTTTACTTCACCTGTCATCTAAACTTTACACTCAACCCTTACCCCGTACTCCAATCTTTAAAGTCTTGTCATTCCCAACTGAAGCTTTATGATCATGGACAGAGATAAAGGAGCTGAGGTTAGCAGCTCGTTAAGCTCTTTCATTTTTTGTTTATTTTCAGAAGTCTGGTAACGCCATACTGGTTTTGGGACACTTGAGCAAAGCTACATTTAGTTTTGGTTTTGCAGCACTTTCAGATAGACAAACTTATGTAGAAGCGGTAGTGTAGCTTACAATGAAGTCTTGCAATTTTCCTTTATAAAAAGACTGAAATAATAGCACCAGTAGTGCTACAGTGGATTGTCCAGATGCAGCTTTGCAAACCCAAGGAAACAAATGGCTAAAAAATGACATCAAGTGGGTTATTTTGGGGGCTTTTGGGGCTTTATTTTTGGCGATTGGGAACAGCTATCTTATTATAAATGAATGATTAATGAAGTTACCCTTTAAAATGCTAAAGAAAAGACCTAAGATCATAATATTTTGTAAATGCCCAGATCAAACCATGGACCTAATAAATATGTTGCTTCCAGTGACAGACAGGAGAAGTACTATGTGTCGCTTTTATATTCTGAACACCAACACATCTCTTTCCCTTTGTTTGCTACTATGACATCAATGCTGGTCTGAGGACCTAACTGTGAATAACTGTTTAATAGAAGGTAAGCAACATAAAAGGAGAATTTGGGATAAAAATAAAAGCAGATGTTTTTGCATGCGTCTGGTGGCTGGTTATTGTACCATTCGATTCAGCTTTTTTTTTTTTGCGTGCATGGTGATCATACTTTATGATTTCTGTTATTTTTTGTGCTCCCATTATGCTGTTGTAAGTTTCTCCATGCCCATTGTGGCTTGCGTTTATGTGAAAAGGGTTTCCATGTTATCCAGTGATTAAAGGTTGAAGCCGCGATGCTTTGTATCCACGCTTTCTCTGGAACATGAAATCTTTTAATTGTCATTATTCTTTGCTACAAATCCAAAGTTATAGGGGCTTATTTCGAAGTTGTTGGCCTTTAGTCTCATTTTTTGTTTCTTTCTGAAAACAGAGTCTTTAATGGACTTTAATGTATTAAATATGAGTCGGTCGCTTTTTATACTGATATTTATATATATATTCATATACATTCTGTTACAGCGAGCCGAGATGAGCTGCACATCCGCAAGATGAAGCTTAACTACCAAGAAGTGAGCGAGTGCTCCAAAGATGCACAGGCTTTGTGGGAGAGAAAACTGACAGCCCCGGGCAGAACAACGGTCCCACAAGACAAGGAAGAAATGTATCGTGCCCTCTGCCAAGGTGAGAGGCACTAAAAAAAGAAAAAAAGAAAACCGTATCACCAGTGGCATGTAAACAGCACTATAAATAAATCTGAAACTCCCCACAGGACAAAAAACATTGTAAGTTAACATTGTTTCTTTTATTTCTGTTGTGGTTTTTGTGTGCAGGAGTTCCAAAGAGCAGACGCGGGGAAGTCTGGTTGCTTCTTTCCCATCAGCACCGGCTGCGTCACAGACTCCCGCCACGTCAGCTAGCCCTGGATACCCACTACCATGACCTCCTCAAGCAGCTCACTGCACAGCAGCATGCCATTCTGGTCGATTTAGGTGTGCACAGGACCACAAAAACCCACGAATTTCATCGAAGATACAGATACAATCTATGCATGTAGAAAGGTTTCTGTGTCTATGTGAAAAAGAAAGTACACCCCATGATTCAGTTTGTAGACTCTCCTTTAACATGTATGCGTTTGTCAGTCTTTCACATTAGGGTGGAGGTATTTTGGCCTACTTTTCTTTGCAACATTGCTTCACTTCATTGGGGTTTTCAGGCATTTGTTTATGAACAATCTGGTGTAAGATCTAGATTTGACTGTGTGCTTGTGATCATCGCCCTGTTGCATGGCTCAGTTTTGACCTCACATTTGACTGTAGAATACTTTGTTTGGCTGCAAGGTGCCCAGGTCCTGTGGCTAAAAAACGATCCCAAATCATCACCCCTCACAGCATATTGTGCTGATATGCTGTGTTTGGTTTTTGCCAAATGTGGTGCTGTGCATTATGGCCAAAGGACAAAGGACTGCAGAAGTCTGGGAAACCTTTCAAAACAAGCTGCAATACTTCATTCTTTTTCTGATTGTAATGAACTCGAGCATTTAACATGCTAACTGAGGCCTGTAAGATTTGAGATTAAGCTCTCAGGTGTTTTACAGCTTCTTTGAACATTATATAGTCTGACCTTTTGGTGAATTTGCTGGTACGTCCACTCCTGGGAAGATTGTGGTATTGTGTTAACACACACCTGAAAGCTCCAGACCAGCAAACTGATATAAACATCTGATATATATATTAATTAGCTTCTGGCTGCTACAGAACCTCTGAATTCCAATGGGAACAGTAAGGTTATGCTTAGTTTTCGACAGGAATTCACAGAGAAACTTTCTTTTTCACATGACACACGCTGTATCTGTTTATGATTATATATGTTGAGGAAGGCCGGAAATCTGAAGATGGCCTCAGCTGGTCCTTCAGCAAAGGCGACTGTTTTCAGAGCTGTCACTTCAGTATTGTTGCTCGTAGTTTAATGTGTTAACCAGAAAACAACAATTCCTGGTTATTTTTCTCACATTTACTCTCACTATCTCTCTCTGATTAGGCCGGACCTTCCCCACCCACCAGTACTTCTCAGCCCAGCTTGGCGCTGGACAGCTCTCCCTTTACAACCTCCTGAAAGCTTACTCTCTGCTGGATACAGAGGTACATACTGTAATCCCCACAGTGGCTCACTTTAAGGCCTGTACTGTAATGATTGTTGTGAAATTTGCAATAACCCCCTTTTTAAACATTTTTTTTAAAATTCTTGTGCTGCACAGGTTGGCTACTGCCAGGGTATCAGCTTTGTGGCTGGAGTTCTGCTCCTCCACATGGGTGAAGAGCAGGCCTTTGACATGCTGAAGTTTCTCATGTATGACCTCGGCATAAGGCGGCAGTACAGACCCGACATGGTCTCTCTGCAGGTCAGTGGGTGGAATGAACAACTTATTCTGTCACAATGTCCAGTGTTTGTGTTCATTATGTATTGCAGGAATATTTGCAAATGTTAAGCTCCAGTGCCACCGCTGACCTTAAAGACAATGCTGTGCACAATTACACATGCAAATGTCCATTGCCAAAGGTGGCGTTCAGTTTAAACAAATTCCAATCTATTCGAAACAGTTATACAGTAACAAATGCTTGTTACTGCATAACTGCTATAATGCTGTAAACATTCACTTTTAGCTGTTACTTACTGCTGCATGAACCCTTGTGTGGGTTTTATTAGCTACCAAGAGCAAACAGCAGTTAAGTGTCTCCACCTCTTAGTCAAACCACTCCTGCTCTGTATCTGTTAAACATCATCTGACCTCGCTGCAGTTACAGCATCAGCAGGCGTGGTAATATTTAATCCGCTTCAGGTAACTGCTGAGCCAGGTCTCTCTTCCCTGCAGGGTTTACACTTTTAATCCAAAGTTTTTAAAGTCAGGAGGAGTTTCGTCTGTTTTCTCTGCACAGTGGCTCAGTTTGAGGGAGCTAAAGGTATTACTTGCTTTCTTTTTAACTGTCAGGAAATTGTAAAACTTGATAACTGTCTAATTTTAGCCTGAGCTAACTTCTGCTTCCTTTTTCTATTGGTTGTACTTTTGACTAACGTGCTGTTAAAGAGCACAGATCATCAAATGTCTGGCCGTGACGCATGTCTGAGCAAGTCTATGAAATAATAATACTTAAAGGGCTCTGTGTTTGGATAAAAGTTGGCTTGCCAGCTTGTGATTCCTGGATTGCTCTGTGACATTCTGTTAACAAGTCCTGACATACCAGTTTGACGCAGCATGTTTTGACCTGCTTCTGTGTTTATGTGTGTGTGCAGATTCAGATGTACCAGCTCACCAGGCTGTTGCACGACTATCACCGTGAGCTGTACAACCACTTTGAGGAGCACGAGATCTGCCCGAGCCTCTACGCCGCGCCGTGGTTCCTCACGCTCTTTGCCTCGCAATTCCCACTCGGCTTTGTGTCCCGGATCTTTGGTATATACATATCTTTTTTACTTTTTCTTTTTAGATTAATGGTTTGTTTGCTCACATGCAAAATTGGATATGATAATTGAATTGTCTGCTAAGCCCTACAGCTCGAGGAAAAACATCGTAAATCACTACTGGTTTATGTATTGCCTGTTTTTCAGATTTTGTGTTTGTCGAGGGGTCTGAGGTGATTTTTAAAGTGGCCCTCTGTCTGCTGGGCAGCCATGAGGGGGAGATAGTTGAGTGTGACAGCTTTGAGAGCATTGTGGACTATCTGAAAACGACACTCCCCGCCCTCAGCCACACACAGATGGAGCAGACCATTGCTAAGGTACACAAACTGCCCTTTTTTTTTTTTTTTTTTTTTTTTTACAGTGCCAGATTATTAAACAAACAGTAACACTTGGAAGTGCATCCTGGCCCAAATTTGATACTAGTGAAAGCTCAAAGCTCAAATCCTTACAACATCCATCAACCACTAAATAACTGAAATTCATGGTTGGTGTCGAAGAATGCACTTTGTTCCCTAGCGACTTGTGATTGCCAGGGGGTCGATGACCAGTCTCTTGGCCTGTGTCAGTAAAGCTTCAGAATATGCTTTTACCTCAGAAAGGTGCCCACGTGATTTGAAGCTGTTTGTAAGATCACTTTGGTCTTTTTGTGGCTATTTGTTGATGAACACTCCATGCAGGTGCATTTCCATTGACCTTAATGTTTTGGTACCAGAGTGTTGTACGATAACGAGCTGTCTTTCAGTGGCATCTATCTGTCTGTTTATGGCCAGGTAATGGAGATGGACATCTCAAAGCAGCTGCAAGCATACGAAGTGGAGTACCACGTTCTACAAGATGAGATGTTAGAATCTGGACCACTGCCTGATGACTCTGAGCGGCTTGACAAGCTGGAGAAGACAAATGCGCAGTTGAAGAAGCAAAATATGGAGCTGCTGGAAAAACTTCAGGTAAGGAAGTGAAGGTTCAAACCTCTATGAGACCCCAGCCCCACCCACTCCCCTGCCGGGTGTTACTTAATTTTGACGTGACTATGATATAATTGAGGTAAACATTTTAACCCAGTGTCACTGTGTGGAGACAATTTTGAAGCCAGTAGTAGTACCTAAAACTACCTATAGATGGCACTAAAACACAAGTTAAAAACACAGTACCAGTGTTTGTAAGACAAAGGGACTAAATGCTGCATGCTCTGCAGATATCGCTTCACTAATGTTTAAAGTAGAACCAGTAAAGTCACACCTGATGGTCTTCATATAAATACACGTTAAAGAAATATTTATTTACTGTCCCATCTGTCTCGTCTGAGTCACACCTATGGTGTTGGAAATCTGCTCGTACAACATTTAACAAGTGCTTGTGATTCTGTAAGAAATAAAATCATATTTGATTTGCACTTTTAAAAAGGTCACGTGCTATCGTGTGACTACAAGTTACAAATTCTTCCTTTTTAGACTTTTAGTTTAGTTCTGAGATTTTGTAACTGTATTTTGTAACCTGTATTAGTTTCACCTCCTGTTTAAATGTTAGTCTATACATTGTACTCTGTGTGCTCTAACATACAATGTTTGTGTCCTCCAGGCTGCGCGGCAAAAGATTCAGACTCTGGAGACGAGCATGGAGAACTTCCTTTCTCGGGAGAGCAAAATGAAGCACATGATTCGCTCTCTGGAGCAGGAGAGGGCAGCTTACCAGAGAACCATTGAACGCATGCGCTCGTGCCTTCCTCCTGATGCCTTGACAGATGTAGAGATGACCCAGATCAAAACAGGGCCCAACGGGAAAGCCAAAACAGCAGCCAAAAAGCCCTGATGGCAACCAGGGTGCCGGCTGCTGTGGGCCAGACGCACAGGCAGATACCAAAATGAACAAATGAAGAGTGTTTTGTGGAAAGCTGCTGAGTTCCACCGCATTGTTGTAATGCTGTACAAGAGCTGTACACTATTTTTTTTTTCTTTCTAAATGTGTTTTGTCTGAAGTGGAGACGCGCAGACTGTATAGGGAAATATCTATGTGACATTCGTCAGAAGATAATAGCGTAGTGGGAGGAGAGTTTCATCTGTATTAGCAAACAGACCGTTCCCATAGTGCATTGGAGCCACTGTTCGTCTCATCCATTTCACTGCCAGTTTGAAGGTGAGATCAAGATGCACACCATCCTTCACTTCTGAGATTTTTTTGGTGAGAGTGAGAAACGGATCTGCTCCTGCAATGTTTTTTTTGTTCTTTGAGCACTACCTTCATTCTCAGCAACACTACAAAAGTAGTGAACAGAAGGTGCCTATTGGCAAATAATCTTTTGGACCTCAGGGTCAACTTATAGCCATTACCAGTGTCTTTGATCTTGGAGTGAAGATCGCGTTGTTTTTGATATCTTCAAACTTGTGTCTGCGATGGACGCGCAGCCTCAGGCTATTGATGTTGCTTTGTTACTTCTGTTTAATTCACTTGAAATTTTTGTGAATGTAATTTCTCTCCAAAGATCACGGTGAAAATGTGTCGTTCCCCACCTCGCCCACCTACAGAGACATCTGAGCACACATCTGCCATATTAGGCTTTAAACTTCTGCGGATACGTATATAGTATCATGTTTATCTCTTGGCATCGCCTCACTGCCTTCACGTGAGAGAGCTTTAGTACTTGCACTTGCTACTTTTAAGGAGGAAGTGTTTCTTCCAAAGCTCAGGCAGGATGTGTGGTTGTCTGCCTTTTCAGTTTCCTGTGTGACTGACCGCGGTGTCGCCTTCTTTTAGCACAAAGATCAGACACTGAGACAGAGTTCACACTCCCCGGGCGCCGAACAACAGACCAAGGTGGAGGAGTGATCTGAATGTACATCACATGGTTCTCTCAGAGAAGAAAAAAGTCTGTATGCGATTTTTTTTTTCTCTTTTGTTTTGTGTGTAACAGTTGAATGCAGGTAGCTAGTCCTGTAGATCTAACACACAGTGGCAGTTGCTTTGCTGGTTGTCACACGTCAGCATGTTTGCGTTAAAACTCAAGTGTTTAGGTGAGCAGAGCAGCAGTAAAGGAGAAAACTTGAAGACACTTGAGTGTTCTATTCACTGGTAGGGAGTCTCTCCTAATACAGGGTAATATATACAGTATATAGGCACACACAAACACACACTGTGATGTGAACTGCCTGGCTGTAAGGACAGACAGTTTTATGAGTTCAGCGAGTGTCCCTGGCTCCCTTTTCAGTTTTGTTTTAGCCCACCCCTGTGTCTGACTCACCATCACTGGTTCTGATTGAAAGCAAAGCAGTCTTGGGCTTGACTTCACTTTGAGAAAACGCCCTTCCGTTTAAACCAAGGTGATGTCTATCAAAGGGAGGGGGAAAAAGTACCCACTAACAGTGTCTATCACTCTTTCCGTCCTTGGTGACAAGTTGCGATGACACATTTGTCTGTTTCACTTTTTATTTTTAAATGTCAGTACATGTGGGCATGTTCTGTGGCAGACAATGCAGTGTGTTGATGTTAGGGATCCTTTACCCAGAGCACAGCAGCTGTTCCACGCAAGGCTGACGAATCGAGCCCGATCGTCTCGGTCAGGGTGGGAATTTGTCTTGTAATTGATGCGATTTTGTTCAAATTCAGGCCAAACGATTCATACTTTATGGAGAAATGGCCACATCTTTACAGCAGGGATTTTCTAAATAGTTAAGAAAGGAAAACATATCAAACAACAAATTGTTAAACATCCATTCTTCACCACTCCCCTGCCTCTTTTTGCCTGTGTTTTGCTTAACTACAGAATTTGTGAATCTTAGAAATAGGTCACCGAACCAAAGATGTGATTGTTTTCCAAAAGCAAATTCATTCAATCAAAATGAAGTGACATCTGTTTGCAATCTTTTGGTTTTTACTATGACAAGAACTCCAACAGTTACCAAATATTGGTAATTTAAAAACACAAAAAAGGTGCATTTTTTCCCCATCATGTTCATTTTTTGTGCCAAAGATGGCCTTTGTTTCTTTTATTCAGAGTTATGATAAAAGCTTCTTTTTGATATCTAATGTAAAGCACGTTCAGGTGCTGAGTCTTGACTTCTACAATAATGTGTGCATCACTGTGTTTTAACAAAAGACTGTCAACACGAGGGCTACCGAGAGGCAAAGAAACTGTCATGAATTCTTCAATAAACCTCACCTTGCCTTTTTTTTCCTTCTTTTTTTCTGTCTACTCATGTCCGAATCTCTTTCTTGCCCAGTAAGCTCTCATAAAGAAATCATGTTCCTTTAGCAATCCGAGTGTAGGATGTAGCCTGGAGCCCAAATGTCTTTGTGTGTAGACGTATTATTGCGTAAAAGGCCAAGGTAAGCTTCGACAGTTTTAGAGAATCTATTTAAAGACCTTTCAGGAGTTGTTCTTTTGTTAACGCCTTGGGCGAAGAGAACTACAGTTCTGCAGTGGGGTGAACAATCCACACTGAAATTGTGGTCCTGCAAAGAAACGTTCAACCTAGTGTGCATTTCTGAATTAGCTATAGTGTAGTGAATGAAATGAGAAACATTTTTAATGCAGGCGAACATTGAATGAATTGGAGATATCTCTTTTGTATACTAAGCTGGTTTGATTAAACCCATTTATTTTAAATTACTGAGTACCAACCAGGTACAGGTTAGCAACTCTACAACATGTTGGCTTAAATTGGAGAAATGGGTCTGTGTACTAATTAGCCTCGGGGAAGCCTCTGTGTGTTATGAAATACAGTTTTATGGAACTGAAAAACAAAGTAAAAGGGAAAGACATAGCCAGATGCTTATAATCAATACCCCTTATCGATTATTAGCAATGTGAAAGTCTATAAATATAGTTGAATATAAATGCTTTCCTTGTGCAGTGCTCAAAGCTTTATCAGAGATTCTCGAAACCTCAGTTGATGTTGAATGTTAAAGTTCATGATGGTACAATTACAATTGTTTGGAATGCTTTTGAACATTTCTACTCTTAGAAATAAAGAACATGGCAGTACAACTTAGGTTTACAAAGTTGCATCTGAACAAACCACAAGGCTTCTGGTACGATGTTCGGGCAGATGAGATCAAAGTGGAGATGTTTTTCCATGATGTACAGCACCATGTTTTGTGAAAACAAAACAGCATGTCAGCACAAACTCCTCAAGCACGGTGGTGGAGTCGCGATGACTTGAGCTTGTTTTGCAGCCACAGCACCAGTGCACCGTGCAGTCACTGATTTGACAATGTTGTGATGTGATCCTAAGAGGGCTGGGCGTAAACAAATGCTAGCAACCCTCAATGAACTGACGCAATGTTGTAAAGAAGAGTCGTCCAAAATTCCTCCGCGATGATGTGAGACACTGCAAGTTATTGCTGCTTAATGTGATTTTCCAAGCTACTGAATCATGGGCTGTACTAAGTTTTCCGACTTTATTTTTACGTAACTAGCATAAAAATGGTTGCCGAAATGTTTCTGAAAGACTAGTTCCAAATCACTTCCAATAAACATGTTTGGAACTGGAGCGATGGGACACTGGAGTTCATGTAACAGATAAAATGCTGGTAACCACTGATATAGACGCCTTCTTAGCTCTTTGTCTAATGCGTAGTTTATGAATAAAACCCACAGGGAGCAAGTGCTCTATGAGCCAAGGAGGGGCTTTGAAAGATAGCAGCCACAAGGACCAGTCATTGTTTTCCTAGGAGGGTCTTACCCAGAAAGGACTGTGGAGTGTTGCTCTGATCAGCCTCTGCCAAGCCTGGAGCTTGTCACACATAAGACACACAAATGACCGCCAACCAGGAGCCTATCACACACTAAACAAAAGGGGCCACATTCCTTGTGTATTCCCACACGAGGACGCATCCTGCAGCAGGCGAAGAGAGGGATACTGGGAGTCCACAGGGGATTGGCCCAGAATGACACTTCCTCTGCTGAAGGTCTTATCAGCTCTATTTGTGTTTTTTCTCTCTCTCTCTGTCTTCACTATCTTCATCCTTCAATCCATCTCTACCTCCCACTCTGCTTCCCACTCTCCTCATCCCTCCCATTGGATTTGTGAGGCTTGATCTGCAGCTTTGGTGTAATTTCTGCTGTACTGTAGAGCCTATGGGAAAAAATATCCAGCAATGCAGATGCTCAGGCAGGTAGTTATTGCAATGTACGGCTGATGCAAAAATCACAAGTGGTTGGTACTCGAAACAAAACAACCATACGACACAGAACTATTGTTCTAGCCCTCTAGAAGACATTTGAGTGTGCGTTCGAATAGCAGTAGAAAACGATCACAGGAAAAGGGGGTGAAAATGAAAAGACAGTATGAGCTAGATGCATTGAAGGAGTGAAGGGGTATAAGAGAGTGGAGGAGGTGGAGGAAGGAGGTTAGAAAGGGTCCTTCTGCCTTATATGGGAATTTACTGCTCTGCTTGTGGCGCAGTCTAAAAGCTGGAGCTGTTTCTGTAGAAAACATGGAGCAAGAGTCATTGGTGCAAAGTAGAACAGTCATAAAATATCTATGCTGAAGCTCAACTTTAACTTTGCTGCATGGTTATCCATAAATCACATCAATATCCCATTCAAATCACTATAAAGACACATCTCCTGGATGCACTGGTACGCATCTTCAGTGATGTATCCTAGGGTCATCAGGTGTTTCGGGTCTCACAACATCATACACCCTCGCCCAGGCGACCCAGCCGGGGGTGATCAAGCCCCGACTTGCGTACCAGTAGCTACCCACGGATCAGCCCTCTTGATCCACAGCCACCTTGTGGCTTTCTCTGCCGCTTCACTCACAGCCTGGATGGCCCTCTTCTTGGCTGCCCCAGCCACGCCCAGCCGCCCTAGGGCTTTGCAGAGTGATCGTCCTGCAAAGCCCCTACAACCCACTTCTATGGGCTCATAGAAAGTCTTCCAGCCCCTTCCCCTGCACTCCTGCACTAGTTCCTGGTACTTTCCTCGTTTCCTTTCATTGGCCTCCTCAATCCGCTCTTCCCAGGGCACTGTGAGTTCCAGCATGATCAGCTGTTTTGAGGCCTCAGAAATAATTATCATGTCTGGCCGGAGTGATGTTTTTGCAATGTTCTGAGGGAACTTTAGTTGTTTACCCAGGTCAGCCTGTAGCTGCCAATCAGAGGCTGTGTTGAGGAGGCCAGTTGTCAAATGTGGGCGCACCTGGGGTTTCTCTCCAGCCTTAATAAAAGAGATTGCCTTCCTCGGAGCATGATGATGCTTGCTGGTGCTGATTGCTGAGGCAATCTTTTCAGCAACTACTCTGAGCACCTGGTCGTGCCGCCAACGATACCGACCATCGGCCAGGGCCCTTGGGCAGCTGCTAAGGAGGTGTTCTAGGGTCCCTCTTCCAGAGCACAGGGGACAGGCAGGTGTCTCGCTCTTTCCCCACAGATGGAGGTTTGCTGGGCTTGGCAGAGTGTCGTATACTGCCTGCACTAGGAATCGGATCCGGTGGAAGTCTGCCTGCATGATGTTTGCCCAGGTGACCTTGCGCTGCAAGGTGCTCTCCCACCTTGTCCATGCTCCCTGCCGCTTAAGGCCTACAGCTCTACTTACTCGCTCCTCCTCCACACCTGCTCGGACCTCTTCCTGGAGTAGCTGGCGTCTCTCCTTTCCCTGTGCCCTGCTGACCTGGGCCTTTGGGACATACCCCAAGCCTGCTCCCCCTGTTGCTAAGACCCCCATCAGTGTTTTCTGCCTTAGGCGTGACTCCGCCACCTCAACTGCCTTCTCAGCCTTCCACTTTCTTCCTGTCCTTACCTCAATACCTGCTAATGCCACCTTGCAGTCTTTAGAATCTCTGTACTGTAGGGCTTCTCGTGTGCGAGCCACCTTGAACTCTTCTGTGAGACCACTGAAGGGTAACTGCACGCTGTTGCTTGTCCCATACAAGGCAGCGCTGGTGAGACTGCGGGGAAGTCCCAGCCACTTACGAAGAAAGCCACTGATCTTTCTTTCAAGGGATTCCACAGTAGTTATTGGAACTGTATAGACAAGCAAGGGCCACAGGATTCGGGGCAGGATTGAATGCTGGTAGATCCAGGCTTTAAATCTTCCAGGCAGGCCGGACTTATCCACCTTAATAAGCCACGCTCCCAGCTCCTCATTTGCCTTCTGAATAGCAGTAGAGTCTTTCAGGCTGGAGTCAAAGAGTTTCCCCAAGCTCTTAACTGGTTGTTCCGTTATGGATGGAATAATGGTTCCTGAAATTGAGAACCGGAACTTGTCCGTCACCTTGCCCTTCTTCAGCACCATCGATCTTGACTTGGAAGGTTTAAAACTCATCCTTGCCCATGAGATGAGTCTCTCAAGACCTTGCAAGATCCACCTACACCCGGGAACTGATGATGTTGTAATGGTGAGGTCATCCATATAGGCTCTGATAGGGGGCTGACGAACACCTGACCTTGTTAACGGCCCTCTGCACTCCACCTCCGCAGCCTTTACCACCATGTTCATTGCCAGGGCAAAGAGCGTAACTGAGATGGTACAGCCTGTTATTATACCTTTCCCGAGTCGGTGCCAGTCTGAAGTAACTGCCCTAGAAGTGACCCTAAGCCTGAAATTGGCGTAATAGTCCAGGATCAGGTCCTTGATCTTGCTGGGAACATGGTGGAGGTGTAAAGCATGCTCAACCAGTTTGTGTGGGATCGACCCATACGCATTAGTCAGGTCCAGCCACAATACAGCTAGGTCGCCTCTGTTCTCATGGGCTTCTCTTATAAGGTGTGTAACTACACCAGTGTGCTCTAGGCAACCAGGAACTCCTGGGATCCCCCCCTTCTGAACTGATGGATCAATGTAATTGTTTCTAAGGAGAAACTCGGTCAATCTCCGGGAGACAACGCTAAAAAACACCTTCCCCTCCACGCTCAATAGCGAGATGCTCCGAAACTGGTTTATGTTTTTCGAATCCTCCTCTTTGGGAATCCAGACTCCCTCTGCGCACCTCCACTGATCAGCAACTCTCCCTCTTCGCCATATCACCTTTAAGATCTTCCACAGGTGGCGAAGCAGCTCTGGGCAGCGCTTATAGACAAGGTAGGGTACGCCACTGGGACCTGGGGAGGATGCTGAGCGGGCTGCTTTGATGACCTCACACACCTCCTTCAAACTTGGCTCCGTCAACTTGAACTCTGCTGATGGTGGGGCAGGGTTGATGAGAGCTTTGTTTGGTCCCAAGTCTTGTTCCCTCAATGGGTCACTCATTGTCTCATGAAGGAAGTTATTCACCTCCTCTGCTGAGCACTCCAACTGCCCACTTCGCTTAACCCCAAGCAATTGTTTGGAAAAGCGAAAGGGATCAGCAATAAAAGCTGCACGTTTCCTGGCTCTCTCTCTTCCTCGCCTTCTGTGCCATTCTGCTCTACGGAGGGTAATCAACTTCTTCCGCAAGATGTTATGCAGTTCCTCTAAAGCTTGCTTCTCCTCCGCATCAGCGTTCTTGAACTGCTTCTTAAGGCTCCTGAGCTCCTGGCGCAGTTGATGAATCTTCATGGCCCTGCGGTTCATGGTGTAAGGGGTCTTGTTGTTACACTTCTCGATCAGGCCGAACCTTTCTGAGGCGTAGCTGACTATGATGGTGGTCATTGTTTTAAGCCTGCTGTCGGCATCTCTTTTGGCCACAGCTTGTATGATGTTGGAGACATCCTCATCAAACTTCTGCCACTCGCTCCGGCTGCTGGCTGGGGGCCACTTAATCCGCTGTTGTGGAACTACACTGCTTGGATTGGAAGAGTCCAGTGCATGGAGGGACTGGGCTCTGTGGGGTGCCTCCTGGCCGGGCTCCTCCTGCGTCTCACCAGGTTCAGGACCTGTGCGTTGCACCTCACTCTCCCGCTCCAAACATTTCATTCTAGCCTGATGGACCTTTAGGCCACGCTGGTTCTTACACAGCTTGCCGCAGATACATGTCTTACTCGTAGTCCTTTCCATTGCGTTGGTCGTTAACCTTAAGTCCGTCCGATTGGAGACCTCATCCTCCCCCCCTCTCGGGATCTCCTGGGGGTATCTTTCTTTAGGGCTTTCCGTAGCTTTTTGGGGTGCTTTCTCACGAAAACTGCAGACCGGGATGCTAGCCCACCCTGCCCCTGGAGCCGTCTTTCCGAGCTGTCATCTGTCTCTCCAGTCGTCACCAAACTTTCTTGGTTGTCACCTAGACTCTTCCTAGGCGTCACTGGCTCAGCCAGAGTTTAACTATAAAGACACATCTCCTGGATGCACTGGTACGCATCTTCAGTGATGTATCCTAGGGTCATCAGGTGTTTCGGGTCTCACAACATCATACACCCTCGCCCAGGCGACCCAGCCGGGGGTGATCAAGCCCCGACTTGCGTACCAGTAGCTACCCACGGATCAGCCCTCTTGATCCACAGCCACCTTGTGGCTTTCTCTGCCGCTTCACTCACAGCCTGGATGGCCCTCTTCTTGGCTGCCCCAGCCACGCCCAGCCGCCCTAGGGCTTTGCAGAGTGATCGTCCTGCAAAGCCCCTACAACCCACTTCTATGGGCTCATAGAAAGTCTTCCAGCCCCTTCCCCTGCACTCCTGCACTAGTTCCTGGTACTTTCCTCGTTTCCTTTCATTGGCCTCCTCAATCCGCTCTTCCCAGGGCACTGTGAGTTCCAGCATGATCAGCTGTTTTGAGGCCTCAGAAATAATTATCATGTCTGGCCGGAGTGATGTTTTTGCAATGTTCTGAGGGAACTTTAGTTGTTTACCCAGGTCAGCCTGTAGCTGCCAATCAGAGGCTGTGTTGAGGAGGCCAGTTGTCAAATGTGGGCGCACCTGGGGTTTCTCTCCAGCCTTAATAAAAGAGATTGCCTTCCTCGGAGCATGATGATGCTTGCTGGTGCTGATTGCTGAGGCAATCTTTTCAGCAACTACTCTGAGCACCTGGTCGTGCCGCCAACGATACCGACCATCGGCCAGGGCCCTTGGGCAGCTGCTAAGGAGGTGTTCTAGGGTCCCTCTTCCAGAGCACAGGGGACAGGCAGGTGTCTCGCTCTTTCCCCACAGATGGAGGTTTGCTGGGCTTGGCAGAGTGTCGTATACTGCCTGCACTAGGAATCGGATCCGGTGGAAGTCTGCCTGCATGATGTTTGCCCAGGTGACCTTGCGCTGCAAGGTGCTCTCCCACCTTGTCCATGCTCCCTGCCGCTTAAGGCCTACAGCTCTACTTACTCGCTCCTCCTCCACACCTGCTCGGACCTCTTCCTGGAGTAGCTGGCGTCTCTCCTTTCCCTGTGCCCTGCTGACCTGGGCCTTTGGGACATACCCCAAGCCTGCTCCCCCTGTTGCTAAGACCCCAATCACAGTCAGGCAAAAAAAAAAAAATACAAAACAAACAAACTTTACAACACTGCAGGAGTGCTGTTAAAAAGCTTGCTTGAGTGGCACAGGAATTGTTGATACAGACTGGGAACTAGTAAATTTGGAGGATAGAGATTGGGAATGACGGGGGAAGATTTTGGGGGTATGGAGAGAAACAGCTGGAGGGGTGGGAGAGAGACTCAGGTGGGCTCAGTCAAGTCCAGAGAGAGGAGCTGGCTCCCTAGAGAACAGGAACACACACAGACTCACAGACGTGAACACATTTCGCAGTGTTTCATAGTTCAGCTGTGCCTTGATTCCTCTCCCCATCTTTCCCCCGATTTCCCCACTTTGCAGACACACCGGCTGTTCCGACTCTTTGAAAGCTCCTTCCTTCTCTAAAGCTATGAAATAAACCCTTCCATATAACAACCTGAATTCCAATCAGCTATCCACATTGTACAGGCATGCACATGAGTGCACCTAGACACACAGCACTACCACAATGACATGTTTTAGTTAGCACTGTGACAGATTTGCTTCATACAGAGTGCTTTCTCTCCCTCTGTACCTGTCATGGATGTAGCTGCCAGAGGGGGGTGATGGTACCCGGCCAGGAACGACAGACGGAATAGTGAATAGGGCAATAATGAAGCTGCAGCAGAAACACAGAACTAAACACACACACACACACACACACACACACACACACACACACGCACACGCTCTTATTCCCTTGGCTAGTCCATTCCATTCCTTTGGTTCCTTCCACTGAGTGCAGGTAGATACACAAATACTGCCTGGAGAATCTTGCGATTAATGACACGCTTGTCATATCTAAACCCTTTTCATCTTTTTTTCTGACAAGAGCCACTCTTCCTCTCCTTACTTTCTCTCGGCCTGGTAGACACACTATCAAAAAATCCCTACGGCCAACTGCAGCACATGCTGGGGGAATAACGCCTGGCTTACCTGATCCAATGGTTCATTCATCTGTGGAGCCTCTGGAGGCCTGAAAAACACACGCAGCATCCTCGGACGCAAGGCAATCACAGATTTATATGTATGTACACACACACATACGAGCACTTTAAACTGCAACAGACATGCAGGCCTAGCCCATGCCCACTCCCTTATTCCCTTTTGGCCGTTGCTCTGAACCCACAAACATTTAGAAAACAAGGCTAACAACAACGTGAAGCTCACGTACCATAAGTAACACGTCTGAAGATTTTAGTAGGGCTCTTTTCCACACAACAAATGGGACTTAAGTCCCAGGTGACTGAAATGATCAGAGGAGAGACTTTGCGCCTGAGCCCCTTCTAATCACATTATCCAGTGGCTGTGCCTGGCCCACATCACCCCAGCAATGATTAAGACAAACACAAGCAAGAGAGGAGGAGAAATAGACAGCGAGAGACACAATGAGACTGCAGGCAGGCAAGAAGGTGGGGGTGGTCAGACAGACAAGGAGTGAGTCAGACAGGCAGATATCCTCCTACATGTTGGTCCATCAAATAAAAGAGCAGATAATATGCGAGGATCAAGTTCTGCAGAGGCGATCCTTGAGCTTCCTGTGTTCTGGGTTAAGCCCTGTAAGACCTGGGCGTACGGCATCAGCGATAAGGGACTGGGTGTGACACGAGGAATGGAGAAGCGTGCCTGACATCATGTTGTGTTTATAAGAACATCCTCTTCGCGAGGCCACAAAGGGCACAAACAAAGAGACGAGGTGGTGGGTAGGGTGTTCGCATGTGTGACTCAGAGCACTCTGGACACTTTCTGACATCATCCTTTGGAAGCCCAATCAAAGCAGAGAGGGTTGTCCAAGAAGAGGCTGCCAATAACAATGAAGTGTTCACAAGAAGCGCCTTTCTAAACTACGCTTGCCTGGGAATTGTTCAAGAAAGTCGACAAGTTCAACACATAGATGATTTGCTATCGCTGTTCTTTTCTCCCTTGCTCGCTGTTATTTTCTTACACTAAGCCACCCAGCTGTTGCTGCTAGCTCAGACCCACACACTGGGTTTTTTATTATGCCGATCTGACATCGCTGAAGTTGGGAGGGGAGACAGCTGTACTCGTGTGGCCCTGGGCGCACCCGTCATTAGTGCCAGCCTTGCTTCACTCTTCCTCCATCTCCCTCCCTTGTTCCAGACCTTTCTCCTTCTCTCCTACGTTGTTTCTAAAACAACACCACCACCACCACCACACCCTTTCGGAATATTTCCCGACCCCATCTCTGCCAGTCTTCCCACCTGTCCGTCCATCCTAACAAGACGCTGCAGCCCTCTCACACATCCTCACCTCCCCGCTTTCTCCCTCGAAGATGACAGAAAACAACCTGCATTGTGTTGGTTAAAGGCTGAGTGCTGTGTGGTTGCCACTCAAGATTTTCTTGAATAGATAATTTTCAAATTGATTCAGGCTGGGCTCACATCTAATGGTCTGTGTGGGCTCTAATGTGAACAGGAGATAATCAACACCCTGTGTTTTGGAGCTGTTTTGTCAGTCATTTATATTTCTGTGACTGTCTCTTTCTGCCTTCTCATGTCTTCATTTTCTCTCTCTCTCAGGAGCTTATCATCTCACACTGCCGATTTCTACCAATTCTTTTCCACCTATACCTCACTATCACTTTCTCTCATGCTATCTGAGATGCTTAGAGGTTGATTTCCCAGTGTGTGTCATTAACCTTTTCTCTTTTCTCTGGGTTAAACCCAGGGAGCACTGTTTGAGAAGACTTGGGGAGCATGCTGCTCTCATTCAAGTGGAATGGAGGCTACATCCTTATTAGCCTGTAAACTGAAAGCACTTCTGTCTCTTATCATATAACACTTTCCCCTCTCATATAACTTTAATTTTACGTGTTTCCGAGAGGTGTCAACAAAAATTACTCAACACGATACCATTCTCACCTCCTTGTATTTTGCCGTGTGACATAACAGCATGGGGCAGGAGGGTGGGGGCAGGAACGCACATGCCGGATGCACTCAGATGATATAACCTAGTACAGTTCTTGATAAGATGTTTTAAGCCTCCGGGGTAGAGAAAGATCATCATTGTGCATACAATAAAGTCTGTCATCTTCCTCTAACAGTGTGTCTAATCACCATGAGTGAGGTGTAATTAATGTTTCACTCGTGCGCTGTGTATGTGCAGTTGAGGACCGTGGGTGAGAGGATGTAGTGTGCGGTCTCTCTAACAAGCTCCCACTCACCCCAGTGGAGGCAGGCAGGGAAGGCTGGAGTGACTGCGAGGCTGTTAGAGCAAGTGGGTTGCGTTGGACGTGTCCATGTCTGTGTGTCTGCGCGAATGTGTGCGAGTGTGCCTGTCGGTGAGTGTGTGTTGGTGTGTGAAAAAGAGTGCATGTGTGTCCTTTTGTGTGTGCTGTACTGGGATGTGGAAATTGAATGGAGCCTTTCAGTTCTACTGCTCGTCTCCTCGGGGGTGAGAGACTGGTTGCCATGGTTATCCTGGAATCCTGCCGCTAATGGGTGGGAGTTTGTGTAGCTCTGGCAACCTGGCCTGTCTAGGTTGGAGTACGTGTGCGTGCGTGCATGCATGTGTGTGTGTGAGTGAGAGGGAGAGAGAGAGTGGGTGTGGTTGGGTGGAGGCAACATTCTAGGACACAGGAGGTCACACATGTGAGAACACACGCTTTCATTCCTGTGTGCCCCTGGATGGACAAACACAGGCTGGTCATGCATACATGCACTTTATGCCTAAACTGTAGATGCTAAATATTTACTCTACTCCACTTGTAGTGCAGTTTGTTGTAGATTTAACAGGTGGCAGGAAGGCTGGCACCAACTGATGCTGTTTTTTTTAAAATGTAAATCTCTAAACAGGAAATTATAAAATCTCCTACTGTTTTTTGAAACTTAATATATTAGGAATCAATTGGGAGCAAACACTGAGCTCTTAAATTCTAAATTTAGATACCCATATTTCTAATGCAGATAAATGTAACACAACTGATCACACCTGACTTCAGTCCTATATAACAGCTCTGATCAAGCATATGGTCACCTCTTTAGACAGCTCCTCCTTCATACCGACTCATCAAAACATACTTGAAATACAAAAAATATCAAATAAACCTCCTCGTGTGCCCACAAACTCTAGTGCGACTCAGAAGTAAGAGCCGCACTAGAGTAACACAGTGCTGCTGGATGTCACCGTTTTACAGTGAATATAATGTGTCTCCAGACGGCTGTCCACCACTGCAAAAATCTTTGATTTGCTCACCCCACAAGCATGGTGGATCATGATGAAATTATCTTCTTCTTTTACAACATTATTGCATGTGTAAAACATAATGCAGAGAAACAGTAAAACCCCGCTCCTCTTGTCATCCCCATCATCATCCTTTTACCCTCAGGCGAGTGGCACTCTTGACTGGGCACAGAGACCCCACTGAACAGGAACACTGTGGAGAGTGGATAATGAGAAACTCCACACAGAGTAGATTAGTGTAGGCAAAAAGATTCACTGTCACTATGTGCTTCTATTCCTGCACAGTTCCAGATATGATTGTAAATGCTAGTTCACAATAAGTTCCATCTCCCAAATACAGCGCGTGCACGTATCGGTACATGCTAATTGGGTTACATTATTCATACTGCATTGTGAATTTGACACAGAGCACTTGGATGGCAGTGAGGCAATTGTGCACAAATAATACACCCATGATATGCAATGTGACCAGATAACCCTGGTTTTCCTATTCCCAGTGTTCTAGTAGGAAGGGATCAGTCTCTACTAGTCACACAGATGTCTTGGCTCCTGCTACTCTTGGAGGACTGATCCATACACTGTATGAACCCCTGTGGATTTAAAGGAACTTGGCTGAGGAATTTTCTCTCTTCCATTCCAGTCATTATATATGGCCGATTCACCGTAGCCTGGAAACATTAGGAAAAATGTTTCTTTTGTATGTCATCCAACAAGCATAAAAATAGAAAATAAAGGCCAAAGCAGTATTGTGATTATGATCACACACGATACTTTGAGCATGTGTTCTGGATGACAGACCTGGAGCCCGAGGACAAAATCATCTGTCAGGAAACTCGCTGCTGACAAGGTCGAAGTGGTTTGATCCTTTTTTTCCCTCCTCTTTTTCATGTTTCACAAAAAGCAGCAAGCAGAGGCTCAAGAATGTGGGCTGGACTTGTGGTCAAACCCAGAAGTTCATGGGGGGTAGAAAAACCTTGTGGATCCGCCCCTTGCTCCTTAGCCTAGATTTATACTGAACGGTTACATAATTCAACAAACACCTCCAACTCTGTTGCCAGGGTCCAGCCGTAAGCCATCTAACACTCAGACTACAACATGGTCAGCACTTTAAGTTGTGTTATGACTAACTAATCACAGTTACTGGAAAAAACTGCAATTACATGTTTTGGCTGATGAATTCTGGTTTCATATTCACACTGTAGAAAATGGGACTGGAAGTATATTTCCTGCTTTCAGTCTCTCGTCTCTGTTCACTTTTAGATGACCATTGAACGTTCTTTGTGTTTGCCTTACTGAGTGAGTATCTTATCATCTTATGTAATGCATTCCTTACCACTGCGCAGCAACAACGGCAGGCACTGAACAGTGACAGTAAATGTAATAGATTTTCAGTGTTACAGAACACATCCACATGTACTTTGTAGCTTTCCGACTCTAAAATCCCAGGATCCTTTTAAACAGGTCGCCTTAATAGTTTCCTCTACTCATTTAGTTTGGATGTTCCCTTCTCCCTTCCCCAGTGCTTTATCCTTTTTTGATATTTCCACTCACTAGCCCAGACAGCCTCAGCCTTGACTCAGGGCCACCCAATGCTCTCACTGTCCAACTATTTAACTAACCACAGCGAAACAGCTTTAATTTCAGCTTGCTGCTCAGCCTGTCTGAATGCAAGATCGCTTGGGGGTCTTTCTGGAAAGCCGTGGTATGGGGTCCAACAGGCCAGCCAGGCAAACAAGGGAGAACAACAGCTCTGTGCAGTTAGACTCCAGAGACACATAATGTCAGTCAGAGCAGGCTACCTCAGGAGAAATTCAGTGTGCTGCGCTTTTAAATGCTTCTCTCCACCTCTGGTCAATACCCACAAGGGTGAGAGTTAATCAATAGCCAGCAGTCAGCAACTGGGTTGAAAAACATATTTAGCTATCTCTCCTCATCAGATCATTTTGGTTTCCTTGTTTTTGCACCAAATATATGCAAACTAGAATGGGGGAAAACTGGGTCTGTTCTGAGGACATATAATAACACACCATTAGTGTCAGTCTTAGTTCATCTATCACATTTTACCCATCATACTGTAGTGTTTGGACATGGTGCAATGACCAGTACCAAGAGTGTTGACAAAATACTTTTTTTTTAAATTTAAAAAGAAAACAAAACTTATTTACAAAGAAAAATATCCTCACAAATACCCTACTTTCTCACCAGTACATAAATATGTAGCTAGAGCTCCCAAGCATCATTTAGCATAAGTCAGCATAAAGATGGGAAAAAGAGGAGAAACAAAGGGCATGGCTCTTCCAAAGGTAGCCACATTCACCAACCAGCTCCTCAGTTTTCACAGGACCAGTAACTTTCTGAAGTATTTGTTGGTTGCTTGGCAACTGGTGCTTACCAAGAAGTGATTTGGCACTCTTGCTCATAATCTCCATTAACAAATCTCTACATATGAAAATTCATCGTCTGCACCAAAGGGAAAACAATTCCAGTATGGAAGGTTGTCTGGTTTCCGTCACTTTTCAGCAGACTTTGGTTGCATGCAGGTTGACTGTCAATAGAAGAATTGCTTTTGACAGCATACAACCTTGAACCACTGGCTATGGTCTGACGATGATTTCACTTTTATTAGATTGGTTTAAATTTTAAAGATTGGCCAGGGGACTGAACAGGAAGGCTTGGCCTAGATATCTGTTGGCTGCACCTGAAGCACATAAAATTAGCAATTGGACCCAGAAGCACATAGTCAGTAGACTGGCCAATGGGTTTCTCAGTTATACTGCTGTTGACTCCAGCTGGTAGCCATCAGTTGTGCACTTATCATTCAAACTTGAATGATCACTTCTATTAAACTATAAGAAAATATTTTATATTTTATTTTCCCATTTATCCAACCATCCATCCATTTTATCCAGACACTGGGGCTGGAGCCCATCCAAGCTGACATGTAGCCAAAGGTCTAGATAACCTGGACAAGTTGCCATCACATCACAAGGCCTGGATTCCAGTGTAAATTTACAAGTATAAACAAACAGAACGAAAAATCAATCTTTTGGATTAGTATAGACACTGTTTTTAAAGCACATCTGATCACTTCTTTGGCTCCCCTGCAAAAATCTGCCATACAGTAACAAGTGTTCTCATCTCTCATCACACAAGTTGCTGATTAACATGTTATTGTAAAAGTAACCACATTAAAAATAATGGCTAGGAAAGTTTTTCTATATTAAATATTCCAAATTGTAAAAAAGGGAAAAAAGGAAAAAAAACTTATATATATAAAATACAAGGAATCAGTCGTCCAGCAAAGGTGGATGTGTGTGTATATTTTTGCTGACACAGTAGACTTTGGATTTGTCTGGATGAAGGGGAATACATTTATTGGTTTTGAGGAGTGAGGGCCCACACCAGCCACCCTAGGGTCTTGTTATCCTCTCCTCTGCCTGTGCTCTTGGGGCGACTTTAATGAACACTCCTGTTCCAGGCCTCTTCTGGCTCCAGTCAGGCTATCTACAGGGCTGCCCCCCCTTTCCCCCGCCCCCCGACTGGCTATACAAGCAAAGAAGGTCCTTCTACAACATGGAGCAATGGTAAGATGGAGACAGTAAGTAGGCTAGGTGATCGAACTGAATAATTGATGTGCAGAGTTCACATAGGAACACCTCAAGACTTGGTGTGAACACACACTAGCCACCATAGTGTATGCACTGGTACAGATTTGAGGGGAAAAGTGCTAAGACGACGTATGAGTTAAAACTTTTTACTCTTAACTTCTTTATACACCTTTTAAAAAAATTGTTTCTTGTCATTAGTAAAAATCAAATCAGCTCTGAGTTCATGAGAGACTATAAATGGAAATAGACAACAAGTAATTCATTCTTGCTGTGTCAACTGATAAAAGACACAAAGTATTTTAAATGTGTGCTACTGATAAGGCCAGGCAACACATGCTGGAATAACTCCAATTATCTCATGGGGAATGATAGCTGACTGTGTAAAACTAGCAAAGAAACATGAGACAGAAACAAGAAGTGCAGAAATGTTTCCACTCAACATCTCCATCTTTTGATGAAAAAGAGAACCAAAAGCTATTTTACAAGTGTTCTCAGTCGAAGTTGTGTACATTGTAGCTGCACAGAGGCTTCATTTATGAAGTCGAGTGACAGATGAAACACCAGCTGTCAGTAAATCTGATGTTGGAATCTTTCAAATCATCCAAAAATTTGTGGAACCAAAATACGAATTAAAGACGCATGTTGATGTAATTGAATCCTTGCCATCGTTAATGGAATGCACACAGACTTTTTCTTTTTTGGGGGGAACATCTTAATTTTTGACAGCGAGCTCAACATTTCATCACATGTGTTCATCACAGTCCAAAGACAAACACTGTGCTGAAATTCTCTTTCTCAATATAAAACCACACAAGGCATCCTTAGATTAGAAACGTGTGTAACTGAGAGAAATGACATGAAGTGTTAAAGTGATTTCCTACGTAATGCTACAGAGACATGATTTAGTGGTTCTTCTCTTATCCTCAGAAGATATATTGAATAATCCCACATTGTGACTACTCACCTAAAAGCAGCCTAAATGCTTTAAAAGCAGAAGTTTTGGCTGTTTGTTGGTCTAGAGCATTCAGGTGTGTTGAAACAATACCATAATCTTCCCAGGAGTGGACCACCCAGCAAATTCATCCCAAGGTCAGCTAGCAAGTTAAATGTTAAAGTTTTCAACAGTGCAATTAGAAGTAGACTGAACAAATGTAGCTTGTTTGGAGGTTTACCAGCAGAAAGTCTCTTCTCTCTAAAAAGAACATGGCAGCATGGCTTCGGTTTGTTAAACTTAATCTAAAAAATCCCCAAAACGTAATTAGAAACAAACAATCCCACTAAAATTTGGCCAGATGAGAGCAAAGTGAGGGTCTTTGGCTGTAACACACAGCACCACATTTAATTAAAACCAAACTCAGCATATCAGCATAAACACCTCATACCTCATACTGATCACTTTGACTTATTGCTGCTTGATGTGTACTTTCTTTTTCACATCACTGTATGTTATTTTACAATGTGTGCAGAAGCCAAAAGGATTCAAGCTATATTAAAATGATCAAGTGAAAGTGATATCTTCAGAGCTGAGAGTCAGCTATTTTCACATTTTGAACATTGCTGAATTGAAGGCTTTTGTGAATTGTCATGAAGTATTTTTACTTTACAATCTCAGATGCTAAAAGCCTAAATGAAATCAAGTCTTAAATGGGATCATCTCTTTAGCAGAAAGAGAAAATATGAGTCATACAGGAGGGTTGGCAATTATTCTCATTACAACCATTTTGTTTCACCAGCGTATATTCCTTTTAAAATTCCAACCTCTGTAATGAAGTGACACTTTTAACAGGTTTTATAGTCTGCATGGAACAAAACAGTAAGACTAAAGAAGGAAGATGTATCTATGATGCACGTTTTGTGGACCATCTTCAGTACAACAGCAGACCTGTTTTGAATCCATCAGTATTCAGTAGTTGTGTCTGGGTGTGGTCACATCATCTGACCACTGCTGCTGTTGTATAAATTTTCCTTCACATCTTGCCTCGTTGGCACGAGGTTAAGGAAAAGTGATTAGGAAAGAAAACAGGATGCAATATACACTTTTTTTTTCTTTTGTCTTTTTGCTTTTACTGACAATGAAGTCAAAATAACAAACAAAAAATCAGGGGCTCAAAATCAAATAAGATAGTGTAAACTGTGTATATGTGTGTTTGTATGTCTCCAAGGAGACAGACCTAACTTAAAGCCGCTCCTATTTTAACTGACTTTCCTGAAAGCCTTGAAAAAGCCCAGATATTGCGTGGCTATGTTAAGGGAAATATTTTGCTGCAGTCCACTGACTTTTCAATTGTAGCTGGCCTTCCTTGCATAGCAAGTCAAATGGGTATTTCAGCATGTAAACAACCCCACTAGTTGCTTAAGAACCGCATCCCTTTATTTTATAAAAAGAAAGAAAAAAAAGATGCATCCTGAACGTGGGATGCCTGCACTCTTTAGGAGCTATTATTGTAACCAGATTACGAATAATAAGGAGACTTTCGGTTATCACGGAGTTTGGAAGCGTTTTTCCAATCTGAAGAGACACAACATATGTTTCTGGTTTTTCGTGCCTTAAAAGAGGCTGGTGTCCATTTAACTTTGCAAAGTTTTTGTCAGACTTCAGTGTGCCAAAAAAACTGGCATAATGATAATGGAACTCCACTCAAGAAAGCAAGTGTCACTTCTGTGAGTCCCATGTGGGTCACTAGCTAGCATTAGCTACTACTGGAATGATATAGCTGGAAAGTGTATAAAATGGACTCAACTGCAGTTAGTCAATGAGTCCTGTTGTATGTTTGGTAGGAGTCCTAAAGTAGTGAGTCTTGTCTGTCCTATTTTTAGGGCAAGGTGCCAGTACAGTGTGTCTGCAGACGTACGTGTATGTCTTCAAAAAACGGAGGACGGCTCGGAAAACTAACACTTCTGGAATGCCCCCTGCAGAGTGAGGACTTCAGGGTTGGATGTGTGTTTATGGGAGGGTTTTGGCAGGAAGAGGCAGGGACCCTGTCCAGAATAACGGAACAGCAGTGGAATGCGGTGCAGCGGGGAATATCCTGAGTCAAACACAAGGCAAACCCTGAGGTCTGAGGAGGAGCGCTTTGTGGCAAGACTTTTATAAACTGTGTTTTTATATTAAGACAGATGACACTAAGCGCACTATTCATTTGAGTGGCTGACAACACAACATGGATGCCTGCAATCGGCTTTTTCATTTTACACCACAACTAAATTAGAAGACCATGTCCCATGGAATATCTTTCAAACCTGTGACTCATTCACTGAAAATCTCTATCCAAATGTGAGAGCCTCAACTGTGGCGGTGTTGAAGTCACAGTGAATATGAAGTGTTAGTATTTCTCTCCAGGCTGTGCATTAGGCCGGATGCCACGCACCTTCGCCCACATGCCTCCCACAACCCAGCACCCGTATATAGAGGGCAGAATCTGAGCCCAAGCTGCAAGCAGGCAGATAAAGACAATCCCATTGATGTAGGAGCATCTCACTGGTAAAAAGAGACATCTCTGACACAACCCTGCCTGCGTTACCCTTGCTACAGAATCAGATTAAGTACCGCAAAAAATATTGTGCTGAGGCTTGAAGGCGGAGAGTCAGCTTTTACTTACATCTTAAGCAGTTATGGTGGATCTGTGTATGTGAATATGTGCGCGCACATCCCTATAAACCTGGTGGTTGCAGGGAAATACCTTTAACTGAAACACCGACAAGCAGCTCAATCCATCAGTTCCTTCAGGAGCCACGTCTGCGCCATGTAATGACATAAATAATCACTGTGGAGCCCATGAATGACATGTTCCGCCCACAATGCAACCCGCAAACTGCATATCTTATCGCTTTATGGTATTTATTTTCTTACAAGAAAGCACAGGAATTTACAAAGAAAGTTAAAGTGTAAACCTGAACACATCCTTTGGTGATTCAAGGAGCATTTATTTCAGTCGTTTAAAACAAAATATATCATCCGTATAATCCACACAATAAATCTGCACAACCCACAGTACACCACTGTTATGCTGTCTCTTACACTAAACCTGCTCTCAGTAATATTTCACCTGCTTTGTCTGTTTTTATCATTACGAGGAAGATTTGTACGGCGTGAAATCATACGAGCTATGGCTGGACTTGCTTGGTTTGCTTTCCGCACACCCCCAACTCTCTTCTCACCCTCCAGGTCTGTTTCCTCTCACTCTCTTTGTTTTTGCCGTTTTCTCTTACTCTGTCTCTCTGCCAGACCTTTGCTTTACACTCCCTCTTCTTGCTCACCTCCTCCCTGAAACCAACTCCTTGGCAACCAGTTGCAGCGTCTCCCAGAAAGGTAGACAGCCTCTCCGTGGTGCCACAGCAACCCAATGCAACATCAGACAGCGAGGCATGCTGCATTATTAACCAGAAACAGCCGAGAGGGGCTGGAGAGGAGCAGATAGCGGGCAGGAGAGACAGAATGAGAGGGAGTGCGTTACAAGTCCCGCACTGCTGGTTGTTGCAGTGTAAACTCAAGAGGAGCAACAACACTTCAGCCTTTGACCTGCCATGCATGACCACATTAGCGGAGAGTAACACATATGCAGACAGTGGAAGTGAGAGCGAAACAGAGAGAGAGACAGAGAAAGAGAAATTACAGAGCGGTTACATTCAGCCAAATCCACAGGGGAATCAATAAGGAACATCTGGATCTGGGGTGGACAGGGTGGCTTTGTTTGCAGGGAGTACGCTATCTTGACACCTCACCCAGATTCTCCCTGGGTTTCTACACAGGAGGAGGCAGGGAGGTGAGGAGATATTGCTGGGGGTGTGATCGTACAAGAAAAGGTGTTTGCTTTTCTGCAAGAAAAATGTTTCTGTTCTAAGGCTAAAGAGCTACCACGAGTGCTCCTTCTATTGTATTAGTGAGAGAACTGATTCAGTCTAAATTTTCATATAAAAACGTCTGACTGCTTTCAATTTTCAACCTAGACCCTACAATAAAATCAGGTTTGAACCTCTGAATAAAGTGAGGCCTCTCGGTGAGGCCATCACAATAGACTGCATAATTGAGGGTCAAATGTCACATGTTGTAGTGCTATTGCAAACCCCACAGACAAGATATCTTTCAAAAGGAAACCCATCCGTCTATCTATCCTCTTTTCCTTATTTGCAATTCAGGGTCATAGTTGGGCAGGACACTTTCCTGATGTCACAGGGTGAGAGTCGGGGTACATCCTGGACAGGTCACTAACACATCCATTTAGAATGACCAGTTAACCTAACACCATACATGTCTTTGGACTGTGGGAGGATGCTGGTGCATATGAAAACAATATGCAAACACAGAAAGCCCCCAGTCTGTGACTTTTATCTACCTCAGAAAAACTAGCATACAAAAGTAGCAATGATTTAGATATGAAGGAGCTGCAAAACACAGGGAATAACTTTCAATTAACACTTCTAGTATCAAATCAAATAACAGTATGTAATTATTAGACACACAAATCCCAAGGAATTTGGGGCCAGTGGAGATCTTTGACCCTAGTTGCCCATTCTACATAATCCATCTGTGGAAGAGACCCACAAATATCCAACAGAGTAAAGACATCACAGATGAGAAAATACTCTGCTCAGACAGACTGTCAAAGTTTAAAAAATTATTCTGAATTATTCTGCTGTTATTTTGAAAAGGAGAAAAAAACTGTTAAAGCCAAGAAAATAAAGTGGATGTGAGGACACAAATGGCAAATACATAACTCAATAAAACCATTTGCATGCTTATTTTTTGACCACAGATGGTTAATATGTTTAAGTGTATGTTTCAGTAAAGGTCTGAATAAAAATAAAAGAGCGGCTGAAAGGATCTCTACAGTGAATTAGCAGGGATATTCATGCAGTATCCTTGACTGTGCTGAACTAGGTAGCTTCACAGAATCACGGCGACAAAAGAGACACATCCTCTATTCTTCATCAGGTATTTGAGTCTCTCAGCCAGCCCCACACCATGTTCCTAGAGATTGAATACGGTCGCCGCAGTCTGCTCCACACTTTGAACAAGAGGAAAATACACACAAATGTTGAAATGGAGAGACAGACAGAGCGCGCACAAATAAAGGCTGGGGAGCGAGGACTGAAACTGAAAAAAAAGTGGAGGAGATGAGAGAGGCTGAAGTGGAGAGAGAGAGACAGGGGGAAACAGAAAGAGTTGGAGGAAGGTTTAGTCAGAGGGGGGGAAGCGCGAGGGGAGGAGAGGAGAGGTAATGAGGCCAGTGACTGGCTTTACACCTCGTCTCTGTGGAAACTAATTGGGAGAGAGCTGGAGGGCACTAATTTGAGCACTCTGCTGGGTAAATGTAGTGCAACGAACTATGAAGGGTAAATCAATGTACTACCTCTCCCTACACCTCGCTTTCTCTCTTTCTCTACCTCGCACCAAGTCACCCACCCCCATTATTGTTTCCTAATAAAAATTCCATTGACTTCAACTATGCTTGTGGGTATAAAGGTATTGACCTGGGTAGATATCATGCGTGCTGATGAGGTACAGAGAGGGTTTCAGCAAGTGAGCTGAGAAAAAGAAATAATGAAATCATCACGATGCGAGATTTCAGTTGAGCACAACTGTGGCGTTAACATGTGGCATTGTTTTTACTGTACTTACTACGAGGTTAGTACTGTATGAACAACAGTGCTCTCCCATGAGCCTGAAGATATGTTTTCTTCCCACAGTGACAGAGTATCACTGGGAGTGGGGGGCAGTGATAGAGGCAACAATGCTACTTGGAAAGTATTGTGTGCAGCATGTGTGTGTGTTCTCTCCCAGGGAGGCATGGCGTCTGATGGGAGAAAAGGAAACAGAATGTATAGTTACCCCCTGTAGAGAGCCCAAGGGTGGTTGAACAAGGAGCCAGAATTTGGGAGGTCTTAGGGGGAATTATCCTCACCCCCAAGCTTGGAGATGTAGCGAGCTTTTCAGCATCCCATGAGAAGAGGGAGCCCTGTTCTCATCGACAAACACAGTAAGATTCAGCAATGGAATAAAAAAGGAAGCAAAGCCATAGCAGTGTGCTTTAATAAATTTATGTGCTTCATAGCTTGGGTAATTATCAGATACAATAGTTGTTCGTGCAGCAGTCGACGTCAGTTCATTTTCTGGAAATCTAAAATTAAAAGGGCAAAAAAAAGTTGCCGCCTCTGAGAGCGGTCGCGCTATGCCGAGTGACAATGTGCGTTTGCCTAACTCCACCTTACACTGTAGTACTTGGAGGATGCTGATTTGCTCCGTTCAGCACCATCTGCCCCCTCTCTCGGCGACAGTGCCTTGCAGCTCGGCCCCCTGGGAAATAGCTGTGGATAAGTTATTCAATTAGAGGGGCATTATTGGCCCGCTCTCTCAGAGGACAGAGCTGATGATGCTGTGATTATACCGCTCTGCATTCCTTTATGGCTGTGTGCGAGTGCGCGTGCGTGTTTTCACAGAGACACTCCTACACACACACGTAAACACACGCTCTTTTTCCATGTGAGCTTCTGAGTATATGTGCGTAGCTGCAAATCAACAAATAATGTTTATAGGGTGAATGGATGTGGAGAGGAGGTGGGGGTTAAAAATAGGGGTCTGTCAGATACGCTTGGGTGATTTTAAATGAGCTCGTCTAAGTTTGAATTGAAATACACACACACAAACAGAAATACACACTCATACAACACATATGGGTTGACCACACATGATCTCAGAGAGGATGGAGATGTGCCCCTTTTGAGTGACTAATCAGTGTGAGATGGAGAGTCTTAACAGCGCTCACTGTCTCTCAATTATTGGTTTATTTTTCAAATGCATTGCAGAAAAGATCTAGGTTGTGACAGATGCATTTCTATACAATTACTTGTCACTGTGAGCTACCACTTGACTGTGGATTTTCAGAGTTTTTGCGGTGGAGTCGGGAGATTTCTTTTGTCATCTGAACTATGGTCGCAAAACGAGACCGTCTCAGACAAAGAAATGGAAGGAGATACTTCTCAGCATTCAAGCACGGAGGAACCAACACTGAAATCCAAACACATTGCCTCTCTGCGGACCAGTGAGGTGGTCTTTAAAGTGCTGCCATGATGGGCTTGCCCTATCTGCCCAGCGCAGACCCACAGATGCCCTCCCGAGGGGACGGGCTAGAGGGGAGCAGGGCAGTGGGCCTGGAGCCTCATCTGCTCTGCCCAGAATACAAATAGGTCAGTGTGCGGTAGGAAAGGAGGGGCTCAGGGACACACACACACACACACACTGACCATGAACAAGAAGGGGTCTTGCCAGCTGAATTCCTCCATTGGCCATGATGGGAAGGGCCATCTGGTGTCAATGCGGAGAAGTCAAGCAAGCTTATGAATGTGCACACATTCACGGCCACACACACACAGAAGACATGACTTTGTTTTATGGACAAGAGATTCGTGGCTGAACCTGAACATCATGTCAGTGACCTCTTCTACTAGTGCTGGTGTGGACACATAAATTAAGCAGGAGGCCGTATGTTGTTAGACTAGCATAATTTCCACTGGTTAGGCAACTTTTGAAATGATGTAATGTAAACCAAACAAAGTACCACTGTGACCAGGATAAATTTCAGGTTATTGTCTTGCTGTTGTTAGTATGTATCATCACTGTATTATTCCCCAAAACACACCTTTGAAACCCAGAGTTTACTTTAAAGGGTACGCCTAATTCCCCGTTTTGACCCCCTTTTTATGATTGCAGCTTAATTCAATTTTGCAGTGAGCTTTCAGATTTCTCCTGTTTTGGAAATTCCTGGAAGTAAGAAAAACCTTAGCTGAGGTAAAAATAGACATTGTTTGACTATGATGTAATCCTGTGGCTGCATTCAAAAATTCTTCTCTCTGCTGTTAGTGCAAGCTCAACATATCGCTGAAAAGGGAAACTGATTTATTTTGGCTTAATATCAAAACCATGGCCTGATGAGGGGAGGCTTGCACAGAGTAAATCAAGTAGAAAATAAGCAGGGTTGAATTATTTTCAAAAGCCAGCATGCTATTAAGCCAGGGCAGACCCGTGGCAGCAGCTCATGAAAAGAAAACATTTCTGGCTTTTCCATCATACAATTCCTTGTTCTTAATATCAGCACCTCTTAGTAGGTACATAAACTTTCAGAAGGACACCGAGAGTTTTATATTAGCTTGATGCATGTCCTTCTAGGTGTTACATGAAAAAATATGTAAGACCTGCAGTATAGTATACCTGCCAAGAGGGATGTATGATCAAATCTGCTCATGCACTCTGTTCTAATGTTTTAGGTGCTAAACTACAAGTTACAGAGACGCATCTGGAAATGAACCTTTGAAATCACATAAACAGAAAGCTCGTAACGAGGAACTGATTTGTCTCCCAGACATTTACATCCTCTCACCACGAAGCTGCAATTGAAATTATTACAACTCGAGCCTCCTCGCGTGCACTTGCATTAGCAAGGTAGGTTCTGTACCATGGCTTGCAAATATCTCAAGCATCCTTGTCTACACCCACCACAGTCTTATGTCTGGAAAAAAGAAATCATTTGTTGTGCAGCAATCTGCCTCTTTTTGATTAACACCCCCATTCTACTTCCTTGGCGTGCCCCCGCCTCACCTCTCTTTCTTCCACCCTCTCTCTCTATGCACATCCTTCTCTATGATTATTTAAACGGGTGCCAGAAAAACACTGTGACCCGTCTAATTTGGGCTGTGAGAGCGCAGAGAGGAGAGAGAGGGGCCCTGCGATTCTCCACACTCCCTTTTACCGAGCGGGGAAGTGGCGGGTGAGAGAGAAACTGTTGCCATGGCTACCTGCTGGCAGCTTCTGTCCTTGTGTTTGGAGAGCACTGGCTGTTCCCTCTCTATCCAAACCCTGGGAGGGAGGAGAGGGGAAGAAGGTGAGGGGGGACGGAGGTGATGGGTGTAAGGAGGTGAGGTGGGGGATGTCTGTGGTGGGGGGGTGGAGTGGGGGTCCAGCTGCCAAAGGGGGAACAGCACAAGGTCTCGTCAAAATCAGAGGGCTGCTGGCTGGAAAAAGAGCAACAAAAGAGCAATACTGAGGGCTCTGGTGGCTGATCAGCCCCAGCTAGTTACATACACACGCACCAGTGTTGATGACAGGGTTGACAGCAGTGGGGGGATGTGGAAGAGTGGCAGTGAACAACTGCTTCAGTGCTTCCATACAACGTAGGTGTCTCCACTGCTCTATGATGAGGCTAATCTTTCATCTGTCTTCTACTTAAAACTCACTTTACAAGTCTAGTAAAGTGCCGAAGTAATGCATTTAACCCTTCCACTGATGCATTTGATGTTAATTACACTGTAACAAATTGCCACATTTTTTCCTGTAAAAAATTGCAGTGACCTGTGTAAAGGTACATCAGTCCAAAAAAAAGGGAAAAATAACTTTTTAATTGTGACCATATTCTCCCATATTAACTTCTCTTAACAGGTTCCCTGTTAATTCCATAATTGAATTTAAAATCCTTTTCATCACATCACATCATGTGACCCTGAATCTTCCCTGAGTTACACTGCAATAGGTCTAGGCTGCTGGGGGCTTCCTATGATCCACTGAGTGTTTCCTCTTCACTCATCTTTCTCACTCACTATGTGTTTGTACACCATTGAATCATTAGTTATTATTAGTCTCTGGCTCTCTTCCACAGTGTGTCTCTATCCTATCTTTCTCCCCTGAACCCCAACCAGTCGCTGCACATGGCAATCACCCACTGAGGCTGGTTTTGCAGAAGGTTTCTTCGTGTTTTTCTTTCCCACTGTCGCCAAAGCACTTCCTCATAGGGGGTCATCTGGTTGTTGGGATTTTCTCTGTTTTCTCTGTATTATACAGGATCATTACTTTTTTTCTGTTGTTGTGATTTGATTTCATTTGAACTGAATTGGATTTAACTAGCGTTCAAGGCCCAGACTTTTCTGGAAACACTCCCTAAGTACTAGCAAAGCAGTTGTGAAATGCAAACTGGGAATCAAAATTGTGCCTCAGCGCTGTAACCAACAGAGTTTAAAAGGTGAAACTTTTACTTTAAAAGTATGTTTAATAAGTAAGTTTGAATTGTGACTATAGTTGTACCATTAACTTCTCCTAGCTGGTTCCCCATCTTATATTAAAAGCAGTGTGGCGAATGTTTGCAGAGAAGTTGGAGTGCAAAGTAAGGCTGGCAATCTGCCAGCAACAAAAGCAATGGCAATAAGTTTTTTTTGCCAAGTGGTCAGGGAGTAAACATTTTTCCCACAGGGTCATTGACCAGTCTCTAGGTCTCTACACCCTTAGAGACTGATCAATGACCTGGGTTTTAATAATCATTTTCCCAGCAACTGTCACCAACCACTTGCCAATGAGTCTGGGAATATGCATTTTTTCTTCACAACCAGTGTTGCTAGAGCGGTATCTAGGACTGTGTGTCTACGCTGTTATCATGACTGTGATTCCCTTTCGCCTGTGTGGCCTTGATCTTGGCACTGCAGCTTTCTTCCACAGTTTAAAGACATAGGTTTGGTTGTCAGGTGATTGTCAATTGCAAGTGGGTGTAATGAGCACTCTGTGAATAGCTTTCCCCAAGTCATGTGGGACAGATTCTGATGATCAAAATAAATCAATCAGTCCTGGTTTCTTTCTTTCTTTCTTTTTATTGCTTTGTTTGAAAAATGCATCATCTAATATAGTCCAATCATTTTTATAGTAATGTAAAGATATTTTTCAATACTTAGTTGATAACTTTTTTCCAGGGTTAGTGCTGTAAGTTTTCAACAGTGTATATTTTTTCATTATATTACTTGCTGAACTTCTTATTTGTGCATCAGTGAGTCAGGTATTCAGGATGGCTTGAGTATCACAGACTCCACCCTGGTTCTAGCCACCCAGTAAGACGATCCAGGTAAGTGATAGCTGTGGAATGGACATAATACAGAGCTTGCTGTTTTAAAACACACAGGTCTCCTTGTTACTTTCCTAGCAAACCTTTCATTCTCTTAAGTTCAGTAGATATAGTTACTTTGTCAACGAATCTAAACTATTTCCTTGTTTTTGTAGCTATAGTTTCTTTTGTTTTATCTTATTTGCAGGGTAAAAAAAATCTCTTCTACTTCCTTGAATGTGTTCCTATCAACTCGTGCTCGTGTGTTCCTCAGGATCTGCTTGTATTGGTGTTAAAGTTCATTCTAGGGGTGCTTGTGTGTGCAAGCATTGCGGTTGCTATTAGACACAGTGTTCTGAAACCCCGGTGGCCATGCTGATGAAGCTTCCCCCTCCCTGCCCCCTGCCACTGCCACCCCCACCCACCCACTGGCAGGCAGCTGACCTTGGCAGGGCCTGACAGAGAACTGGCCTGGAGGGGGATCCACGGAGCTCCACGCCAGCCCACTGAGCCAGCCCACTCAGTCTGTGCAGGTGTACGGTCGCCTGGAAAAACACACACACATGCATAAGACCCAGACCAAGTGAGGCCCTTGAGCAAGCAGATGTCCTAACACTCTGTTTCTCTGTTACCTTTCTTCTGGATTTATCATTTTCACTGTCATTTTCCTTGTATTTCTGGTTTATTGTCCTTTTTGTTTTTGGTTTGTCACTGGTACTCATTTTCTCCTTACTCTTCCTTTCTGTAACACTATCTTACCTTCTTTACCATGCTTGCAGGATCCTTTCCACTTGCTGCAATAGCAAATACTGAAATGAATGGTACTTATTATTTTCCAGTTGTGGGCCTTATTTGGAATCATTTCTGGTTTCTTGTGTATCTTTTCTGACAAAATAAAAAGCAAACCATTGTCCCAGAACATGCAGTTGAACATGCTTTGAATGAACTTATTAACTAGCTAACAATAGATGCACATGAACGCACGATAATTTACTCCTTATAACACTCTTCATCAGTGATTGCAATCAAGCTCCTGGATCAATGCATTTAAGAGCTTGGGGGTGGAGTTCCCAGTGCAGGCATAAACCTTGGCCACGCACTTATGCACAGTACTGTACATACTCTCGAGTTATACGCACTGCATCCACTCCCACATCTAACCTCTTAGTTGGCATCCTTCTGTGTTTAAATTCAGCAATCTTTTGAAACAAGTCAGAGAAATTACACTGGGGCTTTGAAAAACCTCTTATAGCTAAAATACAGAGAAGACAACTTAAAAATGCCCCAAACAGCCTTTTTTGGTTGTTGTTGTTTTTTTTATAACAATAATTCAAACATGTCTGGTTTGTTGGGACTGCATCAGGTTGCAGAAAGGGACAGGTTAACATTCTATATCATATAGAATATTGTGCTAAAGTCTTGAGCCACCCTTCATATATTTATAATGAGCTGGATTTTCTTGTCTTCTTATTGTTCTCCAGGCTTTCTGAAGGTCTTTCAAAGTGTTTTGGGCATGACATTTTCAGTCTAGTCCTTGTACCTGATCATTTTTATTTTAAATTGTGTCTTTGGGCACTTTATTACCAGCAGCCTGTCAGAAAAACACATCATTTTTTCCCATTTCTTAAGTTAAATCGATTAAAAATGCCAAACATAACACAATTTGACAGGCATAAAATAGTATTTTTGCAATAACAAGGTAATTCCCAATAGGCCATTAGCCAAAAACTTGGCATATTTCAGAACGGTGTGCAGTGTATCCTTCAGAAAGTTGAGGAAACTGGCTAAAAGGTGCTAAAAGAAGAAATGGGAGGCCTAAAACAATCTACAGCAGAACCCATTTGTGTTCTTCACACATGAACCGGACAGAAAATCAGTGGCAACAGGTTATTTATGCAAATCTGAAACTTTGGGTTGAAATGACTGGCAATAGGAAGTCAAGGGAACTGTATAACAGTGAGTCTCTACACTTTATGATTTGGGGCTACATTTCAGCCAGCGGTGATGGAGATCTTTTCAAAATTATGAAAGCAGAAATGTAGCGTCAGATTTTGATTAACCATGCAATACCATCTGGAATATATCTGATTGGCAATGGCTTCATTTTTACAGCACAGCAATGATACCAAACGTGCTGCCAATGTAGTAAAAGCATACCTGGACAGAAAATGCACACACTGGAACATTATCAGTCATGCATTGGGCTCCCCAGAGCCTGGACCTCGACATTATTTAAGCAGTGTGGGATCATCTTGACAGAGAACAGAACAAAAAAGCAGTCAACATCCAAAGGAGTGCTTTGAATGTCCTTTAATAAGCCTGGAGAACTATTCCTGAAGACTACTTTAAGAAATAACAAGAAAGCTCGAGTTCAAGCTGTGTTGAAGAATGACAGCAGTCATACAAAATCTTGTATGACAAACAAATCTTGAACTGTACAAACCCTAATTTCTCCTCATATACTACATTTTCATCTGTGTTTGCAGATGTTTAAAACAATCCCTATGCACCTATTTTGCATTTTCCTAATAAAATGTTAAGAATGTGTGATAAATAAATGTGTCATATGTGATAGATAGCATGCAAACTTATGAATGAAATACATCAAACACATGCATTGGTGACAAAGGGATAACAATCCCTATATTTATCAATGTTTTGATGTATACAAGCAGCTGCTGTGCATTAAATGACAAATATGTTATTGACATATCCATTAATGTTTTTATTGCTATTGTCACAACCAAAAAAAAAAATCCAATTACTGAACACAGCTGACTCTAACATGTATTATTTTAGGTTAAAGGTTTTAATGTTTCTATATTCTCACAGTATACTGCAAGAAACAATAATGCATGTTATTTTACAGATCTAGCAAGGGAGCAGTTAGCACAGCTCCATACTGTGAAATGCTACTGTGGTTGAATTGAGAACAAGGTTGTGTGCAGGTGTGAAATGCAGTATTTTCTCTGCTGTTCTAACATGTGTACAAGCTATTGTGTAATGTAGATTAACAGTACCATACTCAAATATGAATATTTTTCATCACACATGCATCAGTCGCCAAACTTTTGTCAAAATTGACAACACTGTGCGAGTACTGTGGCAAGCAGACAAATAGGCCGGCCCAATGTACTGCTTCAATTTCATTTTGGAGGAGAGAAAACCTTGATTCGTGAAGCTGAGAGCAAGCGCTTGTCATTTTGTGTAGCCCATTTGTGTTGAGTATTCACAGTGGGAACAGCGTGGGTCTGCAGGGGATAAAGACAGGCTCCAGAGGTGAGCACTTACAAACCGTGGCTGTCTGACAGCGTGAATATGTATTTTTGACCATTCCAGTTTCAAGGTTTCAAGCTGATTCTTCTACTCGGAGTCTTCTCACAATTACTCTTTTTTATCACATATTTCTTATTTGTGCCTGTGTTCATTATGCTTTTCAAATCCACGGTGAAATATTTTAAAATGGGGTAGAAGTTATATTTTACAGTGTTCTCTGAGTCAAAAGGAAAAGAAACGAAAGTAAGTGAAAGGAATGTGTCTTTGTGGCTTTGTAGTATTTATTATTATCCTCTCAGCAACCCTCATCCCCTTCCCCATTCCTTCCCGCTTTACTGCGCTGTAACAGGTTGACTTTAGCTTCTTTGCTCCCTATTTCTTCATCTGACACGACTGATCTTTTGAGTCCAGAGTCTAAAGTTTAGCCAGGGAGAACAGGAGGAGAGCATCACATCCCTCACTTGTAGCATTTCACAACACGCACAGATTTTTTTTTTCCAGGCTTCCTCTGCACGCTGAGATCGCCCGCCCCCTCAGTGTAGACATTTTGTAGTGTGTGACTAAATGATGAATGGTGTTACAATAATTTGATGAGATTGGGTCAGATGATGCAAGGGAGAGGAGTGCAATCATAATGTTCTTCTTGATGTCTTACTGCTTATTATGCTGCATAAATGATCCCCCAGACACCCACGCCTTCTTTGAACTGATCCCACCCGAGGGTGACACGTTAGCAACCTGTCTAGAGCTGGCGTAGCCTTGGGAGAGCTTTTCGCGTCTCAGGTGTTTAACAAGCTCTGCTGGGGCACCACGATGGAACTGAGATTCCCGAATCAAGCGCCAGGCCCCCTTCGCACACCTCCCTTTGCGTGCCTGATTCATCCCACCCCCTCCCCGCAAGCGTCCCTCAGACCATCTCCCATCATCCTCTCTCCCCTTGCTCTTCCTCTCTTCCATCCACACTCCACCTCCTTCCTCCTCCTTCGGAGCGCCTGTGTGCGCTCCACTCTGCCGTCTTTCCTTCAACACATGCCAGGACTCCTGGGGCAGCAGTTACAGAGCAAGGATTTCATTTGAAATAGCTCCTCGGGACGTCATTATAAGGATCATCGCCGGGCCTTACGGCTGATGTTACATTAGTGTTCCATCACACACGGAGGGCCTTCAAAGCACCTAATAGCCAGCTCGCTCATCACATAAATTTATCTCTGAGATTGGCAACGTCACATGAATCTGTAGCTGACCATTCTCATGTGTCAGTGTAATCAAGAAGATGAACAGCCATTAGTCTGTCGTAAAACATGGCACAAGGTCATTGAATGCGTGACAGGTAATGAGATAGTCTAACACTAGAGGGATTTTAGTTGTGTTTTGCAACACTTGTTGCATTGACCTTAAATACAACCGTATCTTTAAACTTGATCATTTCCCAGTTGGGTTTCTGGATAACAGCGTGTCATTGCTGTTATCCAGAAAAAGACACAATACTTAATGTTTTCACCATACATGCATGTTTTCGCATGCTTATACTTTGAATGTCAGAAAGTATGTAACTAGACTAGAGAATTGCATAATTGATATGTAGCTATGCTTTTTGACAACACTAAATACATTGTAAGTCACTTATAATCATTAGGGTACTTTAAGTAAAAATAGCATCAACCCCAACAGGTTTAACCATGATTTCAATAGGCTGTATTATCTATGGGTAAGAACATATAAAGCACTTGTACAACTGATGGAAAAAGTCATTGCAGAGCTAAGAAGAGCAGGTCTGCAGCCTGAGATTATATACGGCTACATTTTACGTCAGTGCCACACCGTCCCATCTCTCTTTATTCATTCAACCAACCCCTCCAATAGGAGACAGCCACAGAATTCACCCATATAGCACACCCAGGCCATCCCTTTATCCAGCCTACTCAACCTTATTAGTCCAGTCTTTCTTTCTCTCCATCCATTTCATTCCATCCTCTCATATCCATCCAGCCATTTTATCCTCCATTGATTGCAAACAGAGGACATACAGTATCTGAAGTGAAACAGAATGAATATTAAGTGGGTTGCAGTTGGATCACTGTACTAAAGTAAAGAGTCTTTTTTTCAACGCTCTCTCTCTCGTTCTTTATCATCTCTGGCTCTTTCAGTCAGCTCCACGATAAAGCTGGCACCATGTAAAGTGGCATGAGCGCCATCAGCCATGCAGATGAGTCTGCTTCCTTTACCTTAATTAGAGCTCTCAGGGGAGTGGGTCTGAGGGGTATGAGCATCAGCCGCTCATACCACAGAGATACCTTTCATTAAGCTCAGTTATACCAAGAGCAAAACTGACGTGGTTACAGTGGCTTAGCTGCTTATTATATTCCTGCATGTTATCCAAATCTTTTCACTTTAAGCGAGGGCAGAAATGCCTTTTGTGTTTTACTTGCAGATAGTATAATCCCCAAAAGACGAGGGAAACAGGGGTGCTTTAAAACAGTCTTACACTGTGCGTGCACATGTCTTGTGAGATTTTATGAATTCAGTTGGTTAAAGTGGAACATTGATTTGATAAAGTGATACTCGAATCAACAAGAAAATTATCGTTAATAATCTGGATGGTCACTTCATTTATTTATTTATTTAGATTATTTTAATAAGCGAATATATATATATGGATGCACAACAAGGGTAGCATTAATTAAGCATTAATTACTATTTCATGACATTAAACTGTTAATGAATAAATAGTGGAAGTAATCAATACCGGTGATCATTCAAAGCACTGATCTCTCTCTCTACACACACACACACACACACATATATATATATATATGCATTTATTTGACTTTTTAAAATAGATTTTTAGGCTTTATTATGCTAATAAGTGCAATAAATGCAATAAGTATAAGTAGTAAGTACAATAAAAATAAATAAATAATAGGACATATGCTTTAATGATGAGAAGCAAAGTATTCTACACTGCAATATTTTTTCAGTCACAATTCTGATTTATGAAGATTAAGGATTTAAGTCATTTTTGCATCAATAAATGTTCGTGTTCATGTATTAATCTGCCAGTTATTCCCTTGAGACACTCATCGTCACTGAATCAGAGAAGAACGAAAAATTCTCATGTGATTTTGCTGTTTTTCCTTGCTCTTGGATGAGATTTAAAATTAAACTAAATGTTCACTAGTTCGTTTTTCTATTCACAAATCGGTTCACTGACCACATCGGTTCATTTGTATTTATAATTACTGTATCCGTGGGTGTAATTACTAGACGCGCGTGTAAAAACTTTGTCCTTTTAATTATCACAACCCAAACTGATGCATTGCGAATAAAACAAGTTGAACTAATGCACTGTTACCCCCTTCGTTTCCGTCCCCTTTAAACGGGGAGGTGCTCCGGTGCTCACCCCCAGCCCAGGACTCTCCGCTGCGCTCCGGGAGGTGTGCACTGGAGGGAGTTTGGACTGGTTTAGAGCGGACGCGTCGGAAACCTCCCCTGAGGGGCCCCATGTAATTCGATGCATGCTGTTAAAGCTTAGAGTATATTGTCTTCCCTTTTGCTTATGAAGCCTCCACCCACCGGCCCACCCTACATTTAGCGGATCATGTGACTCGGGGTAAGTCATTTGCAAGTACAACAGTTCTCTGTGCGCTCTCATTCATTTCCTGAGAACTGCCTGAGCCGAGCAGCTGAGAGGCAGAAGGGGAGGGAGCTGCTCACTCACATACACTCACTCACACTCACACACATTATCGCACACACACTCACTCACACACATACACACGTACATACGCGCAGAGTGAGAGGAGAGAAGAGGAGAGGAGGAGACGAGACAGAGAGGACTGTAGAAAGGAAAACAGTCTCCTAGTCTCCACGGCTCTGCAGCTTCTGACAAGGTCTGTGCAATTTTCTTGTCCTGTTCCTCTGCTGGCTGCTGCTATGTGCTTCATTTGTCACGTTGCTGGGCTTTGTGCTTGTGTTCAATGCGTTTCGTCCAGCTGTCATTGCTCTGTCAAAGCAAATGACAACTCAGATCACCTATAGTATTGTGTTTGGTGTTTGACAGTAGAGAAGGTAGTGGGGGGGGGAGACAAGAGATCCCGCATGTAGCTGACTGGACAACTCTTTATTGTCAGTGTCAATTAATAAGCTGTCATAAAAGAGGCCAAAAAAAAAGAGAGCTGATTTTTATATACTCGGGACAACCGGGGACATGGGCAGCATCCACACTTTTGCAGCGCAGGCACCTCCTGTGTTTCAAGTCTCTTATCTCTCATAAGTCCAATGCAACTTCAAACATATCTGCTTATCAGTGAAGGAGTCTTGTAGAATAACACTGACTGAATGTCTTAGTGGGGGATGTGAGTGTGACTGCGCTGCAAAAACTCTCGGCACTTCTCAGTGGAAAAAAAAGTTTGCTGCTTGTCAGAGTTTCGTGCATGTCTTAAGAGAGTTGTGTGCGTGTGGGTGTGCATTTGTGTGCAGCGTTATGGTGTGTGTGTGTGTGTGTGTGTGTCTGTGTGTGAAAGAGAGAGACGGGCTTGTTTGTCTACTGTAGCAGCTTAGAAACAGAGGAACGAGGCTGTTAGGAATGGGTTAAACATTGGGAGGGTTGGATAGCGGAGGAAGGACACTCGGGTGTGTGTATATATGAGTGTGTGTGTGTGTGTGTGTGTGTGTGTGTGTGGGAGTGTTGCAGGGGTGGTGTCTTGGATGTCATCGCCAGCGCTCTCACTTCCAGGGTAATAGTCATTGGTATTGATGGGTGGCTGTCACAGGGGCAGAGAGCCACCAGGCTGGAGAGAGTGGCCGGGGGCTGGCCCTTGGCTGTTATTTTCAATTACAGGGGACCAGGGCAGAGCTGACAGCAAAGGCATTTGTACATCCAGAGAGGGGGAGGACGAGGAGGAGGGGGGAGTATGTGTGTGGAGAGAGTGGGAGGGAAGGAGAGAGAAAGGTGGTGGTGGGGATGGGGGTGGTAGAGACTCTGGCCTCTGCTCTTGGGTTTGATGTGGAAACTAAGCACTGACCTGTGTGACTTTACCCTAGCGATGTGGAGAGGCCCTACCTTGCCTTTAACTATGCGTCCGGGGTCTCTCTCTCTGTCCATATATATATATATATATATATATATATATATATATATATATATATATATATATATATATATATATATATATATATATATATATATATATATATGAAAGAAAGAGGAAGGGAAGGTGTGGGCATATATATGTGTGTGTGTGGATGTGTGAGGATGAGACCCCCTGCAGCTCTGCAGCTCCTTGGTGTTGAGCGAGGGAGATTAGTGCCCATTTAAAGTATCGCTTAAATCCATGTACAATAAGGCCTTCTGCCTGTGCACGAATAAGCAGGCTGATATCACACATGTAGAGCAGACTTTCGACACTGTGTGTACACGGCAAGGAATCACATTAGATGCCTGAAAGTGTCTCTTTACAGCACACAAACATCTGCACGTCTTGATCATCCAAATCACGTAAGTCTGGAATGTCACGGATCTGAAGGCTTATTTGTGATAACAGTATTTATGATCTGGAAAGAAATTTGAAAATAAACTCTTTAAGGTTAATTACTGTAGCACTGAACCACATCTGTGGTCAGAGTGCCATTGTAAGCGCTAGATAATGTAGCTATAATTAGGGGGTTCAGTGTATGTATGAACAGGTCTTCAACAGAAAGTCTTTAAGCTGGATAATCCCTGAGGCAATGGCCACAATAACTGGTTAACATTTTAAAATGCATAACTTTTGCTGTGTCTTTACCCAGCGTTCACAGTACGCCTGGATTATGAAGCAGTGTAGAAAATTCAAGCACTGTGTTTTAGTGTGGACTGAGGAAAACAGAGACTTTGCAGTCCAGGTCCCGAAGTCTTCATCACATGCCCACTTTGCTGCTGATGCTAGAAGCCTTTGTACATTCTGTATTTGATCATGCTACTGCTGCCTGCATGTAAGGGAAGCCTGCACAGTGCATGTGATATATTGTCTTAATCAAGACCATCTTCTTGCTGAAACACAGTCAGAGCCTGTATTTCTGTAAAAATGACTTCATTGACTGCTAAAGTATTAACTTCACTGACAACACTACTCACTTCAGTGTAGCATATAATAATGCGGTGAACTGAGAACAGTTCAAATGAACTGTAGTACATTTGGATGATAACAGAAGAGTTAAATGACCTGTCTGAATGTTTATCATGTAAAGGTCACTTTACATGATAAACAGGTCAGTGTTCCTTGTGACTTAATCCAGACATTCAGATAGCAGTAACAAAAAAAGAAGAAGAAAAAGAAATGTTGACCAGTTAGTGTATATATTTTTAATGTTTACCCTAAAGCAACATGCAACCTGCACTAGCTGGTTTGACAGCAGTATCGAAAGGATGTTGCTGTTTGTGGCTTACTGTGAGGATGTATGTTTAGCTAGAAAAAATGAGTGGGTTAGTAAAAGGTCATGGTTTGGGTTCAAAATGACTGTTTAGCACTTTTGCGTCACAGCAAGAAAGTTTGGGCTTGAACCTGTCGGTGTCCTTTCTGTCTCGATCTTGCGTATTCTGTCTGTGACTTCATGGGTTTTCTCCAGATGCTCTGTATGTTCCCACAGTCCAAAAAGATGCTTGATATAAGTGTTGATTTCAAAGTCGGTTGTACAGGTGAGCGTGAGTGTGAAAGGCTGTTAGGGTCTTTTTGTTAGACCTTTGATGGACTGGAGACCCCAGCAGGCAAAAAGCAAGGACTGTAATTCTGTCCAGTCTATGATCTGGAGACCCCCTGGTTCTCCATGAAACTAGCTGGAAAAATGATTACAGTGGATATATTGGTGTCTCTTCAATGCCCTGTTTATAGTAATAACTAAGAGTTCAAGAACAATGATGGCAGTGGCTGTCCGTTAAAAAACTGGGAACTGACACTTGTCTTCGGTGTTCAAATTTACTTTAATCATCCATCCACCCATCGCTGTATGTACTTTTTTTTATTCATCTTTGACATTTGCTTCTGAAGGACAGCAAGCATAACTCTTGCAACTTGCAGAATGCTCTGAAAATTGACTTATTTTGTTTTGGGGTGTTTCCTTATTTTTTTATTTTCTAGTTTTTTGCTTGAAGCATCAGGTTTTCCCACAAATAGACTTTACATAGATATCGGCAGGCTGTACAGATATTTTAATGTCTCATGACTCATTTTAGCATTTTTGTGATTCTTATCGTCTGTCTGAAAGGACGATATACATCATTATTGTGCAAGTGGACAATCATCTCGCTCTTATTTTAAAGGTTCAGTTGTTACTAACCACCTAGCCCCATCCTTCCTGTGTCATGCTTTGCTGGTTTACTGCTGTGCTGGCAAAATTATTCAGCTGCTTTGCTCTCATCCCGGGCATCATCTTGGATGGCAGCTGCCCATATTGGTATGGGGAGATCTGGAGATCCACTGTAAGTTGGAGAGCCACTTTTACTGAGACCTGCAGTATTTGGAGACTGCTGCATGTGTCACTACTACAGTTGGAGCCCATCCAATTGTGGTAGGTGAAAGAAACACTGGAGAGGCAGCTGATTAAAATGCTCAACATGTCAGGTTAAACATTTGCATTTATAAATGGTATTCTTTAGCATACCTGTGCCTGCTTTTGAGCGCACCCAACCCCTGAAACCCACCGCTGCTGTCACAAATAGAATGCAAATCTTGAGAGCACACCGACTATGCCAACATTGACATGAACGATTTGATGTCTCACACGTCTTGCTGTTTTCCTCCACAACTGTATAAAGCTGGTGCTGCCAATCTGATTCCTTCAGTAGCTCAACCCCCACCCCAAGACATGGTCCAAAGGCTTACGATAAGGATCGGTACAGGTGGGGGGGACTCAATTAAAAAGCCAATCACCAACGGATAGACTCTATCTGTCCATCAACACCGCTCTGCCCAGGATATTTAATTGCTCCGCAGGATTCCCCCCTTTAAAGGCAACCTCTGTCAGCCACGTATCAGGACGCACAAATTGGCTGCTTGTTGACAGATCAAATCTTTCAGGAAGATGTGCTTTGCTCTGGTTTGTTCATGCTAACAACACATAGGCTCAAATTTGTATTTAAGAAGATGAAATTTCCTGCATTAGGGCTAATAAACTGGGTTAACTGCTGCCATATTGACTGACTGCTCATTGATCCAAGTGGGTGTTATGGAGTGTATCAGCACTGATTGCAGATAGACTGCAGCGCACTATATGGCTGGATTAATGTGGGTCTCTACTGTAATCCAAGGCCAGGGTGAGAGGAAAATTAGAGAGGTTAGAGTATGGACCCAATATATAACATACAGATCCAGTTTCCGAAAATTGCTTCTCATCTCTCGAGCTCTCAATCCAGGATATGTTGGCACCTTCTTACATCAAACTATCATGTGAGCCAAAAAAGAAAACGCAAAAGCTGATTCAATTAAAGGAAAGAGAAAGGAATCGTTGTGTCGCTTCGTCGTTCATCCAGCGGTGGCTGTCGTGAACTTACTGTGAGCGACATTAAAAAACAAAAAGAAACATCTGTAGGTGATGTTAGTGAGCTGAAGTCCCTATACTGGTATTTCATAATCCTAGAAATGACAAAATGTTCTTTCCCTTTGCACATTCTCTTGTGGATTCAACCTTCGACCCGAGTGTCCAGCCCCCGTTTGTTTACCAAATTAAGTTAAGGGTGTACACAGAGTGCAAGAGCATGTGTGTTTAGTGAGCAGAAAGAGAGGGGTGAGAGAGAGAGAGGGAGAGAGAAAGCACGGAAAGTATTGTGCAACAGCCAGGGACTCTGAGGTTGATAGTATAAATAGTGAAGAAAAAAAATCAGAAGGCTCTACAATCTAACATGAAAGATTCCAGCTTGTCCAAGATCATTTTAAGCATTGTTAACCTCATCCCTGGTTGTATACTTATAAGGAGTCTCCTATTGTTAAAGCTATCGTGGGGAACCAAGTTTTTATTTTGATAGAGCAAAAAACGTATTAAGACAGGCAGATTTTTTCAAATGATGTCTGACCGGTGTATTGATCCAAGTTTTTTTTTTCTTTTTTCCTTTTGAGTAATGACACAATCGCTAGAGCAGCACACTCACTGCTTACTGGAAGTGACTCATGTTGCAGAGCTTGCCCCCAGACTCTGATTTGAGGTCGCTCGACATGTTTCCATGGCTAGGATAGAAAGGTATGTCAGTGGAAGGCCCGTCTATAGGCGATGACGTTTCCTCTTTCAAACTAGCGTGCGATTGATTTTAGCCAAATATGGCTGGTTAAAGGAGGAGAGAAGAAAAGGAAGGAAGCCAAGAAAGAAGGATGGGAGAGTATTCAAAGTCAGCATTTTCAGTCTGTTTTGGATCATTTCTGAGACTTTCCCCTTCACAGAATCTTTTGGGAGTTGCTTCTCTCTATCCTCCATGCAGATGGTTTCTACAGACCTGTGTAAGGATGCTGCGTGGATCACTGTGAACTTTGTTTCCAGTTGTACTGTAGGTCAACTGTTAGGAAACGAAATTATGTAAACAGCATGTGGAATCCATTTGGAGGGCTGTGGCATTTCTACACAGCTGAATTTAGGCTCCTACTACAGGCCATAGCTCTACTCAATTAGCTGCTTCAGCCAGGTATCAACATGGCACAGCGTCGGCTTAAAAAGAGAGGAGCAGTAATCGAAGTGAAGGCGTGAGTAGATGAGTAATAGAGGTAAACACAGCTGCTGGCTTTTATTGAGTGTTATTGGAGAGCTGGAATGGGTCAAACCAAGGGGAAAAACTCGGTGAGCGAAAATAGCTGCGCGCATTTCATGTAATAAGTGTCAGTGTGTTGGAATGTTTTGCTTGGTCCGTTATTGTCAATTTCCATGTGCTGTGCGTTGGGGTGGATTTGGTTGTGTCAGCAAAAAGTAGGGTTAGATAGTCGCGACACTTTGTGAAGCTGCATCAGGAGGACTCTGCAAAGGCTATTAAAAAAAAGCCACGAGAAAATTGCCCGTGCGCTCGCATATATGCCTGCATGCAGGCCGCTGTTTGGATGTAAGAGATGGCGAGTGAGAAAAAAGGGCAAAGGAAGACAAGTGAAAAAAAAATAAGAGTGTGTGTTTCACTGTTTGAGATGATATTATTTCTACATGAGTTGTTTACAGTAGATACAGTAGTAGATGAGTCACTGTATTGGTGCCTTGGCATGCTTGCATTGTACAGTTATTGTACAACATCTAGGTCGATCTTTTTGAGAATGCACGTGTGCTGTGATGCATTCGGAAGACAGGCCATTGGGAGCAGTATGTACACAGTGCATATGTTGGGGGAAGGGGAATCACATTCAGACATACATGTTGGAACACAAGTACACACACATACGCTACCAGAGCCTAGGGGATAAGAGACAGTAGCCTACACAAAGAATTCGCCATTAGGGTCGAGTGTGCTGGCATCCCTTCGGGCAGGTGAGAGTGGGTGGGGGTGGTAAACATGTGGGTGGTTAGTGGTGGTAGAGTTGATGGAAAGGATTTTTTTTGTTGCTTTTTTGTGAGGGTACTGAACTAATCCATTAGTTCAGTGTGGGAAATTAGAGCAGGGTTTCACCCTTACACTCATTTTCAACATGTTGAAAGCAGCTATAACTTCTTCACGAGCGCTGAGAAATGGCAAAATACCACAAGGTTCACTTGCTTAACACCTTTACAACACTGAGAACGCTTTATATTTCCCTTCTATGGCGGCCTCCCACTGTAAAGCATCAATAAAAATATATTCACCGGTTTTTCATTTTTTATTCACGGTGAATGCTGTACAGAAATGTGCCCGCGATGCTGTTCGGTCTTTTCGAGATGATTAGTAAGTACCGCAGTGTGGTCACCTCAACCAAGGACCTGTGAACTGAAAGTAAATAAGAGACTGGTACAGAGGCACCGAGTGCATCTTATATTGATCCACTGCAGTCAACCAGCCTCACAGTATCTCACTCTCGTGTACAGTTTAGCCGTATGGTGGTATAAACATACACAGAATATTAGAGTATCTTCCTGAAAGGCTAAGCCAAGTGCTCCACACGTTTACCCTGGTTTGCTTGGCTCCACCTCCCCCTCCTTTGGTACAAGTGAGGTTTTTGTGTCAGAGGCTATTTTAGATGCACAGCCACTGACCGTGCTGCATTTACTGAGGTGAGTGAGTGTGTATGCATGTGTACGGTGTTTCTGAGAGGTCAGCGGATTATGCTGAAGCAAGAAGACCTCATAGTAAACTATCTCTTCAGGAGCTGTTTTGTGGTGTCTATTTGTGGTTTCCTTAGCACCAAACTCGATCCAGCTTTCATACTGAACATTTAACTTATTCTTTCTCACGATTTCATCAAAATGACCTTCAATTGGACATAAATAGTCTAGAATGGTGTCACAAATTGCTTTGACTTGGGAGTCGGAGCTTGCTTGAGTAATGCCACCTCACTTTAGCGCTGTCACGGTCACAGCTTGTTTAGCTGTTTCTCTGCTGCATTTGAGGCACATGATGCAAGAGGATGTCAGACTCTTCTGTTTACCTCTCTCTGGAGCAATGTGGAGGAGTGTGTGTGTATTTGTGCACGGCTTGTGTGTGCATACACTGTAGGTGTGTGTGGGTGGCTGTTTGTGTTGAATGGGCATCCATATTCTTCTTTCATGGGCAGAGCTGCAGAGTTTATGTGCATGCGTGTCTGCCTCTGAATCTAAGATAAATATGGTTCACGGTGGGTGCAGGCAGAGGTCACGAGGTTTGTGAGTGTCTGCGAGCCAGATTGTAGATCAGAAAAGGGGCTCAGGAAGTCAGCTTTATAAGAAGTGCATTTGAGACACAGACAGAGACACAGACAAACCAGACAGCGACCGACTCTTCTTTTCGCTTTGAGTGTTTCCTCTCAGAATAAACAGCTTCTTCATTTCCCACAGTTTCACAAGACCTAGAAGGGACGGAGGTGGTAATGGTGGAGGTGGGGATCTTTCACAATGAAAAAAGTCACTGAAAAAAAAAAAAGATAAAAGATTTCCCTTTTGCCCTGTTGTAACCATATTTTGACCATTTGACTCATTAAACAAGAGGCACTAGGGAAATATCTGGCTAAAGTGTTATTACTTGTGCAACTTGCTTTGGTCTGTCGACTCTTTGGTTTAATTTGATAAGTTTCACTTGATTAAATAAAGCATGTGTCAGTGCCGGTCTGCGACATCTTCTCATTACCTTGAGGAAATTTTATTGTGAACCGCAGATTTGTTATTGTAACCACACTCATAACTGACTTGCTGTATGTCGTGGTCGTTACAAATTATTCTGCCTGTGTGCGTGTGTGCTGGTGAAGGCAGCGTACTTGAGCTGCATCCGGCGACCTCATCCCCCTCATCATGACAGGATTACTGACACAGGATCCCCCTGCCCCTGGCAGAAATAGCAAGGACCCAAGGGCAATTCACCAGAATATGGGAACTTCCGTGGGCCTTACTAGTGTGTGACTCTGTGTCTGTGTGTTGTTTGTGTATTTACATGGGCATCCACTCTATAAATGGAGCCGGTTTCCTCTCAGGTGCTGAGCTGCCTGGCTCAGGGAGGAACACTATGAGTTCACTGCTCTGTGGCTCTCTCTCACACATGGCAGTGTTTCCATAATTTCAGACGTCATTACACTGATTTCTAAGAATTTAATTTGAAGTCTTCAAATGATTTATATCACGGGTACTGCTGTTGCTTCTTTAACTTTACACCGCACAAAGTCGCCAGAGCGCAGGTTTTTCTTTTTAAATTTAATTTGGAACACGACGACTTTTATGGGGAATTTCAAATTGGAGCTTTTCTTGAAGCTGGGTGTAACCATTATGACACTTGGATCAATGAAATCAATACTCATCCTTTGCTAGGCGCAGTCAACCTGTTCACATGCTTTGGGTGTCTATCTCTGGAGCTGTCTCAGGCTACTCTGTATTTGATTTTCCACACATCCGTGCATCCAACCATCCAAAATCCAATTCAGTGTTTTGTGGGGGCTGGACCCTATCCCAGGTGCCATGGGGCGAGAGGCAGGGTGCACCCTGGACCCAATTTGTCACATGGCTTTATTTGGTATTCGGTTTTATGAAATTTTTTTTTAATACACATCATTTTTTTTTGATAGGCAGCATCTCAGTGATATCGTTTTTACTCTTAATTTCAAGAATAATCATACAAGGATTAGCCATTAGGTGACACCTCTGTAATCGCTCTGTTTTGTTGCTGCTGACAACCTTAATGTGCCCATTTACCTTTTATTTCTAAAATCATTATGTATTCATCCTGTCTCTGAGTTTTTCCTTTAAATTGATAAGGAGCTGATAAGTTCCCCAAGTTTCACAATATGTGCCAGAAATAAATCATCCAACACATGATGAGTGTGTTCTGTCTATTAATAACTGTGTACATAAAGCAAGCTGTGTTTTTCCTCTGTGGAACTGATTTATTCGAAGAGGAAATGGGCGGGGTGTTTTGAGGTAAAAGGCATCAGTTGAGTGCATCTTTGAGGGGGTTTTAACCCTAAAGGGAACTTTTTTTCCCCTCTCTCTCTCTCTTTTTTAAACAGGGTAGGGTGTATAAGCTGTAGTTTATTGCCATTGTGCTTGTCTGCAGTCGGAGAAGTCCACGCTTTTATGAGCAAGGAGGTAGTAGCTCTCTGCTCTCTTGAGCCCCGTTCAAAAATGTCCCAGAAGCATCCAAAAGACTTCACTTGCTGCTCTTGCCAAGGAAAATACGTCTTCTGAAATGGAAATTCTGAGACCATTCACAGAGTGCCAGGAATGATTAAAAAAAAAAAAACATGTCCAAAACAGTACATCCAGGCGTGAACCCTAAACACACATACATACCTTGGACAATCAACAAACACCATCAACACTGACGGTGTTTCTCTTTTCCTGTCTGGTGAAGGGATTTTATTTAGATAGGAAGTACCTTAATCTCATTTTCATGAGAGACCTTAAAGGGGAACTCTGCTAATTTCAAAAGTCAACTCATCGTATTGAAAACAGTTATTTGCCTTATTTGTTTGTAATCTTTATGTCCCTTCTGTGGCTCTGAAGGGAGTTTTTTTCATATCTATCAACATAATCGGTTTTTCAAACATGATGGAACATTGACGCTGTGAAATCCATACTTTAAAATGGTTTGCGCTGCGCACCACTGGTTTGTTACTGCGCCGATGGCTTGTTGGCATGCTGGCCAAAGCAACGATGTGGCTCACCCGCAGCGCGCTGAGAGTTCAACTAATTTGAACTTTGACCGCTGCGCACTGTGACAAACAGCGGCAGACTACCAATCAGGAGCACGGGAACATTTTCCGGTGGCTTCAGGGTCATTTTGGTCATCAACAGCTATATTGTAGCAAGCAGGAATGAGTTGACTGCCCCCCACTCCCAGCAAAAATCAATGCATCAGGCGCTTTTTTACGGTCTTTTACAGTCGCCAGCAGGCACAGAAGGCAATATGGAGGATAAGCTGATGCTGTGTGTCTGAATCCCTTAAACTCCACTTAATTCCCACACAAATTATCATTTGACATCCTGGAGAAAACCCAGGTTCCAAGTAGACATGTCAGTTGTATGTTTTACCAGCCATGCAGTTTGTTGTCAGATATGAATATGAGTTAACACAGCTAAGATTTTCTTTATATACATTCCCCAAATAGCTCTATGGATTTATCTGACTTCTCAGCATCATATCTGGTGTCACTGACGCCTGTGCTGCTGTTCTTCCTTTGAGAGTGCTTGGGTTTTCTATCTATGCATGTGGAAGAGCATGGGATTGAGGTGTGCTCTTCAAGGCTTTTGCTGGGGAGGCCTGAGAGCAGAGCCAAGCAGCCAAGTATAACTTAGTCATCTGCAAATGAAAATAAGAAGTTCTCTGACTAAAGTGGTCCTGTTTGAATTGCATTATTTATGTGGTGTTTAGCTTTGTAGGGCACCACTGACTGGATTGGGTTTAAGATTCAAATGTTGAGCCCTTGACCGCATAAAATGCCATAATTTTCCTGGGCGCAGTTACTCTTCGAGTACTAACTCAGCAAGGAACTATGCACGTACCTCTCAAGACCAGAATTAGTTCAACAAGATGAGGTCATGCACAGATGCAGCTTAACATGAAGCAGGCTGAGATTGAAAATCAGCTGTGATTCGGCTGATCCGTCTACTCTGCTAGCAAAAAAAAATCAGTAGCTTTATGTCCCAGTGTCTGCAAAAGTATCACTCATCCAAAGCTCTTTGTCTAGCAAGTTTTTTCCCCTCATTTCACCTTCTTTATTGAGAAATTGCTACAGTATTTCTTTACTAGTTTTCAAAAACCTCTGTGCACTGGCTGACTTGAAAGAGAGGAAGTGCTGCAGTGTGCAAGTGAGCTAACAGTCGTAGGTTGGTTATCAGGCCAATGTGTCACATTGGGGTGTCCAGGGGCACAGAACAGGGAAGTGAGCTGCAGCGAAGAGGCCAGCAACAGACAGCCTGGGCAAAACACAGGAAATGCTTATTTCGCATCAACTACAGCTCTGTCCCTTTTATCCATAGAACTAGTTAAGCATTTGTTTACATTTTTAAATGCATTTCTTGCTTTGCTTTCTTGTTCTCCCTTTTTTCTTTCTCTCCTCCCTTTGGTAGAGGACTGGATGGGAGGGGGGGTCTGTTGGCATTCTTGCACCGTGTGCTTTGCGCTCGACCGGGCCTTGGCTCATGTCCATATCCCCTCTCTCCCCTCTCTCCCTTCTCTGATTCCCTCCCTTCCTCCTCCCCGCTAAACAACCCCCTCCAACCCCTTCAACTCCCCGTGATTGCTTTCCTAACCACTGCTTTTGCCAGTAACTCTGCGCTCTTCAACCCCCCCCCGCCATCTCTTCCTATCACCTTCCTGAATCCATCCTCATGTAACCCCCCCATCCCCTCCCCCCAATCCCCCCAATTATTCATTACCCCTTCCCTTCCTCTCACCCTTTTCCATCCCTCTTCCATCCCAGCCCGTGGCAGCAGGTCCAGCCTCTGTGACACAGATGCACCCAGTTGCTCTGGGCGTTCGACATGGGAACAAAGCATTGGCGGGGCCCGTCTGTTGCAGTGTGTTACAGGGTGTGTGGCATTTGTGTGTGTGTGTGTGTGCTAGTATGTCCACATGAGAGGAAAAAGATGAGAAGGGAAGCAAAGATGGTGCACACAGCTAGATACTAAATCTGGTTTCATTAGCTTGTTTAAGCCTCAACTTTTACTTGAACAACAAAAAAATTAGAAATGTTTTTCCGTGCTCTTAGAGTGAACACCCAGAGACAGTATCAAGCACTTGCACAAAGTCACAGTGTTGTTCACCACCAACCGACATGCATCTTTTTTTTTTAATATAATTTTTTTTAGCCAGTCAAGTACTTCCTTGTTAAACTCCATTAATTAACACTGAACAGTTCATAAATAAAATTATTTCATTCACAGTGTTGGCAGCGTGCTAGTAGCACAGGTGTAAAGCTAAAAGACAAGAGTAAGCCACAGAGCTGTTTCTGGCACAGTGGTTTTTAATTTGATATGCTTTCCTTTTGATTTTTTTGATTCTGTATGCAGTGAGGAAATGTGCATGTAAACGAGCGCATGAGGTCAACATTTGGTCTCACAATGTCTGATGTCTTCTAGAGAAGTTTGTCTATTCTAATTTTTAACATTTTTTTTAAGGCAGCCCGCAAGCTTCTTGCTGTTGCCTCAGTGAGTACACAGTCAATAGCCGTCAACAGGGAACTAGGAGATGGTGAACCTCAGGTCATGGATGTTGATGTGCAGTCGGAGTTTCACTTCATTCAGTTAAACGCATTAACAGGCACGCAAATAAATTCAAACAATAAAACAAAGACAGCAGAAAATTCACAAATAGGTATACTTGGAGTATTTCTTCTGCTAGAACTGACATCAATCTTCACCTGCTCCCTTTACCTTCTTTTTTTTTTTACCGAGGGATTGTGGTGGGGACAGGAGGGCTTGTAGGAGGGAGAAATGAGATGCCTCAACACTCCACTGCCCTCCTCTCTCCATCCAACTCCCCCACACACCTGGGATGGCCATTTCATTTCAGAGAGCAGCAAATGGAAAGGTGATCTTAATCTACCCTGTTTCCTTCTAACCCCCCCACCCCTCCTTCTCTCCATCTCCCACACACAGTGCCTCATACCGCTGATGGACAGTGCACTGCTAGTTGCCTGAGCCTGCTGCCAGCAGAGCAAATTTAGTGATACTGGATAGGCATTGGTTTATCACAACCAACAAATTCTTTTCAGTTTCAACTCAGTCTTTGTTCTTATCTTTAATCTTTTTGATTTTTTTTTTTTGATCTTCAAGCACTAGCTGTTAGAAACAATTCTTTTGTGGGAACAAAAGCGATTGACATTTGACTTCAGTCAAAGGAGTGCGACACGAACTCCTCAACACCCCTCAGTTATCTCATTACTCAGTGTTAGGGCTCCCCGACTGCCGTTAGCTCTTTGGTCATTATCATCACAAGCAAAGGAAAGCAGAGACCATTGATTTCCTATGAATATCCCTCTGCAGGCCAGTTCATTAGGTACTGCTCACAAACCCACTGGATTAAATGGACTTTAGGCACACGGGGAAAAGATTGCTACTTTCAAGAAGTTCTAATTGTTTTGCTTTTCCATCAGCAATAGAGTGAGCATTTAGCACAGTGAAGAAAAATGAATAGAAAAGGAAAAAACAACAACTTTTTGATGTAAGAATAGCAAACCCCTCGGGAAAATAAAGTTTTATCTTAAGTGTCTCTGTCTGGAGAGGTTTGGGTTTTTTTTTCTTTTTTTTTCTCGTGAATGAGGAGAAAGTGCATTTGCCATAACGGTGGTCATCCCGGGGAAAACAAAACCTCACTTTCTGCCTCTCTTAGTGCACTCCTCTCTTCTTTTCCTCCTCAACACATGGCTTGAGGCTGGACCGAGGCTGCAGCTCCACCCGCCCAGTCGTTACCATGGCAACGCTATCTGGGCCTACCAAGACCTGAAGCCGAAGGACATCCTGGACAACAATACAATAGCAGCACAGCCAGGGTACCTGAGGGACTTAGACCTGTGAGGCGAGATCTGGGGGGTTGCAGATTGAGGGAGTAAATCCTCCCTCTTTCTCTGCCTCCCTCACACACTCAACTCACAAACACAGTCAGGATTAGCCTTTCGCTTGAGACTCTGAGAGGTAGAGGAACAATACTTGGCATTAAACAGTTTTGCTGAAACAATTTTTGCATAAGAAATGTTTTCCGATAGCTGTCTTGAGTGGATACTTTGGTGAGTAAAAAACAAAAACAAAACCCAAACGTTTAGTAATTGAGCAGGCCACGGGGATTTTGTGTGATATGCAATATGTTTAGGACATAAGGTAAACAGAGATAATGTATGTCATTCATTACCGCCTCAGCTTTTATTCCTCAGAATTAGAATGGTCATGATTGCCGTGGTGCTGCTGACTATGAGGACTGGGCCGCAAACCCCGCTGCTGGTGCCAGCAGTGGAGAGTAATAGAGATGTTTAGGGTCTATTTGCCTTGCTTGCATTCCTCCATGTACTGCTGCTAAAATAATAAGAGGGAGGGTTACCTCAGGTCGGGCCCAAGCTGAGGGATACGGAACATGCATTGTTGTCATTGGCTCCATCTGAGTATCGCTCTTAAAGCCACAGTGCGGAGCTGAGGAGACGGGCACTGCTGCCCACTTTACAGACGCACCGTGCTCAGAGGCAGAGGGATGCGTGGATCTTAAGAAATACTTCAAATAATAATGTGAATTAATGAATATTACATTACACCTTTAGAAGTGCCACAACTTCAAACGGCGCTCATTGTTTTCTCTATATAAGTGGCTAAAGAGGAAAACTCTGAAGACGGGTTGTGTTCATGCCTTTGCTGTTGATTAACTGTATATGAAGCATGTGTTTGTATTCCATTGAAGTCTTAAGAGGATTTCTTTCAGTATTATTAAGTGTTATTAGCCCCACTGCAGCCCACCAGGCAATTCGAAAATCTTTATTATAAAGAAGAGAGACTCACAGTTTGTGTGCGTCTTTTTGTGTGTGTGTGTGTGTGTGTTTGTGTGTCAGCTTCTGATGATTCTGAAACATGAAGTCATGTCTATTTAAAATGTGTTTATTTCTCAGTGGGTGTGAGGACAACATTGTAGATGTCCATGTGTGAATAAGTGAGTGTGGGACCTGCTTAGTCATGCTAAAACACCCGTCTTACACCTCCTCTGTGTTCCTTCACAGGCAGGCTAAGAAACAGGATGTTAATGCTTGACGGAATGCCTGCAGTCCGAGTCAAAGCCGAGCCCCTGGAATCGGAACAAGGGGTAAGAGAGCAGTTGTTTTCCAGACAATTCCTTTTTTTTTTCCTGCTTTCCTTTCCTTCTTTCCTCCTCCCGGCAATGGGCTGATAATCACTCCCAGGCCTAAGCAAGTGAGTGACTGAGTGGGGGCTTAGAGGAGTGGTCGGAGAGCATGGTAGTAAGAAAAGAGAAGAGAAGAACCAAGAGGAAGAGAGCCACAGCTGGAGCAGGAATGCACTGGGGGTCTTTTAGGGAGGTGACTGGAGCCAGCGGAGTCCACGCTGGCTGGCTGGACGGGTGGGTGAGGCCTGTGCAGATGTAGCCTCGTCACTACTCTGAGGAGGAGGAGGGTTGCATGGGAAACTAAATCTTATCTATCTCTGCCTGTTCCTGCTTCTTGACATCTCTCAATTTTCCTTTATCCTCCCTCTGGGGTTTCTCACAAAAACACATGCACACATTAATACAGGCAGACAAACAACACAGCATGCCACACTCCTTCTCTGCACACACTATTACGGCTTCATCTGCTGCTTTGTTGTATCCTTTGCATGCCTCTGCTCTCTCACAGAGCTCCATGTCACCTCCGTGGTGTTTCTACACAGAGTAAGAGCTTGTCACTACAAGCCCATGTGAGCGCAGTTTAAAAATTCCACCAGCAAATCTGTAATAACTTTGTTTACCCGATCGGCTACATAGAACAATTTACTTTCATGAGTTCATTTAAATGTATTGATCATGTTATGTATAACAGAGGCACCTCGCGTAAGCTTTTCATGGCCCACATACAGTATCAGTGCTCTCTGGTCTGACGTACCTAGAAATAAAGTGGTCTTGTTATGGTGAAGCTGTTGCTAGGTTACAAGGGCTCTGTGTTGCTGGCATAGCTGTGTGTGTAGTGGGCGCAGACCACTTAATATTTGTAACCGTGATGAATTAGAATTCACTTATTATTGATTTCCATTCATAACCTATCAATAACATTTTTAGCTCTCTAATAAATCACCAAGATCACTTTGTGGGATAACGGAATAGTTTCTGTTGAGATGAATCTGGGAGCATTAACCTGTGATGGATGAGAAAAATACGGGCTGCTGATAACCCGTCAGGTTATCTCGGAGGCCTTGCAGAGAATTGTTTGGCTGTGGAGGTGGTTTGTGTTGATAAGAATTGAATCTCCACATCTAAGGAATTGGCATAGAGGGAGCAGGTGGTTACTTTCTGGGTGTCCTTTCCTCAGCTGCAGCTTAAGGGTTTGAGAGCTAGGCTCTTGCGCTGCTACCTCATACCTTGGGTTTGAAATCATTCTCCTTGTAATGATGTCAGTCACAGACAGGATGTGAGCACTGCAGCCCACACAGCTTTGAAGTGCACTAAGATCCAATCTTGCCCTAACAGACCGAGCTTCCCTTTAGATGGCAGAGGCAGACAGACAGTTTAGGCTGCTGCAGAAATGTGGTCTTCATTTGGGTGGCGTGGGGCCAAGGGCTTGCTGGAAATGGTCTGCCTCGTTAGACAATTCGCCTGCAAGGGGCTGGAAAATCTGCCCCGCTAACCATTATCCCCTAATAAAGACAATGGCATGAGGACGGAGGCAGGCAGGCAGGTTGAGCGGCTCTTGCTGTATGTGTGTCAGGTTTGTAAGCATGTGTGGGTTTGTATCTGTCAAAGTGAGAGTAGGGGTGGCTTAAGTTTTCCATTTCTGTTGAGTTGTGTTTGAAGAAGAAAAAAAGGCAGAACTTTCGTTTCTGCATGTTTTGTTTATGTATAGACCGTTCTAATATTTTGACGAGAGAATTTTAAATAGAGTTCTTACTTCTCAACATTACGGCAGCACTCACAAATGAATGGAAACAAAAGGTATAATACCAATGGACTAAAAAAAGCAGTAGATTTACTTTTATAGGCTTGTAATAGTGTTGCAAGTATACTTTTCTGTAAGTGGCATGTTTGATGTCTTGCTGTAAACTGAGTTTGTGCCATATGATCATTTATTGTAGTGCAATTTGCTCACTTACCATTTAGTACATTAAGTTACTTTTAACTACTTTATAAATAAATTAACAGATAAGTAAAGTTTTTTTTAAGAAACAGTGTATATGTATTTTATTTAAAAAGGAAATGTCATTGCTAGAGCGCCAACTAGTCTTTGTTTATAGGACACTTTCCAAGTGCACTGTCATTACAAACATACACAAATGCAGACAGAATTATTAGACCTCCCTATGAAAATTTAGTTTTAGTTCAGAAGTATTTCCAAAGTACTGTTAAACAGAGAAAGGAATTTTTAACACAGCTTGTCCAAACAGCCTAGCCCTATTTTGGATGCTTACATTCAACGCAATGCCAAACTACCCGGTCAAAATGATTAGCTCCTCTGACGTCAATAGTCAACCGTGTGTACTGTTTTTTTGCTGGTTAACAGCCTGCAGTCGTTGGTTGTCGTTTTCAACAAGCTTCTCTGATGTTTCCTGAGCAATCCCAGCCTGTTATGTGATTATCTTCTGGCATGGACATTGGTCTTCAGTTCATCACACAGATTTTCAGTAGAATTCAAGTCAGGGTTTTGCACAGGCCAGTCAATAATGCTCACGTTGGTCTTCTGGAGGTAGCTCTTCACCGTATGTTTTGGGTCGTTGCCATGTTGAAAGTAGCCAAAGCACTCTAGTTTCATCTCATTAGACCTGCACAGTCCATTGTTGTGCCTGCTTCTAGTTATTGTTCTCCCAAATGGGTTAAGTCATTCACTGGTGCCTCGGTAGTCGTTCTGGAGTCTTTACACACCAACTCTCACTAGTTTTCTTTCAGAGGCTTTGAAATCTTTAACTTCTTACTTCGACCAGGCTTCTTCTGTACTCTGTGACTCTTTCAATTTCTTTTGATTTCTGTTCTTAACACCAGGAAATGTTGTGATAACTTTTTATATGGGTCTTCTACTTTGTGAGCGTCAATAGTCTAAACCAATTTCTTTTGTTTTTCTGAAATATTTCTTGTGACAAATAGAAACAATTTTATGTTTGTTTGTATGTTTAGAAATGCTATGTTGAAAACTCTTTGCTCTTTTAAAAAAGCACTTGGGAAGATATTGCCAGAAAAATTCCATTTCATTGATTGTCCTAAACAATCAACATTTAGGACTGGGGCAGCATATCTGTTTTATTCATAACATTATTCATTCTGCACTTTACCACATGAGATACTTCAATGTCTTTAACTGGTAAGAAGACCTGCTAATACTACATAATTTTAGGAGTGGGCTACACACACTTACTAAGAAAGACACTGTTTTCAAAACACTGAGATTAGCCTCGGTGAATCTAACGGCTTCAAAGCCGACAGGCGGTATAGCTCCGGGCAGACTGTGACACTCGCTTTCTATACACAAAAATGGAAACACAGAGAGACCATGTGCAAAAGCAGCTAGATGGTAGCCCGAGGCTCAGCCAAGAAAGGCTACGTCAGACTGATGCAAGACAAAGTAGAGATGACGGTTAATGTTTAACTCTGTGTGAAATTTATTTAGATAATTTTGTCTTGGTAAATTCTTGATATAGCCACTAGATAGCAGACACTCAACCATAAAAAAATCAAACAAACAAACGAAAAATATAAAATGTGAATTTGAATAACCTAAAGGAGGGACGTGCTTGTTTAAATCTAGACATTGCTAGCATGGAGACTCAACAGAGTGTAACTTTTATTAAGCAAAGCAATGCAAGCGTCATCCGTCTCACTTGAGGTTGTTTGTATAAAAATGATAGGTTTATGTATCCATCTGTGCGTATAAATGTAGCCTGAAGCATGTTTAAGAATACAAGTGTATTCCGTTTCTTTGCCTCTAAGTACCAAAAACGTGTTTTAGAATAGAATAAAATAGAAAATCTCTTTATTGTTATTGTACATGTACATCATCAGCCGTTTGGTTTGGTTTATGCTTTCACACCAGTGGCTCTTTAATTAGCTGCAAATCTAACAGTTGAATACTCAAATAGTATCAAAAAAGTTGTTGTGCGCTGCCCATAACATCCCCACAGTGTCGGAGTCTCTCAGTGGTGCACGGGCTTTATTGTCTCAAACATGCACAGCCGGATACTGATCGCTGTTCTTGCTGATAGAGTTTGTGGCTCTCTCATAGCTTCTCTTATCTTCTTACTCTTTTTTGCACTTCATCACTGCACCATAATTCTTTAACCAAAAAACCAAAACCTTATTTGTAAACTTTGGTTTCATCTTCCTCTTTGCGATGAGGCCCACAAGTTCGATCGTAACAGAAAAGGTAGAAGGGAACCTGTATGACGCTCTCATTGTCGCTGTGCTGGCAGCCTTATGCCACTGTGGATTCACAACGATCTAAGTTGCTTCTACTGAAGCCTTTACTGATATTTGCTTTAGAATCTCTAAATATTCTATATGTGCCTGTAGGTCGCTCTCGTTCTTTGAGAATAACTTTTAAAAGAGGAGAACTTTATAACGATTCGTCAGCCCCTTTAGGGAAGTGTCTCTGTTTGAATAGTACTGACAAAATTGAAGGAGATGTGATGTTATCTTTATCACAGTACACTAGAACTGATCATGTCTTCCATTTTCTTAATAAACAGCATGATTGAGCTTTTTTTTTTGAAGCAATACCCCTGAAGAATAACACAAACGAAATGCTGTGAAGGCTCATGCCTGAAATCGGTGGTGGGTAATGACCCAGACCATATTTTACTGTGGATCTTGACACGACACCAGTGACTCTGAGCTGAACCCCACTGAGGTTCAGAGTTCATCAGAAAGCATTTTTCATGGGGCATGGTTTGTTTTCCAACTGAAGAGGAGTTACGCTGCGTGAAGTTTTTTTTTTTTTGTTTGATTCATGGGGTTGTAACACTTCCTGTAGGCTGAAAACAAGTATACAAGTCTGGAGTAAAAATAGTAAGCTACTACATAAAAGAACACCCATACACACCACTCAGAAAAATTCGTAATTCACCGCAGATCGACTCTCAGTCAGCATTACATAAGGAAAAAGAAATGCGAGTCTCTGAAAACAAAAGTGAGCATGAAAACCCACATTAGAGAACATTTTTTCATTTCTCCTGCAGCTGCTATTGGAGTGATTTTTTTTTCCATTTAATTTTAATGAGCTTTTCCTGTTTGATTATTTAAAAAAAAAAAAATCCTGGACGTGCTCGCTCCCTGATGGCACTAACTGTGACTCAGCCTCTGAAAGGCTCCACTGTGAGGATCAACACTGCTTACCACACTTTGCAGCACCCACGTTGAGCAGAGTGAGCCGAGATCAGCCGCATCACATGCAACTCGGCTAATCTGACATTAGAACAAAGACCGCGATATCAAGTAAAGGGGCCAAAGTTTGGGAGCCCTAAGAAGCAAATAGTAGCAGGGTGAGCGTCACATTTTCTACCGTGTGTGTTCTCTATTATCTTTTCCAAGTAAACAGGTTCCTGAAACGTGTGCAGACAGATGGAGAGGTTGTGTTACAGTCTGCTTGGTGTTAAGTGAAAGATGTGTTGAGGGATACGCTAAGCCACCAGCATTGGCCTTAGGAGGCCCATTTCTGAGAGACGGAGAGAGACGGTCAGGAAATTGAGCCCATATGATGTTTTTTCACCGTCACAAAGGAGATTTAAGAGAGAGACAAGGGGAGCCAAGAGAGCTGCGTTTGTGTGGGAGTCATGGAAAACAGGAGAAAAAGAGAGAGTGCAACCCAGGGCAGGAGAAGAGAACGAGGGAGCGAAAGGAGGCGAGTTTTAGAGACGTTATCTTTACTCGTGCATTTCTGTGCGTGACATCATGCCAGTTGAAGAGCTTCACGGGAGAAGTTGAACTCTTAAATGAATATTTTGCTCTGTATTTGTGTTTCATAACAAATATTTCCACAAAAACTATTAGAACTTGGATTTCAGCCATAGAAACACTCTGTCTTTTGAGGTTAATGTATTTTGTGGCATTAAACTGAAACATCACTGTCTCTCTTACGCCCACAGTCACCCAAAGTGCGCCCTTACACTGCGATGGACGGCGTCCCCTTTTTCCTCAGCAGAGTTAAACCGGAACCTCCCGAAGACCTGCTCGCCCACGACCTGCACTTCCACACGCAGACCGAGCCCGTCGACCTGTCCATCAACAAACCCCGCCCCTCCTCTTCATCCGCCACCACGATTTCATCGTCATCCCCCCTCAGATCCGCCTTCTCCCCGTCTTCGTTATCGTCGTCATCCTCCTCCTCCTCCTCTCCATCTGTTATCACCTCAGCCTCGTCGGTGCTCACATCGGGCCCTCTGGTTGCCCCGGGAACTGGGGTGAGAGGTCAGCCATATTTGCACATCCTGCACTCTGTGCCTCCGCCTCCATCCAGCCCTCTGAGCCTGCAGGGAGCCGGGAAGCTCGCCAGCCATGTTCACCGCATCCCAGTTGTGGTACAGTCACTGCCCCTCATGTACACCACTGCCGTTCGATCACCCTCCAGCCTCAACAATGCCATCATGCTACCTCTGCTGGATGAGGCCAAAAGCCAGGGCAAAGGTGAGACCCTGCTCGCTGAATTTGCTCTATATTTATACAGCTAACTTTGTTCTGTTGGGATTTCTATTAAAGCTCTGTCATTATTTTAATAAGATACACTGCAAAAAGTTCAACTATGATTCAGGTTTTGAACTGCTGCCTTTTTTATTACATTTATATTTACTGAGCAGCCTGGGCCCCTGTGAAACTCTAGCCCCACATCTTGTTTTGGTGTATTTTGCATGTTCTAAGACGTACTTATAAGGAAATGTTGCCCTATGGTGTAACAAAGTCAAAATGATAAACATTTTAATGTTAGATTCAATAAAGAGAAGTTACATATTCTAGCTTCTCCTGGCCATTACATTACAAATACTGTGTAGGCTTACCACAACCTAAATCCACTGAGGGTTTTTGGACTTCTATCCTCTACCTCTGCAGTAGAGCTATATCTTGAGGGGGGGGGGACTTTGAGCTGCTCCCTTATTTCCCAAGGGGTCACGACAGCGAATAGATTCACTTGTTTGAATTGGCACCGATTTTACACCAGACGCCTTTCCTGACGCAACCCTCTCGATTATCTGTGATTGGAACCGGCCCTAGGAGTACGCCAGCCTGTGACTCCTCCCGATCTCAAACTGGGGGTCTTTTCACATCTATGGCAAATGTGTAAACCACTGCAACTATCTCTCAACGCCTTTATCACTGAGCTCAAAGTCTGAAAGGCTTGCGTGGATCAATCTAATCACTTTCTTTCTTTCCTACAAAATGAGCTACCTGCGATGCCCTGCAGGAAAAGATAAAGCAATACTTTCATAATGCAATTTCTGTGTTTGGAGCTAGTATTACCACGTTTTTCAGATTAAAATGTATCTCAGGGATACATATATTTCAAAAGTTTCTGAATTGAATTGCGTACTTTTTAAGGTCAATTTTTCTTCTACACCAGTGAATTTTAATTAGGAAATCACGTTTTTGTTTTATTGAAAATTACAATTGTATTTAAAAATGTAATGGCTTACCACCTTGTTGGCGTGTTTCACCACTGGTGGCCATCATGATTCCTGATCAGCCTGACTGAAGGATGACCACTCACCTCAACCATGTGACCTAGATACTAATCCAGATTGGGTGAAACCTCTAATAGGACATTTAAGAGTTTGAAAGAGCTGGTACCTGTTCTTAGGCGCTACCTTTTGAGAAATATTACTTTTAAATCCGTTAACTCACTTAAAATAGGTTATAATCATAATAAGCTTCAATGTATTCTTACTAAGAGGTGTATGAATAGAGAAACCGCTCGCAGCTTTCTCTGGGAACAATTACAGAAGTTTTTTTGGCTGCACCTGGGTCAGATATAAGGGATGGCACAAACTGACATTTAGCACTGAGGATTTTGAAATGTTAGAGGGGGAAAGCTCAGTGATAAGCTGTGTGGTTTGTTATCTGGCAGGTGTTCTGCTCTGTCTTTAGTCAACACATTGCTGAGAAGGCAGACTGTCATGTCCATGCTTTCAGAATGGCCTCTCGGGCAAAAATGTTGCCCCTTCAGAGGGAAGATAAGGCTTAGAGCTTGAACGCCTTGTTTGTGTTTAACAGCCTCCAGTGCAGGTAGCTTTCCCTCTGTCAAGAAGCAGAAGTCTGGGGTAGTCTGAGAGTTAGACCTCTCCGGCCTTGCCTTGGATGTGTTGTTGGTTTTCTCTCTGGGTGTGGTTTTACTGCCAACCACTGGATGAGACCCTACAGTAGGTGTTTCTGTCCAAGTCTGAGCTGTACACAGGGCAACTGTTGGTTGTAAAAAAAGGTTGCTTCTTTTCACTCCCTGCAGAAGGAATAGACACATTAAGGCTCACACCCGTGCATGTACAGTACGTACAAGCAAACAAGCAATGATATGTAATTAGAGCATGTGCTCAAACAGACACTCGGCCGGCTGGGTGGGGTGGTCCTCAGAGATGGGCGTTTTTTTTTGGTTGTTGTTTTTTTTTTGCTTTTTAAAATGCTAGATGTCAGTTCCCAGGGAGAGGAGAGAGGAAAAGAAGGAAGGATAGGGAAAAACAAGACTTGCATAATAGGGTGTGGATGGATATTGAAGATGGGTGGCACTCAAGCAGACGCATCCACACACACATACACAGAGCAACATCAGCAGTGCCCGGCTCTGAACGCACCCAGCACAAAGGAAACGGGGTGAATGAGTGCTGGGTGTGGTGGACGCAGTTACTTTTAATGAGAGTGCAAACGGTTGAGAACCAGAACATTTGGCTATTTATTGCATTTAATATGATGTCTACAAAATCCAACATTCCACCATCAAAGCCAAATCAAAAATGAATTAAAGCAATAGGAAAAATATCTATATCTGTCTATCCATCTATATATAGAGAGAGTTTTTTTGTTCCTGCCTTATCTGGAATTTCAAGTGTCACTACTGGCCGGTGGTTAAACAAATAAGTTGTTGACATTAGGCAAATCCCGAACTAAATCCAGCCCCCCTCCCACCCCCCACCAAGAAAACTTTAATGCGATTATTAAAGTTCTCAGCGTAGATATGAGGTGCACACTCACTCGCTTTTCACATACATACACAGGTTGGCCATCCTCTTTCAGAGAAGGCGGGTACCCTTTCTTTCACTGCTGTCTCCCTGTCTCCGGTAGGAGGTTGCCATGGAAACAGGGCTTGACTGGAAACAACAGGAGAGAAAGGAAGAAATCCGCTGCTCTGCCCACCTCTCCACCACTCCTCCTTTGTGTCCCTAGTTCAAAATACCCCCACCCTCCAATCCCCATTTCCAAAACGCGATGTATTTCTAGCTAATTACAGGTTTTCCATAGGGTTCGGCGAGCTGGTGACCACTCTGCATGTCTTAGTCTACAACAACAGCAGAAACCTTTAAAAGCAAAAGCTCCAACTGAGTTACAGCATTATTTCTGTGTCCAACCCACCCCTCCAGTAATAACACCATGTCTGCTCCTAACTCTAGACCATTATTATGGGCCATTATGGCCACAGTCTCAGCTGAGAGGGCAGAGAAGGTGAAGTCCTGATAGCTTATAAAAGCACCCTGGCTTACAGTAGATGGGGATGTTGTAGACCTCAGTGGAAAATACTGTATGTCTCCGTATATTCAGTGTTTCCGGTGATTTTAAGCAAGAATAGCCTTTACAGAACCGTTAACAGTGTACATTTTTTAAGTGCTGTATTAGAATGCCCTGCTGCTAATTCTCCATCTACAGCATGTCTTTGTTTTTTCTTCTGATATTAATTTATTGTGTTATCCGGGATTTTCGCCGCATCTGTCGGCTGAAAGAGAAAGAATGGACAGAATGGCTCCAGGCTCTGGCAGCATATCTGATGAGCTGTCCAAGGGACAAGTTTTCACAGCTTGTGGAATAGATGTAACCTTACTGCGTAGCTCAAGAGACAGAAACCACTGAGCTCACTGGCTCAGAGGGTCATGGTTCAACAGCATTGTGGTCTTTTTTTCCTTGTTTTTCATGGTTTTGGTCCATGTTGTCCAAAAGGAAACAAGCACCCACATATACAGTTTGCTTGTTAATTTTCGAGGTTGAAGAAATTAGCAGCTGATCTCTTCAGGTGTTGTGTACAGGTTCGTCGCTATGATGAATAAGATTCTATTTCAGGTGTGCATACTGTATAGAGGACCAGATGCTCACAGTTGCTCTCATGCGTGCACATGTTCTTTTAAGTTGGAAACAGTAACAAATGCGCGAATGTTTTCACACGCTGCTCACAGGCAACAACAGCTAAACAGTGCTCCACCCTGTAGTCTTATCTTTGTGGTTGGAGGCAGATAGAGATTATGTGCACACGTGTGTCCTTTTCGCATGCTACTCTGTAAGTACGCAACCTCTGGGTACAGAGTCACGGTCGACTGTTCTGTCCTCCAGTTAAATGTTTCGTTTGATTGACAGCTCCTGAGAGAAAATACTGGCAAGTACTGAGGCCATCTCAACTCACGCTCAGCTACTGCATACAGTATGCTAAATAATGGCACACAAAAGAATACTTTTGGGGTTATTCGGATGAAATTGTATATAAAGGAGTTACTTCATTATAATTAGAAAGACGCACAATGTGATATGCCTTATAAGTTTACAGCGCCAGCTCCAGTTTCATGTGTCTGTCTCCCATGTCTGTGTCCCATCCTCACAGCACACATAGACCCCAACGGCCTGTCGCCAAGGCAGATCAAAAGTGACAGCGATGACGATGACCTGCCAAACGTGACCTTGGACAGTGTTAATGAGACCGGCTCTACCGCGCTGTCTATAGCCCGTGCTGTACAAGAGTGAGTATATTCATTTTTTTTCTTGAACACACGCCGGAAATCCTGGCGCTGACTTTTTTTTTCTTCGCTAACTTTAAAGCCATAAATCAAATGTGGATCTCTGCCATGAGTTGGGTCGGAGTTATGACAACAAGATGCTCAGAAGTATGTGGCTTTGGTTTTTGCGTTCTTTACCAGTGACCGGTGTTAAATTTGGTTACATGAAAGTTTCAGTTTGTTCCACTGGTGCATTATTGTTAGTGCTGGGGAAAGCAAATTTATGCGAACTACTGTTACTTTGCTTTATTACTGAGCCAAATAGTTAATAATGACAGCACAGCAGAGCTCTTTATTAAAATAAGTAGCACTCTGCATTGCATAAAGGGGAAAAAAAACAGCTCACAGAAATAATGCATGAAACTTAATACACGTAAATATGTTTTATAATATAACATCTTATCATGTGTGCACGCATTTATTAGAGGCTTTTATTTTGAAAATTAAATAATCTTCAATGGATTTAATATGGTAAAATTGGAAAAAAAAAAATCCCTTTAGTCATCCAAGCCAGTGATGTTGCAGTCTTGAATTTCTGAATAGACAGAGCACAGAGTACTAATATGTTTTTGTGACTCCCTGGAGGAGGGCGTCATTATCAGATCCATTGTAATCCTTAGCATTGTGCATTTCCCTGTGGTTTTGTAACCGCTCTTCCACTCTTTGGATGTGTCTGCGTGGGCGTGCATCTATATGCCTGTATGCATATGGCTCAGACATACTTTATGCCCTGTTCGGCCTACAGACATCAACTCCTGCCGTGCCAGTCCATCTGTGTTGAAATGAAAAGTTGACGACAGCGTATAGAATTCTTATCAGAGGGAGGAAATCAGATGCAGAGAAGCATTTGGCTCGGCCCTGTCCTTGTTGCGCTGCTGCTCATAAACCCAGAACAGTCATAATTGCCAGCCTGGGTAGACTCAAGTTAATACCCATCAGACTTTTATTTAGACTAACTGTAAGGAAAGTATTCCAGGACTCCTTGAGAATCCTGCTAATGCCGTAGCGACATTAACAAGACTGCCGGCACTCACTGTGTTTTGTAATGTTCTAGCTGGCAGGTTTGACATTGTGTACTAGATGTTGTATTGTTTGTTTGTCATCCATTGGCTGTGTGACCATCTACTGTAATTAACCTAAATCTTTTATTGTAGTTCCAAAGTACAGCACATAATAGTAAAGCTGTGGTTCAGGGGTACAAGTATAGGTCGCTGTGCTTCAGACACACACAAGCACACACGCACCAGAGGACTCAGGTTTCGATGCAGGTTATTGAAAGGGACAGGCGTGCCCCTGAGTGCCACACGTGGGCACCGGGTGGTCAGAGGAGAACAGAGGTTGGCAGGACACAACCTTTCAAAGCCCAAGCTTTCACTATGGCGATAAATCACCAGCCAGGGTTAGCATTGCCCTGCCAGGGCCTGCCCACACACTCACTTCTCTGTGTGCAAAGTGCAGACTGTGCTGTGTGGAAACTCCTGTGTGCACGCTGTGTATGTGACTGTGACTGTGCGTGCGTGTGTGTTAGTGTGAAAAAAAAGTATGTGTGCACTTCTGTAAGTATTAATCCTCCGGTGTGTGTGTGCGTGTTTTGTACTGTATGCATGCACGTGTTTTCTGCACAGTGGACAGAACAGCTGGTTCCAGAAGGAGGTCAGCCATTGTCAACAGGAACACAGACTTGCATGTTTGTCTGTGAAAAACAAAGCAGTCTGTAGTCTTCTTGAGTTACACGCCGGTTTGGCCGCAGAGAGGAAGAATGTGCGTTGTGTGTTGACATAGCACATGCACTCGATGGACATCTGCACCGCAACAGAAGCCGACTTATAAACATATCAGTCCACTGCGTCGCTATATTGCGTTTCTTTTCATTTAAATGTGTATGCCGCGCTTGTGGAAAGAGCAGCTTTACATAATTTGGCAGCCACATTTACACAAACAGTCACCCAGAGAGCATCAGAGAGGTGAGGTGTAAGGGCGGAGGACGGGAGTGCCTGCAGCCTCCAATCCAGGTATCCATATATAAATAAATGAGTGAAAGGAGAGTTGGGTAGAGAGCGAGTTTGTGTGTATCATGTGCTACTTGGTCAGCCTCCTCCATATTCATGCGTTTCCCTGGGGATCAGAGGATAGGCTATTGTGGAAGAGTGCGAGTGAAAGAGAGGAAGACAGAGAGGAGAGGTGTGTGAGGCTGGGGGCAGGGGCTTGTGTTGGGAGGGTTGTCTCTGTTGAAGTCTGGCAAGTCCCCAAGGACCTGGGGGGCCAGAGAGCAGGTGGAGGGAGGAGATGTGGGCGAGGTGAGGGGTCGTATCCTCGGACAGGTACAGGAATGCCCGGTGGGCAGTGTTCCAGCGCACACATACACAAACTTGAGCACTCCCTTTCCTGTTTTCTTGATAATTCCACCAGTGCCTTGAAGCAGGTCGTGCTGTTGCTGTGCTCAAGCCGGTGTTGTGACCCCGCTGCGGGTGAGGAGTTAGAAATATGTATTGTGCTTGTATTGTGGGAAATCCCTAATGCAGGTGACACACACTCATTCCCCATGCTCCCCGTCTTTCTGTCGTATGTGTAGAGCCCAGTGGATGCTGATGGGGAAAAAAAAAAAACCAAAAACGGGGAAACAAAGGAACAAAAACAGAGGTTAGCGCTGTTTGAAATTATTCTCAGCTGTACTTCCCATTTCTTTCTGCTACTTCGGGAGACACAAACAGACACATTCATACAAGCATTATGCTGCGGTGACTCAGGGTTCAAGGCAGAGTGAGTTTTCCTCTGGGCTCTAATGAGAAAATATAACCAATTCGCGGTCACACAAGAACTACATTATAAGCATGAAAGATCCAAAGAGATACATTTTGTGTGCTTTCTTGCATTTGGGATTATTATTAGATTTTTAAAAATGAGAAAAATTAATTTGTGCATCTATAATGAGGTAGTAAAAGTGAAGACTTCTTGTGCGTTTACAACGCTATCGTTGAAAAGCACCGAATTCCTGCCACTTTTTTTCTTGGTAAATGCTCTTAATTGACATCTATCAGATTATCAAAATAGTCATATATTATATAATAGTAATAATCAGGCAAATCGCATGACTGTACGTGTATTCATTGTGAGTGTGTAGCAGGAGCTTAAATCAGTAGGTCTAGTAATAACTCTGTCACAGTATTTCATATTCAGTTCTCTTTAAGCCTTTAACTTCTATTGCTATTTTTCAATTATGCACTGAATTCTGCTCACTGGCTTTTTTGTTGTGACCCAATTTCCTCACTTGAATCATTAAAATGTCATTTAAGTGGGATTAGAAGTTTTCCACTGTTTACCTTTATGTCACTGGTGAGCGGTGGTGAGCAATGGGCGTTCTTCTTTGAGAACTGGAACATTTCTCACTTAATTTTTTTTTTTTTTTTTTTTGCAGATGCACAAAACGTCTATAAATACTCCCACTACTGATTACACCAATCTGTCACTGAGCTCTTGAAACGCAGCAGCGTTGTATTCGGTGAAATAATTTATGATGGTTGCTTGTTCTTTGTTTTAGAAGCTGTTGTACTCAGACCTTCCTAAATTATATCATAATCATGAAGTCACTTCATGGATGAAGTCAGAATGTAAACATCCGCCTCATCTGCTCGATGGTCTGAGCTCAGAGTGTTTCCACTGGCTCTTCTCTTTACTTTCCCGGGCAGACGCACACGCAGAGTTCTACAGCACCTCTGACTCTAAACGGCCCTCTAAATTTTCATCTAGATTATATGTGATGCGGGAAACTCATCAATCATTTTGAGAAAAGGAGTTTAACTCTTCGTCTTAAATTCTTCATTTGTTTTGTCATCACGTTACAGTGCGATATTCCCTGAGCTTAGAGAGTGAGAGAGAGAGAGAGAGAAATGAGAGGGGAAATGGAGTTCACTTCATATCTGACCCGTGTGCTCATTTCCTGTACAGCTTCAGTTTGGCAGTAAGCCAAGAGTAACAGGTGATCTGTATGCATTCGTGCGCTTCTGTTTCAGTGTATTTATATAGCCTGCGTATAGCTATGTGTTTATCTTTGTTGTGCGTGTATACTGTATCTGCATTTGACTGTGCTTTGGTGTAAGACAGAGAGACAGGAAGTGGGTTGTGTGCGGTGGAGACAGTTCACTGGAGGGCCTGTCTGGCAGCCCCTGTTCCTCTGACATGATTTTAGCAGTTCCTCCTCCCGCTACTCTGCTTTAATTGTACCCACTTCAACCTTTTACCTGTTTCCGAGCCTCACAGCATAAGCAGAGAACCCTGTTAAATATATCCCAAATATATCACTCCTCCCCTCTTTACAAAACAGAGATGTTCTTGTTTTCGCTCAATATCGTATCTCAGTTTTTTTCTCGCCAGTTTGCCGGCTGCGTGCACGAGTCATGTGTTGTGTAAAAAGGTGCTCACTGTTGCACAGTCAACAATCATGGGCGAGGCATGAACTTCTGACCGCCTCTTGCTGCCTTCTGGATTTCTCTCTGGGTTGTGTGCTTGTGTGCAGCGCTGCCTTCAGAACACAAAGATGACAGTACATTCAGATTAACTACAGATATGATGACTGTACTCTGCAACTGCGCTCACAAACACTGGCAAGTTAGACATGCATGTGAAACCGCACACACATGCTCACTGACACAGGCACACACTTTGCAGCATTGCTTCACAATGACAAATACAGTAGACGGTGATACTGACTGCTTGTTGGAGAGGAAATGCCAAAATGCAATGAGTACATAAATCACTCACACAGAGATTTTAAAAAAGACAAAAACTTCTTCATCTCACCACTTTTGCTTTAACAATAGTATTGGAACCATACGAATATCAGCCCTCTTACCTTACATACTTTTTCAGAGGTACTTAAGTAGAGTTGCACTGCCACCTGCTGGCAAAGCTGCTGCTCTGCCACCTTCAACGTGTCTATCTTTCAATATTCACTGTATACTGTCTTTTTTTTTTGCATTTCAAAAATACATATATGTTGATTCCGTTTAGAAACGCACTACTTTTTACAAGAAAGAGATAAAATGGTTGTACTTATTGAGGGCATCAAAATCATCCACAAATCAGAAGACTGGTGGTTTGACTCCTAGAGTCTGACATGTTGAAATGTCTTTGGGTAAGATGAACCTCAAATTGTGTGACTGTGAGCTCTAGATCAAGCGCATAAAGCAAAGTGCTGTATGAACGTCTTTGTGCACTGTGTGCTTCCAGTGTAAATGCGTAGTGAGCTCTCACTAAGCACACAAAAGCACTCTGTAAATACCAGTCTGTCTTTTATCTACACACCTTTTCCTCTCTTAACACAATAACTAGTGACATTACAGCCGGTATGACGGTTATGTTTTATGTTCTTTTGGTTGCATAAAACAAAAACTTAAACCTTTTATTGCAAATCATCATCAGCTGTTCTCCTTGTTACCATCTGGCAGACGTTACAGGAGTCTGCCTGCTCGGACTACAAGACTTAAAAACAGTTTTTACCACCAAGCCATACGACACCTCAACCACAACACTTAAACACACACACTCCACAGGACGCACTCAGAAGCTACCTTGCAGCTTCACAAGTACTCTGTTTAATCTGCACTGGTCACGCCACTTTATTGTTATTAATATTTATATTTAAAAAGTGCAATACTGTAATTTTCTGCTGCTCATTCCTGTGCAATATCCCATCTGCCCTCCCGTCATATTTCTTTTCAAGATTTTCTTATTTAATCACTAGTGTACATATATTTATATTTATAGATACATATATATTTAGTCATCTTTTATCTTTTACCACGTCTCTCTAATATTTTGCTCTTTACTATTTTTCTATTTTTTTTATTATTTTATTTTATTATATTTTATTATATTTTCTTCTACTGTACCATGCTGCTGAGTGACTGCTGCTCGTCAAACACATTTCATTGCAATGTTGACCCTGTGCTAACTTGCATATGACAAATAAAACTGAAACTGAAATGGTAAATGGTGCAATAATGCAAGTTAAATAAACACTGCAATATTCTTCAGCAGGTTTTGAATTGAAATGCACTGCAAACTTTAATTAAAATGACTGACTTATTCTTCAAAACTTTCAACAACTGCTCTTTATCACGGAAGAAGACAAAGACATCATCAGACTCTAATAATGTTATCTGTTGCTACTTTTTGTCCTCCTTGCAGTTCCATGTCCCCGTTCAGTATCGACAGCATACGGCGTCCTCGGAGGTCGGAGTCACCGGATTCCAAAAAGAGAAGAATCCACAGATGTGACTTTGAGGGGTGCAATAAGGTGTACACCAAAAGCTCGCATTTAAAAGCACACCGGAGGACGCATACAGGTCAGTAAATCTACGTGTGAGAACAGTTGTTGTGAAATGCTGTTATTTTATTTTGATGCTGTTAAATGCTATTTGTTTAAGTCTAAGTGAGGTGGCATTTCACATTTTGAGAAAGTTACTGCTGAAAACCACTTTAGAGTCTTGACTCACAGAAGAAGAGCGTTGAGCAGCTAAACTTATTCTTATCTGTCTCATGAACGCAGTAAGACAAGACAGCATACGGCATCTTGGAACATTTTAATTACTTTTTGAGAAGGCTGAATTGTCCTTAACATGATTTATTTCATGAAAAGTGCTAAAACAATTACAGCCGTTCCTACTGAAACGATCTCCCGTTGTTGTGGACGGACACTGAAGTTATAGCTTCCTTAAATCATTTCAAGCCTCAGAGTCTGCTTTAAGTAAAAGGTGTATACGGATTGTAAATTGTATGGCTCCCTGGCACAACGTTATAGCACCACACAAGAAATTATACATTATTCTGTTCACACATTGAGAAGAACGTTACTACTCTGCACACTTTTTTTAATGGTCAAGCATTATTTAAAGAATTGGCCTCGCAGTAGAGTCGTAAAAGAAAAGAACTGTGGCATATCATGATTAAGTGCATATACACATATGGAGACCATTTATGCAAATGAAATAAGCATGTTGCGTTCATTACCCCAACCGTGTAGATCTTTGATGATTGTGACACCTCACATTATAAAATCAGTCATTTCTCTCAGGCTGCTGCAAAGCCTGACTTTTCAGCCAGCGCACTAGCTGACAAGCAGTGAACATTAAGCTGTTAGGATAATGGAAAATGCTTTTCCCTGTAAAAGGTCTCTGACCTCAGTCCACAATTAGACCTTTTTTGTATTTGACAAGGTTTCTATGGAAAAAAAAAAAAGACACATTTTGCCATCTAAAGTCAAAATTTGAGGTTATTCTCTCCAAATTTCAATTTAATTACTTGGAAATTTCAAGTTATTTTCTAAATTTTGAGTGATTTTTCTCAGAGGTTTGAGTTAGAAAGGCAACTTTTTGAGATTTGAAATTTTTCAGATAATAACCCTAAATTTTGACTTATGGGTAGCAAAGGTGTCGGCTCCTGGCCTGTTATAGAATATAGCATATCAGTTGTTTAGCCAATATACAGCAATTTGCTGTTTATTCACTGGAAATCATATAGACTTTAAAGCCAGTTTGAGGTCCAACAGTATAGACTGCTCAGAATATTAAGATAACACTTGATCAAATTCATGTTTCTTTTTTGCCGTGACTTTGAATCCAGGCTTTTGCATCATTTTGTGCTTCCACAGTCTTTCAGTGAAGACTTTCAAATTGAATATTTCCCTGTCGAAATCTGATGCGTGACTTATATGTTCCTGTAATTTTTTTGTGTTTAAATATTTTCAATAATATCTCATCAGACATCCATACCATTTTAGTGAGTTATATAGATTCTTGAAACGTGCACTACCAAAGTGGACATTAGGTTAGCAGTAATTCATGGATTATCACTCATCAAGTGCAGATTTTCCCAATTAATTTGCCGGAAATGCGACTGAACATGGACTGTGTTTTCTGACTTCCTTTCCAGGTGAAAAGCCATACAAGTGTACCTGGGACGGTTGCACCTGGAAGTTCGCCCGCTCTGATGAGCTGACGAGGCATTACAGGAAACACACAGGGGTGAAGCCCTTCAAGTGTGCAGACTGTGACCGCAGCTTCTCCAGATCTGACCACTTGGCCCTGCACCGACGGAGACACATGCTGGTGTGAATCAGACGGAGCGCGATAAAGAGAGAGATGGAGAGGTCAACGAAAAGACACACACTCACATGCATACACAGGCAGCCAGGGGAGCGGGATCTCCCTGTGAATGTTTTCAGCCGGCCTGGACGCGCACACACACACACACACACACTATCACACTCACACCCACGCACAGACACAGACGCACACATGCCCTCATCCTTCATAAGGAGAGAAGACGGAGACAGAGAAGACTGATGGATGAAGGTGCACAGAGCTTGAGGAGCACAAAACAGGGTCACTTCTGGATCCTCTTTGGTTTGGAACGAAGAGACGGCAGGATCTTTTTTGTCTTTGCTTGGAGTATAATAGGGAACTGTCTTTTACAGCACTGTTCGTAAATGTTTCACTTTGATTTTTAAGATTAACTCTTTATTTGGACAAAAAAAAGTATAATGCAATTGCAACTGTGTCTTTTTTTGTTTTGGTGTCTTTCTTTTCATTATTGTTCCAAACGGCTGCTTTTCCAGCATTCATAATGTGAAAGACCCCGTTGTAAGGAATGGATTTCCTGTGTGTGCAGGAAGAAGTTTGGCCTCGACTGGATCACGGGAACGGACTTGGATGTACCGGTAGTTGAAGTTACAGGTAGTGTTTTTTCACCACGCCCCCCTGTGTGAGTCTGATTTGTGACCAGCAGGGGGCACCATTTAATCATAAGTGGTTTCATTTTCCTGTTGGCTTCTGCTCTTAGATCTGAGGCATCCCTTGTAGAAGCTAAAAGAAGGTTGGACTTTCACCTCTCTCATCGCCTGCAAACTGTAATCAAGATAGACTCAAATGCCCACAACCCGAAAAGATCAACCTCATCAGCACCTCCACTTTTTCAGTCATTCAATGCCTGTTTTCATAAATGGAAATAGGACTTGCATATCATCGCACCAGCACACACCATTGATGATCCACTCACATGGCCGGACAACTCCAAATCTCATCAGTGCTGTTCTTTATGTTTATGTTGAGCCTCTTCAAAGCATTTATTAGAAAAAGGAAAAAAAAAATCTGGTGGATTTTGAGCTGTGATTAGCAATCAGTAAAGTGCAATCTTAAAGGATAAATATACTTCAGTATAAAAATGTTTTGTTTATTGGGTTTTGCTTCTTTTTTAATGCCTGCTTATTGCTTATGTTTGACTCAGAAAATACAACCCCTCATGTACAGTGAACTGAACAATCAGAGGAGATTTCCAGTATGTGAAAAAATAGAGGCACCTTACAGACTTTTATTGTGTCCTGACATTTCTCATTTTTTAAAAAGAAAAAGTCATTTCAGCTGGGTTTAACAGAAAAAAAAGGAATTTGTGTTGTGGTTTTGCACAGCACCGCAGCACTTGTCCATAAAATGACACTGACACCAGCTGAAGTGTTACAGGGATAGTGTGGCACCTGGTGTACAATACAGAAGAGCAATACATTCTGAACAAAGTGATGGGAAGGAACATTAAACCTCCTCTTTGTTCTGTTTGCTGATGTCAATACCCAAGGAGAAGTTCCCAGCTTGGCCACCTCCTCACGCTCTGTACCGCAACTCCCTCCGTTACTGACTGGTTTCTAATCTGATGTCTCCCAGCTGGTGATTGTCTCCACATGTATCATTTCTATTCCTGTTGTTTGTCTCAAACACAAACAAAGTCACTTGAAATCGCCTCAGACCAGATATAAGTTATGATTTATGTCTGATTTACCTGAGATTTGGTCATGTAAAAAGCAGAAAAATGCAGGAATTGCACACATGCATACACAAATACATGCACACTGTTTTTTTCCGTTCTTTTTTTCTGTGTGTGTGTTTGTATTCACAGCAGGAGTACCTTTTAGAAGCAGTTTCCGGCAGAGATATATTTATTGGAAAGCATCACTTAACCTTAATCAGGAAATTCAATTAAAAATATATTTTTATAGACCTAATAACGGACATTTTTGCAAGTATTTCCAGCGCTCTTTATGCTACGTAAAAGCTTCGGACATAAAATATCAGGCCAACCAATGTTATTCGATAATGCTGCCAAATGCATCTATTGGACCTAGGCCAGTAAAAAAGAAAAATGTTAACCTTTTCGATTACGGTACCTTGAAATCCATACACTTGCACGCTAATGCACAAACTTGGATTCCACATTCTCACTTTCAGTAAAACAGCCAAATCCAGGAAGCAATTTCCGCACGGAAGCGTGCGACGCCCTTCTCGGTTTGTTGGAGAACGCATGTTGTCATTATTTATCTGTATTGTTTGTGCACGACATTATGCCCAGTTGTATTAGCATTTTGGCAAAACCATATCAGCACCTTGTTTGTTTGTTTCGTATGATATTCAAATGATTTTATTTCAGATGTCAATTTATAAGCGAATAATCATCATCGTATTTTATCATCCTTATAATGTATTAGAGCGTTTTTATGATTGAGGGGCACGTCTTCATTTGCATATAAATCTTTCTCTTCTGTACAAAGGACATTTTGAAATGTTGTAATATATGTGATAGTGAAGATAAAACTTATTACAAAGTTCTACAGCCTGTACATACATTGGAAAAATAGGGCTTTTGATTAGTAGATGCAGGAAATACATTTATACATGTAAAGTCTTTTTTCAGAGACTGTAATTTATCTAATTTGATATACAGTGAAATGGGGCTAATGGTATTCATCATGTAAATGATCATATGTGATGTTATAGAACAGTTTGCTTTTTATTTTCTCTTTGGTTTGTGGTTAAACACATTCATGATCAAATCATTTTTTTTCAGTTCCCAAGGCTGAACCAGTGTTTGCTAGAATCGACCAATTATTTATACACAGTATTAAGGTACACAATTCCCTGTGTTGCTATTTTGCTATACCCGACAAGAAATTCTACCGATCAAGCACATATCAGCGACACATGTACTCCTGTATTCAGTATATGACGTTGCATGCCTTAATACACCAATTTCTGAAAATCTCAATTTGACTTGAAGATGGTGTCTCCATAGGACAGGGTGTATTGTATTTCCCTTCAGCATCTCTTTCCTCATATTTTAAAGCATAATTTTGTTACGGTAACCAGGGTCAAAGTTATGCAATAATAATAATGACTAGTGCCTCATATCACAAACTTGTAATATCAGCTGCTCTGTGCAGAGCTTCGATTTCAGCACGCGTGCTTGGATTAATAAATTTCAAACGAGAAAACCACGAATTCTGGGGGGGAAAAAAGAAGCACAGACAACATTATGCAAGTCGGACCTCTAATGTTGAACTTTCTTTTCGCACTGAGCCTTATACCATTGTGTACAATGCAGCATCTTCCCATAACACTTTCACAGGCTGTTTATAGCACACATTATTACTTTGCTTGCAATAAGTCACTTCCTCTAAGGGTAACAAAACCGAGTTACAAAGGTCTCTTGGTGTTTCAGCTTCAACACATCAATTCAACATAGTGATTCCATGGAAGATGATGAGGAATCATACTCACAGGAAAAAAGAAAAAAAAAAGAAAGGAAAAAAAATCCTGTGACTGGGATTCCAGCAGTCACACCTCTCTTAATGAATACTTATCTTGCAGTTTCTGTCAGTTCAATATATATTTTACTTTCTGTATAACATCTGCTTTTGATTTTCCTGGTTTTGAAAATTTAGGTAGTGAAGCCAATGCCTTTGTTTCAAGTTTGCTGATATTACGTACAGTAATCGTTGTTCCTGTATTTATGTAAAGTGAGTGTAGTGTAAATATATTCAGATCTTTTCATTCTTACCGTAAAGAAAAATGTGATATTGCTCAACATCGCTTCAAAAAGGGAGATTCTGCTCATGGAATTCCACATCTGTAACAGAAATTTTTAATCCTGATATTTTTCAAAACTTCAACAACAGATGTACTCTTTTTTTTTCTCCTGTTACACTTTTTTTTGTTTCCTTTTCTCCGAGAGTTGTTTAAGTATCCAGTCAGTGTTTTTGCCTTTTTCTCTGTATTTTTCATATGGATGGAGCTGTGAAATTAAAATAAGTTCAAACATATACATGTATATTAATATGAATGGAGGCATGAAGGTTAATAAAGTTGCATTTTGTATGTAACAGACTGGGACGGAGCCAGTTGCTATCTATGACTGAGATGGGTGGAATGTGGTTTCGGTGTCACTTAGACATCCGAGAACTCCCATTCGCTGGCATTCGGAAAACTAATCTCGCTATTAGGGAAGACGTAGCTGAACAACAGTACAGTGGTCTGTACGCAAAGTTCATCAGACCGCTACTGGAAGCGGAAAAAGACGTTTTGAATCGTCCAACTAAAACATTGTGTACCTCGGTGTAATATCACATGCTTTGTTGTTCTTATGTAGTATCAACAAAGAGTAGTATTTTAAGACCTGGTATTCTCAAACAAGCCTTTTCTGAGAAAAGGTTTCAGCTAAAAGAATGCACCCTGTACTTCCTGTCCTCTGCTCTATTATAACGAGGTCTGGATGAATGTTTCTGTCAGGCAGCAACGGATTGAGATGATTACAATCAATTCCCACTCCACTAAGCATTTTACTGTGCAGGATCTCACCTGAATGATTTATCACTCACTAGAGTCTGAGTTATGTGGGCTTTACTGTACCGTAAGTAATGTAAAGCACTGGGAGGAGGGCTGGGGGGGGGGACTTACACTAGTAAATAATCCTCAGAAGAGTTCAGGAGTTCCTCTGCACCCAGGACAAGCTCAGACACCTTCTGTGGCTTTTACAGGTTCTCCTGGTACTTTTTGCAAAAGCTTTGCTATGACTCATGTTAGGGACACCTTCCAAGAGAAACCAAGAAAATGACTTGTTTTGTTTTGATTACACCAGATTGTTAAAAAGGAAAGTCATGAATCGGGGTGTGGTCTGGACTAATTAGCAAATTCCAGAAAAACTGGCTCCTCCAGCTGGCAAGTGTCCTTGGGAAAGTTAGACAGACTACAAAGGTGCTACATGAGTTCTTTTTATTATCCTTCTAAAACTATCTGTATTTTCAGCTTGTAACTTAAAAAATAATGGTGTCAATGAGCCACGTTTAATCTTTTTCCCTCCTATTTTGCATAAAAAGCAGAATTTCTAAAGCAAAAACCGATCAACATTGCCATGCCTGTTTTTGTGCTATTTCTTATTCAATACCAGCAAGGTTCACTGAAAGCAAAAGCTGTGGTGTAAAATTATATAATAACGTGCAATATTCCCGCTCTGCAAGCAACAAAAGATTAGCATTAGCCAGCGTTTTCTCCAGATTTAGCATGGAGACATATGGCTAGAGTAAACCTTTTAAATGTTGTGAATAAATTATCAGACATTTCAAAAGTTAATATTCAACACAAAACATCTTTATTTGCACCGTGAGGGACACACAGCTCCATTGGACATTTGATCAGTTTAGGCTACATGTTAATGTTTCAGCTTTGACACAAACCTCTGACCTTTGTGCATATTTATTTATTCAACAGTATTGCAATAATTCGCTGCGCTTCTTTCTTGGCTGGATAAACTCGTAACAGCGTCGACTGTAGCGGCGTAATCTAATCCTTTTTGTACTTTGTAAAACAAAAATAAACAAACCTAATTTATTTTAAAAAAGGAAAATTTTAAACTGTAATACAATCCAAAAGAAATACATGGTTCTTTTTTATTTTTATTTTAAAACAGCAGATACAAAATATATACATCTTAAATAACAGAAACTTTAAAATTAGTTTTTGCTAAGCCATATTCAAATTTGGTCAGGTAATAGAGATTTCTATTAATGTTACATTGTGGAAATTAAGAGGAACATAGTCGATGGTTTTAACAGGCAGGGGCAGCTTCGTTTTTCATTCATTCATTCATTCAAAAAAAACAGCAACAACTAAGCAGTTAAAGGCACTTTCAAAAAGGTGTTTGATATTTGGAGAGAAGTCAAAGAAACCATCAACTTTCATAGATGTTCACACTGAAAACATTAAGTGTCAAATTGTTTTGATTTCTCCACGATGACAACGAACAGGAGAGAGAAAATAAATGTTCCCAAAGATATTGTAAATTGTTTCAGCACTTCGAATTCCTAATATAAAATGAGATCTCGCTGAAAGTTAAACACCACAGTAGTGGAAAGTGTTCACAGAAATCCTAAAATCAAGATGCAACATTTGGATTCATCTGCTGCACTTAGAAAAAAAAAAAGACAACCCTCTCTGTAAGGACCATGTGTATGTTACAGTGTCAGAGCACAGATAAAGATCATTCACCGTGCTGGTCATTCAACGCTTAATATCTCATACCAAGTGTCCTCATGTTGTAAGCAATGCAATCACCACATGGCTCACAAACAATGCCCATCACCCCCTCAATGTTTATTCTTCCTGCTACCGCTTCAGAAAACTCTGCAACTTGCTTTCCTGCAACTTTAACTTAAGTGCTTTTACTTTCTATATTACACAAATGCACAACCAACCCTTTGACCTACTAGCTGCAACAACATCGTCCTCCCTCCGGCTAATAGCATACATAGATATCTGCACTTACAGTGTAGCAGTTTGCAGCATACTAAATAAATGTCCCTACGACACGTGAGTGATATGATGTGTACAATGAAAACACCTAAATATAAAATTTAAATTTCAAAATGTTTTTGTGTAGAATTAAAATAAAATCTTAAAAAAGATACATTATAGTTACGTTATTACATTATGTTTTTTTTGTTTTGTTCTTTTTACTAATACCTATGCAAACATCCCCTAAACTGAGGCATTTGTGTGGAAAAAAAATAAGGCAACCATAATATTTGATCTTTTTTACATTATTATTATTCGTATTTGTGGGCCAGCACTGCTAAGATTATCTGCCCCTTTTGGAGTGAGTGAAATAAGTTTCACAGTTTTTAACATGTTTATTTGCTGATATGCATATGATGGTATTTTGTCCAAAAAAAACAAAACAAAACAAAAAACAGGAAAGGAAGATTGATGTTTTTATAGGAAGAGGTTTCTAGCTCTGGTGTCTCTTCATGTGCAGGGCCAGGTGGTCAGAGCGGGAGAAACAGCGGTTACACACTCCACACTGAAAAGGCTTTGCCCCGGTGTGTTTCCTGTAATGGCGTGTCAGCTCATCAGAGCGGGCGAAGCGCCACTCACATCCCTCCCAGGAACAGTGGTACGGCTTCTCACCTTCATCGGGAAGAAGTTGAAGAATAAAGGTAGCCAGTCATTATATATTTAAATATATTTGAATTCCTTCAATATTTAATGTTATGCAAGAAAAAAAACCAAACTACTCCATCCAATTAAAAAAAACAAACTCACACTAAGCCACAACTGTGAGTCATAAATCACACCATGTCCTGTCGTCGTCCCTGCTCTCTTTATGAGAGCTGCGGGTTTATCTGATTTGACAGCAGTGAGATGTGGGCCAGGTCTGTCAGCAGACAGAATGCATCTGCAAGCCAAGTGCAATTTTTCTGCCTGGCAACGTCACCAATTTCATCCAAAAATAAGAAGTGCAACTCAGAACATTTTACCTGTGTGCGTCCGCAGATGAGCCTTTAAGTGAGATGACTTTGTGTATACTTTCTGACAGCCTGTAAAAACAAACAGACAGAGCACATTAAGTACTTGCATTTTATATCTTTTTTAATGTTGACAAAATTTAAACTCAAATTAATTGTTGTTATGGAGACCGAACAGAAGTCTTAACCTGGGACGTCACAGTGGTGAATCCGCCGTCTCTCCAGATCAGGATTATTCCTTCGATTGTACTTAACTGGAGCCGACTGAGCCAACACCGGGGACAGCGGGCCAATACCCGACGTTGTTTGAACTGGTGTCAGGCTTGAACGCTGTACTGGTCCAGAACCTGAACTTTGGATGAATCCAGACGTGGAAATTTGATCTTGGTTTTGGATTGGAGCTATGCTGGGTGTCTGTCCAAGGTCAATGGAATTGTGGGTCTCAAAATTTAACTTAGAGGCGATGCTGGCTTCGTAGGATGGAGGTGGGGAGAGGTTGTGAAGGACTCCTTTGCCCCTGTCTGGACTTGAGGGCTCAGAGTTTGGCGGAGAAGGTGGCAGATAGGTTGATCCTGGCTGATGGCCCACGCGTCGATTAAATGAAAAACATTCGTTCTGCAAGCTGCTCGCAGGTTTCGTAGAATTCGGGACTGGGCCAGCATGAACATTCCCAGTGGGAATGCTTAACGGGGCTATGGGGATGGGGTTCACCTGCGAGCTGTGAATGAGCTGTTCCAGATCAGAGTTCAAAAGCTGAAATAGGGGAACGTCCTGGAAATCTGGCACTTCCTGCTTGATGACGAAGTTACCACTTGCAGTGTCAGCTGCGCAAAAAAACCCTGGGTATTCAGAGACTGCTGGCGATACTCCGCTCCCCTGGCACGCGGGATGCATCAGAGAGTTTGTTGGCTCGGTTTTGATCTGTCTGACAGTCCTGCAAAGGCCTGGGTGCAGATATGTGACATCGGGAAGGAGCAAACTCATGCTGACGCTGTAAGGGGAGGCAAAGTCCTCAGTGAAAGGTGGCTCTAGAGCCAGGGTGCTGTCTCTGCACATCATTTTGGAATTTACTACATCCTGTGGTTGTGAATACAAATAGCTGTCCATCTCGGATTTACCCTGGGAGAGGCAAAACAGAGGAAAATGATCAGGTGAGTCGTAGCAAGATTGTTACTGTGGATGTAAAGACAGCAGAATAGGAAATACAAGTGTTGTGCAATTGATTCAAGCTCACTAATTGCTTAGTTTTAGGACATTTTTCATTCAGATTTATCAAGGTCAGCACTCATCTGTTTATATCATTATTTCTTTGGACTTGGAGAAATATTAATTGGGGCAAGAGTTAATGAAAAATCAGAGACATTCAGAACTTCCCATTATTGCCCATTTAAGGTACTAGAAGTCTGACAATAACAAAAGTAACTGACGTAAATTAATCTGGGATGCATGCTGGGGCCTACTCGTGTGCACCCATCCACATCAAAGACGCCCCCACCACCCCCTCCCTACAAGCAGCAGACGCCCTTCTAAAACACTCCAGGCTAAGCTGTTTCAGAATACATGGCTGAAATTAGAACATGCAGTTGCTCTGCACGGCAATGCATCTTCCTCAGGAGTTGTTTCAGGAGCGGGAGCAACGCGTCACATCCCAGCCATGTCCTGTTTGCAATTCCCCCTCTTAACAGTTAGTAAATAGCAGCATCGATGCAGAGGTTAAAAGCCCAGGATTTAGCTGTAATTACACGGGCCTTCCTTCAGTATCGTGGGTCACATCTTTAAATGAAAACAGCCTTTTTTTCTTTCTTTCTTTTTTTTTTGCTTTGATCAGCAACACACTGTAATCCTGCGTTAAACCTGCTGACACCAGTAAAGCCTGTGATGCTGAGAGGCAGACGGGGAAAGAAAATAATAATAATAATACGAGCCCCTACCAAATTGTAATCGTGGAAGGAGGAAGTTCCCGGGATGGCATCCCTCGTGTTACAGAGCACTTGTCCATGATCTTCACCTCTAAGACCGTCGGATGTCAATGGTGCGGAGGTTTTCTGGAGGAACTGCGCGTCCTGCCGCGGAGCAACCCAAACATTATTATTCCTCACGGCAGCGGCCATGCAAGCAGAGATTCTGGGCAACTATCCGAAATCTTTAGCGAATGAATGCAGCATAAGTGTTCTTTTGTTTCGAAGAAATCTGTAGCAGGAAAACGGCAGCTGTCAAACGCTCATTCTCCCTATTTTGCGCTGGCTTGTCAAATTACGCAACTGCGTGATATCAGCGCGTCTGCAGGGCGGGGCTGAACATGTACAAAATAAACAGGGCAACCAGCCGATCGCGATACACCTAGTGTAATGAATACTGTGGTTGTGTGATGGGGTGAAATGGCAGAGGGTGGAAATAACGCCAAAACTCTTGGGGATTAGTGATTAAAGAGTCACTTGCGAGAGAATAAGGTGTCAAGTGTTTGTGAGCATGAAGGAGCGGTTTACAGGCGCAGTTCGCAGACATTAGAGTAAAGTGAGTCAGTGACTCGTTGATGGAGTCGGTGCAGAACCCCGCAGGGTCATACTTAAAAAGAATGCTTTGCTTCTTACGCTTTTATAAAAGCTGCAAGTTTTTCAAACTGGACACAGACTTCTGAGGGGAAATATTTTATTATACACATGGTTTTCTTTTCTCTCTCAAATTTCAAAGGAAATTCAGCAATCTTTTTAACTCTAACATCCCCACAGATAGAGTCAAACTGGTGAGTTCTCTGCGTCTCGCTTCGCCAGTAGTTTCGCTCTAATTTCTTCACGCACTCTCTGATTTTGTTCAGAGACAGAGGATCCTGCAGGCTTGTGTCCTGGTGTGGCATGTTAAAAACGCCACTGCAGTGCAGCTGTCTGTCAGGACTGCATACTTGATGCCAACATTCCTGAGCCAGCGACGAAGCCTGCGCGCATATACAGGCTACGCATGTTTCCATCAAAATAGCTCAGCATTTCAATCAAATGCAGCGTACGCCATTGTGCGTTTTAGCACCGATTAACTGTACTGTACTTTAACCTGCAGGTGTTTGAACTTCGTCCTGCGGCAATCCCTGCTAAACTTCCAGTCCTGTATTCATTTTGCACTCTAAAGACTTGGAAATGTGACCCTGGAGGAACTTGCTTTTGTTCTTTACTGTATTTTCTTGGATTTGGCCCAGAAATAAAGGAGATTACAGCCTTCAGCCCACTCGAGATCAGTGACAGCAGCTTTATAACTCAGCTTAACAAAACAGAATTGACTTGTCGACCACCCCACACACACCCCTCATAATACACTGTGTATATTATGCTACCTATGATGGTTCCACGGGAGCATGCTTGAACTGGAAATATGGGTGTGCCACAATTTGGCACAAACACACATATATATATATATGTACACACACACACACACACACACACACACACACACACACACACACACACACACACACACACACACACACACACACACACACACACATATATATATATATATGAAACCTCAGTGTGTGTTAGGATTTCTTTTAATGTGACATTTATTGCCACTCCCATCCACTTTCACCTTCAGGCAGTTTGAGTCCTCTTATTAAAATGTTGTAACTACACCCATTGCAGGCTTGACTGAACATGCTTTAAATATGAGAATCGCTCGGGTTACATATGGTCATATTTGAAAGCCAAAATATACGAGGAAAACATGTTTCTAATGTATACAGCAATTTTATTTAATATTACACAAAAGTCATATTGACTCTTGCACTTTATTTCACAATTATTAGAGATTTCTTTTAAAGTCTTTATGGTTTTCTAAATTGCCTCTGCTTTTTCATCTTATGGCTTTCTCTTAACTTACAGCAAAGTCTTTTTTTTTCTTTTAAGAAATCATCTTACCTTTTGCATTTTAAGATAACCATTATCAAAGATTTTTTTCTATGTATATTTTATAAGATGGTGTGATCATAATATTAAGGGTGGCTTTTAAACTCTTACCTACATCAGGATGAGTCACCCCCAAGAAAATGCTTGCAATTTCAGATTTTTTAATAATGAGAAAAGTTTTTTAGAAACATATTCAAATGACTGCTGATCATCCAATTGGGAGCTGACTGATTGCCTGTCATGTGCTGACCTTTAAAAGTGCAATATAAATCCATGGATGTCTCAGCTGCAAGAGGAGCAACTGTCATTCTTGGCTCTTCCTGTACAGTGAATGTGAGCCGAGCCCTCCGCCATATCCCTCGTATTAAAACCTCACAATATGCCCAACAACTGCACAGCGGAGGACAGAGAATGCACGGTATGTGCTTACAGCATCACAACTCCTGTCTCCTTTCACATGGACTAATATGGCCAAGCCAAAATGGGATCGGACAATAAACACATGCATCACATTACTACTGTTGGATTAACGTTTTCGTGCTTTCTTTCTTTTTCTTCCTTTGAAACGAAACAGCTTAATAAGAAATAAATTAGCTGGTTTGTTTTTGTGTAACTGGTATAAATTGTGTTTATTTGTGCTTGTTTCTTGTCTTGAATAATCTGAGCTCTTGTGAAATTTGCAACACAAGAAATACAAACAAATCTAAGTTACCCTCTATATTTAGTCATCTTCAAGCAGGTGCTTTTCACACCCACCAGAGGGCAATGGTCAGCTGCAGTTGGATATCTTTTTTCCTCATTTGTGCATTTACATAGTGTAGCTTTGTACTGCAGAACCATCAGAGTTTGTGTGCTTTCTACGTAGTTTTATATAGTGTATAATCCCCCCCCCCCCCCCCCCCACACACACACACACACACACACACGAGTGTAATGGGCAGTGGGTTGACATTTTATGCAGTAAATCCACACTTTAATTTAGTGCTACTAATTTTTTAAAGCAAGACCTTTTCTTTCTTTCTTTTTTAAATCTGGGTGGTTTTTTAACTAGACACGTAAAGTTAATTTTAAATCACTGGTTATTTTCATTGTAAATTAAAAGCTTGACTTGACTGAACTGGTGCAAGGACAATTATGTTTTTAAAACCTGCTTAATGCAAATTCTCTTTGACTTTCTATATAGTCTTTAAAACATGAAGCAGGCACTCTGCATTATAATTCATTTGATGTCAGCTTTACAAAGCCTGCCCTTGAAAAAATACAATCAATAATTTTTTCTTTGGCTTTATTGTTTTGTCTCAAGTTTGGCTGTGTTACAAGCTTGGCTTGTTGACTGTGCACAGCATTTATCTGATCTGACACAGTTTCATTAGGCATTAGTAATCATTTCCATAGCACACAACATTAGAGTACTCCTGTTTGTAAAACAGCAGATGAGGCTAATGCCGTCCTCTAGGGAGAAATTCAATATAATTCGTTAATTAAATGGAATAATTTAATTACAGTAACTAAGAAAGCATTCATCAATATAATTGTTTCTGGAGCCACCATTATAATTGAGGTTTAAGTGAAAACAAGTCCGTTTCTAATGTTGGTAATGTGCTGACATAGTTCTCCCACCCTCCATTTGTTCCTCTCTCTGATCTTCCACCATGCCATTTCTCCACAGTGTTTCTGTTTGATAGCCAGCCATACCACATCAGCAAGACCAAAACATTTATTACAGCCATTTAATTTAACCTCTCTACAGGCACGGACAAGAAGACAGAGATGATAGCACAGCCGCACTGAAAGACTCTCGCTGTTCAGTTTCTAATCTGATCCTCTCTGTTGCCCTTTCATAAAGACACCAGAGTATTACCTTGACTCCAAACATACCTCTGCCATTTAAACTGTCTTAGATTTCACCACAAAGACGGCCAAATAGAGTCCAATTCATTCTTCAGGGCCCAAATAATAAAACATAATTTTCGCCTAATCTGCCTAAAGAATGTCCTCTGTTTGAAGTTGACAGTGCTCTATCTTCTGAGAGGAATAATTGCCTTTTGAGTACAGCAGGAGAGGCCACTGAGGTAAGCCTGTCGAGGGTCTGCACCTTACAGGTGTGCCCTTGGACAGACAACCTCCTCGTTGTTCTTGGGAGAGTGAGGGAGAAAGGGAGAGGGCGAAGCCAGACTGAAAGAATTCATCTGCCAGTTGAAACGTTACGAGGCAGTGGCGGCGGCACAGCAGCAGCAGCAGCGCTCTGTGTTCTCATATCACTGTGTGGCTAAAGTGAAGTGAACAAAGAGACAGTGATCTCCAGTAATTCCTCCTGCCTGGGTACAGCCGACCACTTCTTGTCATTAAAGTTTTATCATGTTGCTTTTTATCACGACCGCTTCGTGAAATTGACCTGGTTGTAATCTGTTTAATTTCGATGACTGCACAGTGACAAAGTTACTGACAGTTATTGTCTAGAAATGTAAACGACACTCCTCTCCGTATAGTGCAGGCTTTGTGTGCTTCCACAGGCAAATTTCAATCCGTCAGCCTCGTCTGGCCACAGTGATTCAGCGCAGCCATTGATTTGTAAGTTAAACATTAATTTCCCAATCATTTCGCTCAAAGTGTGTGCTATTTATCAGTTATGCGAGATAGTTATTTTGTAGCTATCTTTCTAAGACAAACTCAGTCTCTGCTTCATTTGTCAAACTTCTTCCTGGATTTTTAATGGGGGCCTATTAATTGAGCAGAGAAATCTGTCCCTTTCTGAACATGGCACTGAAAGCTGCTGAACAGCTGTCCCAGCTCTGGAGAATCATATGGAAGAATGCATTATCGGCCTTGTTTGAATATTCCCTTAGATTTGGAATAATCAGGCAGCTATTCAGCAATGAGATGGCCATGCACAGATGCCAAAGCACAGCTGAGGGAAGCACAATGGTGTAATGCCGATGAAACACACACTGACACACACACACACACACACACACAACCAACGCCATGGAAAACGTGAATAATGCAGGTGCGCTTTATTTCTGTACGGTGTGCTTATCATACATAACAGCAGGACACTTTCTTTCAGCCCTTTTATCTCCTTTTTTTCTCCTCTCTTTCGTCGTGCCTTGTTCAAGGTGATCCTAGCTTTGCATATGGCTGATTAATCTTATTGCACAGTAGCTAACATTGATCACAGAAATGATTAGAAATGCATTAGTCAGCAGACTGTTTGGAGTGGTTGGGTTTAAGTGCTAGTGCCAAGCCATTTTCCATAGGTGTCCATGTTTTTAATTTTGTTATATAGAATTTTGCAAATGGATGCATGCATGCGGCCCAAATACAGCATCAAAGCTTTAATGCTTACAGACATAATTTAATCTCCTAGATGGTAGGACTGATGGGCTGTGTAGAGAAGGCATCCCTGCTAAATTCATTATGCTAAAAGTTGCTAGATCTCACTAGCTGATGAGAGAAACAGAGTAGCAGCGCGTATGTTTGTATTTTTTGCTGTGCAAGAAACTGGCACTGCATTGTCGAAGAAAGCTTTCCCTCTATCACTTTTGTGTTTGTGTGTGTCACGGACTTATTTTAAACTTAAATCTAAGTTTAAAGAAGAACAAGCACATTTTAAAAGTGTTCACATTTATTAATTGCACAAAACAGACTGAAGAACACACTGAGGTGCTTCGGTGCTGTGTCTCTTATGGTATGTGGATTATAATTTACAACGGCTCTGCAAAAGTACAACACCTCCAGAGTTCTTGGACCTAAACAACAATAGCATGTTACTCTTTATGACTTTGAAGCCAGCTGTCACGATGATGACATTTAATTTCCCTTTTGACAATACATTTTCACTCTTGTGTATAAAGGCGTCACCGGGCTGACATATTTTATTGAAAAAACTACAGATGTGAAGCATTTTGTTCCAAATTTTCGAACTTTGCCAAGCCACCCAGTGGGCCGTGTTGATCTGGCTCCCAGGCTGCATGTTAATTACGTAAATGATACCGACTTCTGTACAAAAGCTTCAACTTCTATAGTCTCTAATTTGGTATTTATACCCCATTTCAAATGTTTAGTACTGTTTGTGCTAGCATTAGTAAATATCAAACATGGATCACAGCATAGTTAGACGGTTACACAGCATTTATTCTCATCAATAAATTGTCTGTGTGGGGCACTTTGGTTGCTTTGGCCATGTGTTTAGGATTGTCAGTGGCTGAATGATGAAATGTCATACAGTGAGTTTTGATGCATTTGGCTGAAGGTTAGCACACAGGCTTTACTTTACACACTTTAACGTGCAAGTGGGAAAGTCCTTTTGCTTTAAAACAGTGCTGTTCTTTAAACACTTCAAAATAAAAGTTAAAGTTGAAGCTGAGGATCTTGCCTCTATCCCAACATGTTTTTTTTTTTCAAAACCATTTGTCATTTGTCTCCTGACCTCGCTGACAGCTCCTCCTCCTTCTCGCTCATGCCTCAGATGCCGCCTTTAATCATTAAACAAAGTCCTTCTTCATCCACAACACTTCCTTTCGTCTTGTGATTTCAGAGATACTGGGGGGGTTTAATCTAAATGCCTTTGTACCTTTTACTGTGCTTTATTATGCTGTATTATTATAGAACGTCCATACCCAAACCCAAGGTGGAGTTGCACAAGGTTAGTTTTAAAGGTGATATGTACTGGACAGAGATGAGATGACAAGGAGAGGGTAATGTTTGCAGGTGCAAATAAAATCACGGCTAATAAGTTGCAAAACAGGGCATGAAAGAAGAGAAGTGACTGATATGAATTGAATGACAAATTGTCAACACAGCTTAAGTAAATTGGGTTGTACAATAAAATGGGCTCGATTACTTAGCAAAGGACACTGTTACAATTAACAAATAGCTTCCTTCCAGCAGCATAAGTGCAAGCCATAAGAGTCCCACCAAGACAACTCTTGCCACATGTTCAACACTCCCCATTAAAAACCTGGGGAAATTAATGAGCTTCCATTGGCACCCTCACAACAAAGGGATCTATAAAGCAGCCTTAATGTTCTCAGGGAAACTTTACTCTTCAGTAGTTCCCAATCAACCGGTAGCAGCAGATTTTGTTTTATTTCCCTTGTAACCTACAACAGGAGCTAAAAACGCTACTCAATGCAACTTTACATAAATGTTTTCCCTGATTGAAATTGCTTACAGCTCGCTCTTAATTAACAATTTGTCAATAATTAACCATGTTGGGTTATCAAAAATATAATTGTGTATGAATGCACGCTTTATGTTTAACTAACAGCTGAGCAGCGTGTTTTCAAAAATCTATAAGTCTGCAAACTATTGCCAATTATAGCGACAGTCATTAGTTATTTGCTCTTACCTCTATCATCTGAATTACCTAAATAAATAAATTAAATAATCACCCCCACCCACCCACCCACCCACCCTCCCACCCCCACACACACACACACACACACACACCCACCCTCCCACCCACACACACACACACACACATACACACACATAATGTAAATGAAGAACAAAATCTTCTCATGTTGTGAGCATTGATTTGTACTTTCTACCTGCTTGTACACAATTAAGAACACTTAGGAATCAAAGAGCGCAGAGGTTTGCAGAAAGGTATTAATTAGAACTTTATTTATGCAGATGCTTTGCAAATTTGCATAAAAAGCAATTCCACAGATGGGTTTATGGCAGTAATGACTGTTCCAGTCTGCAATAAAACATCTGCTTAATCACAACAGAGACAGTCAGTGGCTGCTGTGAAAACAGGCTGTCCAAGTACATCTCAAAGAAAGTAGTGAGGAGAAGAGCTCGTGTGGACAGGTCAGGGGGAAAAAATAGTAAAGCGATTTTAGAAAAAAAAATTGTGAAAGTTAGTTAAAAGAGACACACTTCTCCCAAACATTTCCCGGTGCTGCTTTGAGTGCTCTGATGTCGAGAAAAATACCCTTATCGTGTTGGCAGAACAATCCACTTACTATGTTTAAGAGAAGAGAGAATTTTGTTCCAAGTCAAGCCAAGTCTTTGTCTATGTGTGCCAACTATTTTGAAAATATTCCACTTTGTGTCTTTTTTAATCTGGGAGAGCCACACACAGATACAAGCCTTTGCACAAACACCCACACACACATAGCAGTGTGGCTACAAGGTCACTCCAAGTATTGATAAATCACCCAGCTGTGATTCCCTCCTGACAGCTCAAACTAACATCAAGCTGGATGGGGGAGAACAAAAGACCATCAAGCAGCCCTTTTCCTGACACTTTTATTCAATCACGGCCAGATTGCTTACGACAGCACCAGCAGCTGTTTCGTCTTCATCTTTCCCCATTTGATAAAGCGTGTCAAGTCATATTTCTGTAAGTACTTCACCTCACCCCATACTGTGCAGATCCACAGCGATTCGGCATATGCACATTCCACATGAGGGGATCGTCAAATGGGTCAGGGAGTAATGACACCCCTCTGAAGGTCGCAGCACACTGGCGTGGGGGTGGGAGCAGGTAGGTGGGTGGAGGGTGCGCATGTAAGGGGGTGACGACAAAGCAACAAGCTGAAGGTCAAAGATAAGAACAGCCGCAGAGATATCTAAGATAGCCAGCAGAAATTAAACAATGAAGGAAAGGCAGTAGGGCTTTGATTGTGTGATTGTGTTTAAGAGAGGAGGGGGGGCGTTTGTTGGGATTGTTATTTTGGGATCACCATCCCATTTGGAGCTCTTCTGTTGACCTTTTTCCTCATAGGATGGAGGTTGGTGATAGGACAGCGAAATATTGCAGATGTCTATTGTTTGTTTTTGATCAGACATCAGGGCAAACAGAAACGACATTTCCATTTAGCAACAGCCTTTTAATGTTTACATTTAAATTGCCCTCACAGGCTCTGTTTACTTGTGCAAGTTTCCGAATAATTATTACAGGTGCTTCAGTTTATTGTAAGTAGAGTGAGTGTCATATTTAAAAATAGTGATTACATTCACTGAGAAACTATTCGACACCCAGAGACATTTCGTTAACACCAACTTGAGGGTCATATTTATTGTTTAATTTCTTGAATACAATTTCATGTGTTTCATGGAAATCTGTTGTTATTCAGCTGTTTAAGCGTGGGCGGTTATTATATGGAATACACGCTGGAGTGCCCCAGAGGATTATCTAAAAGCATTAACAATTTAAAGTTGTCCAGCTATTTAATTTATGCTCAACTACTATCAAACATATTATATTTTCATTTTTAAATCTGTACCATACATGTTGCAAATTAGGAAATGCGAGCATGCTAATATGAGAAACAAAGATGGTGCTAACCATTAATTAACATTTAAGATGAATTTATTCGTTAGCATTTAGCATGGTGATGTTGCATGTTGTGCAGAGCTAAATGTTAATAACTGTTGAGCAGGAGGTATGTATTTTAGCTATTCTTTTTTCATTAATGTATCTTACTATAATGATCAACACTATAAACATACATTGTTGAATTTAGGTGTACATTACATGTGTGTTGTTGACATTAACGTATACGTTGTGAGTATGTTGTTGACTATGTGTATATGTTACATGTACGTTGTTGTTTCTAAAGATGTTTACACCATGGAAGAAAAGCTGGCTACGGTTTCTGTAGAAAAAATTACAACTGACTTTTTTATAACTTCATCCAAATGTTTTCTTCTGCTTATGTCATGAATCGCTGTGTGGCAGGCAAGCAGGAGTGGTGGACCCAAAATGCAGAACTCAGACACGGAAGTGAAACTTAAGGCGCAGCTTTATTGCTGGGAAAAACCTCGTACAAACTAAACTCACCAAAAGAAAACCAAAAGTCAGAACAGAGGAACCAAGGACTGAAACACTGGAAAGAAACACTAAACTGGAGCAGGAGACCAAACACTAGGAACATAGAAGCAGAACTCACAGCTAGTTGAGGGTACGACACGACACTGACACAGAGAAACACAGGGCTTAAATACACAGATGGCAGTAATCAAGGGATGAGAGACAGGAGGGGAACACACCTGGGAGAAATCACAGCTGACGAGACAGGGGAAACGTAAACTGAGCACACTCACATACGACACAGACCTTCACAATAAAACAGGAAACTCAGACACATGGAACCAGACAAGATATTGAACTAAACAGACAGATTCACAAACAGATGGGGTGACACCATAGACAGAGACACAGACTCAAAGGCAGACCAAATATAACACACAGAACTCAAACAATAATAATCATCATCATCATCAACTAGAAAATGATAACTAAAAGCGCTGGGTCACCGACCCAGGACCATGACAGTACCCCCCCCTCAAGGGCTGGCTCCAGACAGCCCAGCAGAAACACAAAAACGGACCAAAACCAAAAAAGAAAAGCACCCGACCAGGGCGGGCGGAGGGGGCCCAGGACGGAGGGACAGAGTCCAAAAAGGCCCAGATGGCCAAGTTCAGGGGGCCAACAGCACAGGAGGCCAAAACAGTTCAGTTCCGGAGGCCGACCATGCGAATGGCAGCGGCAGTGGGGCAGGTCCGGAGGCCGGCCACGCAGTAGGCAGTGGCGTGGAAACAGTTCCGGGGGCCGACCGTGCAGATGGCAACGGCGGCGCGGGTGCAGTTCCGGGGGCCGACCGTGCGGACGGCAACGGCGGCGCGGGTGCAGGTCCGGGGGCCGACCACACGGAAGGCAGTGGCGGCGTGTAGGAGGTTGTCCACGCAGAAGGCGGGGGTGGCAACAGAAGTCCGGAGGGCGGCCACGGTGGTGACGATGCCCAACAAGAGGCCTGACAAACGCTCGATGATGTTGAGGCGGTAGTTTGGGACCTGAAGGTGGCGTGATCCCTGCGGCACCAGGCGAGGCGGAGGGTGGACCAGACGAGGCAGAGGCCGAGGCTGGGCCAAACGAAACTGGTGACGCTGAAGAGGAGGCCACTGCAGTCGATGCTGGAGCTGATGCGGGGGCTGGACCAGGCGAGGCAGATGAGGATGAAGCTGAAGCAGAGGCTGGACCAGGAGATGCCGAAGAGGATGCTGAAGCTGGACCAGGCGACGGCGTGGGTGGACCTAAAGCTGGACCCGGCGACGGCGTGGGTGGAGACACAGAGGCTGCCGCTGGCGTGGGTGGAGACACAGAGGCTGCAGCTGGCGTGGGTGGAGACACAGAGGCTGCAGCTGGCGTGGGTGGAGACACAGAGGCTGCAGCTGGCGAGGATGAAGCAGCTGGCGGCGGCGTGGAAGCCGGAGACGGAGGCGCTGCAGCAGGCAGTGTGGATGAAACTGTGGATGCGGCTGCTGCTGCGGGTGTGGATGAGGCTGCTGGTGCAGCAGCTGGTGGCTGGACGGGCTCCTCGGGCCCCCCAGCTGACGAAGAAGGTCGCTGGACGGGCTCCTCGGGCCCCCCAGCTGGCAAAGCAGGAGGCTGGACGGGCTCCTCGGGCCCTCCAGCGAAAACAGTCTCAGGACCAGTGGGCACAGGGGCCCCTGGAAGGCACAGATCGGAACCAGCAGGCACACGGGCCCCTGGCAGGGACAGAACAGAACCAGGCACACGGGCCTCTGGCAGGCACAGATCGGAACCAGCAGGCACACGGGCCTCTGGCAGGGACAGAACAGAACCAGGCACACGGGCCTCTGGCAGGCACAGATCGGAACCAGCAGGCACACGGGCCCCTGGCAGGGACAAAACAGAACCAGGCACACGGGCCTCCGGCAGGGACAGAACAGAACCAGGCACACGGGCCTCTGGCAAACACATGGCAGACTGCAGCTGCACAGAGCATTGAGTCTGCTCAGGCAGCAACGGCCGGGTGCGGTCCTCAGCTGGCTTCTTAACCGCCAGGGGTCCAGAGTCTGCTGGGGGCTGAAACCCAGCCTCTGGGGAGGCCCTGGAGTGAATCTCAGTCTCAGAACTGGCCAGCTTTTGAGGACTGATAACAATATTGTTTGGTTTGTCTCTCTGATTAGGATTCGAGGTTGTGGAACAGTTCTGTAAGGGTTGGATAGACATAGCTTGCTGTACCGGAGGTGTAGGTGAAGATGATGGCTGTATAGGTGGCTGAGCTGAGGGCAACTGAAGAAAAGGTCGGGAAAATGATGGTTGTGAAGTTGGAAACCGAGCTGACGATAAGGCTGATGATTCCTCTACCAACTGAGCTATTGACTGGGCTAAGGATTGAAATAAGGTTTGTAGTAAGTCAGGCTGTGGATGTGACTGTGCTATGGGAAGCGAGGCTGAATGTGGTGGAGGTGGCGACCGAGCTTCGGGCCGGGCGGCTAACCGAGCTTCGGGCCGGGCGGCTAGCCGAGCTTCGGGCCGGGCGGCTAGCCGAGCTTCGGGCCGGGCGGCTAACTGAGCTGACATAGCCCCAGAATAAACAGTTCCAGATGAAACAGTCTTAACTCCTGGGTCCGAAGGAGCATCAGAAGCACAGTCTTTTGAACCAAAGTGGAAACGATCGCTCTCAAAATGAATTCTGTCATTTTCTGGAACAGGAGGAACAGAAGTTCTAGAGTTCATGAAGCTGACGTTAGCGGCCTTGGGGGAAACGGTACATTTATCCCTCGACACAGAAGGCGAATGAAGGGGGACTTTGTCACTCACCCTAGGCGGTTGGTCGAGAAGAGTCCCAGGCTCCTGCCGGAGCCGTGAGTGCTGGCGGCACGTTCGCCGCTTCCAAGTAGAAGAGGGAGCAGCGCTGGCAGAATGTGACAAGGAATGACTCGGCTGTGGCTGCTCCTGCTGTGATGTGGAAATGCTGGGTGAGTCGGGTGGCACTATAATGATCCCTAACATCTTGTAGAAAGCTTGAGCTGGTGTAAGCTGGTTGCTCGCGGTCTCATAGTAATCCTCCCGGGACCGGCGGGAGCGTTTTCTGTGAGACCGGGGCATCCGGGGGGAATAAGCAGGTGAGTGGACCGAAGGGTAAGCAGCTAGTGAGGAACGGCAGCACGGAGGCCCTCCAAGCGCTAGCCGGGTCCCGTCAAAGGCTGCGCTGCGCTTCCTCAGTGAGTCTGCTGGATCCATACTGGTCGTGTCGTTCTGTCCTGAATCGCTGTGTGGCAGGCAAGCAGGAGTGGTGGACCCAAAATGCAGAACTCAGACACGGAAGTGAAACTTAAGGCGCAGCTTTATTGCTGGGAAAAACCTCGTACAAACTAAACTCACCAAAAGAAAACCAAAAGTCAGAACAGAGGAACCAAGGACTGAAACACTGGAAAGAAACACTAAACTGGAGCAGGAGACCAAACACTAGGAACATAGAAGCAGAACACACAGCTAGTTGAGGGTACGACACGACACTGACACAGAGAAACACAGGGCTTAAATACACAGATGGCAGTAATCAAGGGATGAGAGACAGGAGGGGAACACACCTGGGAGAAATCACAGCTGACGAGACAGGGGAAACGTAAACTGAGCACACTCACATACGACACAGACCTTCACAATAAAACAGGAAACTCAGACACATGGAACCAGACAAGACATTGAACTAAACAGACAGATTCACAAACAGATGGGGTGACACCATAGACAGAGACACAGACTCAAAGGCAGACCAAATATAACACACAGAACTCAAACAATAATAATCATCATCATAAACTAGAAAATGATAACTAAAAGCGCTGGGTCACCGACCCAGGACCATGACAGCTTATCCAATTCAGTGGAAGGAGGAGCTGGAGTCAGCTCTCATGAGTACACCCCTGACAGTTCACCGGTATATCGAAGGGCTAACACAGAGACCTATGGCCAATTTAGTTAACCTAACCCAACTAACTGCTTGTATTTGGACAGTTGGAGGAAACCGGAGTACACAGAGGGAACCCTTGCACACACACAAACTTCATGAAGAAGATCCTCAGTTGGCTGGTGGATTCGAACCCAGGATCTTCTTGGTGTGAGGTGACAATGCAGACCACTGCACAACTCACTAATGTTAGTTTTTATTAAGGCTTAAAGTTACATATTATTAGGGACAAGGTTGCATTGCTTGCCAACCGGGCTAATTAAAATGGATTAACTGTACAAAGAGCCTGTCCAAAAATCTGTGCAAAAGATTTGGTGAGTTCATTATTAGAATTCTGTATTTGTATTTTTGCAATCCCCCCACAAAGTCTATGAAAGCACCTTGCTAATCAAACTTGCTAGCTTTAGTGGATAACTTAGCCTTTTGCCTCATCATCCAAATATAGCACTTACAAGATGACATAATAATTGCGCAAATCTTAAAATGGAGACTTCACAAATGGCTAATGGCATAGAGCCTGCTTAATCTTTAACTGCATTACGATGGTGGTAGATTCACTAGTAGTTCTGATTTGATAAGTGTTGTCCTGCCACAGACTTCACTGAGCCTTTTAGTTTTCAATTGAGAAAATACAGGTCCATCAAATACCGCGATGTACAGATTCAAAGGTCTGAACCAAGGTAAGCCTACACCATCTATTAGGGGTCTAACGATACACAAAATTCACGGTTCGGTTCGACATTTTGGTGTCACGGTTCGATATTTTTTTGATACAAAAAATGTTCATGCCTTTTTAATTTGTCATTTATTAAAATTATAAATATATATTTTAACTCAAAAGTACAGTTTTAAAATTTAATGTTGCTGAAACAACAAAATAATAATAATTAAAAAAAATCTATCTGATCGAGGAATCGCTCATCTTTGGAAAAGAGAGTTTATTACAGAGAAATGGCTCTTTCCAAAATAAAAGCTATACTATACGCTTCTTCTGGGCTATATTCTCAGCAGCACATTAAACATATCAGGTCCCCATAAGGAGAATCATGTGCTAACGGCTGTCTAAATGACTCGGGTAAAGTTTGTAGCATGCATGCTTGTTGTTTTTGTCTGCTTCCACTTGTCTTTGCACTAGGATGATGTCGGCGTAAATGTGTAGTCATATTCGTTGTGTTCCCACAAGTGCTGTCAGCGTTAATCTCGTTAAAATGACATTAACCCCATAACGCGGCAAATCTCCGTTAACGAGTTACCGCAGATCGCCCTGTGCGCGGGGCTGGACGGCATCAACACGTTATCAAGCTAACTGCGCTAACGCACTAGTTCCCACCAATTGAGCATTGCGTGGCACATCCGACATACTGTTTTACTTTTGTCCATGACCATCAGGGTCATGCTTCACAAGAAAACCAAGATAGTTCCAAACGCCAGATCTGAATGAGGGTGGGGGAGGTTCAATTTCGGGTAGCGTTGAGGCAGTTGCCATGTTGCAACGAGCTTAGCTTCTGTCTCGCTAGCTTGCGCTGCGCTCAGTGGATCTGCAGTCAACAGTGCAGCCTAGGCGGAGTAGTCAAACTCAGATTCACTGAGCGCTCAACACAGACAGCATCGTCAGAAGAAAAGTTGATAAAATAAATAAATGTATTGTTCGATACATATGCGTACCGAACCGAAAGCACTGTATCGAACGGTTCAATATCGATACGAGTATTGTTGCACCCCTACCATCTATATCAAAACAGTATTGTGTATCATTGCAGTTTCACTGCCAAGATTCAGTAACACAGATGTTCAAAGCACTTCTAATAGCTTTTCATCTGAGAATGTACTGCAACTTAAAAAGCATGCAAAGACAATGTCCTTCAAATACAACACAAGTAAACAGTCAAAAACTTTGCTAAATACACACATTGAAATCAGTTACTAGGATTTGCTGCTAGTGACAACAGAAATAAGTTTACCTATATTGGTAGCGCATCTTCTAAGTCACCAAACACACCATATCCCAGCTGGGGTTTCTTTCACATGTAAATGTTTCCATTACCGTCTAGTAAAAGTTGTAGTACTAGATGTTGTAGTAGTAGATCCATTTTTTAAAAAATGTGTTACTCTTTCTGCTTGTGTGCTTGTTTCGTTAAATTGATGAAGGTGTTTTCATAATTTCTTAATGTTATATCTATTTGCACGAAGAAATGTCACACAATTCACTATTTTTGGTCAGGTGCTGTCCTGGCTTGTGTAGATGGTTGCTAGTTTTGTAGGAAAAGAGATGTGTAAATCAGGTGGAATGTTCGCATCAAAAATGGGACAGCTTACTCCACTCAGACTTGGCCTGATTCCCAGGAATGCAGTTAGCTAGCACACAGTCACCGCCTATTCATGGTGGCACAGCTGCTGTGGACATATGTTTCCCACCAAAGAGGAGGACATCAACCAAGCACACCTTGAACAGGTGAGCAGATGAATGGCTTTCGATCCTTTGACAGTCTGCCCTCGTCTTGTTGTTTTTTCCCTTGCTCAACAAATAAGTTCCTCCTCGGTGTGGCCTAAACTTTTCTGTTCATCCATCCGTGACAAACCGAGTGCATAAAATGTGACAGTAACAATATTGATTTTTATTTAGTTGGATAACGTAGATCAGTAATTTTAATCATGTTTGACTATTTTCATTTAAACAGGGTTTTTCAGCAGGACAATGAATGTAAAGGAATGGCAATAAGGAATATTATTAGCCAAAGAGCGCACAAAGGCTTTTTTCCAACCTCTCAGCAAATGACCAAATGTGAGAGAAAAGATTACATTTATTCATAGCTGTCTTTCATCAAGAAGCTTAAAACCTAAACTTCAAATGTAACCCCAAATTATATGCATATTGAGCTGACCTCTTTCACCCTTTTTCTTAAAGCCATAGAGGAGGTGTGATATGCAAAAACCCACAGATCCTTCAGCTCATCATTTAGACGATTTCAGCACTTTTGGTTTTTCAGCCGTCCAAGGGTGATCACGTTAGTCACTAATAGATAAAGAAGAAGCTCCTCCATTAGCATGGAGGTCATATGTGTAATGTCAAAACTCCCAAACCTTGCTGTCATTGCAGTCAGAGGAAAAAACAACGTGACTTACACTTAAAGCTCGCTCGATGCAATGTAAAACACTGAATTGTGAAACAGAGAAAAGCGCCAGATAAATGCAATCCATTCTCACATTATCCGTTGTTAACTCTCATGCTTTTGTCACCCATCTCTACAGCTATGACCTATTAGCTTTAGTGAAGTGCTCTGAGGCCACGGAACCATGTGAAGGTTGTTCACCCATCCAACAGAGCCATTTACAGGAGAGAGACCCCAGAGCCGAGCTGCAGCAGCTCTCTAATGACTCTATCAGCTACACTGATGGGAGCAAATGGCACCCAGAGATTTAAACACATTCCCTGAGCATGCATTACATTTTCTCTATGTATTTTCATTATTGTATTGTAATGGTAATGCATAAGTATGCATGTTAGGACAATGTAAAACAGTTAACTCTGCACTACAACAATATCGGTTATATTTTTCCAGAATCCATCACATTTAGACACACAGAGCGAGCAGGTGCAGGTTTCATACAGAAGAAAATGTAGTGTCATTCCACTGCTATCTTAAGTCTCTCGCATGTTTTTAAAGGATCAATTAGCTCTTTAACCTAAGATATGACCTCAGTGTAATTATTGTTATTTCCAAGGGAAGCGGGGTTGATCTAGCACCTCAATCCAACAATTACAGGAAACTTTGTATAAGATAAAAACAGCATACAGTATGTGTGTCCCTTTGTGAAAGACACTGTGAAGTCACAGGAGTATTCATTAAGGCCTTTGTGTCCTGTTTGAAATAGTGCCGTTAAAGGCTTTAGCTGTGGGCATCTCTCTGGAAGAGATATAATGATCCTCCAATTAGAGACAGAATCGTGAGACCTGTTTATTAGTCTTAATTCATCTCTTCTTTGTGCTGAGCATATCAAATACCACAGAGGAAAAAAATAATCAACAATTTACCAACCGTAATTACAAATCTATTAATAGTTTCCCAACAATGACGTGCAACTGTATTCACATCATTTTCGACTGTCATGAACAATACTGCGGCAGCGTCGATGTATCCATTAAAAACTGCATTTCTCTCAGCTCGGTGACATCTTGCATTTCAAAGATGACTCGGAGCCTCTTCAGATAAATTACAGTTTTTCATTAACAAGAATGGTTTGGGTATTATTAAATCTAAATGGAGTTTCAGACACCACTCCACATTTTCAGCTTATCAAACAATAGCAGGCTTTTGTGGCTGTAAAGGTTTTTTCCATTAAGAAGAAGAAGATTGAAGAAAAAACCAAAAAAACAACCTGCAATGCATATTTCAGCGTTTTATTTAAGGAAGTAGAAACATGACAAATTACGTTTATTTCTCCTCATGCATAGAATCATTAGTAAATGAGCCCATCTGCTAACTGGCCAGCTTGACCCTCTTTTTTACTTTTCATGTTAGCACCACAGTACTACAGCTAAACGGAGCCCAGGGGGACACACTGCAGTGGTGCAGTAGAAGCTTAGCACCAACAACTTATAAAGATGATGATTTTATTGATCAGGGAAAACCCACTGAATACACAATTCTAATAACTAAAATTTTAAATAATTTTAAAAAATCACAAAAAAAAAATCACTAAAATATTAAAACGCTGCAAAGTAATCTATTACAGTAGATGTTACTGAAGTAAAAAAAAACAACTCACTACAGGAGAATGGTCACAGATTATTTAAATTACTATTACTCATTAAATATAACTATATAAAGATTATTTTACTGTTGTAAATGATCTGTTTGGAGCTCAGTTGTTACTTATTAGACTTGATCTAAATATCATTTCCACTGTAGTCACCAGGAGGAAAGCACAAAGAGAACAAGGATCGGGGTGGGCAGCCTTTTTGGTGGTGAGGGGAAGAGAACACAGGAAAAAACCTTGAACCTCGACAGAACAAAACATACATTTTGGGAAAATAAGTCAAGTTAAAGACATGCAGCAGTAGCAACAAACAAATCTGTAGTGAAAAGTGGGGCGACGAGGAGAAGTGCTCAGTACATCATGCAAGCTCCCCCTGGCAGCCTAAACCTTCAGCAGAATACCTGTGGGATGGTTTGGGTTCTCTTCATCCAGCCCTACCCATATGCTTTATCAAAAACCTCAACTTAAAAGTAAAGTAGGAGCATCTATTGGAGGATGAGATGAAGGCGCTGCCTCTCATAGTATATTGTATAAAACTCAGGAAACTGAAAGCAATAATGCAAATACAAATGCAAATATTTAGGTGTTACTTAAACTAGTCTTTTAATCCTTTCTGGTGGCAAATACAGTTTATATGTTCTATATGGTCAAATATGATTTCTTGAATAAATTCTGTTCATTTGGAAAAGTTTAATTAAATGGCATGAGCCTTCGACTGGTAAGGGATTAAACATCCTTGCTAGGTAGCCAGGTTAACTATTAATACGTCAGCACAGGCTAATTCAAATATGAGCACCTGCTGCACCAACAAACAAATGACTTAAGGTTTTTTACCACCACACTTCCAAGTTTCAAAAACATGTTACTTCGCAATAGAAAGGACCAAGTGAGTTCCACGTTCATTCATTTAAGGCATATTTGCACTACAGTTTCAATAACGTTACGGTGCCAGTTGCTCAGTTTTTGGCATCTGATATAGTTGCTGGTACTAATGTGACCAACCAACATAAAGAATTGGAAAATTTGGCGTGGGGTGCTCTTTATTTACTCTGGATTTTACTCAACCATTAAAAGTGATTAGCTGAAATCACTGATGTTGCCTTTAACCCAACCACATATAACGGTTGAGGAGAGCTTTAGAAATACCCAGCCCTGTTTTGCAGTGACCACTCCTTGTTGGAAAACAGTGCAGACAAAAAACGTCCTTTGTCTACCGTGTTGCACGTATACTAGATAAAAGTGAAGCTTATGACCACATTCACTAATCTGAAGATTTGGAACACTGACTGCCAAACTTGATCCTAGCTACTGGATATTATAAATCTAAAATGATTAAAGTTTTAGGCAGGGTCACCCATGATGTAGGTTCTTTCTGTCACTGGGTTTACCAAGCATTGGATTGTTCACTCACTGATAGTTGACTTGAGCTGGGTTTGACCATCATGAGATACGTTCGTTTGACTTTTCTGTCAAAGTGACCTTGATAAGGGCAAAAAGCTGAAACATCATTCTAACAATAAAGTTGTTATATATACTCTAAGAGTTGCTAAAATATATAACACTTTTGTTGAGACTGTGTCAAAGTTCTGTTAATCCATCCTTGTAACTCATCATGCTTTATTGGATGTTTCTTTTTCCACTGCCAGCAGTGACACTATCAGCTCCTTCAGAACATCAGAATTTGGGGCTGAGGGAAGGTTTCTGAACATTAAAGTTATAGACGGTGATAACAGCCAAAATGATTGTTGAGCAGTTAATGGTAGTTTTTTCATTGCACTTGCATGATAAAAGGACAACTACGGTAGATTATTACGGTATTGGTAAATTTACTATAGAATTGTAATTATGACAGAAACCAAATTATCGTGTCACGTTCTTACTACCGTAATGATTTACAACCTAAGGACTTCCAGCTCTTTAATCATAGTGGCTACTGATTTGGTCTGAATGTAAATGTAGATTGGATCATGGACAATCTTTGCATGTGTTAACGGAAAGTCATTCATTTATATGCAGCCATTCCATTTTCCCTGCTGTTTTTCTTCTTTTTGTCTTTACCGTTTCCTAGGATGGACATACTTGTGATTGTTATCTGAATATGTAAAAAAAAATCTACATATATTAGTGTAAAAATACAGCGAATGCAAAGCTTACAGCATATACAATTAAATTTATGTGTAAAAGGGAGAGCATGCTTTGATTTTGTAGGGTTTAGGATTTTTTGAGATGTCAAAATACAGCACTTCTATCAGATAAAACAAAATCATACTTTAAGACTTCACCTATAGTAAGCAACACTGTAAGTACCACATTAAACACACTTTACGTGTTCGCAAGTTAAGGTGTTAAAATGTGCATCTTTTCCTGAAGCTTTGAAGAAAGGTTAATATATCTGTTGTCTTCCGGTTAATTTTTATGGCTTATAATACTGTAATACCCAGAATCTTTAATGGAAAAAATGTAGATAATATAAAATATTCAGCTGACAGCCATCCATTTGTAAAGGTGCAGACTGGTTAAGATGCAGTTTTTGTTAAGGGCAGTAAATGTGAATAACTGTCTTCATAGACGATGTATTTAATACAGTAAATACAGAAAAATAAGATTAGCTGTTTTTACTTTTACAATGATTTTTAGTATAGGGAATTAAAAATAAACAAATGCATGTGCTTGCTGGGCATCTAAGTGAGACGCACTGAGGCCCTGCTGTCTTTTGGGACAGGGCAGCTCTACTTTGGACAAATTAATCTCCAGTAAAGATGACTTAGATCAACTTTGAAAAACACTAAGATGAAAACCCATAAAATGATTACGAACGGCGGCCAGAATGACAAGTATTATCAACAAAAATTAATCAGGTGCATCTTTTCATGAACTCAATTAATAATGTGCAACAACGGGGTCTTTTTTCCCTGGAATGAAAATTAATTAGCAGGGGAAGGTCACTCGGAGATGCTGACATCACTCATCAGGCCGCTGTGGCAGTTCTAATTATTTGTCTTCCAGGCTTGGCTGATCAAAAATTATTGCCATACCTGAGCAACATTTAGAAAAAAAGCTTTGTTTAAAGCGCTTTTAATTAGACCTGCTATTTGATTAATGCAGTGTAAGCGCTCAGGATCGGCCCTCTTATCAGCATTTCTGACAAGTTTGCTGGGTATTGTTGTGTGAAAGACGTTTTACTGACGCTAAGCGACTGTTTAGTATCTAATTCGTTCACTTTAGTTGCAATTAAAAAGCTATTTACTGCGAGAACACTTGTTGATGTTAATATAGATGTTGTAAACTTTGACAAAGCACTGTGTATCAATACTTGAAATATGGCATTAAGCGATAATATTAATAAACTACAATAATATGGATTAGATCAAAGAGTAGCTTCTGAAAAACTTGCAGCGTTACACTCAGTCATTTTGTTTTGCTGTGAATTGCGCAATGATTGCCCAGGTCGCTCTCTGCAGATCCTTCGAGAGAGCAAGTGTAGCTGCAAGGTCCTGCAATTTATTGTGTTTCAGTCAGACATAATTAATACGAGAAGACAAAGGTCACACACAGCCAGCACGATTACCTAACCCCCGCCTGATAACATATCTAGTCACCGCTGGCTCCCTCGGTCACGTACGGAGAGGACTAGAGTTGGGAAAAAGGCTTTATCGAGTTCTTGCGTTTTTTTCCGCAGACGAGTTTTCCCCTTACGTTGTTATCGTGTTGACTCGTCGTCTGAACTATCTTCAAGCCTTACTACATCAATTCACATTACCTGCAAATTAGCAAAGTTCTACTTTCAAGCTCTCAGTACATTTGATCCAAATAGACTCTAAATGCCATTTCTGTTCCTATTAACCTACGGATCGGTGTGGCAGATATTTTCATGAGGTTGCTGGGGAAAAAACATGAGGCTAATGGCTTGGTTGTGACAGCGCTATTCATGATGATTTATGATTCTGTGTTTAAGTTGATTACTCCACTGCTGACTCGGAATACTATTTCAATTAGTGCACTGAAGGTCACTCCACGAAATCCCTCCATAATCTATTCCTATTAACACTAATGCGCCGAGTATCCATATCTGTTCACCCTTGTTGATTCAAATCATCCCCACTCCTAACGGCCAGCTTGTTTACCAGTTTACTGGTTTGGACGTATCCTAGATGGTAATTTTCTCTCCTCCGTGTATCATTAATGTCTTCAGTCTTGACACATGGCTAGGAGGGACATCTCAATAGAGCTTGGGTGCATTTTTATGGCTTTTATTATTTCTAATTTGTTTTACAGATCAAGTGATATTTATGCTGAATGAAATTGATCCTGAAAGCCCTATAGGCAAACATGGTAATATTGTGAGGTTAGAAAGCAACAACGTCCTATTACTTGTCATCATGAGAACCAAAATAGCCGCGGCGTGATCAAAATTTTAGAGGTCTAAATTAATTTTACATCACTTTCATTCATACTCCCACTCACCCATGCAGAGGAGGAAATTAGCTACCTGTATTTAATCTAATATGTTCCCACTGTAAGCGCTGGTGGACATGTTAGACTTAATCATTTCGCACTGAATCAAAATGCTCACCAGACAGTGCTTAGCGATGAACAATGTATTAACTTTTAAAGACAAGGTCTCTGAGTTTACCTCCTGAAACAGCGGCCTACTTCATATAACACAGGATACATTACAAATAGAGTGATGTAGCTGGTCTGATTGCTCGTCTTTGTTTTAAAGCTACGTCTTTAATAAACGGATGAAGACCTATGATTAAAACGGTGAAAACTTTAAGGGTTCTTATCAGCCACAGCAGGCCCGTAGGCCCGAGGACAGGAAACATCCTTTTTTTTTTTTTGTGCGAGAAAGGTGAAAGTGCTGACATTGTCACCACTTGATGGGACTCTATCTAAGGGATAGGTGAAAACACTTGGGCACAGTGACATCAATTTTCAAGATGATTTAACTCCATGCTCCTGTGTTGGAGGAAAGAAACTTCAGAACCCTGATTTACCTCCGATGACAGCCACGCGGTCCCCGAAACAATGTTTCCAAGGCTACTAGCGAATGACGAGTGGTCACGTCTGTACAGCCGTCCCCATTGGTTTGATTTATGTGACCAGGATCCAATAAAAATGGCAATCAAATCAACCCAGCCACTTTACAGGTAGAGGGCTGTCTGATTGAGTTGTCGAAGGCATGGCTGAGGCTCAGAATGATTATGCTAGGAAACGGAGAGGGGTCCATCTCTTCGCGCCCAACAAGGACACCATACATCTCCCCATGCAGCTTTCCTACTCCACTGTGAAATGTATCCAAAATAACTGCACACCTACTGCTTGCCTGCCTCCTCTCTCTGAAGGTTATTTGTCGTCTGAAGGACTCTCCCTGTCAGAGTATGATGAATACCATGTACACAGACAAGAGCAGCGTCAGGTCCAGGATTAGCCGGAAAACTCACTGATCTGTGAATAACCTAAAAAAGAGGAGCTGAAGATTAGCAATGATGCTTTTAGGAATGATCCATCAAACTCAACTACCTCAGTCACTCAAATGAATCATCGCACTTGATTCTTTAACCCAGGCGAAGTACGAGTGACTGCCGCACTCCCTGCAGGTCACAGAGATCATTTTGAGGATGTTTATTAAATCAGTGCTATCAATTTTCTTACTGATCATCTTTTATCTGTCCTGTCCTTGGGGATGATTCAAGCACACAATGATGTTAAAGGTTGCGGTATTCAGCTTATGGCTTTCCCATTCAACCTCCAGAGTTCCGCCGGCAGTATTGAATTAGAGGCAATGCTGCAAGATAAAAACCGATACCTGAAATATCCCCCATATTTAGAGGGCTCACGTTAGCTCACTTCTGTTAACAGAGTTACTGTACAAAGGAGAGCAAAAAAGAGCAAACAATAATCATGTGAACTATTTACCTTGGCTTTGAACTAATGACAACTTAGGCAGGCCTGTTTACTGTGCATGAGGAAGCACACATTCAGGAAGTAAATTGGATCAAAGTACAAGCAGCTGCTTAAGTACTTACTCGCTTCGATAAGCAGAGTGAAATCACCATCATTGTTGCATTAGAGTGACTTGCCTCAGTCACCGGCAGGAAAGCAGGCAGGAAGAGGAGAGGGGAGCTGATAGTACCAGCTCCATGTGTCATGAAGGAGCTGCTGGCTAACAGCCAGCCCCAAAGAGAACAATTGAACATCACTGTAGAGTCTTTTTGTGTTGGAAACACAATCACCTTGTTGGAGAACAGAAAGCATTGTGCAACAGGTACAAACACATCCTCTAGAACAATAGGTAAACATGTGGAATTTAAAAAAAAGAAAAAAGAGCCCACACATTTCAAGATTTTTATTATGTTTTTCCTTTGTGGTCGTGATGGCAACATGAGTGTTATTTAACTCTTTAAAAACCAAAAACTCTGTCTACCTTGAACTTTAAAAGATACGATAAGCTTTCGATATTTTCTCTTTAGGGCGGCTGTAGAGAGGTAAAAACAAAAAACCCTCCAATCCAAGGCCAATTTGAAATGACATCATCTTATGTTTCCACTGAACTCTGAAGACCTTTCCTCTCCCGCGATGAGGACACAAGGAAAGTTCAAGGATTGAGCAAGTCAGTTGGACTAACATGCCACGGAACAGGAAATAGCCATTCATTGATTTTGTGTGTGTCCAGAAAGATCAATTTTATTCTTCCTTTGTTTTCAGACTACAATGCACTAAAGCTCCTGCAGCAGCAGGATGTTTTTCGTACAAGCACGGCCCAAATGAAGCTATAAATCAAGTGTTGGAGCAGAAACACATAATGTCATCCCCCATAGACCCCGCTATAGTACCACACCTCGAACTCCTTCTCCCTGCTTTCAATCCGTCTGTACAAACAGTCAGAGATCGTCCAACAGCTGCATTAATACGACTGCTGGATTAAAGAAAAGGTAGCGCGGTGGAGTTCTATTTCGAGAAGTTCATGTTAAGACCGCGTTGTTACATTCACTCCTTTATGAGGGTTCGACAGGCGGTTAGCTGATTAAGTGTGTGTGAATGTGCGCACAAGTGTGTGTGCCTAAACTGACACTTTAATTGTATTGCACTCCTGCTATCTGGTGCCGGAGTTAACTCGTAAAAGTGAAGTCTCAAGCAGATTCCCAGCATCTGCCTATTTAAGATTCATAGAAAAGACCATCCACCCCAATCAATATCTACTTGAGATTTAAGTTGCATTATGTGTCCCTTTCATAGGCATGATTTAAAACATCAGCACAAAGTATTCTTAATTTTATTGCCTGTCGTAAATTAAAATTAATGACGCTGACATCCACAATTAACAATGAAAAATGCAGATTCTTATAATTACTTTAGCAGTAATATTGTTTTCTAGCTCGGGCTCAAGGTGCTCCTCACACGCTCCTCAACATTCAGTAAAACACAAAAAGACAGCTTCATTACATTTTATTTGCTATAGGAAACCAAAAAAAGGGTCTAACAAAAATCCACAGCTCATTTGGGAATATCTCGCCATGCATAATTAAGCAAATTTGATTGGAATTAAGCATGACTTCTTTTGGTTGGGTTTTAATGAATGCAAATCAGGCATCTACATCCCTAAGATTAATTTCAGCCAATTAAAAAACAAAGCTTGTTGGAAAGTGTAAAAGTGTTCAAAGCAGGGCAGCAAAGCAGTTTCTCTCTCCCTCTCCCTTTCCCCCTCTCTCTCCTCATCTCATCTTCATAACTTGCACTCAGGAGAATCCCACCCCCCCACCCCCAACTTTGATCATTAGCATGAAGTTACAGGCAAACATTATGAATTCAAATGTGGCAGAAACGCACTGCCAAGATCTTCGTGCCTTTTTTAATCTCAAAGTTGCACCCCTTAATAGTTTTTTTCCCCTCCACAGTGATTGTTTGAGGACCGAGGCTTTAACGGTGACAGGACATTTAGGATTAGCATTTTTGAGAAAGTATACAAACACATGAACCTGAGCGTACTCAAATCTGAATTCATTTCTCGCCTGTGACGCGAAGGCACACTTTAGAGCATTAAATATGTCGTCGTCCTGGCTTTTGACAGCAAAAAATATGATAATTATTCTGCATTAGTGTGCCCACAATAATGTTGGCAGAACCTAAAATCAACCTTTATCAGCGCTCAAGAGCATTCAATCCATCTGACTTAAGCACTCAGGAGATCTCATTGTGGCATTTTCCATGTGAAAGCACCATTGCACACCAGACCAGTGACAAATAACACAGCTCACACCAATAATAAATGCCAGTGTCAAGCAGAGTCTGTGGCTTAGGTAGGTGTCATTATGACAGCCTCACACTACCCTTCATCTCAAATGTCTTCAAATGTTTTCTTCTCTTTCTATTTTTGCACCTACAACGTCACTGAGTACATCCTGATTATTTAGAGAGTTGCACGTAAACGCTAATGATTGAGTGTAAGCAGGCACCTTCGGGCTAATGCTAATCTGCCTGCACATTGCTCGGAGACAGGCGTGTACATTGATTTGATCTCTCACATCAAAAGACAAACAGCGGTGCAAGTCAGCACTTCCCCAGTCAATGTCATTCCTTGAAGTGATTCCCCCACACGTGCATCTTTATGGGCCTGGGGAGGAAGGGAGGGAATAGTGAATTAGGCAATCAGATCTATTGGCATTTCTTTAAAGGAGATTCATGGTGAGAGGAAAGGGGGAAAGTGAGGAAAAGTGTTTCCTCGTTCACCTGCTAGCCAGAGCCAGTTCTGAGAGGCTTGCTGTGTTTAGATTGCATTAATCCCTCTGTCTCTACCTGTTACAGAGCTTTCATTAATGTTGTCTTTTAACATCAAGTCTCCTGCAGAGTGGGGAATAAGTTGCGAGTGCTCAGAACTCTGCAGAAAGTTCAAAGCGCCACAAGAAACCCTTTATGTGTTCCCTTAATCATTCAAAAGCCCATCCTAGTATGCTACTTGTGTAGCTCTTCCATATGACGAGAAGAATTAATATTTGGCCTCTGATGCATTCTTTTTGAAAGAATAAAGGAATGTGAAGGAAAGCATTATCTATTCAAGGAGCGCAGGGAATACTCTGGCTGCGTCTCAGTTCTGTTGTAGCTGCTGCGTCTCATTTTGTCTGTGGCAGATCACAGGGCTGCAGACTGCTACATTTCTGAGGGAGAGTGGAGAGTGGGAAATTGTACTGTTTTATTAGAACCCTGTGGGAGAGTTTTGTAGAGGCAAGCATGTCATTGAGCCCATTTGCATCATGCCAGCAGTGAATAGATATCACAATATTGTGATACTTAGAATGTGATAGAAACACTCCCACTAAAGTGTGATGATTTTATTCTCGGAGTAAAAGCCCCTGGCGCAACTGCTCGTGATATTCTTCCACGCCGAGGCTCCAGATTCACCAACTTATATTTGGATCATCGCTTGAGTGCGGAAAATATAAGCCATAATAAGCATTATTTCACTTCCACGCTAATCAGTCGTCCTTTCACTTCTTTGTATTTCTTGTCTGTTCGTCGTCCCCTTCGTTAATGTATTAACTCTGACGCCTCTGGCTTCCCCCCCCCCCCTCTTTTTTTTCATTCAGTAAAGCCTCATTGCTATAGAGCTGGCCTTATGCTTACTTTATGCACCAAGGACCACACATTCAAGTTCACTAGAGCAGACCTACGTGCCTTTTGAAACATTTGGACCGCGTTATTATGAAAGTTTAGTGTTCATACATTTGTAACTGCAATTGCAACTCAGCCATCAGTGTAAAATTTGCCATTCTAAGTTTCCTGAATGCAGCGAGACACAGAGAGAGGGAAAATGTGTGTACCCTTTGTTTTCACACATAATAACACAACCGAGATTATTATTCAGGGGTTAAACCCAGTGAAAGGCTGATTCAGAGCTCTTGTTTCTGACTGTCCTACTAATAAAGAAAGAAGGAAAAAAACTAGAATAATTTGTATTAAGTATTTAAAAATGCCTTTTTTTTAAAGGCATTTTGATTAATTTTCCTTAAATTGCATTGAACTATTTAAAAAGAGGGTACTGTGAAAAAAAGTCTGTCTGATAGATGTAGGGATAAATTGTAAGGAGTGAAGAGATGTTACTAAGAGATGGGAAGCCCAAGGGACAAACAGGAGGACAATGCTGTCTCTTGGGAGAATTTTATGCTGCTGAAGTGAATTTGAATACATAAAGGAGAACTCGGGTAAGAAGAAAAGGGGGGTACAACATAGCCTGTGTTCTCCCGGTCCCTTGTGTGGGAAAAGAGGCAGATTAGCCTATGTGTTTCTTTTTTCCATTCTCTGCCTGGTCTCAACTACTAATTTAGCATTTTTTAGGTCTCCAATTGTGCCATGAGTACTTTAGCTCAAGAGCTGCATATTTAACCCCCACGGACCGTTTTTTTTTTTCTCAGATGTGTTGTTCCTTAGTGATAGTTCATTTCTTTCTAATCAGAGTATGCGCTTCTGCTAAGCAACTCTGCAAAAGGAATTATTGCACTAAAAGAGCTTCTACTAAATAAGTTACATATTTCTGCTAAGTTAGAGTTAGAGGGTTGCACTTTTGTCATATAATGACGCCTTATTATACCGTTTACACCCTGGTGATACATGCTAAATTGGAATATTTCCAGTCATTACTGCAGTAAACCCCCCCAAAAAACACCAGATTATACAATACACCAAGAATCAAAAAAGGAATGCCATGTATTCATATCAACACATTTCCCTGCTCAGGCAGGCAACGCCCCGCACATTCTCCCGTCTTAGTTTTCCTGTTTGGTCTGCCCTCTTTACTTTGCCCCTTATCTGAGCATCATTCATTCCTCCTCTGTGATCCTGCACTTGGCTGAGGTCTGTGTGGCTTGGCACCCACCCGTTCTTCCTCTACGCTACCAAAGACACTGATCGGCACCGTTCTTTGTTTTGGGCTAAAAGAAGAGGGATTGGAATTCGGGAGGCCATTAATTGTTAATATGCAGTAAACTCACCTGTTTGCGTTACACCTTTACTCTTACTTGCCTTGGTCCTGGCTCATCCACAGGGATCCAGTGGCCAATAAGCAACAATAATCTAACTTCTTAGTTGTGCCATAAATGCAAATTTCTAGAAACTACTATTGCTCTTAGTTGTTGGTATTTGTAATAAAACAAATATAATTCTGTACTCTATTAGAAACAAAGATTGTGCTTTTGTAGAACACAATCAGGTGAGTGCAATGTTTAATGTGATCATTTTGGGGCTAATGTTACAGTAGTACAAGTAAGCATGAACTGGAATTCACTTGATTTCTTCTATTCCTGTAGAGGTCACTGTTGTGTGGTGTCTTTGTGTCAGACTGGGATACTACCAGCAGTAGTAGCACCTTCCTTCATGAAGCCTCCACTAAGTACTGTGACATTGAAAGAGATCAAGAGAGCATAAGTAAGAGAAGGATTACAAAGTCAATTCTGTTTTCCAAGCCATAATGTCTACTACAAACAACATGATTTTAAAAGGGAAAAACTTATTCGATGCTTAATCTGTGCAGCGTTGAACAGTAATTATTTTTGGTGCCAGTATTAATCACGCTGTACCCGCAGTAAGTTAATTTGGACCAAATAAAGAATCTTATGTACATATGTCTGAAGGCATCTTAGAGTTGTAGGATTATTTCCTCTATGGAAGAAACACATTATGCTAATCACAAAATCCCAATATTTGTGTATCTGGGAGATGATTGTACCAAGCAATTATGTGCAGGATTTATTAGAGAGAACACAAATTAGATACTATGAATGAGTTCATCCCGAGCATTTGTATGTGCCATTTAACTCCCAAATCCATGTTTATTAAACTCCAATTGCACATATGAATCAACTCTTTGGCATTAATCATGAAGTACAAGGGCCCAGATGGTACAGTCTTAGCCAAGCTTGAATTAATACGAAAGGTTGAATCGCTGCTGCATCAAGCTTCTCTCAAGGACCTTTGAAGAATGACATGAATAATCATTGTTGTTGGATGCATAGTTTAAGTCGGCAGAACACGGTGACCTAATGCAAACTGAGAGATATTAAAGAACGTGGCGGTGCCATGCCAAGAGTTTCTGATGTATTGCATTTTGGATACTAAAAAGAGAAACGACTTCTCGTATTTACTCACAAAATACATTCTAATTATTATATCGCACACTGTAGAAGCACTGACCTACTCTGAAGTAAACACGTGGACAAAGAAGCACACTTACTGCTACAAATTGCCGATTATTTCCATGACTGATGGCTGTTGATGCTGCTGGACTGGCAAGCAGCTTCTATTTGGCTTGGCCTGCTCAGTGTAAGATGTATTGGTGTTCATGTTAATGACACAATGATTCAGTGTGAATACCGCCCTTAACTTATTGGGCATTAGCCAAACATGATTCCATTAAAAATGGTTTCTTCTCTATTACTACAAATGTTCAGCTGTGTAGTTTTAGCTTTATGAAGCTGTGGGAAATTAGGTAATTTTACACAAACCTAACCAAACCTCATCTTGCATTACACACAAAATAAGTGTAAGTTATATAATGTTTCCTCTCAAACTGCCTGCAGTTGTCTGTTACTTAAAAGACAATTGTATAATTTAACGTTTCTGTCCTATTGTTCATACTTTAAACATTGCACTGATAAGCTGGTTAGTATTTAATATACACTGCTTCATACTAGGACGTTACGCTGTAAGTTTGGAAAAATTACATATTAAATATAATATGTTTAATAAATCTTGGCCTGTATAAGAAGACTCTTCTGCCCACTGAGGAGCACACTTCAAAGTTTGACAGTTTCTTAATGTAAGATACAACTTAAAATGCTGTAATTTAATAAATAATGAGTGTTTGCTTTGATGCAACTGCACACAACAGCTTCAACATGACATTAGTAATAGTTTTAATCTCAGTTAATGCACAGCATTCATACATTTATAGTCCGTTTCTGCTCAACTGCTCATTACAGCAAATATCTGTTCTTATAAAAAATAATAGGATTTGCTGAAGTTCAGTCAATGTATCTGAATGGGGAAGAAAGGTAATGTAAGTGACTCTGAGTGTGGCGCGGTTGTTGGTGTGCAAGAAGCAGGTTGAATATTTCCAAAAACTGATGATCGCCTGGAATTTTCGTGTATGATCATCTCAGTGCGTGGTCCGAAAGAGAAGAAGGAAAAACACGCAGTCAGTGCTGGTTCTTTGGATAGAAACTCTTTGATGACAGCAGAGGTCAAAGAAGAATGGGTAGACGGCTTAGAGCTGATAGAAAGGCAACAATAAAAAGGTATGCAGAGAGGCTTCTCTGAATGCACAACACGTCAAAGCTTGAAGCAGATGGGCCACAGCAGCACAAGACCACACTGTGTGCCACTAATGTCAGCTAAGAAAAGGTAAATGAGGCTATGGTGGGCATGGTTTCAGCAAAATTGAATTAGACCGGACTGTAAAAGTGTTGCTGGTCTGATGAGCTGCACTTTCTCTGTGGAGCCATTCCACCTTGTACCATCAATTCAGGTTGGTGGTGATGTAGTAGTTTGTTTGTTTTTTGGCACACTTTGAGCCTGTTAGTACATCAATTATTTGCCACAGCCTGTCTGAGAACTGTTCCTGACCATGTCGAGCCCTTTGTGACCACAATGTGCCCATCGTCTGATGGTTATTTTCAGCAGCTGAGTCACGAGGGTCATTCATGTCATACTGTGTTCTTCAACATGACAATGAGTTCACTGTACTTAAATGGCCTCATTAGATCTCAATCTAGCAGAGCACCTTTGGGATTTGGTGGAACAGGAGAATCACATCACGAAGGTGCCGCCCACAAATCTGCAGCAGGAATGTTTCTGGGACTGTTTTTGAATCTATGCCACAAAGAATTAAGGAAGTTCTGGAGGTAGAAGTGGGATCCAAACCTGCAATAGTAAGCTATAAGGATTAGCCAATGAGGGTAAGCTTCTCCATGTATATCAAGTAAAGAAGAAGTAGCAGGAAAGTGGGGAGAATCAGTACAAAACAGAGCAACAAAGGGTCACGTGAAACAGGTGTTTAAATGCTTAAATGGCATATCTGTATAATGATAATATATGTAATGTCATTCTCTTTTTTTTCCACTATATGAACATTCCTCCTCCGGTTTGCTTTGGTGTCTCCCTTAATGTATTCCCGCTTAGCTGATTCCCTGATTCCTGATTCCAAAGGACATTGCATCTCATTTCTTGTCACTTGTCTCCTAAATTCCTAAAGGTACAATTAGCATTTTGTTTGACGAAATGTTGAAAGGTTCATAGATTGATATTTGCAAAAATGTAGCGGGGTGTTTTTTTCCAAATGCAAATTATGACATTTATTAACGTTTATTACGGATGCTCTGTTTATGGATTGTAAAACTCTGCATAGATTTAATGGGAATAAAGTAAAATTACAACGTTTAAATACAATCAGTGTGGCAAACCAGCAAGTGTGTAATTTAGTGTTGTGTGGCAATGAAATGTTTTACGGGCCTTGATTTATGTCCTGTGCATGGCATTTCTAATGAGAGAGACTAACATTGCAGTACGCCTGTGTTCCAGGAAACTACATTTACAGCAGATCTTTTTTCTCAAGAGTGTTTTTCCCCTGTGAAATAATGTCAGCACTTTCCCACCTTCAAAGTCCTTTTGTTTCCAGATCTATTAACAATTCTAATTGTACAGGAACACTTGTTAAGTAAGGCTGGTAAATAAAGCAGGAAACGCATTATTTCCTTTTAGTGCAGATTAAAGGTACAGCTATGCTGGGTTGAAGCACATTAATGAGGTTTTAAATAAAAATGCTGGCAGGGAATTTACACCGCTGACTGGTTTAACTGCAGTAAGCAGTTGATTTTCCTTGATGTTAAAGGGGAACATTATTTTACCCACTAATGAAAAATACATCTTTCCACTTTCCTATCTGTTAATTAACATGTTTGCGTTAAGGGAATTTCAAAAAGGGATACAATTGCTTTCGATCTGATTAAAGTAAGTGATACATAATAGAGAGGTTGTTTTCCTTGGGTCCTTCTGTTAATTGAATAGCTTTGTATGACTTGGAATGTTTTTCCTAGTCACAACAATTTGCTGGGACCTAGCTGCTCGGGATGCCCCTATCTTAATTACGGATCGCTTTCCAAATGTGGTTCAATTTCCTCAGCAGGACAGTTTCTGTTAACTGCTATTTTTAAGGCCAATAACAACGTCAAAGCTAGGGATGATTAAAGCAATTAAAGTTTCCCTTTGTTTTCCAAGCGCAGCGAGATAGGCCTGCCTGTTTGTACAACATTTATTAAACATTTACTAAATGGAATTGAATCTGTCATCGATGAAGTTTTCCGGGACAATTACCTTTTAGCATGGCAAACACTGTTTCACTCAGCTAACGTCTCTCAGCTTATGGCTGTGATTAGCCATTTGATTTCATCAAGCCAAACTAAAAATCCTCCAGCAGGAAGAGAGCGAGAGAGCGCGGGGTTTAAATATAATTTTACCATCGGAATTTCTCAATTAGCATACCACATTTTCTCCATTAGATAAACTGCCTTTAGAGAGCTGGCTGGTTTAATCTGTTTAATGTCCGTGTAAACTATAATCTCCTGATTCTAAAACGAAATCCCTTAAGGACATAATTCGCATACACTCTTCATAAGGCAGTTTTTGAAAGACATGATCGAGTGCGGCTTTTAAAGGGGGATTGAACGGCATGGGTTGTTATGCCTATCATGCTTTTCTTTTTCTCAGGCACACAGATTGTTCAAGTTGTAGTTTCATTTGCACGAATTTGGCTAATCGTTAGTTATTGTGCTTATACAAGCTTGTCCTTGCTCGATTCTCACTTACACACTGTATAGCTTCATGTGAGATTGTTCCAAGAGCGTAACGGTTTAGGTTATTCCTCAGCCGTCAGCTGAGTAACTCTTCTAGTATTGTGTAGTCTGGAGTCAGATGTTGCATTAAGTCACTTCTTGGCATTTCCTGCTCTGTGAAAGACAATTTGGAAGGGATACCTCAGTATGACTGCGGTGCAAACTGTAACCTCAGATTGAATTAAAGTGCAGGCATGTACACCACTGCCAACCACAGTGACGTAGAGCATGTAGATATAGAAATCAGAATTTGTTGTTATCCCGCTGAATGATGAGCAGAGAGAAATCTGAGTGTTTACATGCATATCATTGCTTTCCATCATACACTGCAGGCTGTATGAATTAGGGCCCGCAAACACAGCCTCATTCTCCTTGCATCACGCCAAGAGTCACTCCATTGATTACCCTTCTCCGCTCCCAGGAAATGGCTCATGCATCTCGTGTACATTATAACAAATGTTCTCTTTGCATTACAATTGAATTGTGATTGTTATGTTCAATCAATGGGGAAAGGTCACGGGATCGCTCCTGCCAGCGCTTTAATGGAGAAGTCGATGAGGATTCATTTTAATCACTGCGACTGTGGCAGAATGAGCACAACACTGAGAGACTGTCAATGGGCCGGTAATTACCGCTGTTTATACAGGTTTCTGCTTTAGCAATTTAGATATCCACAAATCTCTCTGTTTCTTGCACCCCAGTTATATTGGAAGCTGCGTGGCATCAAATGAAGCACTAGAGGATGTGGGCCGTGACTACTCTAATTGTGGTACTATTGGTGGGGCTGGTGCTTTGAAAATGAATTGAGCTCCATTTGCTCCTTTGAGCAGTTACATTACCAGAAAGCTGTTATTGCGCGAAGGAGCATTTCTATTAGCTCGGCTGAGTCCAAACAATTGGGTGAAGAGGTCGAAGACCGCGCATCTACAATACCCAAACTCTCAGCGCACGTCTGTCAAGGTTAAGTGTACACACAGCTTCTTGCACCAAATTACTTTGTTTCATATTGGCAGTGTTGTTGAAGAAAATTGCTGCAGGATAAAGAGACGAATTCAGTTCACCAAATCCTGGCCGATTGTGACGTTTTATCTTTCTTTTATGACTTTCAGAACTTTTCCGTTTGTTTCTTTTATATTTCACCACTTTGGTTAACAATACTGACTTTACCTTCGCTTTATAATTCAATTCAATTCAATTTTATTTATATAGCGCCAAATCACAACAAAAGTCGCCTCAAGGCGCTTCATAGATACAGAGAAAAACCCAACAATCATATGACCCCCTATGAGCAAGCACTTTGGCGACAGTAGGAAGGAAAAACTCCCTTTTAACAGGAAGAAACCTCCGGCAGAACCAGGCTCAGGGAGGGGCGGCCATCTGCTGCGACCGGTTGGGGTGAGAGAAGGAAGACGGGATAAAGGACATGCTGTGGAAGAGAGACAGAGGTTAATAACAGATATGATTCAATGCAGAGAGGTCTATTAACACATAGTGATTGAGAAAGGTGACTGGAAAGGAAAAACTCAATGCATCATGGCTTTATACATAAAAGAGAGGTCAAAATAAAATTCTTTAAGGAAATCGTGAAAAAAAGTTTAAAGAGTTTCTATGTCTGATATCTGAACGAGAGCAAAAAAGTTTCAATTTGCTCTCATATAAAACAGACAAAAAGTAACAAATGCACAGATGAGAGGAGCTGAGAAAGAGTTGTGCGTGAAAAATGTAGTAAGTAATACCTCATTTGCACTCCACTGACTGGTTAATGAATGAGCCATTGTAGGTCAAAGGATCATATTTTGCTCTGTAAATGAAAAGTAAGGGCTTCTGAACAAACACTCTCTGATAACTCAACAACTCGACAGCAGGTGTGAAAGTCCACTCTTTCTACATGGAAAGACACTGATGCAGACTGTGCCGAAAATTATCACTCATCCTCCACCATCAGAAAGTGCTCTCTGACATCCCCCTGTTCACCCCAAGTGGCATGTTTGTGTTGGCCGATGTCTATGGATAGATGGGGTCAAGGCAGTATAACCTTGGAGAAAACAAATATTCATGATCAATAAGAGCTTTATTCCAAGCATCTAAATGATTCTTATGTCTGAAGCTGCTTTTCCTCTTCTTATTTGCCCATGCGGAAAAGCACTTTGAAGATTTATGCAGACTGGGTAAAAGGACAGTTTAAAAGACTACACAGTATCACTGCTTTCAAATGTCATGTAATCATAGGTTAGGGGAGAGTGCTGGGCACAGAGAGCTAAGTGATGTTACAGATAATGAATTGCCTCTGAAATATAATACATCGTAAGTATGATTCTTTGTTCCCAGCTCTGTACACCAACTCTGTACAATTAAAGTTATTTATCTTTCTCGTTTTTTTTAAGTTCATCAATTATATTGTGATACACTTAATGTCCATAAGAGGATGATGTATGATTGGTCTAATTATTTCTTATTCACCATGCTTTCTAAAGCATATCAATTTTGTTAATACCATGTAATTAAAACACGTCAGCGCGCTACAAGTTGCTGGCTGTATTAATGACTATGAAAATTATTTTAATTAAATAGCCAATTATAGAAAAATCCTAACCATGAGAATTGACATTTAAATGAATTCAATTTAAATTGCTTTTCAACATTGTTTTATCAAAGCTTTATGGGGTGAATAAATTATTACATCAAACAATATACTGTGTCATTGATCATACACAAGTCCTGTCCCATATCCATACATTTTCAAACACTTTCCTGATGCCATTCATCATACGGGGGGGTGATTACATTTTGACATAGTCATTTGTTTACCGCAATCTCATCCACATGTACTCTACTTCTGTGTACTTTTAGGAAAACTGTGTTAACTGTTTATGTTACTTAGTTAACCAAATATTAGGCCACAGAGAACTCCTTTCATGGGGCTAATTTGAAAGTGTTTCTCCAAGCTGCCAATACTTAGGTCACCAACGCCTGAGGAAAAAGTCGAGACACTTCTTTTTTTTTTTTTCGAGACACAAGTAAACTTTCTAAAAACCATTTCTCAGCTTCTGAGAAATGGTTTCCTTTGAGATTGTGTTAAAATACATGATTTCACATCAGGTAAGGATTTCACTTTTCACCACTTCACGGATATGTTTTTGTGCTATGTGGCTGTTTTCGTAACTGGATACAGACACATCCAGTCTGTTTAAAGGGCCTTTGTATCTAAAACATCATACACATCCGGTGGTGCCTTTTAATACCTATTAGACCACTCAAGCTCATATAGTTTCCCTATTTTTTTCTGCATACTCTTAATGAAAGTCATTTTTCAGACATTACAAGCGCCATGATTTGCAGTTAACCCATGCAAACAAGAGAAATAGTGGGCAAACTGTTGTGACATTCATTGTATATAATGAAATCTTAATATGGTGCATATTTAAGTGAAAGGTTAGCAACATAAAGGGCAAATGGATTGCCTGGCAATGAATTTTAAGCAGCTATTGATTTTACACTACAAGCTACCTCTTCCCTGAATGATAATTTTGAAATGGCACACTGCTTATCTTAAAGCTGATCTAACAGGACACAAGAAATACACAAAATATTAAGGCAAATGCAGACAGATAAGCAACAATCTTTAAGATGTGCAATACATAATAAGTGCTGATGTGCTCACCAGAATGAAACTAACTGAAATCCAACTAATGAGAAATACATTTGTCTCAAAAAGTTTGCGCAAACAAAATAATAAAGCCGTGACATATATGTATAGTATACTTTATATAATTTATCTTACAACCAGTTTGATATTTAGAAATCTCGGGTAGTTGGGAAATGGATTACAAAGAATTTTATAGTGATGTACGCAGTATCCAAATGTCCCAGGAAATCAATAATGGCCTGCCATCTTTTAAATAAAATAACGTCTGATTTAAAATAATCCGTACATGATTTAGTGCCCTGCATAAACTGATTGATTTGTTAGGAAAGGCAGGAAGTCAGGTTTTCCACCTCATGATGTACCTTAGTGGTTGGAAATAAATGTGCAGTTAAGTGTATATGAGCTGCAGCAAGACACTTGCACATGGACTTGACCCTGCACATTTCTGCAGTGCTGTTATTTTCCTCCTCTCTCTTATCTTTCTTTCCTGCACTTCCTGGAGTTTATGGCTTTGTGTTCTTACCGGGTTAACTTCAATAGTTCAGTTCTAAAATATTATAATATTGTTTAATATTTTAAATCTTTCATTTCTGAGGTTTTACCTTTAAGTGCATGAACTTTTTAACCCCTAACCTACATGACATTTTTTTTAATATTCACCTGACTCCTGTGAAAAGTATCATGGGGTTTGAGATGGACAGTACATAAAACTGAGTGGATGCACTTAAAGTGAAAGATGATATAAAGCTGTTGGAAATCAATCTTTACTGTCTGACTTCAATTTGCAAAATTACCAGAAAATATGCTACCTTTATGTAATCTATACATTAACATTAACCCCTAACTCACATGACAGGGTTTATATATATATATATACATATATATGAAAGCTTTATATGCAATTAACTGCACATATTTCTTACAAAAAAATATTTCACAAGACAAAAAGTTACAGCCACTTTGGATGTGCACATAAAAAGACCAAACATCCTTCCTCACAGATGGAGTCGGCTGAACAGTGATTCATATTGGCGTGCATTCTTGGTAAATATGACAAAAATTACCAAAAATAACGTGCGAATTAAAAGGGTTTTTTTAAGCATTTGAGGGGGTTTTTTTTAATAAAAAAAAATTTGTTTTAGTATTTGCACGAAAATGAAAGCAAAAGTTAAAAAAAAAACATTACCCCAATCTTGATCGCCATAGGTGAAGTGAGCTTTGCATTAATGTTGGCAAAAAGGGATTTAAAAACTATTTGTTTTAAACATACGCTTTTCTTTACAACTTATGATCCAGCATAAACGTATTTACTTTGGGCAATGAAATCATTTAACAGACGTGAAACGTGCGAGCAGTGGCCGGAGCCCAGTTATCTGCTCTTCAAAGGCTCCCACTGTCCCCTAGCTCCTCCCTCTCTGTACCGTGTGACAACAACAACTCATCCACAGAGCGGAGCTGCACTTTTCAGCTCATTTTCCTCCTGTCATTCCTCCTCCTATCTTTGATCATTGTCCCGCCGCTCGCCCCCCTCCCCAAAAGAAAAAACCCTCACTCAGCACGCCTTTTTTTCGGTAGCTCTTTTTACTTTCCAACTTATCTGAGGAGCTAAACTCTCGTGGATTCTTTCATTTAGGGGTATCTCGGCAGGCTGGGTTTTCTACTTTGAACTTCGGCTACTCTCTTCCCCTCTTGTAGGTGACCATGGCCGTACCGGCTGCTCTGATCCCACCAAACCCTCTGGTCCCACCGCCTCCAATCTCGACTCCTTCCGCGACGACGTCCCCGCCGTCGACAACTTCATCACCATCTCCATCCCTGGCCCCCCCATCGGGACCCGGACAGAACCTGTTCAGATCAGAGCTCCTCGCAACCAGCAGCCCGGGCATCCCGACCCCAACCGCGGCTCTCCCCCCGAGCAAACCCGTGTACTCGACTCCGTCGCCTGTTGAAAACATACCGCAAAACAACGAGTGCAAGATGGTCGAGTTGCGCGGTGCCAAAGTCGCCTCTTTCACCGTGGACGGCTGCGAGCTCATCTGCCTTCCTCAGGCTTTCGACCTGTTCCTGAAGCACCTGGTCGGCGGACTGCATACGGTCTACACCAAGCTGAAGCGGCTCGAGATCACGCCGGTGGTGTGCAATGTGGAGCAGGTCCGCATCCTCAGAGGGCTCGGCGCCATCCAGCCCGGCGTGAACCGCTGTAAACTCATCTCCAGAAAAGACTTCGAGACCCTGTACAACGACTGCACCAATGCGAGGTTAGTGGCGAGCTCTGTTGTGGATTTTCCTTTTTCTTTTTGGGGGGTTTAAATGTCCGCACACACGGCCGTGCGTAAAGGCGCAGGAGGTAGTAAGGGGGAGACATTTTGCCTTTGCAAAACAAGCGGTCAGAGTCGTACGATTGTCTTAGCCGAATTTAATAATTGATTCCTACAAGGAGTGTGTGAAAATGCGCGCGTGTGTGTGTCAAACTCCATCCCAAACACCGAGGCTGGTGTGTTTGGGCAGGAAGAGACCGGCGCACTTCACCAGTGGTAAAGAGAGAGGGGAAAAGTTAAGTGAAAGTTTTTTAACACGTGCAAGGCAAAGCTGTGCCGTGATGGATAGCCTGTCTCCCTCTGAACAAATGAATCGATAATGTAGGCTACACCCTGGTTGAGTTTCACAGTGCTGTTGAATAAACTTTCGCTATACAGCTGCCACCACAAAGATACAACTACAAATAAGAGCCTTTTCTTTTTTTTAAAACTCCAATTTCTGTTTAATTTTAGACAGCTTTTAGCTCAATTTTATTTTTTTAATGACTGAAATAAAACTAGGCTATGCCTCATTATTTGTCCTTGCCACAGGGGGTAGCATGATTTCAATTAGAACTTGAGTTTTCAGACAGTAAACAAGAAGGAACCAGAGTATTAAAAAAAAATAAAAGGGCCAGCTTTTTTCTTGTATGATTTTTTTTCACCCCCCTTTAGTATTGATGACATTTCTCAGGGAGGTTACAGTGCACTAATGGAGGAGCTTTCTTTTCTTTTTGCACACTGTAAGTGCTAAGGATAATTCATGAGAGCACTCAGTTATCTGTCTTAATTAAACATACTTGATTTCACTAAATCAAATGAGGCAAAGGACTACGAGTGTTTAAATAAATACATTAAACCATTTTGACCCATTCAGTTATTTTTGGAGTTTTTTAAAAAAATATCTTAAAATCAGTGTGATTTAAAGCGAAGATCAATATTTGATTAAAAGCCTTTAAAAAAATATTATTGTCCTGTTGCTCCTAGCTTTGATGTATCGCTCAGTCTCACAGGATGGTTCAGCCTGGTCAAATTTACCATCTTACCTGTCAGTATGATTGATTCCATATTGATCTCCTGGCTCTAGAAATGAGCTGGAAATGCAAATATGATGGAAAGGCTCACATCAGTTGGGGAGGGGAGGAGGGGTAGCAATAAACACTTTTGAGTCTCAGTTTTTAAAGCATGCATCCTCTTTTTTTCCCCTATTTTTTGTCCCCTCCAGAAAAAACCCCAACCGTGTGAGGTCGAACTTAATTCAGAGTTTCGGATGCAGCGTGCAAATATTCACACAGACGCGTACACACAAGTTGCTGCGCAAGCATGTTTTTTCTTCTTCTTCTTCTTCTTCTTTATTGCCAGTTTGTGTCATTAAGAAATCCACGAGTGTTAACATTTAGTATATTTGAAGCCTCAAAGTGTTGCTGTAACTAAAAAAGTACATGTGGGCAAAAAAACAGCAGAAAAACAAACAAACGAAAGAAAAAAAAAATCAAATAGCACGCACCGCACAGGGAGGAAGTCTGAGAGTGATGTTATTACAGTGACGAGGCTGCTTGTCGTGCACTTCAGATGTTTAAATTTATGTTACAGCATTGTGTTGCAGTCTATGCTATCAGTAAACACCCCCCTTTTATTCTCCCGTATAAATATGCTGCAGTCTTATGTTTCCATCCCACTTGCAGTCGTCTCAAAAATCTCACCTGTGCACTTTGGCGCTTAAGCTTCATTTACATAAAGCATCAAGAGAGCAGAGCCCCCCCCCCAAAACACACACACACACACACACTCCAGACACGCACACACACTCCGCAGAGAGAAGCATACAGTGCGGTGATCCTCCTCTCAAGCCTGGCGTGGGGCTTCAGGTGACAAAGTACGTGGTTGAACTCTCCGGGTTGTCAATGGGGGGATGGCCAGCGATGGGGTTAAAGGATAATGCAGTGCCTCGCGTCGCTTTAATGACGCTAAAGTGCTGGGCTATTACAGGCACATGGACAGGACTGTAATTGTCTCTGAAAGCAGCCAGGTTCTCCCTGTGCTGGGCTGAAATCAATCACTCAGACCCGGCCTGCCTGCCTGCCTGCCCCATTTGGAGAATTACATCATGGAAGAGCGAGGCATCCGCTGGATAAAAGGCTTCTGTTACTTAGAAAGAGTTTGATTTTATTTGCGGGGATGTGTGCTTTGCTCTCCTTGTCGTTGAATAGCTAGTGACAAAATGATCGGCCCGAGTCACGGGGACGCGGGTTGCCCCGTAGGTGAGAACAGGTCCCCTCTCCGAAGTATTTGCTCTCGTTTTATTTCTTTATTTGCTGTTTGTGCTCTCTCCAGATAAAAAGACGAGTTCACCGGTTAACCCGCTCAGGTTACACAACAACAGCCCGCTGCCCGAGATAGTTTAGCTTTTCATCTCTCCCCATTACCACGATGTCACTACTCTTTTTATACAGTGGCAGAGTGATAACAATGAAGTGAATAATACTCCTATACAATGGGCCCTACTTTTTCACATGCTGTTTTTCCCCCCTCCCACAGTCTATTGTGCTAAAACAACACTCGTCTCATTTTGTACACAGTGTGAATGTGAATAGCATCACAGAGCACCACTGCATCCCGCTGTTTTAGTTTTGATGTGGACACAAACAAGCTCCAACCAAATTGTTCCCCACCATGCTTACTTTAGCACAACTCAAAAAAAAATAAAAATAAAAGCAGAGCTGTTCACAAAGGCCGTGTTGGATTTCCCCCCCCTTTTCCTGTGTTTTATAAAAAGATTTAAATAATTAGAATTCATTTTCATTTAAAGTTCTTAGTTTTACAGTGAGTGTTTAAACTGTGTCTGCTTACCCTGTAGTGATTATTGCTCATCTTTAAAGACACTCGGCATATAGCGATTCTCGGCCCCTTCATTTTCTTAAGGACTCTCGTGCCAGATTAGCCATGTTCGCTCTTGCGCTCTTGCTCCCATACTGATGCAGGTTCTGCCATCTCATTCCCCCCCCCACACACACCCCCACCTCCTAACCCACCCCAACATTATGACTCTGGCCTCTCCAGGAGCCCTCTGTTTCAGCTACTTGTTTTCCTTTTCATTTTCCCCGCGGTGGGATGAAAAAGGTTCTTATTGCTGTGTGACACTTGAACTCTCTGAAAGGTTATTATAACACGGAGGGTGGGGCGGGAGCGGGACTTTGGGGGGGGGGGGGGGGGGTGTTGATATCGCATATCTCTCATTGGTCTGCTTTGTGGAGGCAAGGCTATCCGATGCTGGGGCGCAAGAAATACAGCAGTTAATTGACAATCATTGTCTACCTCTGAAGGTTAACCACACGCCCCAGACGATGTCCCACCGCTGGGAATGCGATGGCTTTTTCACTTACATGCTCCCCTTAAATAGATTTTTACCTGCCTTGTTTCAGTCGAGCAGATCCTCCTCCGAAGTGTCGCGAGTGACAGGTCACGGCGAAAGCCCCTTTTTCCTTTAACAAATGCGTCTAATTGATACTGATATGACAGCGAGTGCTACGAGAGCTATCACCTCTCTTGTTCCTATTTCAAGAGTGTTTATGCCTAAACACACATATTTGCAAATGACGGTAATTGTTTTGTTTAGCGCTCAGTGTGAGCTGCCACTGAGGGTGCCAGCTTGTCTCTCTCCCGCCTCTCTTCTGCTGAGCTCTCTTATAATATATTTGTTTTCTACAAGGCACGGATGTGTTTACAGGTACTCAGGGGAGATTTCTGGATTCCATTCAAATCATTCCCAGTCAGAGTGGGTGCCGAGATACCCGTCACCCAGCAACCACATCCAAGAGGGAGCCTGGGCGATAATAACTTCAAAAACAGAGTGACAGATGCCTGATTAGAGAGAGAGAGTGAGAGAAAGAGAGGGAGAGGAAGAGAAAGAGAGAGAGATAGAGAGAGATAATGGTATACAAAGCTGTTTAAAATACAAATCTATTGAACTGCTTTCTTGAAAGCCAAATTGGCCCTCATATTGTGCTTTGCTACTTTATTGAAGTAAAAAAAAAAAAAAAAGAAGAAGAAGCATTTAAGGTTCTTTCTCTGCTTTTTTTTTTGCATTTTAATCCTTCAGTGGGGCTCTGCTAAATTTGATTAGGTACAGTACATGTGCTCAAGTCAACTGTGCAGTTGGCAGATGGTGGCAAGGTGTTTTGTTTTTTTTCTTTTCCCGCAAAACAAATAGTCTCCTTGAAAATCAGAATTGCTTTATTGACTTGACATTCACTCAGTTGGAACAAGAGCAAATTAAAACATTTTTTTTTTGTTTTTTTGGGGAGAAGGGGGTCCACGGAGAAGCTCAGTTAACAAAAAAGTTACATTACATCAAGTCCTCACTGCTTTCTGGGATCGTATTTCTATAGCTTTAAATGAAGTGGGAGGCAAGATTGTTGAAACCACAGATTTCACTTGTTAGAGAGGCTTTGTTTGACACTGTCTAATGTCATTTGTGGATTTAGAGGCTATTTGCATGGCAAAGAGGCCTGTATTGTTAATTTGCCTGTTGGACGCATTAGTTGTCCATGCTCCTGCCTTATTTGCATGCCTTTACTGGAACAGCAACAGCAGTTTGAATTACCAATTAATTCCTTTGCGAAACGAAGTGGCTTAAAATCTCAACGCCGACGTCCGTCAGGTCTTTCTGCATTGATCAGCGCGTGAAAATGATTTATTTGCTACGTTCCTCAACCATAGACATGCATTAGCTTAGATTTTTTTTCCCCCCCTAGACTTAAGCTGTTTAAAATCTCTCCATCTATCCACGAGTAATCTTGCACATTAAGCTCGGTTTGATTTTTTCCTGATGATTTCTTTCACCTGTGAGTGATTGTCTAACACGCCAGCAATAGATTTTGGGTCATGCTCATTTCCATTCTCCTCCGTCCTCGGTCACAGCTCCCCAGCTCGTCTTTACTTACGAGCTCTTTCGCATTACAGCGCATTTAGGGAGCACAGCGGAAGTCACAGACGCTCGTACCAGGATGTTAAATGCTACTGACAGAAGTTAGAGGGAGCAGATGAGATTTCCTGATTGGAGGAGGAATGCAGGGCCGTGCCTGGCTCTGTCTAATATGGTCACATAGAGAAATTGATTTTCCTCAGAAATTAATTAATTTTTCATATAGCCCAAAGCTGGAGTTTAAAAAAGAGTGCACACTTGCTGGTTTCCTATTTTCCCTCTTTTTTAAAGAATTATTGCCTAATCATATTAATACTTTTGCCCCAAGGATGAAAAGATAATTGTACAAATGCATTTGGAAATATGTATCACTGAGTATTTATGATTAAATTATGCAAATAACTCCGCTCTCATCCTTCGTGGGCCCAGATTGTCTAATTAGGATTGATATGGCGAATAGATGTTGGGGAATCTGAATACAAGCATGTCCAAAGAGCAGAAAATTGAAAATGACAAGGCTGGAATCCTTAAAAAGTCTGTTGGTTTTTTTTTCTTCTTCCCCCCTCCTCTCTGTCTAATTCAGCGTAGCTGTATCAGGAGTTAATTTTCCCCGGCTTCATTTCTCGTCTGAGCTGACAGGAAAAGGAATCCATCAGGGAAGCAATCTCAGATGGGATTCCACAAATTTCCTCTCCTTGTTTTTTTCTCCCCCTCTTCATTTTCGTGGAGGCTATCGGGGATGAATCTTCTCCTGAGTAAACATGCAGATGTTATTCCTCCAGTGTCAATGTTTTTGGAGCTCTTTTGCTCAATGCAGTACTCCTCCTTAATAATTGGAGGATATTAAGAGAAGAAAGTCCTCCAACAAAAAGCCCTTTGTACTTTTTTTTTTTTTTTGGAATTTCAAGTAATGCTCATCATATTATACAGCAGTTTTTTTCATTACAGTGGGAGTAAGGGCTAAGAATCTGCACAAGCCGTCTTTTGTCCGGCATAGAGCAATTTAAATTAAATTTTCTTTTTTTCGTCTCTTTTGTTTTTTCACGTTTGATCTAGAATTGTGAGGAGCTGGTCAACTAATCATAAATGAATTTCATAACAAAGTTAAATTTCTCAAATTCATGTCTAAATATGTTCAACATCTCTTTAAAAAAATAGGCACACAAAAGAATTGTGCCTCTAAAAAAAAAATCCTAGCAGGAATGCTTAACCGCAGACAGACAGCCACTCTGCAATGACTCTGCTATGAGCCAACAGTTACATGTAATTTAACAACAGCCGTGTTCCTTGCTGGGCTCAGCGGTACATCACAGAGAAGAAACCGGGGAGGAAATGACATCGCTTTCCACTCTTTTTCTTCTTCTGTTGTTAGCTTCAGATGAACAGCAAAGCACAGGAACGGCTCCAGTGCCTCCAACAGTATCTATTAAAGGGCTGATTGTTATCTAATCTTTACCTGGCGCTAGCTGGAAAAGCCCTGAAGCTAATGACACTTGAGACTAGCAGCACATTCTACGGTGGTTCAAAGCATCTGCTCAGTCAATACCTTGCGATTAAAAAAACAACAACAAAAAAAAAACATCCCCACAGCTATTTGTGTGAATTTGAATTCACTTAGACACCAGAAACACTTTATGCAGTCAATTTGTTGCATTGAATTATAGCGAACAGTGTGCATAAAATAAGCTCCCTGTTGAGCCAGCAGGCTAGATGCTAAGCTTCTCTCATGGCTCTGGTTTTTGGAGTTTCAGAAACTCTTGGGGATCAGAGTCTGCAAAGAGGGAATGAAGAGTTGTGTTATTTTTACATTTTTAAAAACACTTTTGTCTCACTTGCTGCGATTATTTGCGAGACTACCTTAATATATTAATAGGTCATATCTAGACGAGACATCTAACAACAGAGATTGATGTGAGGCGCTGCTCGACAGATTGCTCCAGATCTGTCTTTCAAAAGATGAGAGAGAAAGAAGAAAAAAATCACCATAAGCTCGCTAATAAATCTGCCCAATCAAAAAGTGGTTGTTTTTTTTCTATTTACTTAGGGTACCTCTATTCTCAGTTTCAGTTCTCGCCAGTTCAAAGTGAACCGTGCACAGCTCAGTGTGCTGTGAAACAATGAGGTCTGCAACTCTGGCTTTTATCCACAGAGAGAGCCACACCCAGAGCTGCTTCCTGACGCACACCTGTAGAGGTTATGAACGGGGGTATCAATATCTCCAGGTCAACACATTTTCATCTAACACTGACATCTCTCTCTGCCTCGCGCCCCCTCACTCTCTGCCTCTGTGTCTCTCCCCTGTAAGCCTAGTGAGAATATCGGTGGGAGTCTTTATTGGTTGCGGCGCTTGGGTTTCTCTCCTCGCAGACTCAAATGTCACCGTCTCCCTGATGTTTCTTTAAAATCGCCTGTGCCACCACTTGCTGTGGCGCCTGGCTATTATTACCCGCCTCTTAAAGAGTGACAGTCGGGTCCTAAGAGACGTGACACAAACCTCTGTGGATGGAGCTGTAGTGCTGCGTCAAGCCAATGCTCCCGGCCAATCAGATAGCAGGAAACAGAACCACTGTACACCTGGTAATGCTTGTGAGTTTAGTTTAATACTTCATAATAAAAGATTTTTAAAAAAAAGCAAGTTGTTCATCGTTATTGGAAACAAATACAGCTTGCACGTGATTGTGATAACTTCGACCGTCTGAAGCTGTCAAACTCTGCCCGTACGTGTGCTAATCCCTTGAAAGTGATGCGCTGCAACAGTCGCTTGTGTACGTTGCGAGTAATTCCACAGTAGTGCAGAAAATACAGTGAGACACGTTCTCTATGGAAACAAACATGGTTATGATAATAAAGCGGCCCTTGGCTGAAATGGTCTGTCCACATATATTAACCCTGTGTGTCTTTCACATTAGGAGCGTGTGAGCGTGTTCGCCTGCGCGCGAGTGCGTGCTGGGCGCTCCGTTAGAGAGTGTATGTGTATGCGTGTGTGTGTGTGAGAGAGAAGGAGAGTTAGAGTGTGAACGTGAGAGACAGAGGGAGAGAGAGAGAGAGACACCCTCGCACAACTTCACATATGAATGGTCTTGTGTGAAAAGGAGGATGAATTGAGTCAAGCTGACATAGCATGCCAATAAGCTTTGTCTCATTTCCAATGCTGTATTCATTTGTGCCACAGAGAGATTTATTGCATGATTGACAATTATGAGAGGGTGACCTAGTTCTTTGTGACGGAACAAAAATGGTTTTCATCAGTTGCCTTTGCTGTCTTTTGCATTGTGTGTGTGTGTGTGTGTGTGTGTGTGTGTGTATGCGATGCTTCTTGGTAAAGAATAGGGATAGCCTCCGTGCACTCAGATACTTTCTCCACCCCCCCCCCCCCAACTATTGAAACTCATGCATTTTTCTAGTAATGGCTTCATATATTTTGCATAGAATCACATCATCCACTATGTCTGTCCCACAGCAGAAAAAAAATGAATTTCCTACCCCATTAAGCAATGTGAGCTGTCCAAATGGATCACGTTAAAGTGACATTTTTACGAATGCTCTTCAATCTCTAACTTTTTTGGGGTGAAAATGAAAAAAGAAAAGGAAGTAAAATTGTTGTAGCTGTGCTTCAACCTCCCTGGGCTGTGTTGTTTTTTTGTTACTTGATCACCCAAATCACAAATATACTCATCCTCTTTTTTTCTTTTTTACTGTTGCGACTGTCAGTAAAAGGCCTTTATTTGTGCCACACGTTTACCGATTCCTTCCCTCCTTTATGGTTGATTCTACCTGTCTATTAGTTGTGTGTTTGTCTGTGTGTGTAGCTGCGTGCGAGTGTGTGTGTGCCCAGTCAAGCTTAGATTACTACGACTGTGAGGAGGAAGTCTCTGCTCCTCCTGGGACTCCTGCTTGACTGGCCCCACAAATGATACAAGCCAGGGTTTAGTTGGGAGTTAATATCCTGCAAAATTGTCCTGCACAGCCTCGGCAGAATGTGGATGATTAAATGACACAAGCATATCAAAAACATTTTTCTCAGACTAGTGGCTGTTAAGTGTCGCGCCGGTGCGGCCCGTCTCCCAAGGTTACCATTAAAAAGAAAGGAATATTCAGAGGGAAGTGGATGTCATTGAGCTTGTGCGTGTGTGTTTGCGCGTGTGCACCGAGCGGTTGCGTGCATCCTTTAGATGTTTCGTGTAATGCCCTGTTTGAGTGGTAATAATATCTCAATAGGATTTCAGGGTCTCATTGAGAGGTTTGGTAGAAGGTTGAGAGGACATATGCTAATTGTGCCTGAGAAGACTCGTCGCTCTCAGAAACATATCCCACTAGAGTTTTCCTTGTACACTGCACGCCAGACTTCCCCTAGTGACAAAAAAAAGAGGCTTGAGGCTCCAAAGCGATCCATTTTATCCTTTCTTTTTCAAAGGATGCAATGCTTTGTTTTAACCTCCGCAGGAAAGGAGATGAAAGGCAGCGTAATAAATCCGAAAGGTCTTTCTGTAGTTATCAAATGGCCTTTCACTCCTGACCTTTAAGATGCCACAGTAGGAACTGGAGACAATGCTAGAAATACAGATCGGATTTCAAAGATCAAACACCTCTTTGTATAGTTTTACTTGCGCGGAGAAGAAAGAACAACCTTTCGCAGCACATCATTTGAACTTGGGGAGGGGGGCGAAAAAAATAAAAACAAGAAAATATTTGGGGAAAAGAATGAACAGCCTTGTCAGCACCTGCACAGATCAAACACTTAAGAAGTTTAAGTAGCGCAGCGCTGAATTGAGTTTTGAGGCATTTCTTTACTTTTTTCTTTCTTTATCAGATGCATTTTGTCACAGAAATGGGCTTTGGATGACGAGATTTAGAATCACTCGAGGCTAATCTCTTGAGTGGGTCCGGATCTGTGAGTGTATAAACACGTATTTACAATACTCTTTGACGTGTAATGCTTTTTCCACAGCATAGCCATTTATTTTTCCTAGCAATAAACATTAATGACTAATATTATCTGAACCGATGCCTTCCTACAACAATTGTAGAGGCCAAATCAAAAGGCAAGCTTTTAATGCATATTTTTTCCAGAGTTGTACTTACTGAACTCGAAACTTTAAGCGCATACGCAATAATATAATCATCTGCCATTATCACGGACGCGCTACGGCGTTGTGGACATGTGATGCTGGAGGTTTGGGATCAGGTTATTTGAAATGACAAGCTGCTGCACTGCAGTGACAAGCCAACAATATCCACCAGCCCATTTTTTTTTTAAATAACAACTATAGATGGGCTGACTACAGAGACTGCTAATCATGCTCTTAGATGTACGGCGTTATCAGGATTCGTGATGGCACCCAGCATTCCTGTCATTCTCGACATTCTGCGTAGGGGCACTCACAGTCTGAGCGCAGAGTGTCAGTGCCTGCGGACCCCAGAGGGCTCTGTGTGAGCGTCCCAGCCGAGACCCCGCTGGGCCGGGCCTGTTGACAGTTCTTTGGCACTGTTGTCTCAGCAGGAAGACATCAGTTGGAGCAACAGAGAGGCTGTGGATGAAGGCTGTCTGGTCAGCAGAGAGAATGGAGTTGGAGAAGATTAGGCTTCACCCACGGGTCATTGTGTTCCCATAGCAGGCCCGAGCCCGACGGCCCCGGTATTGTTAAAGGGAAAGGTCAGGTCCAACGACCAGGCTAAGCCTATTAAGCAACCCGCTCGCCTTCTTCCTGGAAACCTGACTGTGCTTTCTCTTAACTACTGAGCAGGGGGAAAAATCAGCTTTGAACAGCTGAGGTCGGCCATATCCTGATGTGAACTGGAGACCGCTGCTAATTGAAAAGAATATTACGGTACACTGTTATGGAGACATTGCAATCAGGCTTCTAACACCAGGCAGCAATTTCATACTGGATGTTTCATTTTCTTTTTTTCAAAGTGCCACTAATTGTCTCACAGAGTCCTCCAGTTGGTATGCTGCGAGGCACACGTGTTAGTCGGCTGGAGGTTTGCTGACAGATCCTACCAGTGTCGAACAAATCCTCACATTTATATCCTCTCAGTACTAAATGCTTATGTACCGCATTCATAAGGTCGTCTGAGCCCTAACACACTCCCATAAGTCTCCTTTAGCTGTAGTGATGGCTGGTGTCAGGGATGTCTGCTGAATGAAAGGAAACACGGGCAGATAGCGTTTGATCCGTGATGGAGATGAGTCCACATAGGAGAAGAGCTGGTGATTAATAATGGTGCATCTGGGTAAAAAGGATGTCATCCCCTGGACGTCTAATGAAAGCTCTTGAACATATCTGGGAGAGGCGATATGTTGACAGTGGATGATGCAAATGAGGCTAAATGTGAGAGGAAACCTGAAATGAATCACCCCGCCGTCTCGGTGTCGTTTGTGTGTGCGTGCACGCGCCCCGACTAGCAGCCAGCCGTTTACGTCGTACAAAGCTCGGTTTGACACTCTCCCTCCTTTGTCTCAAACTGCTAACTGTATTTAATTTCACATCTTATCGGGCCGGGCTTTGTCTGTCTGTGAGTCTCTGCACAGTGGAGGCGACCCCCAGAGATAAACTCTGTCAGGCTCTGGGGTGATTTATTAAATTCTGATTTCTGTGAAGGACTTTAATGTCGAGGGGGTGGGAAGAGCGAGGAGGGTGGTGGATGGGGGTGGGTGGGTGAGTGGGAGTGGGGGAGAAAATATGTCGCAGGTGTCTCTGCCAGCTCCGGGCACTGTTCTCTCTCCATTACCAGCATTGTTAGGTATAGAGGGGCTGGAGAAAAGAGAGAAGTAGGAATCTATGCTGAATTTCCTGTCTTTGTTGTGGCACTGGGCTTGTTTTTCCCCTCTGTTCCAAGCCTGAACAGCAGTATCAAATCTTACATGTTTGGACTGGAGATGGCAAACACCGTGTGGAACGTGGGTCAGATTCTCCGAGGGCTCGACCCAGCTCCGTTTAACAGTTAGAGTTACACACTGGACACTTCAAATGGGGCTCTCACCAGCTATACAAATCTATTAGGGTAAATCCTCTGCCCCCGTCGGTCTCCTTATCTCCTCATATATTCGAATAAAGCCCGATGTCAAGACTTGTGACACATTTTTTTGACGAGTTCAGCAGATTTTATGGACAGCTCTCACGGCCTATCTGGACCCAGAGCTTGGAAATTATAATATTTTCTTCTTAAGCACACTTCACAGGTCAAATGTGACTGTGCTCATGCTCAATGTGTTAATTTTAATATCATTTTATTCATCTCGAATGCATCAGCTCCTCCCTCTTGAAGCCTATTTTACATTTCTCTTTCATATCACCTTAATCTAAATTGATGCGTTATCATACATGGATCTCAGAGGAGGGGATCAAATAATGGCTGTCAGTGGGGCATGGTGAACTGTTTTTGAACATAATTTGGTTCTCTACATTATGGAACATGCTTTCAAGCGAAGTCACAAAGGTGCTTTTCACATGACCCTTCCTTTGTGAGAATTGTTTTTAAACAGAGCTCTAAAAGTGATGTGTTTCTTCCTCTGATATCTCTGAAGCAGTCTGATCAAAAGGTAATATCGGTGAGGGTGCTGCTGGTTCTCGTCGTCGTCTTCTTTCTTTTTTTTGTCTGCGTGACACCTCGGTTCTCAAAAGTGATGGCTGCATGGTAAAGAGTTGTGGATTCTATATATTTATTTATTGCTCGTATTGAAGAAGTTAATAGAAGAATGTGGGCTGTGATGCGTGAAGGGCTGCATGGGACAGGACTTCTCGTCTTAGATGCAGAACTATAGAAAGCCCGGCTGAACACATATATCAAGCCGCACAGACGTGCGGATGCACAACTACCCACACATACCAGCGCTTTATATCAAATAGTTTACCCCCTCTCTTTCTTTCTCTTCTCATTTTTCTTTTCAAACCGGGACATCTCCCATTCTCAGGGTAGCTATTAAATCAAAACTAGAAGATGAGTTTGCAAAAGCCAGAAACTCAATTCTCAGTTCTACTTGTGCTCCTGCAAAACTAAACCATCAGACCACAGCAGCCCCTTCCTTCTTGAAAAAAACCCCATCTTTGTAAGATGAGTTTAAATACACTTTTTCCTCTCACAGAAGCAGAGTTTGTTTGACCTAGTGTGCAAACCCTGGTTAGCAGGTTTGATTGAGCGGTGCCGGGGATCTTAGGGCCGACTCCTCTGATACCTACATCTCCCTGTCTCCATTGTTCTCTGCGAGTCAGCATCTTTTGTCTTTGCCACTGATTTGTCTTTTGATCTGTGCGAGTGATTTATCTGCATGGAATCGTTTTTCTCTCTGTTCCCCCTCAGGAAATTTGGAATGAGGCTGGCCTAACCTTGCCAGGGCCAAACAAAGCCCGAGAGCTGATCTCATGTATTTTGATGCTGTTTGTGAAAACGACACACACACACACACACACACACACACACACACACACACACACACACACACACACACACACATGCAGACACACACACACACACATGCAGACACAGTGCTCAGACTTTGAGAGGGGTGAAAAAAAAAGAGGGAAGAGTGAAAAAAAACCCGCCCCAATGGTGTCCGTTGTTTTGTGTTATTCTCCAACAGATGTAAGTACCTTCAGCACAATTTCCATTTGGAAGTGACATGTTTTTCAAACTCGAAATGATTAAATGGTAGTAAGTGGATTTAAGTGGACACTTCTCATGCAGGCTACTAGACAGCTTTTATACAGAGACCCTCTGGGAGCGCAAACTCCTGCTCGCTGAGGCTGAGATCACCAGGTAGGGCTAAAAAAACGAGCCCCCACTTCAGCCACCCGATGTCTTCCAACTGCAACAGTTTTCCCCTCTGTTTGCCTGGTTAAGAAACGCCAGAGGTTGGGGTGGGGTTTGGGGGTGTGTGTTTGTGGGGGTGTGTGTTTGTGGGGGGGGGGGGGGGGGGGGGGGATTGGAGTTGACAACCCTGAGGGGGTTTGAGCTGTTTTCCTTGTGTGCTTCTTTTTTCTTTTTCTTTTCCACCCGCCCTCATGTGCAGCTGTTATAGCCTTCTCCCTCCTCCTACCAGCTGCCAGTGAGAGAGAAAGAGAGAGAGAGCGAAAGAGAGACCAGGAGAAAGACAGGGAGAGAGAGTGAGAGGGTATGGTGGTGGTGGTGGTGGGAGTAAACATAACCACTCAACACCTGCTGCCCGGTGAAGAGAAAAGGTGTGTGCAGAAGAGAAGGGGGGGGGGGGGGGGGGATAGAGATAGGTGGTTAGGGAGAGGCGACATGAGTACAAAAGCAGAGAATGTGTTAATGTGGGAGTGAGGATTGTGAAAAAACAAAGATTAGAGGAGAGGCAGGTGGTGTTGGTGGTGGTGGGGGGTGTATATGCAGGTAGGCTACAGTATCACAGTCTAAACATTTTCTAAGTGCTCCCTTATGCGTGAAATACGGTTATCTTTAGCGGTTATCTTGGAAAGAACGAAAAAGAAAGAGAGAGAAATATATAAATAGATATCTTTGTTCCAGAGGCATTGCTCCAGATGTTTACGTGCTTTGATCAGCACTGTTTGTGTGAGGCCGGCGGTCCGAGCCCCGTTTTCTCCGAGATCTCACAGAGAGGGGAAACTTTTTTTCCTCCGCAGCCCTTAATTGCTTTTCCATCGCCGCCCCGTCACCGGCGTGAACGCTTCCACGTCCGGGACGGCGGTCGGAGAGCACGTAACGGCGTGGAGAGCGCGGGGTTTGTTGCGAGCGTGTTTACACAGTTAATGTTTCGGAGATAGCTTTCTTCTCTGCGACGGTTTACCTGTAAATTTAACAAATACTATCGGGGAGAGGGGGGAGAGGGCATATCGCTCGGGGGCCGGAGATAACGATCAGCGGCAAAAGTTTGTGCATGCAAATGTATTTGATTCCTGTCCAGAAAATGCAAATACAGTTAAAACAAATGAAATAAGCAATCTGTTTAATCAGCCATTTTTTTTTCTCAGTATCAGACAAGTGCACAGTCCCCCCCCCCCAACCTTCCCATCCCTCACACCCCCCTTGCCCCGTTTCTTTTGGGACCGAATTGTCAATTGGCTGACATTATCTAAACAAGAAATATTAAAACTAATTAAAGAAATGTCTCTGGAAAATCTTGATAAGGCTGAGGTTATTTTTTTCCCCCTCTCTCTCTCTCAGTCTGTGACTGCTGCTCTGTGCTCTGTTAGGAGACTTGCCACAGGCTTGTCTGCGCAGAGGAAGTTATGAAACTCCTACTGCCATATCATTTGCACAAGGAAGTTTCAGCCTGTTCCTCTGGCTCTGTTGACTGGAGTCCATAAAACAGCTTTATTAAAAATGACACCATTCCACTCTGTATTTGCTCAGTGGCTGCTCATCTAGATTAGGTCACATGTTGCTGTGTAGTGTGGCCAACAATAGGCAGAGTTTATGACAGATAGCAGCTGTCTGGGCCGACTACGCTGCGATAACATATTGCATACTGTACATCTCTAAATCTGCTGGCCTCTCGTCGAGATAATCTGCTTCTGTTTTCAACAGAAAACTGTCTCGACCACAATTCAAAAGCAAGTCAGCACTGTTCCAATTTCCTGTAACCAACTGCACAGTGATAGTAAATCATGAAGCCGAAGTGACACGGCAAATGCTGTACCAACTCGGCAGCGTTTGAGGCTACTTCTGAAGAATTGATGTAACACCCTTACTTTGGATTGCACAAGTTGAATGCTCGAGTTTGAGAGTGAGGAAACACATCGAGGTTTCTCAACCAAAGCATAGTTTCATCTTGATAAAAAGCCCCAAAAATCTGCACGGTCGAGAAAGCCTTAAGTGCCTGCGACATACGTGCCTGCTCGCAGCACACAGTGACGCTTGCGTGCCCGTGGATGTATATCACAACAGCACAGAGGGAACGCAGAAAGGGAGGGGCGGGCATTCGGAATTATGTTATATCTGCCTCCTGTTTAGCTTTTTCCCAGAGCCCCAGGCAACTGGAAGGCATCAAGGACACCTGGGTGCAACTTTATTAAAGTATGAAATGAGAGGTCAGTGACGCGACGGTCCCACACATGACATCCTGCTGCTGGCCCTTTCTTCCCTGCCTCCTCCCCTCAGCCCAGGGCTCTGATGACTCCGCTATGAAAGTCTGTTTCATTAATCCCCCTGAGGGACCCCTCAACTGCTCTTTCTGCCGCTGATACAAATTTAATTCCTGATAGGTCTGTTAGATGGAAGCCACGTCTATCAAGGCTTTTAATTAATGTGGCACTACTCTCTGTGTATCGCAGTGTTTATCTGAAATTCATGACCAGGGCGAGGACGGACGGGATTGTTCAAAGATGGCTTGTTTTCCCTTTTTGGTTGAAATGTGAATTTTAATTAGACACGGTTGTTACTCTAAGGGGTTGTAAAAGGAGGCTCTGTGCTTGTTACAAGGAGGCATGTGTGCGCATTGTGTGCGTGCGTGCGGCTATGTGTGAGTGAGTGTGGTGTAGCTGCGTGCTTTATGTATTCACTTACTGTCGCACCTTTCCAGCATGTTTATTTTTCTTTATTAATGCTCAAGTATTTTGAAGGAAAACAATGTTTTGAATAGGTTCTCAGGAAACTACCTACGAAAGTGCAGTCGACTAAATTCTTTGGGCTTCACTGTAAATCCACAGCCTGACAATGGGCTGGCCTGACAACTGTTTGTATTGGCAGGCTATTTCCAGCCTAATAGCCGTACAGTATCATTGTCAGCCTCTTATCATGGCAGCCGCAGCCCTTTCTGACACGCCGACACCTCAATGGTATGTGCGCGCGTGCACGTGTGCGTTAGTATGTACTTGTTTGTTTACGGACAGTGCATATCTGTTCTCCCCCCCCCCCCGTCCAAAATGGGTTTGTCTAAGAAAAAGCAGCGAGGCCCGATAAGTTTTTTTAACCCCCCACACCTCCTGCCTCATGCTTAGCAGGCTTGCCCCTCTCTGTGGAAAAACAAAAACAAACAAAAAAAGAGTCCAGCTCTGTCCTCGTTCTCTAAAAGCATGGGCAGAGATGAGGATTTTGATGGGAGATTATCATTTCTGCTCGTCTTATTACCATTTTCTGTTCCTCCCGAGCCTCTTTCGTGTTAAGGCTAATTTGTATGGTGTCCTTAATGGTTGTGTTTGGGTTAGATCCGACTACCACAAAGCCTTTAATTGTGAGGTTTAACATTTTGCAATTAAAATCTCCCCCGTTATTGCTCTGAGGAACGAATGAGCCCTCTTTGATGTGCTTTAATCAGCCGAGATGTATTGTAGTTTAAGAAGCATAAAGATGGCAGATACATTTCTGATTTTAAATTGACACACTCTTCCACCTTTGAAGATGATAGTTGTGTCTTTTTTTCTTCTTCTTCCTTCTTTTTCTTCTTGCTGGCATAAAGCAGAGAAAGCTCAGTCCCTTGAACCCCACTCTCAGATTCTGGGGCACAGATCTTTATCTGCCGTTCTAAAGTGGCCAAACAGGATTAGGAAGAGGAGCGCCTCTGTTTCACCAGGACCAAGGAAGCGTACACGATTCACAATTCACCAGAGCCTGACTAAAGATCTTAGATGCACACTGTGACTGTATCAGCTGTTGTTTTCTCACCTGTTAGAGGAGCTTTCAGGCATTCCCTGCAAGACATGCAGATGCGATCAAAAGAGCACACTCCAGGAGAAAATTTTCCTCTAGATGTTTTCACTTTCTTTCTATTTTTTCTTTTTTTACTGCTAATTTTCTGTTGCACGTTATAGCAAAAGCTGGAGAATGTAGATTATGGTAGCTCTCTCCTGAGGTATCCTTGTTTTGCTGTATTGTTGTTGAACAAAAAAGCTCATTAGGATGGGGGGGCACACAAAAAAAAAAATTCTTATTCGGGAGGGGCGGGTGGTGGTGGGGAAGAGGTGACAGTTGGATGAAGGCTGATTGGGAGCATCTGGAGGCTGTTTTTCAGAGGATGTAGCCCTGAGTGAGCAACCCTGGCATTTAAGTACGACTCGCTCCTAGAAACTAAAAATCTCCCAGCAAGCAAATTAACGGGAGCAGGGATTTGGTAATAATGGAGGTTCTCGGCTTTTGTTTCACCGTGACAGATGGACAGTGTGTGCTCAAATTGAATTCGGCTTTAATTGCATTGTGGCGTTTATAATTTATCTGCTCCACAGATTTTGTTTACAGGTTTATGGGGTCTTGAAATGCATGTTTGCTCTCTTTTTCTCCTCTCTTCCACTTTCCCCCCTCGTCCCGTGTGCGTGTGCGAGCCCGTGCGCGTGTCCCCGCCTGTGTGTACGTGTCGGCCAGATCCTTTTTCATCCTCCACTACAGCGGGATAAAGGACACTGTAATTCTCTGAGAGTGTGGTGTTCATTACCGTAGCAGTTTGCCCTCCAGGGTGAATGTGTTCAATAAGCGAGATTGTCTTTTTTCCAATATACACTTAAACGGTATAAGATTGCAAATGTAAGCTCTGTAGTGGCCGTCTGCTCCAGTGCTCAGTGTTCAGATTATTTGGATCACTTGGATAGGTGAGCATATTATAATTGTTCACACGGACACCGGAACATACATGTTAGCGGGAAAGAGGGTCACACAGGTGCATATATGTGTATATATCTATATATATATATATGTTGAAGTGCATCCGTGTCCAGGTGGGATAAGTGGCTGTTTCTGTCCCTTCTATGCAAATACAGAGACACATTTGTAATTTCTCAGAGACACACCAGCGCTGCAGCTACACATAATATATCAAGTCCGACACGCTAACCTAGACGAGCCCTGGACGTGAATATAAAGCCGCTGCTTTGTCTCATTAATTTGTGCAATCTTTTAGCTTTCTTTCTTTCTGTAGACCTCCTGCAGCGTCCTGCAGTGGCGATAAAGATTATATGCTTGTCTCCTGCTCCATCTAGCTCTTCTCTCCTCTCCTTATCCTAGCCTCTGCCACCCTCTAATTGATGCACCCCTGCCAATTTACACTTCAGCCCTGGCTCTGACCCCTATTAACTACCTGGCCTCACTCTCCCAGGAAAAGCACAGTGTTCAGGGAGAATCCTCCTCCCCCAATCAACTCCTCTTAAAGACTGGCGCTAAACACATTTTCATAACCAGCCGGAGAGAGCGCGAGTGAGGGCTCGGTGCTCTCTCGACAACTTTTATCTGGATGAGTGAAAAGGATAAGCCCGAGCTGTGCCGTTTGAAACGGGCTCTCGTCCCCGCGACACAGCATTTTATCACCGCCAAGCCTCACGGCCATTTGACAGAGGTTATTTATTTATTTATTTTTTCCCTCCTGTCCCACTGTCCTAGTAACACCGCACCAGCAACTTGTCACTGTCTTTTTTTCCAGTTGTCCTAGATCGGGAGTATTTTGAGGAATGTCCGCTCTGCTCCCTGTACCTGTCCCAGAAGTCGGCCCGTCTGGCTTGTGGGAAAGACAGAGGAAGTGCTCTGTGCGCTTCAGCAGCAATCCAGCTGCATCTCTCTCCCTCTCTCTCTATCAGCTCAAGCTTATTTATGGCGGACTTTGCCTGGCTTTCCTGTTCCAGGTTTCACTCGACCTGGTGTTATGTCATCGTGAATATCTATCTATCAAGAGTCCAGACTCTGTGCTGATTAAAGGGCCACAGATGATTGTGTGTGTGTGTGCTTGTGTGGGTGGGAACGTCTGATTTTTCCATGCTTATATTTAGATAATATGGCCATTTCAAGCAGAGGTATATTTGGAGAGGTGTACGCTGTGATGTGGACACCTATGAGGGGTTAGTCACGTAGTTATGGTTGGGGTTTTTTTTTGCTGCAGACATGGTATGTGTACAGGGTAATGAAGTAGGGAATCATTCTGTGTTCTCGATTAACAGTAATCACAAAGCAACTGAAGCGTGAAAAATGAATTTGTTTTTTCCAATGCAAAACAGTTTCAGAACATACAGAGCAAACTTATTAATTATACACTGCTGTGGAGCTAGCGCGGTATTAGCACACAGCCTCGTTGTAGGGTATAGCACATTTCTTCCCACGAAAGTTGAAGCGTTTTCTCTCCCCCCACCCTGCACAAGCTTCACTGAGTAGGATTGTGGCTGTTTAGCCACTTTTCTCTGGGCAAATTGTTTTTGTGACCCATGGAATGTTAGAGGAAATGCTTCTTTCTCATTGGCGGTCCCCCGGGTGGGGAGGCCATGGCCCCTGTCATCGGCCCTGCTGCACGCACTCACACACAGACGCACACACGCAAACACAGGATCACTCTTTGCTGGAGGAAAGCAATCTGCCACAAAGCAGGGACCTCCAGGCCTTTTTATAGCACCAGTACTTCCATGCCAGACTCCCAGACGTGACATCACAACAAGCAGAGATAATTTCCAGTGGCATCATCATAATCGCACGAAACACTTGGAAAGACGGCGGCATTCTTTCGCTTGATTTCCCGCCGTATATTTACTCGCCGTCTCCCTTTCTTTTGTGTTTTCATTTCATTTTATGTACAGACTTATCATTAATTAAACCTCTCTTGGTGGAAATAAACAGACTCCAGACAGTGTTATTTTTTTTTCCGAGATCCCTGAAAGAGAAGTTAAAAAGTAATCATGAACAGTCCCAATTCAAAAAGGATTTCCCTAGAACGCGCAGTGAAATATGCTCCTCAGATCAATTAAGTGTTTACAGCCTGTAAGAATCAGCAGCACAATAGAGAAGCTGTCTCTTCTGGACCCTGGAGGCTACCGTAGCAATGTTTCATTAAGTGCACTCACTCCTGTGGCCCCCTATAAACACACATTAATTAAGGCACACAGAAACACAGTCTCTGAGCTTGCACTATGGTAATGATGATATGACCCCAAAAGGAGAGGTGCACCAGGGGTCAGGGAATAAAAGCAGGGAGCGTTTAATGCCAGAGCTTGGCTGATGTGCAGAAACACGGTCTTAACCGGTCCAATTCAAATTAGGCCAAGATTTGCTTAACTGGCTAATTTAGATGTGCATGAATGTAGATTCATTTCCAGCCGTGAGTATGGCTAGGGTGTGTTTTCTCCTCCCATAAAATTAATGATGAGGGTCAAGATGACAATTTTCTTTATGTCAGCAGTCAACTCCCAATATAATAATTTATACACACAGACAAAATGACTTAATAATAACCATGTGATACTCTGTGTTGTATTCTCATATAAAGGTCCAAAAGTTTATTAAATAGCACTGCCAGTCATAGAATGAATAATCATATAACCATCAAACGGGGCTCTCATAAATTTAATAAAGAGAGAAGCCGAATAAATGTTTTACAAATGTTCCTGCTTTGTGAAATTGATTTATTAAAGCAGGACCTGTATTTAAACCCCAATTCCAACTCGCCCCGTAGTCATGCTGCAGCCAGCCTAAGATCAGTTCTTCCTCGTTCCTTAAATCATTTTAGCCGCAATAGCAGCGCCTCCCACAGACAATTCACGTAGATCTGACAGTGGCAAATGGGTGTCATCAATACGAACCCAAACACTGATATTTTCTATGTTGGGCTAAGTGGTGAGTCCCATCCCATCCTCTCAAGATCTGCAGCTAGAGGCCAGGGGGCTGGTATCCATCTTCGTAACAGCGACTGTGTTGGAGGAGTAGGTGAAGGAAGAGGAGGCGAAGAGATGGAGGGGAGGGAGGCAGCATGTCAATGAGCCTGCCCAGTGTCACTGAGCACCACACAGAACAGCCATCTGGAGAATCAAAGACTCCTACCATCTGGCTGCCTCACCCACTCTCTACCCCCACAGAATAAGAATCAACCAGATACTACATTGCCATAACGCTCATTGGCCTATTGGTTAAAAAAAAAAAAAGAAGAAGAAGAAAAAAAAAAGAAAAAGTCGGGTAAAAGTGCATTTAAGTAAAAAAAAGAAAAAGAAGAAGAAAAAGCTAGACCCAACCTTCCTTCTTCAAGCCTTCGTGTCTTAATATCTGACCTGAAAATGAACACAAGCTCATCCTCCTGCCAAACCTGATGTTCACTAATTCCAGCTTTGTCTCACGTGTCCTCTCAGGCTCATTTTCTGGAATGTGCATAGAAAAGTTTTAGAGCAGCACTGTTTAAGATCACCATAGTGCTTTTGCAACGAAGAACCAAAGCAGGATAAAACTCGAACCATGCGTCAGTCTTGATACAACCTAGCATCTCAGTTAGCATCTTATGCTAAGCCTGCCTCAGCAATCCCTTAATGTTGCACGAGGAGACGGAAATGTCTGTCCGAGTCTTCGGTGACTCCTCTCAAGTTCTGCTTAAGAAATTCTCGAAACTGTGACGCGGCGAACACTCAAAGCGAGGTCTTGCTGAGTGGGCCTTCAAAGTCGCGATTTAAATTATGTATGCTCTGTAAGTATGTATTTGGCAGCAATGAGTGAGAGGAGAGGAGGAGGAGGAGGGATGAACACTGAAAAGTCGTCAGCCATATTCCAAAATGCCATTTCCGTGTTGCTGAGGTACCATTGTTTACAGGGCTTTGATGGAGAGGTGCCCTGATCGCCACTAGCTGTTTCTCTACCTCTCTCTTTTTTTTTCCTTCCCCCCTCTTAGTTTGAGAGAAATCTCCTGACGCTGTAAAATGGGCAATGATGACATATGTGGATGCAGGCCTGTTCATATCTTTGTGGGGCCTTTAGGGAAATAAATATCTGAGAACATTCAGTGAAATGAAGCTCACTCAATAAATCACCATGACACAATAAACACTTCTGGCACATGAGCACCCCCCCTACCCACCATCCCCTGGTGCCTAGCCCCCTCGCACACGCACACACAAGGCGCGCGCACACTCACACACTCGTACGCTCTCCTCTCAGACACCACCTACCTCTCCCCGCCTCTTCTTGTGCTACCAAATGGTGCCTCCCCACAGGCCAGTAAATCAAATCCCAGCACAAATACAGTGGGAATTTATTTGGAATGGGCTTTTGTTCTCTTTAACGCCTGATTGTTAGGCCGACTAGGTCGCATGATAAATTTTGAGCAGGTTGTTTCTGTGCAATAGCTGTGTGTTTGCTGCCCCCTGTACCTAACGCCGATCATGCTGCCTGTTAAATGCAACTCTTTTGATCATTTACACGCACTGAACATAATTATTTCACTGAAAAGCTGTAAAGGAAATTACTTCACAAAACCCACTTCTTTAAAATCAATACTGAGACACTGTCCATCTCTGGAAACGATGATGGTGCTTGCTGTCGATCAGCCAAGTATGTATCTGCTTCATAAAAGAATGCCTGGAAATGGTGAAAAATGGATACAAGTGTTTAAAAGAAAGAGACCCGTGACAAAGAGCAAAGAGACGAGCCTTCTGTTTTTAGCAAATCATAACACAGAAGAACCGTGTGACTTAATCATACACTGACACTTCCACTACACAGAAGAGACAGAAAATTGTGGATTGTGGACCGATAAGGAGACTCAAACGCTTCCCAAGTTATTACAGTGCAAGCTGACACGTTCCATGTTGTTTTCCACAGTTTGTGTTTCATTCGAGGTTTGATTGAGACTCTGAACCACTTCAGTATGTGTTGCCATCTTCTTCTGCATGAGTAAAACCACTTGACTGGAGAATTAGCACCCACAGGTGTTTAGTTGATACAAGGCTGCTAGATTAATTTCAAAACTTTGGGGACCCAAAAATGCAACCCCCTCCCTACCAAAAAAAGATTTGGAGAGGCCAGGCCAACTATATGAACTGTATCTTCAAACATATGCTGTACTACATATGGTAAAGCACAGGTTTTCCAGCCAGTGTTGGTATGTTATTGGGACTATTTTAGGGGGAAAAATGTAAGAAAAAAGACAAGCAAACAAAATTCAATTCAACAGTAGGATTTAGATACTTGTAAATATTGTATATTTTAAGGTAGAGACCCTACAGCAATCAGATGACCCTCTATGAGGATGCACTCTCATCCACATGGTGAAAAAAAAATCCTATTTAAAGTCATTTTTGGAAAAAATAAAGCAAGCAGAATTAAAATGTAAATATTGTCCCATTTTAATGTTAATGTGCCTGCTTTATTTAATCGAATTGCCACTTCCGGTGCTGCTGATTCAGTGCATCCATCCAACAGAAAGCTGCATGAACCAGAATTTTCCCTGGTTGATTCTCATGAAGTGTGCACACTATATTTGGATGGATCTTTGGCTGCAGGCGCAAGAAAACTTTGGGTTAAAGAGGACAGCGCAGTACATTTAACGCGATTAGCTTTTTTTTTCCACCCCTCCTTCAAATCAAATGATTTATTAAATGGAAATAGAAACCATGGTTCAGGTCTTGGCAGTGCTAACTGCGTGTCCGAACACTTTGTGAGTGACACCGTTAGGAAGACGGAGGGCTCAGCTTTTCCTTTGACTCACACACATCCAGTCGGTCTCCTGTGGCAGCTGCCGTTTATGCAGAGGTAAAATAAGCAGTAACACAACAGACCCTAATTGGTTTATCAGTGTTTGCTATGGCAACCCCCATGGAAACAGGCCCTTAAACAATTATATTTTTAAACTGCTGGCCAGGATATATTTTGCTTTTATCTATGGGTACGGTGGATATGATTGCTCACTGTTATAAATGGCACATAGTTAGTGCGCGGAGAGAAAGACATTGTTTACGCTAGGCCTCATGTGGTGAATCTGTCCAGTGTAAGGTAATCTGCAGTAATAAGCTCCATTTGTTTTGTTTAGCTTTTAAGCTGAGGGAGAGAGGAAGGGAGAGGGGAGAGTAAAGAAAAATCTAATTTCAAATCCTACCCACCTTCTTATCTCTATTTGTTCAGTTGTTTTTAATGCCACATACTGAAAGAATTTCAATGGCTGTTTTGCCATGAAGTCATTTGTTATCCTTCAGCGGGCTTTCGTCTCCCTATTGTGTGACAGCCCCCGAGTGCTCGAATCCTCCAGATGGAGCAGGTCAGACACACACAGACTCGCTTACATACACAAGGATGTACACACATACGCGCAGGCGCGTGCTCGCGGGCAGGTTCACACACTTTCCTTTTTTTTTTCTTCGGTGGTTGACATAGATCTCCTTGGCTTGTGACATATACGGAGATGATGATGCCATTTCTTTTCTGTCTTTCCTGTACTTTTCTGTTAGTTGGTAACGTGGTGGTTAAGAGCTGTCTGGCAGTCACGCGGCTCGTGGCGTGTTTGCAAACATTCCAAAATGAAAATATTTCGCAACAGTATTCTGAATTTTTCCGCATATTGTCCGTTTGGCTCGGAGTTCGTGGAACGCGTCGCAGAACAGATGCGTCAGACTCATCTTATTTTGCTATTGCACTGATCTGGTGAGGACTGGGCCAACAAAAGCAGAACACAATGTGAAAGTCTTTATGGCGGAGATAAAACACGTTGGGGTTCCTTTCATTGATTTGCTAAATAGAGTTATTAAGTTACAGCCCTGACAGAAAAATCTGTTTCTGACTTTGTTTCCCTCCCTTTTCTCTCTTTTCACATGTGGTGACCTTGCTCGCTTCCTGTTTGGATCTTCTCATGTACAGGTTGGTAATTTTTATATTACCAAAAATGCAAAAAGCGAATCTAACCCAAACTATCTCCTATTGTAATACCATTTGGTCTTTGTATATTTTAAAAGAACTTAAAAATTATTTTGTCTTTTTTATTTTATTTTTTTAAAGCTACCTTTCCCATACGTTCTACTTTATCTCAAGCTACTCCCTTAATGATTGTTGTAATTTAAAAAAAACAAGATCACTTTGTAATGCAATACTTGTATTCTCTGAAATGTCTCGTTTATACAGATGGGTGACAAATTAAAGGAAAAACCTGAGAGCATTGGGTGGCCTGGTTATCCTTTGTCTGGGAAAAGGGGGCGGGGGCTGTATTTTGCTTCCATGCTTAAGGTCCACTTGTCCACTTCACTGTAAATCACTTAATAAAGTTATGATCACCTTCATGCTTTGATGAAATGTTTCTGTCCCGATTGGTCTCTTCCTGGATGACCATGTAGAGCAATTGGGAAAATGATTCTGCCCTTCACAGTCACCAGATCTCAACCTAATTAAACACCTATGGGGGAGATATTGGACTGACTTGTCAGAGCTCTCCATTGCAATCCTCAAAACACAAAATGAAGGAATATTTTTTGAAGAATTACGTCCCATCCATTCAACAGATGCCCAAGAAAGTGTAGAGTCGAAACCGAGACGCACTATAGCTGTCCCGGTTTTCCAACATCCAATCAAGACACTTTTAGTCTTCTTTTTTTTTTGGATTTTCCTTTAATTTATCACCTGTCTGTAGCTTGATAGTATGCACTTTTAGTTTCTGCATGATGGTCACCGTAAAGCAGGATGCCAGGAAAATTTACTGTAACATGTAATGTGAAAACAAAAGGTGCATTTCAGCGATCGTTCACTTTCTCCTCCGCCAGCGATGGTAATAAAGGTAAGAGCAGGTTCCATAACAAGGAGAACGTAATAACTGTAACAGCCATCCTTAAATGATTTGATTGACTCACGCTAGACCTCATCGCTCTATTTTAAACCTAATGGAGTCTGGGTATAATTTGACCAAGCCTTGATTGACAGCCCCTTTCTCTATCTCAACAGTAACCCCTGATGATGTACATTAGAGTCGGATTAAAGCAAGGTGCTAACGCATATTAAAAAATTAAGCCAAGCCAGTGGACTGGCAAAGCTCCCCCCTTTTTTTTCTTCATTGTCCCTCCTTTTGGTTGGCCTGGCATTAAAATTCAATGGCATCAAGTAGTGATAGGGACTTGTTAATACAGCTGCAACTTGCCCTTGTGCAGGAAATCAAATGACACAGTGCAGCAGGCCACGGAGGAAAGACTGAGAGGACATTATACAGCTTTTACACACAGCCGCAGAGCCTTGCAGTCGAGAAGCAAGGCTACAACATCAAATATAACAATGCAGCCTTCATAACTAGGTGCTTAATTTGTCAAAATGCCTCACTTTTTTTGTGCGGGGCGTATTTTAGTGCGCCTCGAGCCCTTGGCATATTTAAGAGGACCCTGGTAGTTTTTCCTGCGGCAGGATACCAGCCTTATTGTACTGCTTCAGCTGCTGTAAATAGTAGTAAATCCTCAGTGTTGCAGTTATTCTAGCATGACACCAAAGCCTCCCACTCAAAATGATTGAATGTAACTTATTTGATTCTGCTTCCCCTTCATTTGGGGATTTTGTGAAGAGTCTGGTTTGAAGACAATGAACTAACAAAAGATTGTTTTAACAGCTGCATGTCTTTGATTACACGCTTCTTTGAAGTATCACTTTAACTTAGCCTTTGAACTTGGATAGAGATCAGAAATGAATCGAGATTCTTTTTGATGTAAGAGGAGGGGATTTTATTGTTGAAATGTTCATAAACTGCTTCCAACCGTTTAGCGAACAAGTTCAGTGTTGATTTTTAAATTGCGGCAGGAGGGGAGGGGAGGGGAGGCACGGGGGGGTTTTTTTGGAGAGAGGAAAGGGAGGGAGGGTGCCGGTTTCGTGTTTACGTGCACCCGATGGCAAGGATAGAAAAACAACTGCTTTTATTCCCCTTTAACGCAATGTGGAGTTCTTAGAGGCGGTCTTCGAGCAGCTCCAAATTCTCAAGCTCTGCCTTTGCTTGTGTGGCTCATTAGGACAATATGCCATCCATATGTTTCTCTAAATGATCATTATATCAGTTCTCCCACTTGTGAAAGAGTTGCACGTGCGCTGAATTTGAAGTCTTAAACCTTCCTGTAGCAGTTATACTTAATCTTCTTGTTGCTTTTGACAGCAATAATAATGCGCATTTGAGGTACTTTGTTGTTTTGGACAAAACTCAAATTCTATTAAAGGATTAAGTAATTGAACACTAATCTAAAGGACTCGAGGTTTCTGTTCTTTGGTAATGCCTTTAATCTTGGCACAGTTTAGGGAAGGCAGTGAAGTAGTGAGTCACTTAGGGAAAAGCAGATTAGTTCAATTTCATGTGTTTTAGGGGAGAACGACACTAGCTTAGATGGATTATTGTTAAATCAGTGAAATGAAATGTAATGACGCAAGAACGCACCTATTTGCATAGATGCGTTTGCACAACAGAAATTAGCAGCGTAAAAAAAAACAAGTCGTGCGGGTCCGCTTCCAAAAAAATGAAGCTTTGTGAAGCTTGACCCCACCCCCCAAAAGAAATACACATTTTTAAAAAACAAACTATCACCTGTTCAGCCATTCTTCGTCATTTACAAATTAACCATGCTCCAGATCCTCTACTATTGTTCTATTTTACTGTTACCAGTAACAATAAAAAAACAAAAGTTGAAGAAAATTCCTTGCCCTACATCTGTCATTGTCACTGAGAGACTGGCCATAATGCTTTATTTATACTCTGCTCCAGAGATACTGTTGTAAATGTTCATTGATTCAAGGGCAGACAAATATAACCCCAATCCCCTACATGACCCACATAGAGCAATATGTGGAATTATTTGAATAACACTACAGGCACAAATAAACCGTATTACACATTTTCTTACCCTTGCAGCTAACTCAAATTACATTTTGAATGTCGTCCACTCAATCTCCCCTCGTCTTTTGTGCTTTCTTTGATATAAATAGGCAGACATTCAGGGGTCTAAAGAGTGGAAGTTAGAAGAATTAAAAAAAAAAAAAGAGAAGAGGAAATTTAGATATTTTTAAATGATGTCCTACATTTTGTCAGCTAAAATCAGGATATTGCCTGAGCGGGGGAGAAGCCATGTTCTTCAGTTGTCAAAAGGCAGTAAGTAATGATTAAAATAGCAGTGTGAAACGCGGGGAGATTAAAGTGATGCTAATGATAAGTGAGAGAAGAAAAGGGCAAGCTATATTTTAATTCCTGGGAGAATGGTTAATGACTTCTATTGCCTGAGATTAAACTAAACCTGTCTCATCAGCTTTTTCTGCTCGCTGAGGAAAAAAAAAAAGAAAAAAGAAAAAAAAAGCCCCCTGCACTTTAATTTATTAAACTCTTTTAAGGAAGCACATTGATCTACATAGGTTAAACTTTCAAAATTTGGGTAAAAAGACGCCCCATAAAGCTGTCACACAGGGCAAAGCTGTTGAGTTGCTCAAGGCACACTATAAAGAATTCATTATCTCCAAACTGCCACATTTAATCAGAAAATATCAATTATTTAAAAGGGGAGGTTTGCTCCTGTTTAGAGCATCAGGTTTTACTGACACACTGAATTACACTGACACGGTGAATATATTTTTCTGCTGTCACTCTGATGGTGCTGTGAACTTTTCCATTTACAAAACCCCTTGTTAGTATATATATATATATATATATATATATATGTACACACCTTTGGCTGAGTAAATGTGCATTTGGCCACTGTAATGGGCTTTTTTGTAATCACATCAGTGGAATACTATAATCCAACAAGTAAAATATTTATCTCTTGTTTTCAGCTTGCTGAAAGGGCTGAGACTTGTGCAGTGTACATTTTTCGCATGGCATTAACACCGGCGCACTGGTGACCTCTGTAATGAAATGTATGGTACTGTTGACATGGCATTACAGCGATTCAACGCTGTTCATTAATCTTTGTTTTGCTAGAGTCCGTCTGGCATGTCCTTCGCCAAGGTGCGGAGCAGTGCCAGAAATTGTAAGGCTCGCCACATATTTCTGATGGCAATTAGCATGCATTCCGATCCACTGAGCCCCTCGCATAACAGCCCAATCCTTACAGCGGCCAGTCTTTATCAGCAGCCGGGTGATAGGAGTCATTGAACATTCTGCTGACAGCAGATTATTTTTTGTTTTTATACAGATGTCAGGCTTGAGTAGGTGATGTTTTCCACTCTTACTGTTGGTCTATGGGCCCCGCTTAGACTCTCATTTTATTCATAGATGACAGAACAGTCCGGAGTTTTTACCTTTTCTCACTCTTTCCCTCACTCCGCCTTGTTTGGCCCGCCTTGTATGTTTACTTATCTCAACCTCTGTCATTCCAGGTCTGGAAATAGGCCTGATATTTAAAGCACTGACACTGACTGTCATCCCTTGGAGGACAAATAGCAACACTCCAACAGCACTAAATCCCGTGTCCCCTTGAATTCTCACTGGATCTTTCAGCAGGAAGCAGGCCTGCAATTAATAAGCCGTTTAGGTCTAAAATCACTGATCTTCCCAAAAAAAGAGGGGGGGGGGGGGGGCCTATTCATACAGATAAAGAGAATTTTCTACAAAAGCCAGGAAGGAGAGGAAGTCCATTTTTTAAAAGTGCCAGCTGATGGCTCATGTATAATCGTAGTAGCCACGATTCTGATCGATATCATCAATGGCTACTGCTGCAGTGCAGAATTTGATCCAGGAGTCTAATGCTAATGTTCACGCCTGTGTCAGACACAATGTAATCTCTTCTTTTGGGATCAATGGCATTTTTTTTTTATGGTGTCATCGCTTTCCTTGTGTAGGTAGTAACACTATTCTTGAACCACATTATCTGTGGCGCGCAAAAGGCTCTGAATACGCTGACAGTTTTTTATCAGCATTTCAACTGTGAGGACTCAATAGAGGCCAGCTTCTTTTTTTTTTTTTTCCTGGAGTCTTCAGAGTTCATTACACTTACAGAAGTTATCCTTTTTTTTTCCTTTTGAATGTTAACAATTTAAATCTGATTTGCCTGGAGTCAGATTAAAGCATCCCTGTATTATTTTGTTGACATATTCAGGATGAGCTGAGCCCCCCCCCCCCCCCCCCCCAACTCTTAAACCCGTGTTGCGTAAAGTAATATCTACGTTTCTGGGGACGCATTACAATAATGCATTAAGAAGTCACATTAATAATGCACATATTTTGTCACATATTTATAACTATCCCCCAGACATCAACATGTCACAGTTGTTGTTAGATCCCCTTTGGTTTCAATTAAAATCTCGCTGAGGCAATAAAAATAGCCAATTAAATTGGAGCAGCCTCTTCAGAGGTACAATTGGTCTGATTAGATTAACCTTGAACATCAATTAGGGTTAAAAATAAGCTTAAATGCATATTAATAACTGTCCACCATATCCAGTGATAAACTATACTGCACTTGCATCACTCATCTCCCCTGTATTGATTCAGTAAGTGGCGTTGTTTTCACTTGATTAGCTATCATTCTCATTCATTTCCTCTCGTGCTTATTTGTAGCTTAATTATTTAGACCGGAATCTTTATTTATTTATTTTAATTTTTTTATAGTGCTCTTGTTGCGAAACATTGTGACTTCATTATCTAATTACAGGAGTGTGTTTCCAAGTTACAACAGACAATGGAGATGTAATGATGTATAACAGGCATCATCCTACGAATCAATCAGCGCTCCAAGTCTCCAAAGCGGGGCCACAATCACGACTTCTATCGCTCACTCTCCTCTCTTTTCACACGCATATTCTCACATATACAAGCACTTCTCTGCAATAGCTGGAGTGTGTCAAGCTTTTCTCACCACCTCCACCACCACCGCTGCCTGGCTGCCTTCAGTCATCCCACCTGGTAAACCGAGAGCGGAGCATCCGCACGCTAAAAATACGCCTGACGCTAATGTCACACCCTCTTGCCACTTCCAGCACCCAGTTCCCAAAGCCCACACTGGTGTGAGGGGAGGGAGCCGAGCAGACGTCTTTGTAATTCTTTTAATAACATGTGTAAATGGGAAAGGGGGCCTATCGGTCTCTATCAGGCCCGGTGAGTGGAGCAGAGCAGCTGATACCTCCTAGGGGCTGGGAAATGCCTGATTCATCTAACGGTTGGCGAAGCTGATTAATTTCACTCTTCCTTAAGAACGCATCTCGTCTGGACTCGACACGGCAGAATCTCGCGGTCATATTTTTGATTCTTCTCCAACCCTTTCTCCCCCCCCACCCCCCCACCGTCTATCCCTTTGCTCTCCTCTCTTCAGCCTCTTTCCTGGGCAGCGTTAGCAGCCGCGGCCACCCTCCTCCTCCTCTCTTAGCGCCCTTGGCAAATGAAAGGTCAAAGACGCTGCAGTGATTAATGAGCAGTAGACTCTGGGATCTCTCTGTCAACCCCCCGCCAGTCCCCCCCCCCACTCCCGCCCTGCCCTCCCCGTTCCTTGCATTATTTCATCTGCTAATCTCACACAACACTACTTAGTACATTGCAGAGAAAACAACATTGTGTGTCTCTGCTGAGCCGCGTAGACACCGGCCGATGAACAGAGAACGAGGAAAGGGGGAGGCAAGGGCAGCGCTCCCAGGATGATTTTTCGGGCCGAAGAAAAGGTGCTGTAGTGTAAATGCTGGGGCTCTCCACTCAGCTTTTCATCTCAAGATGTTGCCACCGAGTCTTAATGATTTTGGTAGTGTGCTCTCAGCACAAAAAGTCTACTTCAGAAGCTTTGGCAGCTTTTTATGGTGTAATTGAATGTGAACGTCACAGCTCCTTTCACAGAATAGATGACACTCCATGAGCTCAGACCAACTGTTTATTTGAAAAAGTAATGAAATATTTACTCTCCATTGCAGTACAGATTAGCAGCAGTAATTGACTGTGACAGAGGTCTATGCACAAGTATGTGCACATTTTATAGCGACAGGGAGAGGGAGCGGGAGAAAGAGAGGGAGAAAGAGTTGGAGGGCCCCTCGTGTTTGAATGCAGATCTTGAGGGCACAATAGGCCTGTTAGTGAGGCTGAATTTCTGCCTGTCACTTTCTCTCCACATGTTGCTTTTTCTTTCAGAGATAAGTGGGCCTAATGCTGAACAAATAGTGGAAATCAGAAGCCACTGAGAATCATTTGCCTCTCCTTTTCCCATGGCTCCCAAACAGACACCCAGACGCACAGACGGAGGGAGTGACGATGGGAGAAGGGAGAGAAAGATGGAAAGGTGGGGGTGGGACAGAAAAAGAAAAGAAGAAGAAGAGGAGAAAAAAACCTCAATGAGCAAAAACAATTTTGTCACCGCGAGCAGATCCAATTGAAAAGTCTCCTGGATGGGGAAGAGCTGGAGTTGTCAGATCAGGCCACGGCATTGAATAGATCCGAGCAGGCTAAATTGGCATCAGGTGTGGGCTTCCCCTGGCCGGTGATAGGCTCCCACATTGTGTTGGCTAGACATTTAGCCATTTTCAAATATAATGGGAGAAATGAATGCAAATGAGTGAGTGGACTGAAATGTATTTAAATGCAGATTGAATGGGGGGCTCTGTGTAGCGCCTGATAACAAGTTGCTTTAGGAGAAGGGCCACATTGTGTTGGATGATCCCTCCAACCCCCACCGCTCAGATCCCCCACACCAGCAGTCCTGTTCTCTCTCCCTCTGTCGCACTTGTGTCTCATAAGGGGCCATTGTTCACTGGGTAAACTCTCTCAAAACTATTTACATTACTCATTTATTTGCATTTCAAATATTTTGGGTTCTTTCTCTTTCTCATATATAGCCGACGCACATGCCGCCCGCCGCCTTGGGCTGCCCAGTGAAACAGTAATAAAAGGACAGGGGGGCTGTGGCAAGAAAAGAAGCAAAAGAAGAAGAAAAAAACACACATGAAGAAAAAGCCGGAAAAAGGAGGGGTTCATTCATTAATGATAATGTTCCTTATGTCCATAGCCTCATTAGAAGAAGCAGAGCAGCTAGTAGTATGCGTTTCACAAACAAGTTCCCCCTGCCCACTGCCGGCCGACCACTAGCCCACGGCGATCCATCTTCTCAAACGTCTCCTTCCCATATTTAAGGAGCTCTCGTTACAGCCTTTCCCAGACCTGTAAATTTATGGTGCACTCCGAGCGGTTAGCATAATTGCCGGGAATGCAGTCATTTCAGCGGGAATGTGGGAATTAGGGCAGGAGAGAAAAGGAAAGCTGTTGGTGTGTTAATTGAATTTCATAAGAATCCTTTCACAGCAGCAGCTTTGCCTTGTTCGTGGGGCAGCGTGGACACACAGGACTCAAATTGAATTTTCACGCTAAACATTTTTCCCCCTAGTACTAATAACAAAAAAAACCCCAAAACAAAACAAAAAAATCAAGTGTTTGTCTAAATAAACCTTAACACTAGGAATTAGAGACGTAGCTTTGCTTTAGCAAACAGTTCATTTTTCATCTCTCTGATCTCACAAATAGAATAAGTGAGGAATAACGGGGGGGGGGGGGGGGGGGGGGTGTTCTCTGACGGAAAAAATAAAAACAGCTTTTCTTCCTCATCTGCATTTAAAGTACAATTTACATGCAATTAAATTTGATTAATTAGACACACTAACCTCTGCCTGTCCTGTGTGCTCATAATGTATCATGCATTTCAATGTCAACCAACTCATGTTTGCTTCAAAACTTCTTCTTCTTTTTTTTTTTTATCGAGAGCCGTAGTTATGTTTCCTTTTACACAAGGGCATTAAAATATTATCCCGGTATTTAACGTATTTAACTCTTTGAAGTAATGCAGTCTTGGCTTAAGGGTGCCTACTTGAAGAAACAAGTGCAAGCGTACGCTCTGCACTCTGTTTTTTATTTTGGTTTTTTTATATCCAGAATGGCATTTATGTAAAGTTTGCCCTGTTAGCGTAGAGGGGCAGCTGGGGCAGCGACTGCAGAGATGCTTCAGTGTCCAGAAGTTTCCATGCAGTGATTAATAGGAGAGGTAATGTAGTGGGGAAATGAGTAAACACTCCCTTGCTCCTGGCTTTGTGCTTCAACGGCTTGATGACAAGGGCAGAGCAAGGTGAGAATTAAACAGACCTGCAGAAGAAGAGAAAAAGAAGAAAAAAAAATGGGAAAGAGCAACGGGCTGGAGGGGAGGAGTGAAGCATGACAGACCTGGGCAGTGAGTAGGAGTGTGGAAAAAAAAGGGGGGGGGAGAAGAAGGCCGCCTTGACAAAAAGTAGAAGTGGAAGTTTCTCCTGAAGAAGAATAATTAAAAGCGCTCAAGGGAGGGCAGTTTTAATTTCACATGTAAGGGGCTAAAGATTTCATTTAAAGGCGCGGCGAGCGGAGAGGAGGTTAATAAGATGAACAAAGCAGGGAATGTGAGAACATACAGTGTGAGGAAGCGCGTTGGACTTTCACCTGACACGTTTTTAATTATTGAACCTCTGATATTTCTCTGTTGAAGAGAGAGGGTGTAAAAAAAAAAAGAAAAGGAGAAGATTAACTGATTAATAGTCATAGTGACCAATTACTCACTCGCGAGGAAATAGATTTAACTTCACCGGAGCAACACTTGTCTTCGGTGGCAAACGTCAGAGTGAAGCGCTGCTTCCAACACCAAAGCTAAAAGCGTACTCTGGGTTGCTCTGGAAGTTTCAGTGGCTGCCCACTGGGAACACAACCGGAGCGTTGCATAATGCCTCCTTCTAAAAAAGTGAACTTGCTTCTACAGTCGAATACGCACTCTTGATCACTGAAATCTCACTCCATTAGTGCTATCTGAAGTTGATGTATCCCAATTATCATAATAAGATCGGCTTGGTCCCGTACTCCATGGGACTCCAAACTCTCTTACTGCCACAAAATGATCAAAAGGACTTTGTGAACTAGACCCAGAGTCCCAGCTGTGGGCTGCTTTGTTTCAGTAGTGGTGAAAAAAAGAACTTTAATTGAATACGATGTATTTCTTTTGCTTGTACTTTTGGGCCTAAGCAGTAAGAAGAGATGTGCCAGCTCATCTTCACCAGTTACGCACGTGCAAAAAGGCGCCCCTCTTTTCTCAGATAACCATTGAAGAATATAATACAGTTCGGTGTTTGCCGAAGCGGCACCGCCGGCTGTGGACTTCCTCTCCGTAAAGCCAAACAGTTTGCTCAACAGGTCCCGGGGTGTGTCCACTGCGCTCCTCCCTCTTTATGAAATCCCAAATATTGTCAGTGCAGAGCATGGGAATGACTGTAACACTCCAATCCCAAAATCCCTTTCGCCTCCCGCCACCACGTCACACTGCGCGCACACTGTGTTTGACACTTATGTATTATATGTTTATCAGTCTCTAATGAAACACTGACAAGTTCCCTACACAAGGGATACTGTGTTCCATTAATAGCCCTTAACGAACCTTGGGCACTCACGAAAAGACTGGTCCTATTGCAGCTGACAGCAGTGGGGCCCTCAGCCCCGGCCCCCTGGAGAGAGAAGATATTAAGCGTTAGCAGCGTCTGCGCTCCCTCCTTCAGTCTCCTTCTCATTTCTCTCCCTCTCTCTCCCTCTCTCCTATATGCATCTGTCTCCCTTGGAAGTAAAAGGTGTCTCATTCCATTTCTTCAGGCACACGTTACTTGACCACGGTGTTTAGCGGCGAGCTTGACAAAGAGAACAGTGTCAGTTAATTTGTCAGAGAGCATTTGTGATTGATTTATTCATCTAGGGCTCAACAAATGTTTGTACTGTGATGAATTCCCCGAACCATAATTTACTCTTAGCGCAAATTAAAGTCAGACCTGTGATCGCACACATGCCTACAAACACGTATGCGCCATTTAATTAGAAAGGAATAGTTTATTCGGACTTATTGATTTCAGTTGAAAAAAACAAAACAAAAAAAACGTGTTGAAGAGATTTTTTTTTTAATAATTTCAGCTTATTGGCAAACAAACTTTAGAGTTTTGTCGCCTAATTGCGAGGTTCTCGTGCTTCTTTTCAAACGTGACAAAGCCTCTTTCTTTTGCCTCGGCTTTGCTCTAAAAAGCTGCGCACATGATGCCTGTGATCTCTCTATTAGAATGTGACAAAACATTTGTTCTCGCTAGAAATAATGGCCTGTAACATCCTCTAATGTGATTCACAGTTTATTTGCAAGTCCATCGCCGTGTTGAACAAGGGGGTTAGAGGCGCGTCACACATATGGATAATTTTAAGCAGATGCATCTGGTGTGGCTACCACGCTATGATTAGTTTCCAGAGCGTCTGTGAGTGTGTAAACCATTGCCGACGTGGATGAAATATAGCCCAGGTTCACTGGGAGTGCAGAGAGAAGAAATGTACCCCATCTGTAATACACTGTGTAGACTAATATCAGCTCCTTTTCTGTGATATTGCAGTGAGATATCGATCTGGTAAAATTGTCCCATATTGGAGCTGTCTGTTGTGATATTCATCATGCTGTCACCTCTCCCCAGCACCTACGCGTTATTAGAAACCCGGGTTTGAAGAGGTTGAAGGGTTTTAGTCTCCGAGATGTAGCAAACAATTCATCATGAGAGAGGGAGAGAAGGAGAGCGGGAAAAGAATTCAGGTGAGGTGGTTCTCGGGTAAGATTTATGTCTCGTCAAGCTGTACATTAAGAATTATATTATCAAGCGAGAGCACACCGGCAGCAGCAGCAGCAGCAGCAGCAGCAGCAGCAGCTTCACTGCTATTTGCTGAGTAGGCCTATTTGCTGTCCTGCCAGGCTTAAATGGAGTTTTAGCTTTCAAGAGAAACCCCCAAAGTCTCGAGGAATGTAGCGTCTCGCCCAAACAGAGTTATTTGTGAGGTGCGCGGCACCTTGTCGAAAGCAGTTGTCATGTGTGTGTGGGAATTTCAGCGAGCCTGACGTTTTATTTTGTGCTCCGTGCCAATCACTCGTCAGAAACGACGCCTGTAACTTGGAACGTGCCACCTTCAGCTTGGCCCACACGTCAGGTTGGGACTCCGGGTTTGAGTTCTTGTTATTTCCTCTCTCTTCGCTCGCAGTCAGTGATTCTTCCGGAAGGATCACAGAGATGTATACAGACGGAATCCAATTCTTCCGTGTCTTGCAGAGGAGTCAGGCTTTGATTCGTCTTTAACTCAGTACAAATGCTCGTCTGGGGATGTGCAGGCTGGGGGTTCGCTCTGAAGTTGCTTCTCTCTCTCTCTCTCTCCCTCTGTCTGTCTGTCTCTCACTGGTAAGAATGTGTGTGCGTGTGTGTGTGCGTGCAGGCTAGGCTGTGCTCTGTTAGCCACAATGTTATTGCTGTAAACAGCATTTAAAGCACAGCTGGCCAAATTGATCAGGACCTGCGTTGGAGTGAACTTGAGCAGCCAAGAGTGGGGCTGCATAAACAGGGCTGCTTGTATCTAAATATGCAAACACTCTCCCAGCAGTCGGCACTCAGGGGAACAGACACTGTTACTTCTAATGGAGAAACACTGAGGAACAGTGAGAACCAGGCCTGAGCCCTAACCTTTCCATGTGTGCACACACACACACACACACACGCACGCGGGCACACAGAGGAAAAAGAGTACAGGAACATTTTTCCTGATTATGTAAACATTTCATTTCCTCCCCAGATCATTTTTGGACTCCTCCAAAGTATTTACTTTTCATTAATTATTGAAAAAAAAATGAGGGGAAAAAAACAGAATAAACAGTAGATAATTTTTGTTTAATGTTTCACACAGGATTCCAATCCTCAGTGCAATTAATGCTAATCACCACGGTCTTCCTGTTTAGCTTGAACGTGGAATGTGTTTGTGAGCCGCCGCTGTCTCTTGTGCTCCGTCTCTCGTTTTCTCTGCGCCTTTTTTCCTCCTCCATCTCTGCCGTTAGCCACCGTGTCTCCTCGTGTTATGATTACATCACCCTTTCTGTCTATTGTGTCCATTTGGACCCGTAATTAATCACATCCGACAATCCGACGGTCCTATTCCCAAAGCTTAAAAGCCCTATATATATATATGTATGTATATGTAGAGATAGAGTGAGAGAGTTAGATGGAGTGCATCAAGTATGTTGGAGGTGCTTACCATTTGTAGAGTACAGTATATTAATTGCTTATCGGTTTTTGATTTCAGAGTCATTTAGAGTCAATCGAACGCATAATTTTCACAGCTATTGTTCTTTGGGGTTTGTTAATTGTCACCCCACTGGCAGAATTAAAAGCAAATTAAAAGCCTTAACTATTGACTCTATCTGAAGTCACTCTCCACAACAATTTCACAAAACAATGGGGAGGATTAATGAAAATGCAGCTTGATTTCTGTTCTCCAAAGCTTTTGCTATGGGGAACCAATTAACTACCCTTCAGGATGACTTTCACTTCTAACTGCTGGTCTGTTCCACTGCCAGAAACTGGGATTAATTCTCAATTAATCCCTCCACCAGAACAACTCTGCCTTTGTCTGCTGGGGAGGACATGAGCATACAACACCGAGGTTACCCCAAGCCTGTTTGGTGGAGGAACTCCACCCCTCCTAAGATTGATACACCCTGTAGACTAGCTCTTCTCAAGCTGAAAATAAGAGCCATTAAAAGGGAATGGTTGACAATGATTTTTGTTTTAGGATTTTGAGCTTTATTAGCCATGCATATTAATGAGTCAATTAATTCCATTCGTCCTCGCGAGTGGCCTGTTTGTGTTTGCCTGACCTTTTATCTTAGATGCGTTCACGCTCCGCTTGGTTTAAGCACTTACTCCATACTGCGTTTCCCATAGCCTCATGTCCAAAAAGGGAGTTTTTATGTGTTTAGCACTAAGATCCCCCCCCCCCCCCCCCCCTTTTGTTTTCTCACTGCAACTCTCTTTCTCATTGGTCCACCCTCCCCCTCTATCTTTTTTTGTTTTTTCTTGAGCTTTCTCCCTCTGTCAGAATGCCTGCTGGATGTATTCTTCTCTAAATGTGACAGGAAATATGCTATTATAGCATGCAGAATATTTGCCTGATGGGATTTGCAATAAAATTACTACATTTCCTTTCCATTAGGATCTTTAAAACCCCTCTCTCTAATTTATGATTACCATGGCAAAAAGACATGTTATATACATAAAGACCAAAGTAGCCTCCAGTCCACATTTAGCCCATCCTGCTTTCAAAGTTAGTTGAGAGGACAGGAGAAATAATTGAAAAGTGCAGCTGGACTGTGTACAATCTTGTAAGGGATGCCTAGAAAATGAGATTAATCAGTGCACAGACATTGTGGGGAAAAGTTTGCAGTGAATGCCTGACAGTCGTGCTCTTTCTCTCATTTCAAATGTTGGCAGGCTAGCAGGCAGCTCCAAGGGAAATGCGCTCCTTTCATACTTGAGTAATTGATGAATTGTATGCAATATGCAAATGAGAATCCATAAATCTTATGAATGACAGCTTAATTTATGTGAGCCTTAATGAATGCAGGATTAGATTTTAATTAAATATCCTCAAAGGCACCCTGACTGGGTAAGTTTTAAAAGCCTTGTTTTGAAGACTTGTTTCATATGCATCGCAGTTCATGAAAAAGAGAGATCAGTGAGAGTGGTTAGATGAAATTTCCTAGCAGTTTGAAGATAAGACCTGTTCTGTTTTGCTAACCAAAGGCACTTGCAATTAATAAATATTGGAGCCAAATCATATCTACCAATCTCATTTAGGCTTTCCTGGAACTGCTCATTCTCATACATTTGATTAACTGCATTTACTTTAAGCGCTATCTGATTTCTAACATTTGGTACAGTATCTTTTTAATTAAGAGAATCATCCATTAGGCATGGAAAAGTCAACCAATTAGGCTTTCCTCATCAGTTCCCGTGATGTAGGAAGTCTGCTTACTCATTATCAGAGTCTGTTCATGTGGTGCTAAGCAATCTTAGACTCTGTAGTTATGGGACGTACAATTATGAAATCAGCTTTTAACATTAATGATGCATGGGAATAATCAGCAGTTTATCGCATTTCAGATCTTTTTTAGATTCGGTTTCACAACCGAAAGGCTTCAAACGGCTCTAATAGAGAGCGATTACAGGACTAAGCTCTTTATAGCTGCTGTAACATCGGTCTTCTCTCAAAGTCTGCTTGTTTCATTGCACGGGCTCGAGGACAGCGGAAGGAGCAAAACCGGCTCCGAGTTCCCCCGTACCGTCAGACTCTGCGATCGTCTCACCCAGCGTGGTCCTAATCAGGCCTGAGCCCAGACAAAGGCATCAGGAAGGCACCCACTCTCCCAACTACCACTGATCTCAACCCCGCACATTAGTCCACACAGGGATCAGAGCACAGACAGCACTTTAAAAGGGGTTTTAGTGGGATTGATGCTAACTCTCTCCCGCCTTTGATTTCACACCATTTGATCTGTGATATATTGTTCCGTAACAAAGGTTAACAGTTTGCAGGCGGATGCAGCTGTTCCTAACCCTAATAAATAAAAGTCTGTTTTTCTTTCCTTTTTTTTTCTCTTTCCTCTTCTCTCTGCTCGCACTCAAATTCGCTGTAATCCAGCTATCTAGATCAGATAAGTGCCGTGTGGCTACCTGTGCGAGGCGTTGTTTGACAGGTGCAAGGGGGAAGCTGATTGAGATAATCCAAGAATAGGTTCAATGCAAATACAGATACAAGATGAGGGTAAGGATAGATGGATGCATGAAAAAGATGGATGAGCGAATGCATTCCCATGTATCACACGGTGACTCTGAGATTATGATCATCACAACGAATAGACTGCCAAGGTCAGCAGGAAATATAAATCATCTTTTTTTTTTTTCTTCTTTTTCCCCGTTTTGTTGAAAGCAACATATAGCCCTGTCATTCTCGCTGGTTTTCATTTTGTCAAGTTGCTACGCTTTCTTTGATACACGCACGCTCGATTCTCAGCTAATTTGATTGTAGATTTTGAGAAAATCTCGAGAAATGCTACGCTGCTTATTCACCCAGAGATACTCGGTTTGAGAGAGCGGTCGACACTTTTGCTCAAACAGTGATTTCGATGAGCAAATGTAAAATTCTTTATTACTCTTAAAGTTTAATCAACAAACAAATGTAAAATTAAAGAGCACAACTTCCTGTTCCTTCTGCGTTTGCTAGCATTACACTTCTCTTGTCCAGCAGACCAAGTTTTTTTTAACACAACTCATTTCTCAAATTAAAGTTAAGCATCGCACTATTTTTTTCCCAGACAACAATGTTATCTGACCTGTGGGGATTTTAAATTGGCAGTAAGACAGCACAGACATGTTATTCCTATCTTTTTTTAAAAACATAGTTAACCTCTCAGGGGAGTTGTGCGCATATTTTTAAACCATTTGATGAACTGAATTAAAAAAAAAAAACAAACCTCCAAAAAAACCAATGCACTCAGCATATTCAGGCCCCTGATGGGTTCAGGGCGTCTGAATTTCTGCCTGACCTGGCACTTAAAAGGTAAGAAACTGCTTTGTTTTATCAATAAGACCTTGTTTTCATGGCTGGTCACCACCCCAGCAAACCAATCAATGGGGCATGCTCTGCTATCGCTGTGAGAGAAATGAAAAATAAACCCCAGATAATCCTTCAGTTAAAAGGTTACTCAGGGCGATAAAAGCTATTTTGTTAATTTATTTACTCTCTGCACTGGAGAGATAAAGAAAAGGAACAATTAGGGAATTCTAGGTGAGAGATTTTAAAAGGGCAATGACATTGGGTTAATATTTTATAAGACCTGATTGGCAGAGACCTGGAGAGGCCTTTTGTTTACACAAGCCCCAGACGAATGATTCACTCGCTTGTTTTGGCCAACCGGGCGGAAATGGAATAAATATCTTCATCCTTAGCTTTTAGAAACGTCAAACAAAAGACTGCGATAAAAGGTTAATGGCTCAATCATAACCACCAGGAAATAATATTATGCTCTTTCTCTGCAAACTCGAGCCACTATTGACATAATCAGGTTGAATTCCTAAAGATATCCGAAGATGGGAGGAGCGGATGACTTCTGTGTGTAACTGAATCCACTAAGGGAGTGTGCTCACTTGGGCTAAACATTACATTTGTGGTTTCAATTGATTTATAACAGATCGTAATCACTGCATTAACAGCGTTCTGGGTAATAAGATCTCAGTCACTGCTTCCGTTGTCAGAAACGAGACTGATGGCGAGATGTCAGATTTTTGCCGTGAGATCAAAAAGCATCCTGATATCTCATTCGATATTATGCCTCTTATTATACCTATCACCTCGTGTTGGCTTCCTGTAAACGGGGTGAGAACGTGAATTTAATTATTGTGCTTTTATTGCATTGTAGTGCTGAAATTGGACTCGTGTGGAGTGTATTGTTGGGCCCCGTGTAATCTGATTGCCTGCGCAGCGTAGTGTGTTGGATAGTATCAGGTTCCAGCCGACTCTGCTGGGTCAACACACGGCCGGGCCATTAAAGGAAGTCTGGTTCAGGGAAAGTTCACCAGTATTTTCTTTTCACCATAGCAGCAAAACAAGAAAAAGGGAGAGAATAGATGTGTAACATATTTGTGGCCCCAGCCCAAAGCTGGTGGGGCCTATTTTGCTTCCTTAATTGAAGCCAGAGAGATATAAGGGGGTCTGAATATCTTAACCATAAATATAAATAAAGCATGAAATAAAATTCTTTCATGATTGACCTCTAGAACAGAAATAAAGTTGTCCAAACAAGCCCCAATTTGGAACTCAGAGGCTCTTATTTCCTGAAACGTTTCGATTTTTTTAAGCAGAGAGAGAGAGAGAAAATTTAAAAATAAAAGATTAGAAAAGACAACAGCGGATAAGAAATGTAGCAAAGGTACACAAATTCCAATCATAAATCCAGTTGTGCTATCTTTTTTTCTGCAATAATGGCCTAGTTTGGAGCTGTTTCTGTGCCAGGCTATTTAGGGAATCAGCATCTGCTGCTTGATAAATAGCCTGGCTCTTTTGTTTGAGGCCAGGTTGAGTTCCTCCCTGGACCCGGCTTATTAGCCTGGATGGTTCTGACCATCACAGATCCGTATGCCTGGGAAAATGTGGCGCAAATCGTTCGGGAACATTATACACGTGCAGTCTTTGGAAACGTTGAGCAGAGGAGCCACTTCACCCCCTCTTTAATAAAGTGTTTGCCATTTCTGCAAATGTAGACGTCTACTAAGCCATAAGGAAAGGAGACAGTAGCATTAATTTTCTGAGAGGCTTTCCTGTTGCTCGGAGGTTCCTCAGTTCAAAGCTCCATTTTCAGCTGGTGTATTGCTTTCATGGCTCGCTGGTGTTATTTGTGTGCAGGCTGTAGATGAAATGCTATCCCTTTAAACACACGGGACAGAATCTCTCGCAGCCTATCCAAACATTACCTTTACTTAACTGGGCCTTTGTACCCGAGTTCACATCCTTTGACATGATCTAAGGTTGATGTGACATTTTTTTGTCCATTTGAGGGTCCTTTTGCTTTTAGTATTGTTAGTAAAAAGCCTTTTACCCATCACATACCCTCTATTGAGGTCTTTCATAAATAATTCAGCCAGAGTACAAGTGAAAGTGATGACAGCAAAACTGTCTGCGATCTCTCCCTCTCATAAGATCAAAGAGGTTCTTCTATAGAAATAGGAATTACGTTTCCAGACGTTCCTAGGTTGAGCGGGCACTCGTTTCTCTTTCCACCTCCCTCTTTTCTCCCTTTCCCTCCTCTCGCTTTCTGCCGCTCGCTCTCCCTCTTGTTACTTCTTTCTATCACTCTCGTACTTCCCCTCCAAAGGGACACAGTTGGGTGAAGGTCTGCTTTTAGTCCTAAAACCTCCAGCGCCACTATATGAGAGAGTCAGCACATTCAGACAGATAGAGTGAGTGCACTCTATTAGCAGGAGTGAGGTAAATAAACCTCGCAAGATATGGCTGAATAAATTTCGACTGGCGTCTGAACTAAAACACACTGCGTCATTCTACAGATACCGCCTTTGGGAAATACAGTGAAATGTACTGTAACACAAACAGCCTAGTGCTTGATAAAGTCTAGAGAAAGACATTATTGTTACATTGATTGAATCTAGATTGTTCTTGCAAACACCTTTTTTTTTCTTTTTAAAAAAAATGGTGTAATTCAGTCTTCATATTAATTATGACTGTTTAAGTGTGAACTAACTTTACCTGCAGGAGATGAATGAACAAAGAAATGTCTCGTACCTCAAAAGAAAAAAAAATATATGTATATAAAACTGATATATACATATCACTATCCATCCAGCTTTTCTCCTGTAGTTTCAGAACACTCTGGAAACCTTTTGGTGTTTTAAAAACGAGTCAAACTCACTTCTTGATAGAGAGCGCTCGGTATCCCGGTAAAGCTTGAAATGGACTATTGTATGTGAAATAATGTATGAGGCCAATATGTCACCTGTGTCACGTCACCATAATTCATCTTCAGCTGAGACATCCAGCCCCTTGTTCATAAAGAATATACCTCTATAGAATCTCGGCCCATTACATGCTCATTGTGTTGTTGTTTTTTTCAGCCTGTAGGCTTTTCTTTGTAACTATAAGCCAGCAAAGTAGGTATTGATTGAAACTCGAAGCTGTATTAATAAGTGAATGAGTAAGATGTGTGGAAAGTCAGGGGTGTATCTGCTTTGAAGGCCTTTTCTCCTCCACAGTAAGGTGGCACAGTCATTTATCACGGCTGGATCTGTGCCCCTCGTTTGGTGTAATAAAACTCCCCCATCAGAACCGTCCAACAGGTCTGAATCACTCTGTCACACCACCTTCCAGCTAAGGCACGCATTAAATCAAGCAAGCAGAACATTTCCTAAGGCAGCCATTGCCTTTTAATTTCCTGAAGAACCTTAAAATATCATTCATTACCAGAACTACACATATTTGGTTTTTAAAAGTCTCATAAATCAATAGTGGCCTGACTGCAATAATTATAACAAGTTAACATGTAATTTCCAGGCCGAGGGCCGCGCGCTGGATTTTAGCATATGCAAACGAGGCAATTCAAATAGTGTGGGGATATTAATACGGAGGAACAGGTAACGAGGTACGGGTTATGAATTATGCATCAAAAAGTGGTTGATCTTCAATAAAGGAAATGAATTCACCGTGTAATCTAATTAGTTATGGAAGTCTATTATGTTGAGCTGCAGAAAGCAACTGTCCTTGAAAAGAAATTTATTTACAGTACATGTTAGCTCTTTGGAATGGAATTGCATTCTGGAGTGCTCCAAATGTTAACACTCCCCCACCACCGCCACCACCACAAAGCACCAGACCAGCACTACCCACACGGCCCCTCCTCCTCATTTCTCACCCGACTTCTTCCCTCTTTCTGCCCGGTGTTTCAGCTCCAGACCCGGCCGGCCTCCGAAGAGAACCCAGAGTGTGACATCACCGGAGAACCCCCACATCATGCCCCACTCAGTCCCCGGCCTCATGTCCCCCGGCATGATCCCGCCCACAGGTATGGTTTGGTCTGTATCTCTCTGTCACTGTTGCTAAGGCTCTGATTCACTCTGTCTAGGTCTCTTCCACACACACAAGCGCACGCATGCACATGCACGCTCAGCCTCCCCACGAGTGGCCTCCCCGCAGCTTGTCCTCGAAATGGCAACCAGTCCAAAGTGACACATGCATCCAACCACCAGACACCAGCCGCTCACTCGTTTACCAAAAACAGATCCTCTGCTGTCCACCCCCCCCTCCCCCCCTCGCCGGAAACAAAGAGGAGGAGAATAGATTGGAGTGGAGATCTTTTCTCTCAGATTATTCCAGTAGATGTTGCATTTTGCCTTGAGTGCATTCTAATTAGTGCGATTAAATCCACTCCACTGGTATATGTACATAGGCAGTGGTGATGCTAAAGCAAGCTTATCGCCACAAGAATCAACAACAACCGTTTGTGCCCTAACTTACCCCCGGGCCAAGTCTTATTGCAACTAATGCTTTTGTTCTATTTGTGGCTGGCTTCATTGTGACTGCTTTGATGTTGGTGGCTGTAAGTGCTCTGCTTTGCATATTCTGCTCTCCTTAGTGATACGTCTTTAATGATATTACGCTGTCGAAAGGAGCTTTGTGCATTCTATTTAACCGACTATTCTTTTTTTTTTTGCACTTTTGCAAAGAGATAAAGCACCGCAGCAGATTTTCCATAGTGAACTTGAACACTTTTAATGATCCCACTGAACACATTTTAATTCTGTTTGTTTTCGTATTCGTTTAAGAGCCACCCACTTTGAAATTCACTACTAAACGCGGGTGCCGGTTCAGTGCAGGCCAGTGCTTTGAACTGTGGGAACAGGATGAGGTCACTGGCTATCTGCGCAGCAGTATAGAAGGCAAACTTAAAGGCTGAAGTGAACACAGAGAGGGACAATGATGAGAAAGACCCATGTTATTTAGTGGAACATAAAGCAACAGAAACGCCTTTTGATATCATCCCCTTTAAGCCCAGAGGGACTCTATGATCTTGACATTTAGTCAGGGTATTCAGGGGGCAGCGATAAAGTAATTGAGGTTTTCTTTTTTTTGGTCTTCTCATAACTGCCTTAAGCTTCCTAACTGTGGCGAGATGGAACTTTTTGCACCAGTTTCTGTGTCGTAATTAAACCATTTATTGTTTTGATGATAGTATTAAGCATTAAACGTCAAGGAAGTTACAGACTTTGACAGATTAGTAATTAAGTATAATTGACCACACATAAGTTAGCATCTAAGTAGGCGACTAATTGATCTCCCTGTCATGTCCAAATGTTCTGATTGATGATAAAAAACGACATTGAGAGACTGTCTTAAATAGTTACACCATCGTGTCATGTCACATTAGTTCATTTTTCAGATGAGTTAGCGCCTGCACAGAAAGACAGAATACGGGCCGACAGCTCTTCCCGAGGCTTCACCAATTCTTCGAGCCGCCCACAAAATAGCTGCGCCCTTTTTCATTTGGGCTGCGGATGAAGAGCGCACAGTGTTTGGTTCACAGTAACATGTCATCCCTCTGCTGATGTTCCAAGGAGATAAGCAGCATTAACAAATATGGTAATAGTGGTTAACTATTGCTCAAACTGGCAAAAAAGTTTCATCTTGAGATCGAAGCAGGAAGTTGTTCAATTATCTCATCTCCCAGCTTTAAAGAGCAGCATGACAGGCACTTACTTAACCGTTTTACAGTTTTCCCTTTTATTTTATTTCTTTTTTTCCTTCTTTTTTTTTTGGCGCAGCTCTTTTGAAGCGTCAGACTTAAGGTCATAGATTTAAGTTCGGTGGCTGTATCGGTCACATGTGAGAAGTGCATGAGAACAAATGTCGTCTTCACTCATCAGGACCAGAGAGTGGATGTGAGACACATTGTTAACATACACCAGTTCCATTTAGAAATAGACGTTTTAATGTGCTGAGTTAGTGCTTAGTTTTACACTTAAGGACATGTGTGAAGGCACACGTGTGTCTGTGTGAGTGCCTGAACGTGTGCATACTTCATGCCCCGAGGAAGGGGGTGTGGGGCAGGGGTTTACGCTGGAGCCTTTCCAGTTGCTGATGCATTACAGGCAGATTGGCCCCCAAATCGGATTATTTGCTGTGGACTGACACCACACTGAGATGACATCTCCTTTAAAGTGGAGAGGTGGCCTCCACTCACACTCTGGCCACTACTTAAGCAGCAGCTTCAATATAATTCATTTATGTCCTGGATATGGCTTCAATCTTTTGAATAACGCAAGAGTACTGCATTTACCATTAGAGAAATGAATGTCACCTACATCTTACCGAGGTGCATCCTGTACTTTGCTGATAAAAAAAAAACCCCAACAACAATATTTCCTAATGCCTCCTGGCATTGCCTCGCTTTAAGAGCGACACAGAGAGTTGCTTCTTCTTCTCACGAGTGCTGTAAGTGGAAACATACAGTAATATTTATCCTCTTTCAGTGTACAATTAGCACGTCATCCCCTGCTGCAGAGTGGATCATCTAATCCATCGCCACTTCAAGCTGCTTTAAAATAGATCCAGTATGCGCCAGGTAATTTAGTGTCAGTTCTTTGTGCCTCTGCCCCTCCTCTTTGAGTCCGCCGCTTGTCATAAGGTTAGCACGCTCTGTAATTGATACTAAATTTGTCATGATGTGGATAGCACAGTTCAAGTGGTTTAGTGTACCTAAGAGTCGCGTTGTTCCCATCCCCAGTTTGTCATTGCTGTGCTGCCACCAGTCCATGCATAAAATTAGGCGGCCATGCTCATTGACATGGAGTGTCTCTTCCCTATTTATCCTGCTTGCCCGATAAATAACCGGTGTTTTCATTGTTGCCCATGGTGCAGTCCCTAACAGAGAGGAGAACAGAAACACAGCAGATAAGCTCTTGTTTTTTGTTTGGGTTTTTTTTTTTTTTTGAGAGGGGGGGGGGGGGGAGTTGCAATCACTGCAAGAGAAAGTCGTAAAAGTCGGTCTTTTGTGTACTGATGTGAAGTTAATCTGATTTTAATTTAATTATAAGAGTTAGTTGCGGAGGGCACAGGCATTGGGGTGTTTGTTGTAAGAATGTTCTGACATTGGCGCAGGTATGGGGCAGCTAGCATGTTAATTAATGATGAAGATCCTGACAATATGCAGAGGCATGACAGCGTTAAGCCAGTCGGCTGCTGCTTCCTTTGCATATTAATAGATCCTTCATTATTATTTAATATGACAGCTGCTCCAAGGGCTACCATCAGACCTTGTCTCTGTTATTTGCTGTTTTGTGCTCCCCATGTGACAGTACCATGCTATTCTCTATTTGTTGAAATGTTCCCCCCTTTCTGTTTCCTTGCTGGTGTGACTCTCAACATGCGACCGTGATGCGCTGTTAGTTTTGTGCTCTGGAGGATTCGGACTCGCCGGCGCGTCTATACGAGAAAAGTGTCTGAATCTAAAGGTGACTTTGAAGGACTATATGAGGCTGGATTGTTTTGTTTGCATAGTAATGAATGCAGATTAGCACCGAGTGGGATTGGTCCTGTTGACGTTTAGACTTCTAGTGGCTTAATAGACTTGTTGTTGGGCGCCAACATCTCCCTGGCTTCCTTATTACACGCGCTGTATTGAGGTGTGCGTTGTGTGGATATGACAATTGATCCGGCGAAATGAAGCAATTATCAGAACAAAGATTTCGATTTATGGAGTGTGTCACTTAGTCAAAGACAGGGGTGGATGTTGCGGGCGAATGATAAATGAAAAATGGAAAAGTGATCATTTCATCCGTTTCACAATGGTACGAATCAATTTCCTAGCCTTTATTTTCTCGCTAAACGTTTGATCAAAACTCATCACCTCCTACTTTCCGTTTCCGTTTTGCTTTAGTGGCTCTACAGTTTAGTCGACTAAAGAAAAAAATTATATTATATATATATGTGTTGAGGACAGATAGGCTGCAGTGCAATAAACCACCGTATTCCTACAAGTTAGAGAGCATCAGAAAGCTCCATTGCTGCACTCCTTTTAGCAGCACCTGATTTGTGGGGGGAATTTATCACACAAACAGCCCAGAGGTGATTTCAATATTTACTCGGCAGTCTGTTCTGCATACGTCTCATTTGGAAAACAGTTGACTCTTGCCCATTATACACAAATGAAGGCTGACCTTCAGACTGGGCAGAGGCCACATTCATTATGTGGAGAAGTATCACCTTCTTATGAGGCAATGGCTGTTTTCCCCCTCCTCCTGCCCAGCCTATGCATATGGAACAGCAGCCAGGGCCCACTGCAAACGAGAGGGCCCTCGCTGACATGATGTATACTGTACGTCAATATGGTACTGATGTATTTTAAGATGCAAACAAGGCTTTAAATTATATGCACCTCCATGTCAGAGGCTCAGAGTGACTCTCACCATCTGCCTATCAGCTGGGGATGAGAGGAAAGGGTGTCCAGGCCGGTATGCTCTTGTGTGCGTGTTTGTCAGTGTGTGTGTGTGTCTGTTAGCGCTTGCATGTGCTGGCATGTATCTATTAGAGCCACGTGTTTGATTTCTACCTCTCCTTGTACTTGTGTCTCCCCTCAAATGCATGGCTAATAGCTGCTTTGAGTCCCATCACGGAGACGTGACAGCTTAGCGATGATAAACGGAGACGCCGCTTTGTTCTGCGTCAAACGTAAGGCAAACCTGCATATCAAGTACAAGCAGCACCCAGTGAAAGGGCAGGTGATATACCGTATTGTGGATATGAGTGATTCCAGTAATAGGTACATATCTTTTTCTCGCCACGCATCTTTGATTTTGTTGCTGGGGCTGGCGAGAAGAGTCGTGGGACTCTCCTGAGACACGCCAAGCCTAGAGGAGCTTTAGCACTATCTGTCCCTGCTGTTTGAGACCAGCCTCATGAATAAAGATTTCAGTCACGTTCAATACACCAGAACCCTGGAACTACCACAATGACAGACCAGTGCTTTATGATCTCTGCAGTGTGCTCAGCATATGTATGGCTGTAATATTAGACCTACTATGTCAATCACATCAAGTTCATTTTCATTAAAGTGGATGACCACGTCTAAACTTGCTATTTCGGGATGTATTTTGAGATCACAGAGGGGATTCAGTGGTGTCAGTATTCATGTAGTTTAACGAAGCAGCTAACTTTGGCCTCAAGTAAATCCATGTAAAATTCTCAAATACATTCAAATTCAGTTCAATTCAATTCAATTCAGTCCAGGTTTATTTATTTAGCGCCAAATCACAACAACAGTCACCTCTGAAAGAGCTGTATATTGCAAGGTAAAGACTCTACAATAATACAGAGAAACCCCAACAATCAGATGAGCCTCTATGAGCCAGCACTTGGTGACAGTGGGAAGGAAAAAACAGGAAGGAACCTCAGGCAGAACAAGGCTCACAGAGGGGCAGCCATCTACCACAACTGGTTGACTGGTTCTCTCTTGAGAAGCCTACTAAATAACCCATATCATCTCCGTACAAAAAACCAGTATGAATATTTGAGTATATTTGAGCCAAGCTCATTGCCACTTTTGACCTGTTGCCTCATCAGTTTCGTACTTCTGCAGACCACAGAACATTTTGAAATAAGAGATGATACAAAAGTTCACATATTGCCTCCTTCTTCATTCCTTAGTTAATTTTCACTCATGGCCCTCTAACTATTAAACTTGCTGGTCTGTCTATAGGATTCCATTGTGCCCGATGACTCGCCTTGACAGTGAGAAGAGCCCTCTTATTATGAGGCACGACAATGTATTGCTGTAAGAAACACGAGCAGCACTGTGAGGTATTATTCAGGTCGATTAGCTCTGATGAATGCATTAGACGGTATCACTGAAGTACCCTCCACAATAAGATTCAGAGGACGCAGCTCAGCCCCTATGTCTGTTCACTTTAACCCGCTTTACTTAATGTTTAATGCCCGCCCCCGTCGCTGTGTCACACTGCATCACTATTCCTCATTCACTATTATAAGCTGTACACACAAAGTGCTTGCATCATGCGCTGTTATCTTGACTGCATCTTTTTCCATCAAGGTACAAATACATCAATACACAGCGGCGAGGAATGCCAGAGTCTCTGAAACATTCATAAAAATCATATGCTGCCACACACACGGGGATCCATCTCATCAGCATGATAACCCGCTGTGAAGATATCCCCTGTCAGAAGATGAAAAACAAAGTCGTGATCTCGCAGGAGCTTATTCCCCATAGTGTATAAAATTATTCATTGTTTTATTATTTCAAAAGTCTGCCCTCTGTTTTCTTTTTCCTTCATTTTTTTATTTGCCAAGGAGGCTTTTTGAAAGGTTTCGCAGGTGCAGTGGCTCAGCCACAGCAGACATGTAGCGGTCTGTAAGCGCACTGTCTCCTCTGCCTCTTCTCTCCAGGCCTGACAGCAGCGGCGGCAGCAGCTGCCAACGCAGCCATCGCAGAGGCCATGAAGGTCAAGAAGATCAAGCTGGAGGCAATGAGCAGCTACCACGGCAACGCCAACCACCACGGGGTCGACGGAGAGAATGGAGACCTCAGCTCCAGTGTCGGTGAGGATGCCCTTCATACACGCACACACTGTCACAAATACATCTCGCATTAGTGGGAAAAAAATGCAAGCCGCACACAAACACATGCGAAGACCTGCACACTTGTCACCGTTTCAGCACACGCTCAAAGAACTCATAACTGTTCCAAGACTGCACAATTATCTGTTTAAAAAATTAGACAGAAAATGTCCAGAGAGGCAGGGTATTATACACATCTCAATCCTCGGCCGTATAAAACGAGAATCAACACATTAGGGGGAAAAATGCAGACTGGTTATTAAACAAGTTCCATTTTTGTCAGGGTTGTCAGTAAGTTTGAGCAAATTTGCTTTGATTTGCAAGAGTGAAAGCTTATGCGGTTCCATGCATTGTTCCAAAGGTACCCCAGCAGGCAAAAAAACAATGCTGGCAATCAAACCCTTCATTCTCTCTTTACATGTATCCTGCCTCCTTTCTTTCCAGCCGAGGCAAAAAAGTCCAAAATAACAATAATTCCAGAGCAGGTTTAGACTGAAATATGTCAAAGAAGAAGGTCGTTTCTACACCTCGTCATTAAAGCAGACACACTGTTCTTTGTGTCAATGGAGCTTTGTCAAAAGTAATAAAAAGGTTATACGCACACAGAGGCACACACAGACACACAGCTTGCCTTAAACCGAAGACTCGCACGGTGTTCTTTCATGAGATGCTCTTTCCACTGTGCTGCTGCCTTCTCAAAGTTTATAAAGCAATAAACTATTGATTTTAGTTATTTTGTATGCACTGGGAATGCCCGCTTTAGTAATGTAAGTCATGTTTTTCCGAAAGTGTTTTATGTTGAAAGAAAAAAAAAACAACTCCTAATAGCTAAGTGAAACTGTGAACACAGTTTCCCAAAGCTATCAGCTTTTAACAAGGTCTAATTGAATTGCTGTGAGAGCTCTGGTTTTTCACTATGTGCCATTTCAATTAATTATTAGCCCTAAAATGCAGAAGGATTTTTTGCAATATCACACACGAGCACTTAGTGTATTAAAGAGAATGATAATGTATGTTAGCGCGGATTCATGAGCCCGTTCCGAATTATAAACCAAGTGTAATCCCCGTAGCTTTGCCTGCTAAATTGAGGTTTTGATTCACTTACTGTAATAAATGGCTTGACTCCTGAACACATTTCGACAATAATACTTGACACCATGGAGCTTGTGGCGTGCGAGATGAAAACAGGATGTGTTTCTAAGCAGATTTAACAATGCGAAATGCATAAAGTGTGAGGTCATCACTCCGAGAGAATGGAGTGTGTAAAAAAAAAAAAAAGAGAGAGAGAGAGAATACGAGCCTGCGAGGTCACGGAAATAAAGATAAATGTGAGTACTAACAGCAAGGCTGTGGCAATGGAGCTAATAAGAAACTGTTTTATCTTTTTACAATTTAAATTGTAACCTTGAGCCCACAGCCAGCCACACAGGCTCCCGGTAGAATCATAATTCTGGCAAGGGGGAGCAGTTCTAGGTGTGGGTGCATGGGCCACAGCATTAGCTCTCTGAGTGAAATATATGGCAGTGACGCCTCTCGGCCCCATCCACAATCAATTGGATTCTTTTCCTTTAATATTTACTCGCAGCGATGAGATGCTCGTCTGCATGGTGATGAACAGTCTGCCACTGGCGTTTGAAGGTGACCTGTCAGTGAGTATGGACAAATCTCTCGCTCGCAGAAATGTAGAAAATAAATCATTAGGGGCAGGCAGTCAGACAGGGGCCCCTCTCTCTCCCTCACTCTCCTCGGATTTAAATCAGCTCAGATTTATGATTTGAATTAATGCTTCGTTTGGTCAAAGGAATGGTCGCAGAGACAAATGATGTTTGGTACTGAAACCATCCTAATATTGATTACTGGGTGTCGCAGCAATCTCTTGTTTATATCAAGCACTCTCCTGTGACAGGGTGGCCAGCAGGAGTCATCCTGATAATACGCTGGAGATATATGGCCCGCTCTGCACTGCAGAGCCATGAAACACAAGCTAGCAGCATGTTGTCTTCTTCATCTAGCCCCAGACTTTGCTTCACATGTTTTATTTTTAATGAAGGCATTTTGGGATTCCACAGTTGCGAGACTTAACAAGGAAGCCTGATTACAGATTTTACTTCAGATTCCATAAAGTGGCTCGCTCGGGTTTGATTTATGAGCTTTTTTTTTTTTTTTTTTTGCTTTCTTTTTTTTTTGAAGTGCGAATCCCTAATATATCCAGCACTTGAGCCTATTATCCAATAGCTATCGAGACGTATAAATCAGTTGACTGATGTAGCAGAGGGGGAAATGCATTTGGCTGGGGCTTTTGTTGGGACTGGACTGACTGTTGTTCAGAGTGCTGACTGGGGAATGACTTCATGCTGTTTTTAAAACAGACTCAGACCACAGCTGCTCTGAGGAAATGGACTGGCGTTTTATAATCAAGCGGCTTAAACTAAGACCCACACAAACGGATGTGTTTACTTACACAAATTATGTTACCATCCACGATAGGAATTGATATGATAATGAGCATCCTTCTGATAATACCACTAAGGACATAGATCCATTTAATCAGAAAAGAGCCACTACATCAACCCGTGGAGGGGAAACGAAAAAGAAAAAAAGCCTCCTCGGGCTAAAATACAGAATACAGGTGCCTCATCTCAGTGTTTGTCTGAAGCAGTTCTTGTATTGTGAAGCGCTTAAAGCAAAGCACAGCAGAGCCAGCCAGTGAAGGACACTCTGTACTGTTTGTAGAGTTGGATTGCCCGCCGCTGTCTTTGTGTTGATGTAAATTGAACAGGCTAATGTTTCTCCCTCACATTAAATATTCATCACAATTAGACCTTCCTGTTTGCATCAATGTTATTAATTATAAGGAAAAAAACAGCCAGTTCAACTCTCTGCCAAAATAACCAAACATCCTGAGTGAGAGATGGAGAGAAGGAAATAGATATGTATGAAGAAGGGGAGGCAGGAGAGAAGGGTAAAAAAGATACGGAGATGGAATGACATCAAAATGTAAAGAGAGGCAGGATGGTGTGTGTGTGTGTGTGTGTGCGTGTGTGTGGGGTCTTTCTTTGATTTTCCCTCGCACTCTTTAGTTGGGCAGAGGGAGAGCTCTCAAAGCACAATGTGGATTGTTCCTGCGCCTCTCAGGAAATGCCACAATTACAGATCACAGACCAAGCAAAACACGTGTGGCGCTTGGCCTTGAGGGGGATAAACAGCCTGCCATTCCCTCCCAGTGCATTGACCCCAGCCACAACCTTCATTACTGGGAGAAAAAATATTGTCAGCTGCCCACTAACAAACACCTGCCAATTCCAAGAGAAGGAATTGGGTTTGTTTTTTTTCCAGTTACAGAAGGGGGGAAAAAAGTGTTTCTCGGAGCTTCAAAAAGAACCAACAAAAAATCAGGTTGAGACGATAAGGCAGGGGTTTCACCCTTTGTCCTCTTTTCTCTGTCTCACTTACTTCTCTGTCTTTCACCCTCTGTCTCTCTTTGGCCACTGGGTGCTGCCCTGCCACTCATCTGACTCCTCACCACACAACTCTAATGGAGCTGAAATCCTGTTTGTAATTAGATATGGGAATTCCACTGTCATCAGCCAGATGATGCCACGACATGCCGGCTAAACAACAGCGCGGCGGTAGAAGGAGAAGACACAACTGTCACTGCTAACATAATCTACCAAAAAAAAAAAAAAAAAAACTCTTCCGAGTCCGCACTGTAACATCGCAGCGAAGCTTTAAAAGGAGCGATGCATGAAAACCTGAAAAGCCTTTGTCTCAACATCTGTGGCTTCGGTCCAGGCTGCCTGCGCCCAACAGGGGCGGGTGGGGGAGTGGAAAGCCTCATGCTAGTCTGAAGTTTGGACGGGTGGTGACAGGTACCTGGAGTCTTGCCTGACTGAGTGAGGAGTTGAGGGAAAGAGGTTCTGGGTGAGATGATGAGGAAGCATCATTCTCTCTTTCCAGGGTCATCAGGCTAATTTCTGCAAGCCCTACCCTCACGCTTGCATGTTTGCATGCGTGCGCGCGCGTGTGCCTGCGTGCGTATGTGTGTGTGTGAGAGAGAGAGCGAGGAAGAGGGGGCCTTGGCCCCTGAGAGCGCTCTGTGAGGAGACCACAGCTGTACACTCCCAGCAGCTAATTGGTCCTTATCTAGCTGTCCCATTCATCTTCATTTTTTACCAATTACTGAGCATTATCTGTGTTCTCAGTTGGGTATGGGACTTAATCCTTTTTGGTTAAGCTGGTGCTACAGCTTGCAAATTTCAAATGGAGGAAGGGTGGGTTGGTGGGTGGTGTATTTGGATGTGGGAGGGGAGGTGGGAGGGGCAAAAGTCGCAGCAAAAAACAAACTCCGAAACTTCCCATCATCCCTCACGGGCGAGAAGCAATCAATAAACAATGACATCACATGAAGGGGAAAGGGGGTGGGGAGAAAAAAATGGAAGGGATCAATTATTGGCGTTATAATTCAAGTCCTTGTTTGCAAACGTTGCAGCCGCATTGATTAGGCTGTTCTTGTTGCACTCGCCATTATTGACTTGTTAAGGCCATATTTTCTCATCATCAGTGGTTTTACCTTTTAGGGTGGGCGGGGTCATTAATTATTTAGCATGTATTTATTTTAAAGCGTGGCGAGTGAGAAAAAAAAAATCACCGTGTTTACGCCACAAACAACACAAAGTATAGTACACTGCTCATCCAGAAGGTACATCAAGACGCCGCAGTCTGGGGCAGTTAGCCTTAATTTTCTGAGATCAATGCATAACTAGACTCCTCTCTATATGGGGTCCGTGCTTGGCCATGTTGCAGAGCTGAGTGGAGTCAGGCTTGAGACCATGCACTAATTACTGGAGTGTTCACTGCTCTGTTGGATAGCATTTGTGCAATTTTGGAACATATAAGAGAGTCAGTGTGCTTTGCGATAAGCTGCTAAATAAGACATTAAGATGACAGCGCGTGTGAGTGGAGAAATGATAGTCGTCGAATGTGAGCCGAACACGGGGCTAAAATGGGTAGAGGTGACGTGCACCCGGGCGTATATTTACTGGACATACAGGCATGCGTGTCAGCACACACAGACAAAGCCACGCACACAAAAGCAGGACCCATATAGAGAGACACTGCTCTTGCACTTTGATAGGGATCTGTTTGGTCACATTCTCTGTGCCAGCTGTCAGCCCAGCTCCACTGCTGCGATTTAATTAGTCTGTTTATGTCCTTTCTAATAATAAAGCTCTCTGGGTGGAAGGACACGTCCAACTAGCTAACTACGCGCTCCAACCTGCTAGCTGCATTAGTGCTGGTGGCCCAGCGCAGCTGAATGTGGGCCATGATGGAGGATGGTGGCAACTTCCTGCACCTCTCCTCTAGAACAGTGGCCCTCAGGCTCAGATCTAGTATCACCCCCTACTCAATCCTAACCTTAACCATTAGGGGATAAAGCACATACTGACCTGATATGAGTGTCTAGGGGCAACTTCATCCATCTTCCTCTCTAGCTCTCTTGTGGGAGCCTTTGTCAGCCAAAGCTCTTTGGAGAGACTAGATTGTAGCCATAGGCTGAATGGAATTCATTTCACGAACATATCATAACACCTCTTTTTACAGCGGCAGGTTATTGTCTTGACTAATTTATGCAATTCAACATTTTATTTGGGTTTTCTCCCCATCTTCTTATATCAAGGGTCCTTCTCCAGACAAAACAGGATTTCTTTGACCTGCCAGCGTTGGGCAAACGGGGGCTAGTGGTGGTAAGTGAGCGAGACAGAGAGTGGCAGAGCAGACAGGCAGCCTTCCAGTCTGAGTGAAGAGCTTGATGGGTCTCCGTCGCTCTCTTGGGCTTTGGCCCTCACCATCTCTCTATTAGGCTGCCAGGCTCATGGGAGCCAGGTGACAGATAAGTGAAGAACGACACACACATTTTAATAGACATTTCAAAAGATAAACCTGATAATCATTTCTCTTTTTAATGAAGTCTAATGTCCTCGTTCTAATTCCGGTTGCGTCGGCTGTTAAGCATCAGCGTAACACTTGAATATGCATGATTGGGAAATTGTGAGGCGCACCGATGTAGCTACAAAACACACAAACGCAGACAACGGCAGAAATAGATTACAATAACAGGGGGAATTGATTAAACATTATTTCCGTAATGATCCATATCAAGTTCTATCATCTTTGAGTGGCAGCGGAGTTGCGGCGCTACGGAGAGGAAGAGGCGGCGGCACTCGACAAACCGTCATGGAAATATTTGTTTGATTGTCTCTTGCGGTTAGCTCACAATAGCAGGAGCAGAGCTATAAAAAAACAACTGACCAGTCGAGTTGTCATCCCTCATCAACATTAGGCCTCATTCCTCATTAATTGGATAGATTAATTTGGAGCGCTTTGATGCCGGGGTGATGCATGTGTTCGGCTGTCCCCTCCTCACTATTCTCTGTCAGGTTGAATTTAGCCAGGGAAGGGGCTGACCTTTGAAAGTGAAGAGATCAACACAATTTGAAAAGACAATGTCACTTGCTGTAAATGTGATACGTGTAATAAATGACATTCAACCTTTCGGTGATGATGAGCTTTCGCAGGTCGGAGCAATGTGAAATATACGTGGTGTGTGATTGCGTCGGATGCGGAGCCGTTTTCACATGCACAGTTAAGATGGCGCAGCGTTAGAGGCTGGATATCATGCGCTCTCATTTCCCCGTGATTATGTCTAAGAGGAAACATTAGCATAGAGTAATGATATTACTGTGTGTACACAATAACAGTAATGGCAGCGCGGTGATGACAACAGCGAAATGGCGTTCTCTTTTAACTGTGATTGCACTGTAAAAATGTAGCATTGCCCGGGAAGGATTCAAAAAGCGTTTCGTGACAGAAAAGAAAGTTGGTCGTGTTCCGCAAAAGCACTTTTTTCCCCCTTTTTCTTCTTCTTCTTCTCTCAATTATGATATGGGAACCCTCATCCAAATAGAGCTATCAGCCTTCCTGAGCCCAGACATCTTCACCATCACAAAGCCTCTCCTCTGGGACCAAGATAAAGACGGAGCGCGTGAGCAAGTTCAAACAACGTAAAGGAATTTCACAATCAGCACGCCCTTCAGAGGGTGAACAAACAAAGGAAGGCGTTTCTTGATAAATGATATTTAGAATCTCCAGACAAATAATCAAACAAATATATATCTATGTATATTTTAACATGTTGTCCTCTGCCTCAGTTAAAGTCCACACTGAACTGCATTTCAAGGAAACCTCGCGCTGACAACGGTTGAGCGTTACTGATTTTCTCTCTCGAGAGGTGCTTGTCATGGAGGAAGTGAGAGCGCAGGAGGTAGTGATGCTAATTTTGTAATTAAAACAGATGATCCGATGACCACATGCAAACCGATCCCTCCCTACCACCACCACCATCCACCCCTCAACCCCCATCCCGGCTAAATTGATATGATGGCAGAGTGGGTCGTGATTGATAACACTCGTCAATATATTTCATTTCAGGAGCCTTAGTCAAATGACAACTGGTTGTCATTGACTGAAAGCAATCTTTTTAAAAGGGGGAGCCTTTGCTAAGTATCAGATGAAAATGATTCCTCTGTCTGCTTGGGTGTCACTGTCTGTAGGAGCTTTATTGATTGGGCTTGAATATATTGCAGCCGCAGTAGTAACAGCTGCTAGTAATATCTCTCCTCTCCTTCGCCTCTCCTCTTCTGCTCGCAGCACTTTCCGTGCCACCGCTTATTGTGAGTGATCCAGCGTCGGAGCTCCTGCGCCGATTCCGCGGCGATCCTCGGAGTGACGTGTGGCAAATGTGAAGTGAGCCTGGTTCCGACCCAAATTAGTGAATGCCTCCCGTGTCCTAATGTGTCCTGAAGGCCTGGCTGTCTTGGCCAACTGCACACACACACACATACTCCCGCGCATGACTGCGTAAACTAAAACCCACCATTGTGTCGCCCGCCCCGCACGCTCTGTGTTATCAAGCACAAGGATGTTGGCATTGGTTGGTAAAGGTCATTTACTGTAATGAGATTTGCCACATGCAAGCATATGGCTTGATTATTGCTCTGTTCGTTAACATTTTCAGCAAAGAGACAAATAGACAGCTAAAATGGGAAGGGGGGGGGGGGTAGCACAGGTGGGGCGGTGGCGAAACGTGTTCAGCACCCCCCACCACCACCACCTAAAAGATAGCGAGAACTTCTTCCACAACAGATCTGTCACGGAGATGATTGATCTTCCAATTTTCATAAGGAATGCGCACTATTAGAGCCGAGGATTTAAATTATCCTATAAAAGTTGCCTGCCTTAGATTTTTATGCGCTTAATGGACAAACACCTCTGTCTGTCTCCTTGATAATTTCTACCACATGTTACACTCCAGCGGTTTGGGTTTGGAAAGCAATTATGTTACCTCATGAAAGCAGAAATGTTTTCTTATCATGTTTTCTTTCTTTCTTTTTTTTGTTACATTTCGTGATTTAGTTCATCAAAAAGTCTATGCCCACCTCAGTTGCGCGTCTTTGCCTTGGCACGTCGAGCGTATTTTGTCTGCTGATGCGTTAATAGCTTGTTATTCATCCAATCGTTACAGCTCTTGGAATGTAAAGCATTTTTCTTTCCCGCATGTGTTTATATGTTCGGCTGGCTTTGCGCCGGCGCGTAACTTTACACAATTATCCATACTGCATCATTGTCTGAGCGTGCGGCCGTGTGTTTTCATGTTTACCTCTCTTTGTTGCTGCAAGATGTATTCGTTTTATGTCCCCGTTTGCAGTGTGCGTGCGTGTGTGTAGGCATACGTGAGTGGACAGCAGGTATTTAACAAAGACAAGATGTTTGCTTTATTATCAGCATTAACTACGTAAACACAAAAAGCTTCAAAGTTTCATTCAATGACACTGAAGGGCTGTGGGTGGCTACATCAAAGCTCGAAACCTTCCCCTCTCCCCCCATTTTAATGAGAAACAGGACTCACCAGCCTTGACTGAACCTGCCATCTGTGTGTGTGTGTTTTCTTGTTTGCCTGTGTGTATATGAATGTGGGACTAGCAAGCACATGGAAGCATGCACTCGTGTAGTCTAAAGTGGCACCACAATTCTAGACGACTTATTTATGGAGGCCGTGTCTTATGTTTGATCTGATGCATACACACACCCCCCGGTCCACCTCCTCCGTGGCAGGACTTCCTTTTCCCCCCCTTTTTTAAAAAGGGAGATTAACAGTTATAGTAAAGACGACTAGCTGATTAGTGCTATGGAGACCTCTAAATGTCTCGCCGCGTGACAGACACTTTTTCATGAGCCATTCATTTCCTTTTGGGACCAGTGTGCAAATCCTTGATACGACCACAACAAAGACTCTCCTTGTGCGCGCCACCGTCTTTACCTTTGTCGGAGAAATGCATACACAACATGGGGGCATTTTTACAAGCGCAATTAAGAGGGAAAACGGAGATTGTTTTTGCGGCGGCGAGCTGCGTATGGATTGTGCACTGAGTCAGTCCATTTAGCAGCTTTGACTGGAATGGCCCTGTTCAGTTTGACAGATCAGAAGAGGGAAGGAAAAAATATCTCAACACCATGAAAACCAAAGGCTTAGCAGTGAGCAAATCAGCCCTTTGTCTTGTTCAATTCAAATCAAAGGATAACCAGGAATGTTTGTTTGACAACAGCATTTACAATGCATTGTTCTGAAGCCCAGAGCCTCCCAAACAAAGACAGATAGGCTTTAAACAAGTCATTTAATTAGCACCGGATCCCCAGCTTTGGCTGCGCCAACCAATTATACATTCCTGAGGCATGTGCAGGTCCTATTTCACGGGAGTGAGAGGCAGATCCTCTCCAGCCCTGTCTCTTACAGTACATCTCTCCCCTTCCATTTAAGAGAAGGTAAATAGCCCAGACAGACAGCTTCATTAGCCAGCGTCTGAAGAGCGCGGGGCCGATTGTCGCTTAAATAGTGCGCTTTTACTGCAGGCCCAGCCAGCGACCTCCGATCAATTACAGCTGACATTATTGTTTGTCGGGAGCTTTTTTCCTGGACAGAGGGAGTAAAAAACGAGATCAGGCCTGAGCTTTGGCTGGAAATGTAATCTTCCCCCTCTCTTTGGTTCTTTCGCTCCACAAACAATAAATCATTCAGTTGAAGAGATAATAAAGTGCCAAGTAGGAGCTAGTTTAATTTTTGTCAGGGGAAATCTGTCCACAACAGAGTTAAGGGTAAGGGGCCCGGCTGCTTTCTCATCCCATTTTCAATGACAATGGCTTAGCTCCTCTCCTCTTATTTTTCTCCGTAGGGTTAGATGGCCAAAAAGGCTGAAGTTCTGTGTCGATGAGGATTAACTGCGGCACAAATCACCAAAATAAATCACTGCTGGCGTTTTAATCATTTTTTTAAATCGTTCAACAGTCAATCAATCCATTTTTTCCCACTTTTCTTCAAATCTTTTTTTTTAATAAGTAACAAACCTGCCATTAGCCGTGAGGTTTGATTCTGATGTAACAGGTTTTTAATCATGTTGCTACCAAGGGCTGTTTTAATTCATTCAATTCATCCTCCGCGATTCAGATCTTTGCTTATCCATGCGTGAACTCCCAAGCACTGCACGACATAATAGCTGAGCTGTTTATATTGGTATTAAGTGATTTGTAGTTTTAATGATGGTAAATAGGAGTTCACCTTTGCAAGTCCCTCAGGCTTACTTCAGGTAAATTACTCCAAATGCATTGTCTGCCCTTCAGGAAAGAGAGAGGTGGTGGTTGGGAGGGGGGCTTGTGGGAATTCACCTCTCATCAGGTCTGAACTTCTATTTCAGAGATAAACAGAAAACTGACAAATATGTTTCTAACAGTTTGCCCACTGGAATATCTTCACAATATCACAGCGATTAATGAGTCTCTTCATTCTGGTTTTTGAAAAGGACAAAAAAAGAAGCAAAAATCTCTGTTTATTGTTACCTACGTAAAAAAAGTTGTTGCAATTATTCACAGTCCTTTCATTTAAATGAGAATAAAAATCAAGAAAATGAGAAGAAATTGCATATGAATGCGATGAAAACACTCTAACTGTCTTGTGAAAATGCCAGATTCCTTGAATAAATGCATATCCTCCTCACCTGGCTCCTTTCAGCCATAAATAAAAGGATTTGGTGCACCCTTGTTGGCCCGTGGCACATTCCCCTACAGTGGCCTGAATGGGTCTTTATGGGAGAAACATCGCTTTAGGATGGGGTGACAAGAAAGGGGCTGGACGGGCACTGAAAGCGAGACTAATACCCCCTTAGAGCAAACAGAGGTCCTGTGTTTTCGCGCCAGCCTGTCAGTCAGGTGGAGACACATCAATGAAATTCACATGCCATCAAGAGAAAGATATGACAGGAAGATAAGTGGCGGTATGTTACTAACAAAGCGCAGACCTGCGTTGTTTTAAGTGACTTTTCACCTCTTTTTCATACTTTATTGATATGGTGAAAATCTACCTTTATGTGTGTGTAGCTGCGTTTGATTGAATGGGCGTAATAGAGACACCTCAAAGGCAGAATAAGTCTCTTCACTCTGGCCCTTGAGTGGCCTTGAAAGGCTGATAGGTAGCCTAGACCTCTCCATGTTGTCCTACAGTAAGTACCCCCGCAATCAGGCCCTCTGTGGTGTTTTTTAATTGAGCTTAGCCTGCTGAGTGGTAATTGATTCAGTCTGAGCTTCAGCAGAGGCGCTGATACAAGGTGCTGCTTGGCTTCCGCCTTTCTTTAATCTCCCCTGCTTTATATTGTTTGGGAATACTTGCCACTGAGAAACTGCATGCCACCTTTCTTATGGAAATCAATGCTTCTTTTGGAAGGAGGGGAATGACAGAGAGGAGTACTTCTCATGTCCTTTCATTTTCAACCAGTGTCCTTCTCTTTAGAGGCTTCGCCATGCAGATCTCCTTGCCCTTTGGCTACTGATGTTTTGTCAAAAAAAGAAGAGTGGAGTTGTTTTGTGGATAGCTTTCTGTAGTGTGCTATCTTTTTTTCTTCCCCTCCTTTTTCTCTACACAGCTTTCTTTTTTTTCTTTTTTACCTTGAACCGGGCTGCCAAGAAAGACAGAAAAAAAAGGAGTTAAAAAAAATCTACAGAGAGGCTCGATCAGATCCAATAGTGTCTATGAGGTTTTCTTTAAAGCATTTGAGGAAAAGCATCTGAGTGGCGGAGGAATGAGACCAAACTGTTCCCAGTCACTTTTGATCCTGCCAGTTCAAAGTCCCTGTAGAGCACGGGCGGGGGGAAGGAGGGGGGTGCCACGGCTGGGGAGGGGAGGGGGATACAGACACCTAGCTTTGACCCTCTGTCTGTGCTCATGTCCTTTGAAAGTTGGCTTGTTTTCATTAAGCCATTCAGAAGTGCAGTTCAGGGCCACTATTTGACTAGCTACAACCCCCCCTCCACCGCACCCCACCCGCAGTATCTTTATTAGACTTTCTTTACATTTTCTTGCTGCTAATGTCTTCAATTTCCCCAATTAGGCGTCTACTGCCAGACAGCAATTGAATAATTTAGAACATTTGTAAGATATCTCTGATGTTGTAATGGAATAATTTGTGTGTTCGTATAGAGAAAAAAACCCTGAAAATCACATTATTGGGTGAGCTGAATGCGACCTACTCTTTTTTTTTTTGTCTCATTCTCTTCTTCTCTTTGTCTCTTGGTCTGCACTGTCGGCGGCTATAATTAGCCTAAAGTCATTGCCGTACTGTAGCCTAGCGCTACTTGTTTGTCATTAGCGCGTTTAACTAGTCATTTGGGTAATGACTTTCAAGATTGCCCTTGTTTTTACCGAGATATTTTTTTATATGTAAATATTGAGAGAATTTCCATAATTTGCCCCTTTTTATTCATCATAGAATAATTGATGCATATTTATTGCAGTGTAAACTTTGGTCTTTGAATGACTGTGTGTATAGTTATCGTCCCCATTTTCTTTATTATTATTGCAGTAGTATCTATTATTAACACGTGCTGTAAAACATTTATGTGTATTGTGTTAACATGGAAAGATACCCGAGACGTGATTAATCTGAATTATTCCTTTCTTTTCCTGGCGCTTGGCTCTGTAAAGCTTTAGTGTTATTGGACACCAATTTTAAAGGGGATCTCAGTGGTGGGAATTACTGATTGCTGAATTAACACCAGCAGGTTCTGAGTTTTCAGCCAAGTTTCCCCTGTGGGTAGCTCACTCATAATATGCATCATTGAGTAACCAACGACCTCTTCCTGTGTCTCAGGCCTGGAACTCCCCTTCATGATGATGCCACACCCTCTGATCCCAGTCAGCCTGCCCCCAGCCTCTGTCACTATGGCGATGAGCCAGATGAACCACCTCAGCACCATTGCAAATATGGCCGCCGCAGCACAGGGCCAAAGTCTGCCCTCCAGAATGGTCACCTCTGTTATAAAGGTAAATTTTTAAAAGAGAAAGCAAGCAATGTCATAATAACAGCTGGCTGCTGTAAACACAGTTCCCTCTTTCTCGTGGCATAACACTCGAGCCTGCGCTGGATATTTATTTTGCATGTGTGGTTTTGTGGCTGTTGGGGTTGCAGGAACGTTTGCCGGACAGTCCCTCCCCTGCTCCTTCCTTAGAAGACCACAGGAGGCCAGGTAGTCACCCATCGTCCCACCGCAGCAGCAGTGTGTCCAGCTCCCCAGCCCACACAGAAAGCTCCTCAGACAGGATACGTACGTATTATATATTGCTTCACAGCACATTTATTAACAAAAATAAAGAAAAAATAAAGAAAAAAAAACCTCTAAAGGGCTTTACAGATTGTACAGATGGAAGGTTTAAGCTCCTGTCTAGCTAATAATGGTTTGGTTTTTTTTGCTGATTTTTTTATGCAGCCGCACACCACAATGGTCTCTCCATGAACCAAGCCTTGCTTGGCCTGTCACCCAACATCGCACCGGGACCTAAAGAGGGAGACCTGGCCCATGACATGAGCCATGAAGCAAAGAGGATGCACGCTGATAAAGGTGAGTCAAGTCTCAGCCCCATTCTGTTCAGTTCTATGTATGTACTGCCGATTCATAACAACAGTTGCTTCAAGGCACTTTATATTGTACACAATTAAAAGGACAACCCCAGCAATCAGACAATCCCCCTATGAGAGGCACTTAGCAACAGTGGGAAGGAAAACCTCCCTTTTAACAGGAAGAGAGCTCCAGCAGAATTAGGATCAGGGAGGGGAAGCCATCTGCCATGACCATGGGAGACAAGACCAAACACACACTATAGTCGTACAGTAGTGCAGTAGTGACGTATAAACAGGGGAGGAGTGAAAAGAGGTGAGTGCAGAAAACTAGTCCACCAGGAGCTTGAGAGATGGTTCAACAGGAGAGGGGCCTGAGAGCTGAAGGCTCTGCCTCTCATTCTAAGATTTCTTGTTAGAAAGATTTTTTGGGAGAATGTTAGTCTACAACTACATGCTCTATAAGTGTCTGAACAACTGTTTTTCTAATATACTTTAGACTTGAAGGGCTTCAGTCCAGGCATCTGAGCAAGTGTTGTTTAGATGAGGGATATCTTGGCTATCTAGTTTTTCGTTATCAGTGTTTCTTCTAGCCTGACAGAATGTTTTGGAGGTAGGGGAGGGAACTTAGAGCTAGTGAAACATGCCCATATCTGAGGAAACAGATCAGACGAGAGAAGAGAAACTATAGTGTGTCCACAAATGACAGTAAAAGTAGTATAGTTGAAATGAGTCAAGAGCACATAAAGTAAGTAGAAACACAAAATTCTTATGTTATTTGTTGTTTGTTGGGGTTTTTTTTTTTTTACATATTTTTCAGTTTCTCAATTATGTAATTTAAATTCTCGAGAAAGCTGAACAGTTACAGTTTGAATGGCCACAATCTCGGGTATTTCAGTGTGTTTTTCAAACTTCCTGACAGACATTTTTTTTTTTAATTTACTTCACACAATGCAGATGCATTACTGGGGACTGAAGGAATTGCAGTGATAAGTCTGAAGAAATTTGCATGAACAGCCAGCAAAATTAAGCAATGTTTACTGATAATATTTAAAGGTGCCATCAAGTTAGTGTGGACCTGTAAATCTTCAAGTCTGATATCAGCATACATTAGAAGAACTAGCAAACTACATACATGCACATACTTACATATATGGGACTCACAGTGGGCTAGACAATGTTTATCCAAAGTTTCACCAAGATCAGTCCACTCATCCAGTAGGAGAACATTCAAATCATACATTCATACATACATACAATATATAAGCAATACTTAATTATAATATAATGCCAGCGTCTTCTAGGCAAAATTACCTTCCCTTTAGCTCCATCTATTCCTATTTACTGAGATGCAACTAATTTCTATGAAACAGTGTCAACAAAAAGTGAAGAGATTCTCTGTGGATGGGCTTCATTAACACTCTTACTAAACAGACCATTCACTAGTCTCACTAATAAATGGTGAAATCTCTGTATGTGTGTGTTGTGCGGCTTTTGGTTCTTTGCATTTTTCATCAACTGTTCATCAGATTCTCTTCACACTTGGCAGGTAATTGTGGGGGTCGAGGCAGCGCCGTGTGGACTTTTAAGTCGTTGGGATGAGCGCTCCTCACATTTTGAGTAAAAGTTATTTTCTGTTAAAGTTTTACAGCAGTCAGACAGGCAGCTGGAGAACAGGCGAGACAGGCAATGGGCATTGGGCCCAAGGCCATTAGGGAACCCCTGAGGGCTGACAAACTTTACTCCACAGCAATCTCTCAAAATGTGGCAACCGCAGTGACCGCAACCTACTCCCCCTTAAACAAGCAGTTGAGGATTTGCACTGACGTTTCAATAGGAAACCTATCCAGAAGGCCTCCTTCTAGCTATGGCATCTTTAGTGAGCTGCAGGCGGAGCTCATTCTCTCACTGCAGCTCAAAACTCAATCTGTATGAAAGCTTAATTCCACACGATGTTGGGTTGTTTTTGGAATGCTTGGGATGTGCATTTTATCAGCGTAGGTAAAGTATGCAAAATAAAGCCATTAATAAAAATCAAGCTCTTGTTGCACAATCAGGCTAATGTTGGGTATTTTGCATTGAGTGAATGCATCATTAGAGCTGTCCTTTTATAAAATCAGTACTTGCATTGCTCATCTTAGCAGTAATTTAATGCTGTGACATGCATACACAACTGTGAAAAGTAAAGTTAAGTCTTTCAAGGCTATATCATATATCTGCATAGCAGTTTGAGACCAGACTTGCGGAACTGTTGCAGATCAGGTGTGTACAGTATTTTGCTGACCAAACCTTTTCCCCCTGACATGAATGACTGAAGTCACTCTGCTCACTCTGCTGCATATGCCTGTTTTAAATAGGTCATACACTAGTTTGTGTAATTTGTCAAGAGCAGCAAAAAGTTTCATAAACTCAGATTTACTTTTTGTACCAGCAGCAACATTTGCCAGCATTACAACTGTCATCGTTGCACAGATTTCTAAAGAAACTTACAATCCACAAGGGAAAAGTCTGCATGCCATTATCAAAAGAAAAGTGTTATATTTCTAGAGCTTTATGAAAAGGGCCCTAAAAGTCCATTTGAGTCCTTGAATATTGGCAATAAAATTGAGAAATGTTAAACCTTTAATTTAAAGATTGATCCTGCCCTTCATTTGTCATGATGTCAGACTGTGCTGCTGCTTCTATGGCTTCATGTCTCTGTTTAGTGCGCATTGTTGCACAGGCACATAGAAATAAGTTAACTGCACACATGTGTTTTGCTTGTTGGATCTCTTTGAAAGTGTCTTTACCTGGCTTTGGACGTTTTACATTTGCAACATCATATCAGCCCCCTGTAATGCACATGCTGCGATTTAATAACACCCCTGGAGTTCTCTTAATTAACTACAAAAACATTTAATAGTGCAACTAAATGTCAGCTAGGTCTGATTTCCACACAGATTTTGCATCTCAGTTATTTTATTTAATTATTTATTTTTAGATATGATATTTGTTGCCACACATATCAATTGTTTTTAATCTTTCCTACCAAAATAAAATGCAGAATTAGCCGATTAGCCTTTACGCTATTAATTGCTTTTATAAATTCATTACGATGTTGTTGATGAGAATTATGAAGAAGAGGAAAATGAGAAAAGAAGCAGATAGAAATCTACTAAGCATGGCAGATTAAATACAAAATGAAGCAAATAATAGATTTCAGTATTCTCTGTTGGTTTTAGCGGAGCTGTGCTGGGTGATGCAGGGTGGGGTGAGGTTGATAATGATAATAAAACCACTATGGAAATCATTCGGCTGTATGTTCCCTGTTGGCTAGGCTGACGTGAAGATCAGTATTAGACCTTCACTCACAGGGTGTGAAGCAGTGAATAGTAATAATTAGCAGGATCATGAGCTGAATTTATGGGTCACAGACCGTCTAACTGCACGTGTGCGAGCATATGTGTGTGTGTGTGCGTGCGTGTTCGTATGTGAAACAAGGAGAGATTTGCACTAACGGGGTAACGCAAACAAAGAACGAGGGTTTAACCGAGGATCCGCACACATAAATCAACTGAATGTTTCCTCGGCAGCAGAAATCTTCCTTCTCAGCTGAAGTGCCTCCTCCACACTCAGATAATCAACACAAATGACTCTAATTTCTTCACAATATTAGAGGAGAAAGCAAATGACCGAGCAATCCGCGGCAGTTCTAACTAGTTGACCCGCGCACATCTACTAGCAAACACACGCTGTATTATCTTTGAGATTGTCAATTCCTAATATGTCACTGGACTTGATTAGGATTCTGAGCTCTTCAGTGTGTGCACCAGAGGTCTCGGGCTGTGGAAAACATTTTTATAAAATAACCCATTAATGCAGAGGAGTGCAACTAAATTAGTTACCAATTTGCTGAGCATGAATTAATGAAGAGAGCTTCTCCCGGCTCCCACAGTTGTAATTTTCATAATAACCCCAGACCTTTATTTGGCAGGTTGTTTAGTTTTTTCGTTTGAAGGTTTTCATTAGTCTAATGAGGACTGTGCAAGGGCGAGCAGTCAGCACAATTTACATGAGGAAGCTATCATAATAAATGAGGCAATTTGAATAACATGCACAGGTTTATGCAGCGAGATAAGAGAGATTGTAGCAGCCAAATACAGAGGTAACCAATACATTAGAACCAACTAATAACCAAAGTAATTCCAATAAAAGCTTTAAGTGAAGGGAATAAAATTAATGATAGATATATTGAACTGTAATGATATGATACACGATGCATTGGATTAATAAAATAAATGTGTTCCATTGTTAAAGAGGGGAGAGGCCTCCCCATCCGAAGCTTTGTTTATGGCGAGCTTTTTAATTAGGCCGTTCATCGCATCAGTTTGTTTAGATAAATGAGATAACATTCCAATGGTTTAATGATATCTCTCCACTTGTTTGATCTTTATGATCCTGGCAGAGCATTAAATTAATCTCTTGCAATGCACTCTAAGAAGGGGAGCAGGTTGGCTGCAGAGGACGGATGCAGTGCCCCGGCTCATATGGAGACTATTTAAACAGTCAGACGCCTCAGAGACAGCCCCTATAATGCCTCAGCACTCACATCCTATGAACGTGCCTCATCTTTTTCATGTCATCTCTGGTGATGAAGGACAAAGGCTGTTTGTTGTCGTATAAAACAGACACTTCCCAAAGTTGTGTCACCAAGTGCAGCGCAACCAGATGGTAGGGCTTTTTTTTGCTGTTGTTTGAACGTGATTATTTTTTGTCCAAATTTTGCCAAAGAAGAGAAAAAAAAAAAGAAAGAGATTAGTCGATACGTTGGGGGGAGAAAAAATAAAAAGGCTAGTAGAAAGCTAAGTGTTATCTCACATGTGACTAATTGAATTGCTTCAAACAGAAAGTCTGCGGCGATAGCTTCCGACAAGCCTCTGTCTCGTGAAACAGCAGGTAGCTGACAAACAAGGGGAAATTTGAAAGGTACAGAAGCCTTTTGGCTGTAAACTTACTTTGGACATCAAACACTGGCTATCATTTTATTTCCTTGGGGAAAAGGTGTTTGAAACACAAGCCATATGTACAGTATGTATGTTGAAGAGTTTTCTGTTTAAAAAAAAAAAAAAGAAAGAAGAAAAAAAACATGTGGCAGTTTAAGCAATTTCCCATCAACAGCTCTAACCCCCACCCCCAAGTGCAGGTAAACATGCCACATCTCTTTTGCACCGAGCTAAAAATGCCTGACAAGACGTGCAGAGGCAAGTACAGTATGTAAGGCGATTCTGTAAACCATATTTTAAAAGCGGCTGAATCATTAGTAATATGATATTGGCACTTCACTGGTGAATGTTATGTATACTTGTTGACACAACAGGAGATGCGCTCCTAATCTCCTCTCAAGCATAAATGGAAGCCTGTGGTGCATTATGTCACCTAGGTGGTGCATCCTCTCCTATACCTGCTATCATCCGAGCAGTCGGCGATGCACCGTGCACTGGTGTGACCACAATGGACAAAGTTGATTTGTCTCGCCTTTTGTTTGTCAGGACGCTGCTTAGGCGCACTGTCCGCAGCCCCAGCTCGCACTCTCAAAGATCAAACCGAGCAGGTAGAGCTGGGCGATATGAGATTTTTTCATATCACGATATGTTTTTTTCATTTCAGGCGATAACGATATCTATCACGATATCAGCCAAATAACTATATTTGTAAGATTTAAATGTGCCGTTGCTCACAAGTAAAATGTGAAATAATCAGCAGCTTGTTTTTATTTAAATATTTATTTCCCATAATAAGTTCAACAGGGTAGATGTACTTAAGGAACATGAGACTTTTTCAGATAAATAAAGGCAAATATTGCAAACTACACAAAAGGCAGCCACTAAAGCGTTTAAGTTTCAAAATAGAACAAACAAAACAGACTAAATTGTCAATTCCACTTAGAAACAAAATATTAATTCTAAAAATAAATCTTAGTTTGTTTTACAGAAGAACAGACAAAACTGACTAACTTTTGTCAATATCAAATAAACTGAGAACTAAAAGGAAATTCTCAATCTCTCCTTGTTGTATAGCTGAGCTTTTCAAACAGTTTTAACAGTTACTTTAGTCTGACAAAAGCCCAATGACGAATTAGCGCTTCCAGTCAGAGACTGAGGCTACGTCCACACGTACACGGGTATTTTTGAAAACGGAGATTTTCTGTTTTCGTTTTAAAAAATAATCCCGTCCACACATAAAGGCAGAAATGAAGGAAAACGCTGCTATGAACATGCCAAAGCAGCAGGTGGCGCTAGATTCCTAACCGTGCCGAAATGTTGGCCAATCAGAAGTCTAGAAGCCTCGGTGGGAAAAAGTAAACAAAGCTGGGGCATAGAAGCAGAACCGAGTCGTATGTGTGGAGGGACAGTAACTGTGTGTATATGTAAGCATTTAAACACTGCAGAGAGTAGAATTAACAGTATTGTAGAAATTCATTTCACCGAAACAATAACGTGGCGCACAGTGTGACGCATGCACCAGTTTATTGTATTTCCCGACTTGCTTTCGGCACAATTTACAGTGCACGCTACTCTGTTTTTTGTCAGACTTGAAATAGCCGAAATACCTTCACACTACGGAACTTCTTTGGCTCTTCCGTTGGACAATCTCTCCGGCATTGGAACCATCATCTGTTTTCTCTTCGGTCACGCTCGGTTGATTTTTCTAGTCGGCACACTCATTTCCTCCATTACGCGCTGGCTCCATTACCCGCTGGCTGCTTCCCAAACAAACACACGTGCGGCTTGGCACTTGTGCTGTACGTAACAAGTCACGCGATGTGATGCTGAAGCTGTGATTGGTTCGGCTCTGCGCTACTTAATTTGGATTGGCTGACCTTCTTTTTTTTTTTCTTTTTTCTTGAGGACAAGAGCGGCGAGGTCTATCGCGATAGCTTAATTTCTCTATCGAGTCAAAGTTATATCGCGATACATATCGTTATCGTTCTATCGCCCAGCTCTACGAGCAGGTATGAGCATCACAGTCTGTTTCCATACAGCTGCTTTGGCCAAGGACCTGTGGATGCTCATGGGTTCGTGTACAGAGAGCGAGCGAGAGAAAGGGGAACGTAGTTTAGAAAAAAAAAAGATGAAAAAAGACAAAAGAGTGATTTCTAGCCTTTGTAGTCTTTGTTCTGCTCCTTCTTTGCATAAGCATTTGCAATGATAAAAAGGCAGGCGGGGGACTCTGGGTCAGGCAAAAGTTTCGGCGTCAGTTTTGTGCTCTTTTCGTAAATATTCCACTGACACCGATGGTATCGCCGTACAGTATCATTAAAAGTTCGAGCTCCTTCCCTCTCATCTCCCTGACTTTTAATGTATAGTGTTTTGCTCAGTACCTCCCGATGTCCTTGGAATCGCGAGCTTCAAACACATGCTGACTACCTGACTTTCCCTAAGTCAGGAGGCAAGATCATTAGCCATCACAGCCCTGAAATGTGACTTGGCAGACAATAATGCTTTATGATCAAACAACTTGTCAGTGCGTCCTGTTGAAATGAAAGAGTGCAAAAAAATAATTCAATAGAGGATCAATCAAATTTCCTCAGCCCGTGTGAGAGAGAGATTGCTGATGGTGCAGAGAGGGGCTATTCCTCGAGGACATGGGAGTTCATTTGGATATTTGTTCTCCCCTCTCATGAATGTTCCATTGCGTGACACCATCTCCTGCTAATCACATTTCACTGAAAAAAAAAAGGGGGGGGGGGGGGGGGATGCTTTTAGGAACGTTGAAAAGAGAGAGGTTCTTTTTAATCTTTGAAATGCCTCAAAAGTGACAGAATGCTTTCTCCTGCCAAGACGTGAGCCTCGGATGGGGAGATAAATATGCTGTGGTCAGCTAAGTGTATCTAGTGAGCAGAGAGGCAAATTTAATAATGCATTATCATTCACTGGCGAAGGTGAAATCTCCCTGTCCATCAGAAGGCTCAGACCTGTTTCATGTTACCCTTCACTGCAAATGAACAAGTGCTTTACTCAGCCATACTAGAGATGCACAGTAGGCACCAGTGCTTTACTATATATGCTGCTCAGGACCGTCAGGAAAGCAGGGCCCCGTAATCAAAGCAATCATCTATCTGTCTTGACTGGAGACGTTAATGCTCACGCTTCTTTATCCTGATGAAACTGTTGTTGTTGAACAATAACCCCGTCTTTTTTTTTTCTTTCTGAGAACACAAGGTGCGTTTTACATATCTGAGCATCTGCTATTATGCAGATTATGGGAACATATTTACCTGAATGCCCTTGGACAACAGCACTAAACAATTATGAAGATTATGTACAATGCAGAAAATTTGCGATTCAAAACAATGCCTATCGTAGCGGCGGCAACTGTTGCAGACAGATAAGGTTGACCCTGAATGTGTGTTTCTGCGCTTTCCGAGACATTCTGTGGGGTTGTTTGTATAATTTAATATTTACATGTAAACAGTAATTAAGCGATGCTACCAACATGCCAAGGCCAGGCTCTGCCAAGGTAAACACCAGCCCTAGTAGTTTGCCACAGTCCATCATGTTTACAGACTTGCAGAGCTGAGTGCTGTTTGTGTGCTCTTCCTTGGCAAAGCCCATAAAGCACAACCGATTGGATGCCGAGTGTTCAACACAGTCACTCTTATCGTCTGGCAGTCTGCTCGCAGACTTGAGGACATTGTGAGTCAAACCTTTAAATTTTCACTCGGCGATAATTACGCCGCTATACTTGAGCTTTTATATCCTTTCACTGAGAAAGTAAATCATTCCTAATAAAGAGAGGAAGAATGGGGGGCGGAGGGAAAAGTGCTCGAGGACTAATTCTCTTCACTCCCTCCCTCTCTATTCTGCTTTTTGAAAGCCTTTCTCTGAGTATTCCAGTCACCTTGACTTTGCAGCTGCAGCCTTATAGTCTGTTGCTTATCCTGCCTAACCCCAGCCTGTCAATTAGGTCTTTAAAAATTAATCTCTTTAACTGGAAATACCATGCCAGCTTTCTTCCGTCTGTAAATGAAGTGTTATTAATTCACACAGCGCAAAGCCACTGTTATGAATAATGTTATCAAAACAGATTTCCACACGTTTAACACGTCGCTCCTATTAAAACCCCTTAAGTATTTTTATTACTGTGAAAACAGGACCGCTAATGGATTTGCATCAGTTTTTTGCCGCTTCCTCACCAGGCAGCCGCGGAACAAGTGCTCCTAAGCAAGGCCCTCTTTAAAAGTTTACATTTTCCCATTTTCTCTTTTGTTCTTTCATCTTCATTTAAAAAGAGAAGGGGAAAAAAAGAAAAAGAAAAGAAAAGCAGCTCAGTGTATCCAGTCTGGATTAGTGCCAGCTGTCGTCGACAGTCATTCAGCAGTAGCGGCAGAACGGCAGAGCCTCTCCCTGTAGGATTGCAATGCCAGGCAATGACACCAATGTGTCTCCCCCCTCCCACTACCCCTCCTCCGCTTCCCCACCCTACCCCACCCCTTCCTCCCAAACCCAGCAAAGCTCTGATCTAGCAGCAGGCTATCTGGCCAACCACGCCAAGCTAATACTTGTTCTATTAAAACCTGGTGATTATGGGGGATTTCCTCTCTGTTTGTTTGTTTGAATGCTTAATTATCAATATGTAATTGGCATCTGTATTGTGATGTCGGGCGCATATTCGGTGGCATATTTTGCTGGAATGTAAGTTGCTATCGGCTGGAAACAGGACTCCCCAGTCACCGTCTAAGTTAAGCTGCATGAGAAGTTGCTCTAATGAATTAATAAATGCCAAACAAAGGAGAACTAAACAAAGAGTGAGAGAAATAAATGGCTTGATGATTAGTGGGTCAGGCAGCTTAGCGGGGTGTACAGTACAAATGATCCCCCCTCTGAAATGTGAATGATTTGGGCAAAATAGCCAATCGATAGCTGAGGCCAGTTTAATCTCTGGGATTCTTCTGTTAATAAATGGGCCCGGACAATAGAGGTCAATATGCAAAGACAGTTTAAACACCTTCAAAGCTGCTCGCAGTGATGTCCTTCTCCAAGCATTATCTTCTTGACAGTTTGGGCTCAGAGTCGATAGGTGAATTACAGAAATCTATTCAAGTCTCAAGTCAGCCCCCCTCCTGTCATTTCCCTTTCTGAGCCACAAGTTTATTTTGCTCCGCCACCACTGGCCTGACTTAAAACCAAGAGCGAGGATTTTAGCCCCTCAATCTTTTGCCTTAACCAACTCGCTCCTTTCCCCTTTTGTCCATCCGAACTGCGATCGTCTCTCTCTACAAAATGCCATTTTGCCTCCGCTACTGTTCTCTTTAAGAGCTCATTTGAAGCTGTGCGCTGGCAGAAACAAAAGTCCTGTATGCTTTTATGCAGTCATCACAGTCAGCCAAGCCTGTAATCCTCAGAGGTCCGATAATGACATAGCCCCTGCATTTATTACATGGAGGAGAGGAGAGAGGGAAAACGCTGACTTTGAACAAATGAACACTCTGACCTTTATGCAATAAATATGACATGGGCCGCATAAAAAGACAAGATATCTTCCTCCTGAATGGAAGTCAACACAGATCCTGCTCCCTTGCCTCTTGCTCTCGCTGTTTCCATTTCTCTCTCTCCCTGTTTTTTCCCCTCCCCTTCCTTCTCCAAGCTAATAGTTAAACAAAGGACAAAATCTCTCTTAACTGCACCATAACAGTGTAATCTGTGCCATTATGCACAGCGTACCCTCCAAAACATTTTGGGACAAGCACCTGTCAGTATTCTGATCCTTGTGTTGTTTCTTACGTTTGACCACAAGCCGGCATCAGCGACAAGAGCGTCATTGGGTATATTTGTCCCTGCTAGGAGAACACAGTTTTAACAGACAGAATCAACCTTTGACTGTGTCTTTTGTAATCTCGGCGCGATCCCAATCGAGGGTTGCGATCTTCTTCTTTTGTCACCTCAGACCGCCTCTGTGACAGTAAAGGATTTATGGTTATTTCCTCCATGCAGCCTGTCCATCTGTGGCTCTATCTTCATATGGCCTTGAGAATACGATTCAATTTATTAAAGCAAAGCAATGGACTCATTACTTTAAAAAGGTGGCACGAGCGAGCGGGAGAGAGAGAGGGGGGAGAGAAAGCGAGAGAGGGAGAAGTGACACACTGAATTGGTTATTAATGGAAAGGCACAGCCATAGGGCAGTTGAAATTTAATGATATCCTACAAGAAAATATGAGGGTGTCACTCTCCAAAAAGTCATGCTAAATGTCAACATTTTAAGGTCCCGGTGCTAATTTTATGCCTGTGCACAGTAATGTTTTGGAGAGCATTTAGGAAACACGGCCCAGTGGCCAGCCTGATTATCCCACTCACCTTCTCTCCTCTCTCCAAATGGGTTTGTGCAGCAAGCGATTTCATCTCTAAGTGAAGGGAACATTAGGGAGGGGAGAGAGAGCGACGGAGGAAAAACACGCGGTTTGATTTTCATGCTGTGATAAGAGAGTGGGAGCCAAATGTTACCTGTTAATCTAGCCCAAACCGACCGGGGCTCTTGACTTTGTCCCCCAGCAGGGATGGGGCAAACACTCATTTTCCTCTCTCCGTGATGAAAAGGAAATTAGCTTAAATGTGATGAGGGCACATTAAGTGTGTGTGCCGTGCGTGCGTGTAATGAATGTGTATGTCCGCTTGAGAGTTTTGCATACATCCGAGCATGTGAGCCTTTCCTCTTTCCTCGCAGCATATACAGCGTGTCACACACACATATGCGCGGCATATGCAAGGGATAGTCTTCCGAAAGAATTTGTCCTGTATGGCTCGTCAAACACTTTGCTTAGGACGAGCATGCTTGCGAGCCATCCAAATCTTCCTGATCGCAAGCTATCGTGTACATATTTTATTCTGCGAGGAAATGAAACCTGCTTTTATCGCATTTGCAGGGGTTACAGTTGTTAGAATCAGCATACGACATGCTACGCTACCTGTTTAAAACTCTCGCAGTTACAGCTGACTTTTCTTCTTTTTTCCTTTCCTCCAGAGTGCAGACATCATGTGCAAGATCAGCTAAGGCTCATGTTTTTTTCAAGTGCTCAAATTGCATGCAACTTCTTTTTTTTTCTTTTTTTTTTTGCCCAGCTCTGCATCGCCACGTTCGTACGAGAAGACAGATATTTCCCTTGACAAGATTTTTCCGAACCTAGCGCTTTAAGTGCAGCTTGAATAATGCTGTGTTTGCTGCTAATGGCTGTCCGAGAGGTCATAACTACTCCATTTGAAGGAGGCTGGTTTTCTCCGCAGCCCTGGCAGGTCAAATCAAATGTAATTGTGCAGTGAAAAAGCATTGCCTTGCTTTGTGTTTCCTGTGCTGACAACCTCCAGGTTTAGCATTCAGTTCTCCTGCTGGGAGGAACACAGGTTTGCAAGGACAAAGGCTTCACCTGTCAATATATCACACTGACTGGCCAGCCAAATGTACCTCTGCTCTCCCTCTCTCTTTCCCTCTCTCTACTATCTCTCTACGTCTCTGTCACTCTTTCATTCTTCTGTTGCAGCCTCCTCTACCTCAGACCGTGCCTCACCTATCTATCCATCCGTCTTCCGTCTTCAAACATCTATCTCTCTGTTGCCGGCATCCTTCTGTCCTCTTTCTCGCTCACTCTTTTTGTGTGTCTTTTTTTCCCCCCCGTATCTTCCTCTCCTCCTGCTCACGCTTGCCTTCGTGTGAGTACTCAGCTGAAATGTCCTGAGGGACCCAGTTTCAAACACAGGAACCAGAAACATATGGCACATTTTCAACTCCCAAGGTCAATTACAGCTATTTATCCAGAGATTGCAGCTAAATTTCCCAAGGTTTCTTCTAGATTTACCACAGATTGCAATGTGTGTCTGTCACATTTTAAATCAGGCCAGTTTCCTCTGTTTCCCTCCACTCCCTGCGACTTTCCATCAAATGTTTCAAAGGCTTTCAAGTGAGTTTTAGACATGTTTTATCTCTGGTTATCATGTGCCCCATCTTTTTTGCTTCAGTTTTGCGAGGTCCAAGTGCTGCTTGCAACACAAATCTAATAACATGTAAATTGGAGATAAGCCCAGATCCCTCCAAGTGATATTTTTTACATTCATAGTTTGTCAAGTCAATTCCTGGGCCCCTGTTTTAGCAGCACAACACATGAGGAGTGAGAAAATTAACTGGATAGGTGATTCATCATTGCTAGCACACTGTCAAGGACTCCCTCTGCAGCTATTGAGAACAGGGTGGAGGAGGAGGATGGAGAGGGGAGGAGGGTGGCAGCGGCGGTGGTGGGGGGGACACGTTGTTTTAAATTATGGCATTTCATTCAGAATGCATTGTATTTACAGCGTCCCATTTTTATTTGTGGCTCCTATTATCCACCGAAACAGTTGTGCATGAAATGTTATTTGTGACAGGGGTGACCTGCGAGTGTTTTTCCACACAGTATTTCATAGTCGGGGGGCCTTAACTGTACCTTTACCGTACGGTAAGCACAAGAGGCTGTCACAGCTGCTGTTGGCAGCCTTGCTAGTGCAGAAATATCACCTGGAAACAGAGTACTCCATTCCACCGGCCCCCATCACTCCAACGCCTGTCGCTGTAATTAAGTTGAAGTCAATGATTCTGGAGCGATGGTGAGAAATAAACATGCAAACACGTGCCAGCATTTGCAGCCAGGCACAGAGAGAAATGTTGGGTGGGTGGGTGGGTGGGGGAGTTGGGGGCGCTTTAACACTGGAAGCAGAGGAAACCAGCGGATTTACATCGTGTTCATTGGAATTTACATTTGAGTTTCATTAAGCCACTTTTGATTATATTGATGAAATTAGCCACTTATTAGATCCCCCAAATCCCCCACCTTTTTTTTTTTTTTTTTTGTGTGAAAATGCCACTATTTATGTGCAGCTCCTGGTGGAAATGTTATTTGACAAGAGGTGCTGTACGGTAGTTTGAGTCTGTCGAACAAAACACGCTGTTTGCTTTTCCCAGAGCATGACAGGTTGTTTCCCCTGCAACAAAGCCATCAAATATTCTCTGTGATCCAACATTGTGTTGGAGGGGAGGCCTGCTGAGTGGGAAGCCGGAGTTTGTTAAAGCAATGATTTATGATTAATGCCAACACTAAATAAGGGACAAAGTGCCTACAGTACAAATCAATTACAAAGCTACAACAGCAGACCTTTCCCCGAGGTCTACTAACGTCTCTAGTTGTTATGGAGATTTTATTGGAGGTGGGTGATGCATGCATATAATGCACGCAATACATCTATATCAACCTGAGCTGGAGCCAACTGTAATGCTTTTGATCTTTGATTAGTTACTTTATTGAGATAAAATGGGACTTTCATGTCGTGCCACTGTATAAGGGAGGGTGCATTTTATATCTCAACCCAGACGCCCACCTCGGAATGCAGACAGGATTGCACCAAACAAAATAAATTACCGCAGGAGTGGCTTCTTAAAAGTAGGCAATTCATTATTTTTATGAAGTCAAATTATAAACAAATTTTAATCCATTAGGCAACCATCCATTCTAATTAATCAACAGGAGTGAACTCCATCTGAAAAAGGAGAAAGGTTGTTTACTCTCTCCACGGACCAGCGGTGCATATTTCACCATCTTCCCCACTCAGGAAGAGAAGGGGGGAGAAGGGGAAAAAAAGATCTCCAAATTACAAACCTAAACTGTGAATCCTAACACTCGACTTTTGGCGGTGAGATGTTTCCAGGGCATTTGCAGATGCTTGAAATAATCTCCAATGTTTTTGCTCAATCTGCTCTGAGGATGGGTGAAATAAATACTTTAAACTAATTAATGTAAGACCAGCTGTTCCCAGCACTTGGCTGGCGTTGGTGAATATTGATGGGAGGGAGAGGCAGGGCTGTTCAGCTCCGCTCGCTGTTTGTTCAAGATTCAGCCTGCCACATAAACAGATATGAATACTGGATGAGAGCAGAGAGGTGCTGTGCACAACACAGCCAGGGTTCCACATTACAAATAAAACTTTTCCCCCCCTTTCATTAAATTAACAATTAAACAGCTGATGGCGCAGGCTTCCTGTGGAGACCTTTTTAGACTTGGATGTGTTTAATAAAGTGTCTCTCTGCAAGATGGTAACACTTAGAAATTCCTGGCTTGATAAAAAGCTCACTGGGCAAAAACATGTGTCAGATCTGATGGGGCAGCAAACGGCACTGTCTGACATACTGTTTTAGTTTGACCAGGCTGTACGTGTTTCTGCCGCTCTGCCTCCTGCTTTCTCTCCCCTCCCTCTAAAGCTCCTCCTTCCTCCTCTGAGGCCCGGTGGAGAGGCTGGACAGCAGATGGCAGGGCCCTACCCTTCTGCCGGTGATGAATGGAGGATGATGTCATCTTAAGTTTGACAGTCACCCATGCGTGCATACATAAAGGAAGCCCAAGCTGCTGGGGTCAAACTGCTGGCCTGCTTCTGATTTTTTGGAGTCCACATGACATCTCTTAAATGGGGGAAGCTGGATTTATGTCCTGGTTGATATTGTTCAACTCCACCATTCAGGCTGAGAGAAGAGGCAAAAAAATATGAAGGAATGTCCAAGGGAGCAATCTGTCCACTATATTTCTGAGTGGAAAGGATAGCTGGGATTGGCTCCTAGAGATCAATACAGGCCCAGCCATTGCTGCTGGTCAACTTGATTCAGGATCAATATGTATTAGCTTACCAACAAAAAAGCTGCTTACATATATGGCCACTTACTTTCAAGTGGAGCAACTTTTAGTAATCATCAATCAGTCTTTGTTGTTACTGTTTTTCTTTGCAGAGGACAACCCAATGTGCACTCCAACAGCAAGAGATAGCTACGAGCGGTTGTCACTGGCTGGACAGACCCTGCCTCCGGGATTCCCTTCACCTTTTCTCTTCCCAGACGGCCTGTCATCAATAGAGACTCTCCTTACCAACATACAGGTATTGTTGCTCACTCGTGTTCTTGTAGTAAACTTTGCGTTGAACCTTTGACCTCAGATATGAGGGCCTCTACGTGGTCAGACTTAAAAAAGCCTGGAAAGGTTTCCAGCTGCACCCTACTAGATCAGCTTTGCGGGATTTATAGTTTTTTTTAAGCCTTACTTACTGTATCTCGTCGCGGGCCTTAGTTGAATTCCACAGTTCACCCTCACTGCCTTTAAGAAAGTTTTTCTGATTGGCTGGCCCTTGCAAACTGAACAGTAGGTGGGTGGAGCTTCGATGTTCACAGCTAGAGCTATGTGCCTGGGACAAGCATATTAAGGATGTGAAATTCTTATAGATTTTTAAAGGTACAGTGCGTAAAATGTCACTACTAGATGTCAGCAGATTGCAGTCAACTGAATATTGTTTTATCCCTCCCAATTCAAGTTCATAATCCTAGCTACAGTGACCGCCGTACCACAGTGTTAGCTTATAACCTGCTGTTGTTGTTTAGCCGGCTTGTTGTCAGGTGTCCGGAGACAGGAGGGTCTCAGGACAGTGATAAGTGCAACAATATTAGGAATAAATAAGCACATTTCACAGTTCAGGAGATGAGGTGAAGAATGATTATGAAGTGAAGATGTGAAGAAGTGAGAACAAATTAAAAAAGAAATGATGCAAATACAAATGTAAAAATGTTAAGTGGTCATATAAAGTTTGAAAGAGCAATTTGTCATCTTTAAATTAAAAGTAACTTATAAAGTGTACTATGTACGTGGCAGGTCTAGCTACAGGCAGAAAGGCGATGTACATAAATAACCTCAAAACATTTCTTATTGTACCTTTAAAGCTCTTCACAAAATCTCTGTCAGTATGTTCTACTGTTTAAGTTTCTCTGCAATATTAAGGCTTCTGATGCTATAAGTCAGTGTTACAGAGTAAGAGCTAATTTCTTTGTCCGAGAAAACTTCATGACACGAAGATTTGAATGGACAGTTTGCAGACCTTAAGCACTATCTGCTCAGAACTCCATTTAAGCTGCAACTCAAACACCCTCAGTCAGAAAGATGAATGTATTTGCCTTCTGTCTGAGTGTAATGATGTGTGTACGCTGCTGCCCTTCTCGTTGCACTTGTACCGTTGGCACCAGAGTCCTGCTTCTCTTTTGGCTCTGCGTGGTAATTAGAAAGGCACAAGTAAACCCACTGCGAGCTCCCAACACTCCTCTAAGTCATCTTTGATAATGATCTTCGCATTGAATATTTATATACAAATCAACAAAATGAAACCAAGCAGAAAATTAAGATAAAGCAACTTAGAATAAATTGGGGTTAGAGGAATCAACAATTAGTACGCTATAGCCCAGTGCATTGGATATAATTGCATGTGGATGGGGACTAATTGTGATGAAAGTGCCACTTCTATACGTGCACAGAACTGTGCAACATGTAATTCAGGACAGTCAGGAGTATATGATGAGTTGCTTGTCATTTTTGTTCGTATTATGAACCCCCGCTGTGCTGTGTAAGTCTGTAAAGTTACAGCAGAGAGAGAATAAGCTGGTGTTGTCCATAGTAATCGTTTACCCTCTACTTAACCAAATTCATCTCAAGTGTTTCCTGTTTTTCTTCTTTTTCTGACAAACTTCCCTTTTCTTAACGTTTGCTTCCTTTAGCTCTAACTTGTTAAAGCTGTCAACAGTTGTATTTCACAGTTTTGACCAAAAGGGGTCAGACATATGCAGCACTCACATCAGTATTCTGTATCTAAAAAAAACAAAACAAAGAAGAAGAAGAAAGAAAATAACTACCCCACACTCTTGTAGATCTGTACCCAGAGCTGTGGAGCAAAAGGTTGCACTAAAAGGCACCGTCATGGGTAAGAGGCTAGTTCAGGTGACAGTCTGACTGAAAGGAAACGTGTAGAAGCAGTCAGCTTTTGGCCCTGTGTTCTGCTTCAGCGCTGTGGGCAGTACAAAGAGCTGCTGTGACATACTTTCAGTGTGGTTTGCTGTCACTTCATCTTGAAGCTCTTAAATAGACCACATCATTCTCTCTCTGCCCCCCCACTCATCCCTTTTTTGCTGTATATCTCGCTGTGTATATATTCATTGGTGTGTGTTTCTGTATGCGTGTGCGTGTGTGCAGGGCCTGCTCAAAGTGGCAATTGACAATGCGCGGGCTCAGGAGAAGCAGGTGCAGCTGGAGAAGACAGAGCTGAAAATGGAGCTGTTCAGAGAGAGGGAGCTCAGGGAGACTCTGGAGAAGCAGCTCGCCATGGAGCAGAAGAACAGAGGTACTGCCTGACGACTGCCTGGCACTGTCAGCCGTGTGTGTGTGTGTGTGTGTGTGTGTGTGTGTGTGTGTGTAAGAGAGAGTGAGAGCAGGTGGGTGGGCTTGTGCACAACTGTGTACAGTGTTCTCATGTTCAGACTTCACAGGCCTGTGCTCATGTAGATATGATCGCTCCTGAATGTATATAAGCAATTCTCCATGTATGTTTAATGCTTCTGATTAAAGCAGACATAAGCTTCTGTGTGCTTCTGTGGCTGCACATAATGTGATAGCATAGCTCTGGTTTTCCCCCTCTTAGTCTGTTAACATAATTGGAAATACACACTCGATACAGATTTACTCTCAGTCTCATGTAAAATGCATCACAGTCATATGCTAACTGTATCGTTTATGTTTAATGAGAGAAACTCATGAAAAATATCCCAATAAATTTTTCAATTAGCTTTAATTCCCTCTAGCAGTTTACTAAGTCACAGTGAGTATTTACTCAGAATCTCTTCTTTAAGGAAATATCTTTATATATAATAAAATATTTAGGATTAATTGAGTTTCCCTTTTCCATAATAGTGTGCTACACTGACTAAAAAAAAAGATTACCATCTTTCTGCTAGAGTATGGTGATAATCACATTTCATTTGAAAATAAGGCACCGCTAATTTGCCCCAGAGCTCATTTTATTTTCCCGCTGTGGTCTTTTCCTCGTCTTAGCCATCATTCAGAAGCGTCTGAAGAAGGAGAAGAAGGCCAAGAGGAAACTCCAAGAAGCTCTGGAGTATGAATCCAAAAGGAGAGAGCAGGCCGAGCAGACCCTGAAGCAGCCCTCGCCCTCTGACAGCATGCGCTCACTCAACGGTCAGACACTCCACAGTGAGACAGTGTTGCTGTACATGACTACTTAAGTGTGGAATTTAGAGGGACAAATAAGGAAAAGAAATCAAATGCTGGAATTCTTCCCGAGGAAAAGTGATAAAACAAAACAAAAATGATCTATTATTTATCCACATCAAATATTTTTTAGTTGCTATCTCATTTCAACTGCAACTTTCCCACAGTCAACTTATACATTTGCTTTCTGTTCTCATTATGTCCTTCTACTACTATTACAGCACCCAGTCATTTCAATTATCATTTAATCTACCTCTTGATTAATTGATTAGTCATTTAACATGTCTAAAATATCCATGGTGACATATCTTTACATGATTACCTTTGTTCTGTCAGAGGCAAAATACATTACGCTGACTATGACACGCGTTTAGAAGGCTGGAACAGACAACATCAGCATTAATTGATGAACAAAATAGTTCCAAATGATTTATTTTGCTCTCTATCTGCAAGCCGATTGGCTGACGTTTTCAGCTCTAACGAGTACTCTACACAGGGATGTATCCCGGTGTAAGCACACAGACAAGCACACCTTTCCAGCACCTTTGAGGTACAAGTACATTTCCTCAATTATTGATCACTGTGTTTATCTGACAGCTCTAAGCTGGCAGAAGCCCAGTTCCATTTGTAAAAGAAACGTTCACTTCAATGCGTCAGTCATTAATGCACAAGCTCAGCCGTATCAAAGTGGCATTCTTTTATCATTAGTTCACTGGTCTGCCACTAGCGGTGCGCAGTATGGAGTTATTAAGGCAATTAGAAAAAAAAATCAAAACACGACTGTTCATATTAGGTGCAGGTGTAACGTTGCTTTGCTAGCTTTATTTCATCAAGCCACGCTGGGGTTTTTAGTTTAAAAGATTGTTATTTCAAAGTGTTAAATCAAGGATTTCTTTCTTTCTCTCCCACCCTCCCAAACACTGTTGGTAATTAAAGCGAGAAACAGGACGCATGCGGCTTAGATAGAGATTGACATCTTAGTCTCTTGTTTTGAATGAATGATGCTGTGAAAGTGGCATTGTGATAGGGGGATGTCAGGGATGTTTAACGGCGGTGATCCCTCTCTTCTCTCAGAATCTCTGACCCCTGAGATGGAGAGTGACCGCAGCAGTGGGAGAACAGATGCTGAAAGGACAATACAAGGTACAGGGGCTCAGATGAGACAATAAATCTCCCTCTCTTTCTCTGGCTCTCACTTTTGCTCTCTTCCTCTGTTGTCCCCCCACTCCCTTTCTCTCTCACCCTCCTTTGCACACACACACACACACACACACACACACACACACACACACACACACACACACACACACACACACACACACACGCAGCTTCAGTTTATGAACATTAGTGTTTCTGTGCCTGCTGTTCAGACATACAGCTCACCATCTGGGCCACAGCACTAGGTCAAGATCATTGGTTTTCTGTAGAAATAATATTGTTCTTTCTCTTGACTTTTAGTGGGTGTGATGCTTTTAGGGAAAGAGGTAAAACTCGCGTGGGATAGAGCTGGAAAATAGCGAAAAAGCTAAGCTGTAAGGTCGTGGAAAAAAAAAAGACTTTAAAAAAAAGTTGTTTATTTACAACTCAGGCGGCATTAATGAGTCATAAAACCACAAAAAGCAGTGGAATCCCTCCTTTGATAGTCATAAACGGGGCAAATCAATCCATTTTATGAATAAGCCTTGTACATTTTTAATGGTTTGTTTGTTTGTTAGCCTTGGGGGTGCAGTATGTGTTTGGGGAAGGGCGCTCCGGCGATAACCTCTGTAGACTGTCTGCTATCTGTGTTTACCCAGATACAAGACACCTCACAGAGGTTGAATATCCTCATTATTACTCGAACGTAATGCTTTAATACGCCTCAGCTGCATCTGCTCAGAACCGCCCTTATCAGTGGGAGAGGTCCCAATTTATCCAGGAAAATGCTGCACGTAATTTGCTGTGAAAAGTGGGGGAATGTTCAGTTTTGTGAATAAGTTAGGTCCCTTTAACTCTTTAACGTATGATTAGTCTACTTGAACTGATATTTTGTGAAAGGGCAAAAATAAGAGGAAATGTAGCAAGAGAAATAATGACTTCTCCTTAATTAAATGTCATTCAGTCACTGCGGGGATCTGAAACAGTTTGATGCCCCCACCCACCCCACCCGAAAAAAAGAAAGGAAAAAAAAAAGGGAAATCCATATGTCATCATTTAAAAGATAACTTCCAGATACAGCGCAATTATAGCTCTCTATTTCATACCAAATTAGTATATTTAGCCCCCTTTAATTTCTAATATTTCACACTTTCGTCAAGAGCCTGCCTCTTTGTGATGTAATTGTGTCAGATTCAATGTGTTAAAGCTTTTGCACTTAAAGTGACAGCAGCCATTGTCCTGCTGCGATGTAAAGTCGGGGTCGAAATGATTATTTTTCCTCGTCTAATCCCGGTTCGAAACACCATGATGGGAGCGTAGAGCATATAATTTTTGTGGTCTCTCAATCACTCTGATCATTGCCTCGAAGAGTGGAATGAAGGCGGAAACCGAATAACAGGCTGCACTTTGTGTTTTGTTCAATTAGAGAAGCATTTGTCTGCCACCCATGTCTCCTCTACTCTACTCTGCAAGCCTCGCCGTATAATTAACCTCAAATGGCAAAAAATGATGTTGATAAATTACACAAGCAGAAGGGGGAAAAAAACAAGCCTATCACTCGCATGAAAGCCGAGAGAAATGTGTGGGTATAGTCTCAACTCCAAACTCAGGGAGGCGAACGGGGAGGGAGAGGGAGCGAGAGAGAGAGGGGTGGAAAAAAAAATAATGAGGGCATAATTTTAGAGAACTAATTATTTCTATTTGTCTTTTGTCACACTTCTCTAATTCTGCGATATTAACACAGTCTGTGTTTATTAATTGCTTTTACAGTGTTTTGAATCGGGTCCAAGAGGGAGCGTGGCTCTTTTCACAGGCAGGCGAGCTACTGGGACTGTACCTCGCCAGTACTGCCTGGCAACGGTGCGCACGCGAATATCTTCCCCCAGTATCTTCTCTGGTTCCCTGCCGCTTCCCCACTCGACGTGTTCGGCAAGTTTACACGACCCTGCGCGCGGAGATAAAGTTCTTTGTTGCAAGATTAAACATCAAAACAGTTAAAGTGAAATTAAAATTAAATGAATGAATGTCACTGAAGCAAAAAAGACTGTAATTAATGGATCCCTTAATTGTCTTCATAAAATATTTGCATGGGCATAATTTGCATAATTTACATGTATTAATTAATCTTTCAAAGGAATTTTATGCTGAGAGAAGCCAAAAATTCCCTTTGTTTTATTTAGCATCTAATGAAATATTTATTCTCTTTAATGAACTTTTCATCTTGATTTGAATATAAAAATACGAAAAGTTTTAACATATTTTAATGAGACAGCCTTTCATAAAACAACGTGTCAAGACGTCGCCAGTTTTTCTGGGGTTTTTTTTCCCCCCCGTCGTATGTGTAAAGCAGATGTTTCAACATTTGCGCTAATATCAGCGCCGATTTCAGGAAGTATTTGAATCGGGGAGATTTGTTTGTCGAGTTCCCACCTCCCACTCCCCCCCTCGCTTTCGTGATCATTTCATCTGTCAGGAGCAAAACGCCGCGATGTTTAAGCCCCTCTCGACAGTGTATTAAATGTCATCCTCTATCAAATAATCGCATTCTCTTTGTTTTCATTAACACCCCTATAAATTGCTCCAACTGTGAAGCTGGGCAGGCAGGCAGACAGACTGCGAGGTGATGCTTGATCTGCTGTTGTGGGCTTGTGTGCATGTGTGCGTCGAGTTGTGCATACCTAACCCACACCCCCCCACACACACACTCGCACAAATTCAAACACCCCCACCCCCCTCCATCTTTGGCTTTCTGTTCTTGCTACTGCTGCATTCATGCTGTAATGACTTTTACACAGAACTCAGTGGTTGTTGCTTGAATAGAGGCAGCCAGAGTGCAATGCCTTTGAGACCTACAGCAGTGCTGGGTAATTAGCCTGTGTGTTTGTACACCCCTCATCCTCCCCCCCCCCCTCCCCAAACACACAGTACATACACACACACACACTCATACACACAACAAGCTTTTGTTGTCTCCCCCGTCTGTGCACAATTCATAAAACACAGCCTAAAAGGGAGGGCAGGACTAATTGATAAAATATTGATAATGTAATGAGCATATAGATGATAATAAAGCACCCCAAAAATGTGTGTTAAAATAACAGCAATAGGATGTTTTTAATTAGCGGAGGTGAATGCTGTCTCTTCTGTTTCCAAGACATCGTAATCAGGTGCATCCTCTGCGGCTCGGCGGAATAGTAGTCAAGCGCCGTCTCTGATGTCCTGCACGGCTTGTGTCATGTCCGACAACGCGCGCCGCTAAACGCCTTTGTGCGCGTTTCTCTTTAACATTGAATTATTTAGGCGCACTGCCATGGAGAGGTGTGCTTCTTAAAGGCATTACCGTGGCACTCTCCGGCAGAGGAAATGTGAAGGTAATAAACGTCAAACATGCTCCTGAGCTGTGCCTAACAGATGCTTTTACCAGCTCAGTGTCGGAGCAGCGCTGCTCGCTCAGGCGAACACTCAGACAAGAGTGTTTGCCTGAAATGGACAAAGCTCGTTAGGTTGGAGGTGTCTGGAGATAACGTAGCAATGGAATGTCTGCCATTTCTAATAAACACCATTCCCATGCAGGAAATGTCACTTAGTGAGCACCTTACGTCGTAAGTGCAGGATTATGTTCAACAAGGATATCAGTTTAGATGTGTTAAATATGTGTGATGAGTCTCGTGCATCATTGTTATAACTGCTTTTACACTGTTGGCATTAAAATATGCATGTACGCTCTGTGTTTATATATCTATGCTGATGTAGCGTGCCACACTTTGTATTGGTGTTTTCCCTCTGATATCACCAAGTTTCTTGTAGTGGTTGGAAGTAATAAAGTAAAAAGTCTGCATGATATTTAATCATATTTGTCATGGCTGCTAACTTAATCTTATCCCCAAATCAGTTTATGAATTCATAGCGGTGCCGCTGAAATTGAAAGACTACAGGGCAACATTTCAAAGTTAGGTTTCATCAACAATCGCATCCTGAGTAGTGCTTTTTACGTCAGCGGGATGTTAGCTGTTGGCTAATCTTTGGCTTCTGTGTGTTCTCTGTTGCAGATGGAAGACTTTTCTTGAAAACCACAGTGATGTACTGATAAGGCCACGAGGAGCTGGAGGAATTTAAAAAAAAAAAGAGAGAGAGCGCGAAAAAAGGGGGCGGGGTGGGGAGAAAGAAAGAAAAGAAAACTCACGAAGACTTTCGAGAGCCCTTATCCAGGCAGATTTAGTGGAAGGAAGTCAAGCTGCTTGTAGGAGTTCAATGGACATGCTGTGTTCACCCCAGTGCTGGACAAGGTTGAGTTTGAATGTAGAATAAGGAGTCTTTTTTTCATCGCAGAGGCCAACTATGAAATAGTTTGACGAAGCAGGTTTTGACACAACAGCTTGGCCAACGTGAAGGATAAACATATATATTGAGCACAGTAAAAATGTACCCATGGTACATGGTTGGTAATAACTCATAAATTCACAGCACTGAAGATTTTTATACTGTATCTCAGCCAGCGAGAAAGCTTCAAAAAAAAAAAAAGAAGAAGAAGAAGAAATCCGACTGAAGTTCTGTTTTGTATTTCAAATTGAATTTTGAGAAGCTAACGAGATGAACCTTTGTGTGTGGGCGGGGTGGGAAGGGGGAGGGAGGGGAAACGTGAGTTTATCCATGTGTTCATCAAAAGAAGAAGAAGACGACTGATGTTTGATTTTCATGTTTTCTAAATTAGATGATAATACAATCAAGTTTCCTTTTTACATTTGTTGTACATACGAGATCCGATGATGCTGATAGGAAAAACTCACTCCAGTCGAACCCGAGTGGATTGATAAGGTATGTGTATATAATGTTAAGAGGTATTGTGTATGCAGTAGAACTATTAGGCAAACAATACCGCCATTTATATAAACCTTCAGTTTTTGTTTTGTTTTTTTGTTCTTTTTTTTCCGTTTTGTTTCGTTCTATCTCTGAGCCGTCATCCTTTCCTATAGCTGCCATTTTGGTGAGAAAGCATGCAGGCATGTAAATGTTTGTCCTGGAATTATGATATTTAATAAATCCTATATTGTGCTGAACAAATACTAGGGTTGACTCACTCAAGCCCGGATGATTTTAAAAACATAATTAACAAATGTTTCACTTTCAAAAATGAGGGGTTTTTTTGTTTTGTTTTTTTTGCTGTCAATACTACTGTAATCTTTGTAACAGAGGTAATATTTCTTGGAATTTACTGTACATTTTTGTCATGAGGCACACTCAGAAATCAGCACCTCTCGATGCGTTTTTTAAAAAAAAAAAGAAGAAGAAGAAAAAAAAAGATGAATTATTGTCGTGTCAGCTTGAAAAACAATCAGTCATGATGCAACCTTTCAAATCTAAACGCTATTTGATTACATTGCTCTAATCCCTGTTTGACCTATACAAATACACTTTTTTTATTTTAGTTTTTTTTATAGTGTTTCAAGATATCCCGATAAGAAAAGATTCATAATTTTACTGTTACTTTCCCTAAAGACTTTTGGAGTTTTGGTGCTGAAACACCTGTGTATATTCTCAAGACATAAACTGATGTCAGTCCTTTAACTGCAAAACAGTTTAGACCTTTTGCGTTATAATCAGGAGAAGAAGAAGGAGGAGGAGGAGGGAGAGTGTCCCATGTTCACAATGTTTGTTCTTTTTTTGTTCTCAATGGAGTGTCTAGGTCTGTTGTCACTGATAACTTATATAACTTCTTGAATCATCTCCTCATTGTATTTCAAATTCAAATAAAGTTAACATGTTGATGATAAACCCAATGTTTGTGACACAGTTCTGTGCCATTGACGTGTTTGAAGCGGTTGCCCCACAATACGCTGATGTAACATTTCCAGATTGCACATTGATATTGCTGAAACATAAACACACAGATCTTTACCACTGCGATACCCAAACATGATTTTATGGAAACATGGGGGCATCTGCTTTCTTTGAGGTCGTATAGTTGTGTTCATTTTAGGGACATTTACAATCAGCCTTCAGACTTTTAACTCTTTTCTATGTATTAAGAATGAATGAACATATTGTTCTTTGCTTTTTAAAGCAGTAAAAAAATGTGTATAATCAGATGATGGGAATAACTTCTGTACAATTTCCTTTCTTTTCACTGACTCCAGATGCAAGTGCGAGTGTGCCCTTTGACTTGTGTGTGTGTGTGTTTAATGCATAGGCTGATCTTAGATAAAAGACGCAAATGAGGGTGTGACCAAGCTCACTGTAAATAAATTACTTCATGTGTACTTCCGTGTGTATGATGCTAATTCACAATATATTGCCCTAAAATGATAAACAAAAACACTCCCTTTAACCAGCCCTGCACGATGAATGGCCATGCTTCGTAATATCCGCATTAAAAAGCACTTGGGGTCTCGCTGAGCTGTTGAGAAATCATAAAGCTGTTATAGTCGTGCTGCCTTTTTGTTTTGTGAGTGTGATATTGGCAACGTTTCGGCAGCATAATATGTTTTCCTTGTGTGCATGCTTTCTGACGCAGTCGTGTCCACAGTGGAATAATTTCCTTTGCACACTTAAAGTACTAGCTGAGGTAAGCACAAATTCATTAAAAGTTTTTGAAAGCTGTCAAATCGTGAGGCTGCGACGCAGGTTTTAGTCATTAGTCACAATCGGTTACTCATTTGATCATTTTTCACAAGAAAATTAGAGGAAATACAGGTTCCTGTAATTATTTAACAGAAGCACTTCACCTGTATTGCCATTATAGCTCACCTGGTTGAGTAGGTGATCCATATGCTGAAACATCGCAGATGCCTGCGAGGCTTGAGTCTGCACTGGGCTGTTTTCTGCATGCCATCCTCCGCTTGCTGTTTCCTGTCTGCTCTCCACTGTCCTTAAAAATAAATATAAAAATAAACCTAATGACCATGCACTTGCAAGGAGAAACAAAGTAGCTGCGCATACACAAACACACACACACAGTGTACACTCCTACTGTACTAAAAGGGGACCGTTGTTTTACACAGCTCATGAGTGGACCACTTTTTTTAAGGAAACAAAAACAAAATTGAAAATATTATTTAAATGCCCTTTTTATATAATATAACAGAAAATACATAGGTCTTAGTCACAACAGATTATTTATTTACGGATAGGGAAATACAGGTTCCTGTAATTCTTTATTTAAAGTGTTTCACCTGAGTTGCCGCCATAGCTCACCTGGTAACCATATATTGAAAGACTGCAGGGGTGTAGGTTTGAATCTGTCCTGTCCTGTCATCTGTTCCATTTTGAAACACACACACATACACACAAGTACATGCCTACAATACCAAAAGGGAACCGTGGTCATAAGTGGACCACTCTTCTTTGATGTTTTGTTGTTGTTGTTTTGTTTTTTTGGGGGGGGGGGGGGATTTTGAAGGAACAAATATAAAATGGAAAGCATTAAATAAGGGACTTGTTTAATTAAAAATACCAAGAGGAAGGCAGCAACCCTGGATAATATTTCTTTTTTTTATGTGGAGCTGGATATCCTGACACATTCTGCACTACATTTAGTTTTTAGTTGTACGAACAAAAATTCCATGGGACTTTTGTTCGGAATAAAAACAATTAATAGGTAGATGCTTGTAAAAGCTTTTCTTGATTTATTGCTTTTGTTTTTGATTCACAACACCTATCCACAGGGATTATTTTCAAGTAACTGTAACAGGTACAGCTCTTAAAGCACATAAAAAATATAAAATCGACATTGAAAGACAAATTTCTCTAGTAAGCAATTCTGAGTGAAATGTGTTGACACAGCATGCTTGGCCCATTCCCATTTTGCATGCTTTTTAAAGCATGGCCATAACACAGCCACAGAGATGAATAATTGACTGATTGCTGCATAATTCAGTGCTGCATTGTAAAAATTCAAGGCCTAAAATATTTCAAGCTTTTCTTCTTTTTATTAAAAATGAGGTTAAAGTTTCAATCAACCTTGAAAGAACAATATGACACACAGTGGGCAATCAATCATGAAACCATGCTTCTCGTGGAGTTCAGACTCACACTGGCTGTCAACGCTCCACTCAGTAAAAACTTAAGTTCACTATCGTTTGAAAGAAACTTACATAACGTCCACTTGATCCATCAAATGACTCCAAGGTTCCTTCTTTGCGCTGCAGTGAAAGATTCACTCTGCTCACCTCCAGTGAGCTTCTGAGATGTGGGCTGTTCTCAGCTATTACTCAGATATTCTGTTTATTTCTCTATCTGATGCATTTTCCTGCACTTGCATGTGAGAGAAAAGGCCCCGCAGCTACATGTTTCATATCACTGCACATTTTGTAATAAATTCAATTCAGTACAAATATGACCATGAGGCACAAAGACTTTAAATACCAAATGTGCATTATAGATGTGCTGTTGCCTTTTTTTCTTTTTTTTTGCTTCAACGTAGTGCGGAAAGCACACTGCTGATTGCATATTCAAAGCACTGAAAGCCTTGTGAGCTGTGTGTTTTACTTACTTGGCTCAATGTGTCGATGCGCTCATGAAGACATCATGAACACATGATTATTCTTGCATGATCCTTTTGGTTCATCCAATGTCACAATGCGACTTGGTTGATGTTTTGTGCTTGCATGGTTAGCTTAAGATCGGCAACAGATTTTTTTGCACTTAAAGGATGAAAAGTTTCACAAGTGAGAAATGAAGCTTTATTTATGCTTCAACGTCGTGTCAACTACATAGTTAACCCCAACTAATTCCTCGCTCATCATCCCAGCCAGGCGATGACCATTTAGTGAAGGCAGTAATATTGCATGTCTCTTGATAACTCAGTGGTGACCTGGAGTCTGTGGAGAGGCATTAGGAAGGTGCAGGCTGATCATCTGAAAGATGGGACTAATGTCACCTAATCAGATAGACCATTATGCATTAGTGAAACTACAAAACAGTTTTATCTGACAAGGGCCAGGCCACATTACCTAAATTAACATTTTGCAAGCATGAACATGGAAGACGACAGAAGCGAGAGGAGGGCTGTAGGACGGCGGCCTGTGCTTAGACATTCGGCAGTAATTATTAATTTATGATTGTCTCTGGTCTTAATGAAAATGAAAGCCAGGAAAGAGAACAGGGAGGGATAATGTGGCGTGAAATTGAGTTTCATTTGTACAGGGGCCACCTTTTAACTCTGCGCTTCTTAGGCGGAAATGAAGCCGAGCTCTTCCCCCCCTCTCTCTAGTGAATGCATTTCAGATTTTTTTTTTTTTAAACTATGTTTCTATCATGCCTTCCTTTGAGTCTTCAGTCAAAGCGTGCTCATATCCTCTCATCCTTTTGTGATATTTGGGGCCAACGCGGCCTTTAACATCTCCATTACTCTCATAAGGCCTTTTCAAAATGACACAAGGCTCTTTGATGTCTGATAACTATGTCAACAAGTTTGTTGAATGGAAATGTCTCTACACAGCACCACCTTAATGTCAGTGAGGCGATGGAGAAAGGTCTCAGACCAGGTTGGTAAAAAAGGGTGATGTGCGCAACATTGTATGGAGTATTTTTCTTTATTTTATTTTTTACTAAAGGATTGTGGAGGGCCAGACTTATGTTGTACTGGTGAGGTAATGGGTTAACACCTGGAAAAATAAATAAGGGTTTTTGCTTAAATATGTGTATGCATGATGAAAAAACCCCTCTGATGTTGTAAACACAGGAACAGATATTCAAGTCCAACATTTAATGACTGCAGTTACTTTTTTTTTCTTTTAAAGGAAGTCATAATACATCACTAGCTTAAAATTCTTTTGATATTCAACTTAACTGGATACAGGCAGTTACAGACAATGTGCACCATATTAAAACTCCTGGGCTGAAAAATTAAGTCAGTGCAAAACGCCATAAACTACATTTTCTGGAATGGCCACTTGAGGCTGGTTCAGTCAGTTTCCACAGACACTAATGTTAACATGACTGACTTTAGAGCTTGTGTTTACAACCAGATATAGGAACGGTTTCAAAATTATATCACGATATTTCCAAAAAATCTGTGATGATGATGATGATATTTATGATGATGTAGTGTTCTGATGTTTGCAGCTTGCAAGCAGCACCAAATTATAAGTATAAGTAAATGAAGGGCCTTATCCATCCTTCTTTTTAAATGAGCTACTGTCACTGATGACACACTACCTAATTCAAAGTGTGAATCCATTGACACAAGCACAGCATTATAATGCAATAGCTGTGAGACAGCATAGCCTAGTTAGTGTTCTTGAAATTTTAATATAGGTACACTCCTTAAAAAAAATGAAAGGAACATTTTGAAAACACACCAGATCACAACAATCGTGTTGAATAGCTATCTTCAAATTGACTGGCTAATGTGTTAGGAACAAAAGGATGCCGCATTGATTCGTGCAAATGAAAATTATTAACCTACAGAGGGCGGAATTCAAAGAGACTCCAGAAAACAAAGTGAAAAAATAATGCTTCTCTCACTAATTTTATTGCAGCAACTCAAAATGGTACTTAGCAGTTTCGATGGGCTCCACGTGCTTGTATGCATGGAGACAATGCCCTCTTGATGCTATTTTGTAATTAAGAAGTATTCCTTTAATTTTTCTTTGAGTAGTACATAAAACAACTGCGTAATACTTTAGTTTAACAATAACTAAAGCAACTTAACCTATTAACAAATCAGTATTGTCACATAGTGAATCTTAAAGATACAGAGCTTTTAAACCACCTGCTAAAGCCATGTTTTCCACCATATGACCACATCAGTAATTCCCATCTAACATCAGCTCATCCTGTTTACTTGTATATTCTGCAAAACTCTGCTTTGTTGGAGTTTGTTGAAGTGGCTCCCTGTTTAGGTAGTAAATCCTTACTCACTGTCAGACATGCCTGGCTCATAGTTGTCTTGTTGTGTAGACATGTTAATGTTGCTATAGCAACGATATCATGATATGACATTTTTATATCATTTTAATGTTTATATCACTGTTATCTTGGATAGTATGATCTAACACAGGCCTAGCCTCGGTTTCTATAACTGATTTACTTGTAACGCGTTACTGTAATCCGATTACTTTTTTCAAGTAACGCGTAAAGTAAGGGATTAATATTGCAAAAACGGTAATTAGATTACCGTTACTTTCCTGTAGGAACGTTGCATTACTGCCTTACTAAAACCGTGAATTTTCTTGCAAGAATCTCTCATGACAGTGACATAAGCAAGTGCAACGTTTGTGACAACAGCTGTGTGCAGATCAACAATGGATCACATATCGATTGTGGGAGAGAGTATGAGCATGCAGCGTTGAAAACGTGAAAGTACTGACCTTACTTTGAGTTTGATTCCATAAAAAGTGACAAAAACATTAGCGTCCGTTGTGCATGGGAAGAAAACTTCTTTTTACAGCGGAAAAAAACCCTAAACTTCCAAGCAAGCACGCTGTAATGGGAAATTCACAGAGAAACTCGCGGATTTTTCAACTGACCGCGGCACACCTGCACCAGGGTAAACCTCCGCCTACCCGACTCTTGCTTTACATGTGAAAATAGAGCAACAGGACCGCTGAGTCTTTGACTTTATTTATTTTCTGCTGTGTTTTACTTGCATCTATTTGAAAGAGTGAGTGTAAACACACACACAAAAAAAAATATTTTGTGTGCTGGAATGTGCAGAAAATAGGTTTAAATATTAAGTCAGAGAATGTTGCATATAATTAAATTTTTGCTTGATGCATAAAGTTAAAAGATTAAAACTAATAAAACAAGTTTTAAAAAGGGACCTTTCCATTTGATTACATTTTGTATGATGGATTATGTAGAAAAAGTAGAATTGGCCTCAAAGATCTATCGCTTTATCACCTAAGGTTGTAAATTGTGTTTTTAAAAAGTAACTAAGTAATTACTTACTTTTGAAAATAAGTAATCAGTAAGGTAACGGGATTACTTTTTGGGGAAGTAATCAGTAATTAGTTACTGATTACTTTTTTCAAGTAACTTGACCAACACTGATGATAGCTATGGGTTTTTATTTTCCTATTTCAATTTGATTAATTTGTGGAAGCACCACGCCACAGGTAGATGCTGACTGGGTTTCACTTTGGCTAATTCAAATCATGAATTAAACTTCCTGACTGTGTTTGTGGTGTCGGTGCCTTTCATAATGTAATTTTCTGCCAAATAAGATGTATTATTATCAAAAAAAAGTACAAACAGTCTGTCCAAGAATTTATTTTTTGGTAAGTAAAATTATACTTATGTTATGTAGCACTAATTAGCACCAACATCAGCATCATTAGCACTCTTTTAAGTTTATATCATGGGCCACAATGATGCAAAGTCCAGTATTACCTCTGTTTTGGGGATGGTACAGTGATGTGGTGCTTAATACTGTTGCTTCTGGGTTTAATACAGGATTCTGCCTTTCTTTGTGGACTCTGCATGTTCTCCCCATGTCTTTGTGAGCTGTTAGCAAGTACTCAGGCTGTCCAAAGACATGCATGTTAGGTTAACTGGTGATTATACATTTGGATGTAGGTGTGAATGTGAATGAGTTACACTGGATGGAAGAATGGATGGAAGAAGAAAGAAAATTCTGAAATGCAAAGAAGCTAGATCATTAGAACTGTGGGGATCCTGAAAGAGATGGACAGAGGTGGGTTCTTTAGTTAAAGCCAGTAGGAGTACTAGCTGTCACATGATCCATAGTCAATAGGAAATTTGATTTCTGCCACAAGGAGCATTATTGTTATTCATACAGAGAAATGTGAAGATTTAAATCTATTCAGTATATAAACCTAATATTCATTCAATCTTATATTACCTCGGTAAACATGAATAAATTATTGAATATGTGGCACACATTAAATGATTTGATAGTTTTATGCATTTATTTAACCTTTGTACGCCGTGTCAAAAAAAATATTTTGGTATTGAAGGAAATTGCCAAAGTAATTAATTACACCTGCGGTGACAACAGAAGGTTATTTTTTTCTAATATAAATGGAGAGTGGACCCAACCAAGTGAAATGAGTACTCTGAGGTGTTGCTCCTAGGCTTCCTAAGGTGAGGGACCCTGTCCTGCCCTCAGAGGAAATATAAGAATTGACGTAAGTGGTTCATGTCTTCTGTTGTCTGACTTTTTCACTGTATTTCAGATTAGTACACCGTGGAACTACACAAAAGTCGGCCTCTGCAAGCCTTTTAGCACCACCACCACAGTAGCGTATGATGGACACAGTCATTCCTTTTACTTTAGTTTGTTCCTGTGGCATCATAAAGAAAAAAGTCGGGAACTGTGTCACAAACTCAATATTTAGTTTCAATACTGGGGCCCTGAAAACTTGAAACATGTATCATATGTTGGTGTTTCTGTTGCTAAAATGGTAATATATATGTTTAAAAAGGTTTAATTCTGTAAATACACTGAGGGTTAAAACGTAATTCTAAATTGGTATTCTAAATTCATCAACATTCCCTTTGTGATGTGGTTAATATTCTCAGATGAGAAAAGTAGTAGGTTACCAAAGTAGCTCCAGTTGGTGATTTATGTCTTTAAGTGAGGGAAACAATTCCTAACTCATTGAATTGTTTGGTGTGGCTGAAGCCTTAATACCTATTAGTTTTCATGCTCCTGCATTCATATCATTAATGATTTGGTTTATTTATCTAAAACTTAACATGAGTATCATCTGTCACTGACATAGAGCAAGTAAAGCAAACAATGGGCTTAGAAATAAGAAGATATATTTGCACAAGGGAATTTTTGTAGATCCATTTCAAGTTTATGAATAAATTAGAAATTCGGAAAGTGATGTAAATGATTCACATCTTATCTTGTCTGACTTTTTCACCTGTGTTTTCAGGACATTGAACCAGTATCATTTGTTACTGTGGAATAACGAGTTTTTGGCCCTGGAACAGATACATTTTTTAAGCGGCCACTGTTTTTCCTGAAATATCAATACAATAGTGATTTATATCTGAAGTGGCATCTGCAGGCTCTTGCAAAATTACTCACAGACACAGTATCCAAATCACCAGGGTTGGTTATATTAAGTCAATTACATTTTTACAATTGTGAGCGAGGGATGGTTAATTTAGTTTGACCCAAGAGCCACCGACACTCCCCCAGATAACAGACAGATGAGACGAGTGACCACAGGCATAAGGGAGTGTGTGTCTGAGTGTGTGTGAGCCCACTGGATTAGTCTTCATTTGATGCCTCTGTCATAAGGGAGGGGAAGACTGAACGTTGGCTGGCAGAGCAAAGAAAACACACAGGGTCAGTAGAACACACACAAACACAAGCACACACTATTAACCTCCCCCCAGCTCATCAACTTTATTTTGCAATCTTCCCACAGAACCATTAGAATACCCCGAAGAAATGACTTTCCAATTAAAGGGGATCTAGAAGACATTTTTTTTCTTTCTTTTTTTTTTATATCCTCAGCTCCTGGAGTCCTTTATTCCAATAATTTAAATTGGAATTGATTTTTCAATTTACCCACTGACTGTTATGGACACAGAGCATAGGGCCAAATAGAGCTACGTTGTTAGAATTTGTCATGACAGAGCCAAACATGCAAATTTGCACATTTGTTTCATTCCAAGAAAACAATCAGGGAAGACAACAAATTTAGGCCTTGTGTGATTATAGAATTTACGCATTTATGTGGAAAGGTTACTGTAAAAACGACTCACATTTTTGTTGCGAATTAGCGCGCACGATCGCATTAAGAAGTTCAGATGTATAATTTATTGTAATGTTTAACAGGCATTCTATTAGTGCTCAAAAAGCTTTAGCTCAGGCCAAAATGTGCCCAGTACACCACATTTCCCACAAGCTTCTAGAGTGGAGTAAAACAGTAGTCTGTTCCAGACAGGGAGCTAGAGCCGTACACGTTTAAGTTTGACAAACTATGCCAATGAACTCTGCAACAACAGCAGTTCCAGCTGCGTTCTAATGAGCATTTATTGTGCCTCTACAGCAGCGCTCGCTTTGCAGAGCCTGCTTCAAAGCGAACCAGATTCTACTTGAGCTGTTTTACAGATGCGTCTCGAAATCCGAGGCCGTTCTTCTGTGGACGAATGGTTCTGTCTTTTGCTCCTGACAGCTGTGCGGGCTTGTTGTTCGCTCTCTCCTGAGTTGTTTTAATAAAGTTGTGCTGCAGGACTAGTGAGAGAAGATTAATGGACGCACAGGAAGTGTGGCAGTTGTGAGAGGATGCAGGACAGAGCGGGCCAGCAGCCATCTGTTCCCTCTCCTTTACAGCTCTCTTAATGGAGAAGCAAACCAAACAACATGGATCTGAGCCCTGCAGATAGACACACACACACACACACACACACACACACACACAGAGGCAAGCACACACACAGACACGCACACACCTCTATTGCACACAGCTAAACACAAAACATCACTTTATATGACAGAGATGAGAGCTAGGCTTTTGTCATTGTATTCCCCCTTGTTGGATGTGTGCGTGTGCCTGCTGGTACATTTGTGTATATGTGTGTGTGTGTGTGTGTGTGTGTGTGTGTGTGTGTGTGTGTGTGTGTGTGTGTGTGTGTGTGTGTGTGTATGTGCTTTTTTCCCCCTACCTTTCAGCGAAATAAAGTTGGGTGTGAGCCACGGCTGTGAGATTTAGATGAAAGACACAGCCTGGATGGAACGTGATTAAGAGATATGTTCTTGAGGCAAAACAGGACTTGGCATTTGCTGAGACAAAACCTAATCAAATTAAAGCAAAACATGGCCATTGTTGTGGAGTGTGTTCTCTGCTTGTGTCACGTTTGAAATGAAACAGTGTAAAATAGATATGGGCTTGTGTCTGCGCTGCATCACCAGCCCAGTGACTTTATTCAGATTTACACACAGGCACTGACTAATGATGGTTGTGCCCAATGATGCCTAAAGCACTTTATAGAGCTGTCTGGGTTATAAAAAATGTTTACTATGATGGAGCAGAATGGCTCGCTGAAAGAGTATTATTGTTTACAAGATATTGTTTTCGATTAATTCACTCAGCAGAATTGTTAAATTCTCTATCCAACAGGCATGCCAACCTCCAGTTCCTTCTTCCGTCAGTAAGTAGCCTCCAGTCTTCCTTCCGCGGGCTCCCTCTCTACACCAGTGCTCCATATTTATTATTAGCCTTTAATGAAATCTATAGTCCGACTGTTTCTCATTTTGTTTGTTCTCAATGAGCGCAGGCCATGTCACGTTAAATGACAACATGCATCGTCTCCCTCTTTTTCCCAGTGAAGACATCTGTACGACATGATGAAGTTTCCTCTCTGAGTATCAATCCTGTAATTGAGCTCAGGGAGAGGAGACGTGATGTGCACACAGAGGAAGTGAAAGGCCTCCCTCGCTCTTCATTCCATTCCTTCATCCCTCCCTCTGTTTCTCCCTCTTTCCTACACACACACACACACACACACACACACACACACACTATAGACTAATGCGGCATCCTACTTTTATGCACATTTATTCTTCTCTTCCTCTTTACCTGCTTGTACATTCAATTTGTCAGTCAGCTCTCTTTAGATGCACATCAGCTGAAATAAGTGCATTAGCATTAGCTGCCATAATATTGCTTTCTGTTCAGAGAGCCCTGCACTATGGCAAGGAGCTCTGCAGAGAGGAGAGATGCAAGTGGCATCTCATAATAGTGTCTTCAACAAGCATTTCACAACACTACATCCTAAGTGAGGCCGTGTCCTGGAGCTACGGTGTCTTTATCCATGTCTTTTTATCCGCCTTGTAATGTTGCTTTCTCATTCTTCTTTGACAATACCGTGGATCATGCGGAACCCGAAGTGAGACCGGATTAAATATTAACACAACCTGACACAGTCCCCACTGGAGCTCCTATTCCACTTCACCTAATAGAATTAAAAAACTTTGCCATGTGCATGGAGCAGAACAGTGTTGTGAATGTTATTCTTTACAATGACTTTGAACAAATCTTATATAGATCTACGGAGAACCTGACAAGGAGGAGGCCAAGGTTTCCATTCAACCACTTAGCTGAGCTGGGAGTTGGAAAATACACATACATACACACAGATGAGGGCCTTTACATTATTTATGGTTCTTAATGGTGGCTGGCCGTGTGTGTGAATCAGCAATAGAACAGTCTGCTAAAATAGACACACAGATGTAATCAAGGCCATACATTTCCTCTCCTTCTTGTGCTAAATAGAGGGTCAATTGGAGGCAGTTTAGCAGCATTTGAAACTCTTGCACTAGATTATCTCCTTTTAATAGAGACAAAAGACAATGCAGAAGTAGACTGCAGTTGCCAGAGGAAAAGATTACCTCTGAGAGGCTATCCTTGCTAATGTGCATACCTCACACAGTTCCTGCTCTTCATAAGATATGATTGCACGTCCAAATACAGATAAAAACAATAGCTCATGTGCTTAACCTAGTTTTGTCCACAAAAGGAATCCATTAGTCTCATTGTGCAGCCCTTAAGCTCAGTATCGCAGGGGGGAATCCGCCGTTGCACCGCTACATCCACGCACATGTGCCTCTCATTTCCTATGGCAGTCCAGAAGTATCCTTCAACATCCTATTGTAAAGTTTACCAGGGGAGAGGTTCAGCGTATTAAAGTGCCCTGAGAGAAACGCTAAACGATGTAAATGCAGGCAGCTGCTGGCTGCTAATGCCATACAGTAGATGAGGAGGCCCAGCTGAGGCTGGATGTGTACAGTATCTATATAACATTATAGGCCCTCTTTCATGTCCTTGTGCTCTCTAATGGGAACAATATGAAGACTGATGGTATATAGTAAAACTGTGGAAAACATTGCTTCAAACAAAACTGTTACAAAATCCACTAGGCACCTTTGTTTCGGCATTAATTTGAAGTCAGTCAACATTTTATTTTACATTATTTGTGAGACAGTTAAAAAAACCCAAAGTAAACCAAAGTGTTTCGTTTGGTTTGGTGGCTTTAATTTTAACTACTAGTAAATGGAGTGGCAGAAAAAGCGCATTTCCACAACTGAACAATACTTCTAGTCAGCAGTTTGTCCATTTCTCACGTTTTTCTTTACAGCACATAGCATGCAGGTGTCTCTGTGTGAATATATTTTAGTTGTATTGGAATTTTGTTAATGTTTTAAATGCACAATCTTTCCATGCATCCCCCCCAGGCTACGGTACAACTGTAGCTCTAACTACTCCTTCTTTTCTCCTAATTCAGAGGAGTATTTTCTCCCAGATCTGCTTTGACTTTCAGGATTTAATGGAACACACATGAACACGCAGCATCAGAAACCAGCTCTTTAGAAACACTTTTAATCACGGCACAGATAAATATATAAAAAAAGCACAATCTGAAAAACAAATGCAGCAACACTGTCTCTGATCATCATTTGATAGTGTGCTGACACGCAAACTCTATTAAGCTGTCTTCAAATATGCAAAAATGATATGATTTTACAATGATTACATATTCACTTCCCCAGCTGGCTGGCTCCAAGCGTCTCCATTTGTCATCGACTATTGTGTCCAATTATATGATTAGCTTTGAACACTCCAGCACTTCGAGAGCTCTCGTGTGTTCTGCCGCGCAGAGTGATTCACAAACAAAGTCATTACAACATGTATTCACACATATCAAATAACAAAACAGATGGCCACTGCGCCTGCTGCCTGATTTGTTTTCCACACGAGTGGTGGGAAAAAAAAGAGAAAGGAGAAAAAAAAAAGTATTTTGTGCGAGCTGTGTTTAATGCTGACTGTTTTTATTCCCAAAGAAGAGCAGCTGGCTGTTGCGCTGTTAGATCAGCTCCTATGAAAGACAATCTTGTTTTCATTAATTTCTCTACAACAAAGGCACTTGTTGGGAAGATTTAGAATTACAGCGGGTAAAGCTTCCGGATAATTCATCACAGGGACTTGACAGGAAACGTAATTGTTTTAAATGCCAGTTGCTGTGAGCACTGTGGCTGGTTTGTCTTTGATGTCTAACAGGTGGGACACATAGACAACCCTCTGATGTTTCATTTGACCTTTGACCTCTCCCTTATAAATCCACTTGTAGTCCACCAGCCAATAAACCTATCACCATATGATGAACTGCAGTTCCCAGAATTCCACGAGATTGGAAATTTTGATGTCTGCCTTCTTTTATTTAGGACAGTGTAAATCTAACCCTTTCATGCCATACACACTGGCCTCTTCTTCATCTGAATGCTGTTAACCAATCAGCCGAATGCCACGTGGACCATCAGTGCAGTTTATCCTTTTACTACTCTGAGTATGAATACAGCTGGACTTGCTTGTGAAAAATCAATCAGAACATTAACAGAATCAGGCACATTTTAAAGACTTTCACAGTTTAATGGGGTATATTTAGCCTGTGTTTGCAAGTGATCAGCTATGCAATAACTTTGCTATCTGTGATTGCACCACAGGGTGCTCTTACTGTGTAATCGAAAGCGCCACTACACTGTTACCCAGCTACACTGGCTTACTGTCTGACCCAATTAAGATTGCGTTGTCGCGACAGAAACAATAACTCAATTATTTTAACAACTGGCCACACCAAAATCAATTCTTAGTGATGTTTGGGCTGGACACCTATCAAAATCGTCACATTTCTTCCACTTACAGCCACTTGGCAGAGACAGAACTGTCACGCATTCACGTCTAACTCATTTCCTTGTCTGTCATTTGAGGAAGAAGAAACTGAGAATAAATTACTTTTGCGGCAGAGACCTGACACTGAAGTATCTCCGTGTAGAAAAAAAGGTTCTCTCTTTTAAGCTTAAGGTGGTTTTAAATCTACCGAATAGCCTCCCTGACATCTCTCGAGCATGTTACTGTAAATGCACTCCAAGCGACTGAATCATTTAACATCCAATCAATACAATTCACATTGCACCATAAACACGCTTTGGTCTGATTCCTGTTTCGGAAAGCTGCTAGGACTTCTGTGTAAATGAGGCGCACTGGTTGTTTCACGGGGAAGAAAAACTGAAGTGTTGGCTTTTGTGAAGCTGGATGTAATAAATGAAATCCCCCAATGAACAAAGAAAAAGACTTTTAAAACAGAAAACAAAAATCTTGCACAGTCTGCTTGACAAAAGTCAAGAAAGCACTGTGATGGCCTGCTCTCCTGGGTTGATGGGATCTGTTGTAGCTGTGCCATGCTGCCATCACCTGGCCAATAAATTTACAGCAATTTTAACAAAACTTGTGGTGTGTTGTATGTGCTGCACCACAGGTTGGACTTTCCCTTTTTTCTATGCAAATCTAAATATAAAAGCAGCCGAAAAAACTTTGCTCCTTGTGTGCATGACATCATGCCGCAGCAATGGCAACATTTGCTCACTTCGCCTCTGCAGAAACCGAGGTGCTGCAGAGGTAAAGTTCAAAACACCGCACGATAACAAACCAAAGAGACAATATGTAAAACCCACCATTGTTTCCTGTAAGTCCCCCCCACCCCCCGTGGAGGCTGTCAGTGACGCTGCGAGTAGGTTGAGAAGAGTTTCAATGTTCACGTACAACAAAGCAGACATTGAGATACTGTGTGCTACATCTTAAATGAATGTGAGCTTTATTTTCACCTGCACACATCACACCTGAGACACAGCCACTCGTGCTTTGTCTGCTAAAGCAAAGATGCACAAAAAAAAGAAGAAAAACACCATCTCAAGTCTCATGGGTGAGTCAATCAGCTCTGAACACAGATGTTTTTTGCCACAACAGCAGCACTCCCATACTGTGAGTGTAAATTACACCTTGGAAATTAATTGCAAGTTCTTGATTTAGACTTTGATAATGAACCATGTACACAGCGATGCATTCAGTGTTACATTGTGCAAAAGCGCTCACAGTACGTATCGCAGTCCCATTTTGAAATGACTGTGGCTGTTTCATATCATTGCGCTGGTCATATTGCTCATTGATCTGATGCTGCCTGTGTGCGTGTGCCTGCTCTTTCGTCTCACGCTCCGCAGATAGTTCCTGTACAGAATCACGCTAATCACCCTGTCCTGGAACTGCTTGGAGACGATGTAGTACAGGATGATATCCAAGACTGTGCTTAGGTTCATGAGGAATGTGGTGAAGACTGCCCAAGTGCTATACCCCCCGTCGATGCCGTTCCCCAGCAAACGGACAACCAAACACACATGAAAAGGCACAAAACACACCAGCACTTGAATAATGAGCGTGATTATAATCCGGATGGACTTTTGCTTTACTTTAGGTTTGAGTTTAGAGGTGCGGCCATGAATCAGATTGTCCACAATGACGACATAGCAGCCGATCATTATGCAGATGGGGACGAGGAAGAAAAAGATAAGTCGCACAAAGTTGACGGGGTTGTCATGGCGCATGTGGATGATGTCTTGCATCTTGATGCAGGTGGTGAAGTTAGAGGCCCGGTCAGGGTCCTTCTGGGAGAAGAGCAATGGTACAGAACTGCCCATGGTCATGACCCAGACCCCAACACTGCCCACCACAGCCTTCGGGACGTTTCTCAACTCCTTGCCGTGCTTTGGCTGGACAATGGCCATGTAACGGTCAGTGCTAATCAGGGCAAACAGCCACAAAGCCATGCAAGGGTAGAAAATGGTGAAGGCTGCCATGATTCGACAGAAAAGATCTCCAAAAGGCCAGTAGTCCTGGTGGTGGTATACCATTCTGAAAGGAAGCAGCAGGATGAAGGTGAGGTCTACCAGTGCCACGTTTATCATGTGGATAGTGACTGAGTTCCTTTTCTTTGTGGTTAGGGCAAACACCCATAAAGCTGTGAAATTAACCATGACTCCAATGACGAAGATGAAGCAGTAGAAAATCAGGCCTGAAATGCGGTACTCCACTGGTCCCTGCTCTGGCTTCATAGTTGCAGACATGTTGGTGGAGTTTAGATCCACTGTCATACTGAAAGACAATGGCGTTTGTTTCAGTTGTCATTCATTAGTACCTTTGTTTCAACATTTCGGTTTATATATCACATGTGGTCATGTCTGATGCAGCTGTGGTGCTTTTAATATTCGTATGACACATCCAAAAAGGTTTTGGTACTGAAAAGGATGTACTTTGGCTACCACTTGTGGATCCCTAAAAGTACATCAGCTACATGGAGCTGAATAATTTCAATCAGCTACAAATTCTTAGAGTGACAGTTATGACCAAAATAATCTGTCAAAACAACTCAAAATATAACTTACATATATGGATTGTTTTGAATCTGTTCCTCATCCATCCACACGAGTAAAATCTGAGAAGAAAGACCAAAACATAAAACTTAGAAAAAATGTAAAACTAAGAGTCTTTCCTAACGTTTAGCACGATCAAACCGTCTGCTCTAGACGGGAATTAAAACGACACAATTAGATTTACAGAAGTGACACTCAGTTGAAATGGTGGCTTCTTCTAAATATGGACATTTTTATGTTACAGATGACAGCAGCAGCTGTTAATTTGAATATATATTTTTAAAATGCGGTGCAGCTGTACCATGCGAAACAGAGAGCTTTTCTATAACTGCAGACAACAAAAATCACCCAAATAAACAGAAAAAGAAAAAAATGAAAGCAAATGTTTGATTGAACTGCAATCTGTGGTTAGAGTCAAATGTGGAAGTGTGATTTGTATCCCTGAGAAAGTGATTTAGTATCTTGATAAGAAATCATGTGACTTCTGTTTGACATTTACCCATTTCTTTTCTACTGTACTCCACTCTACGTACTTTTTTTTATTGTATGTAAATAAAATTATAGAATATCTATCAATCTAGATATCCCACAGCAAACTAGACATCATCTAGATGAAAGAAAGATGTAAATGAAACAAACATATCATGTGAATCGATTTTTAGTAGCACCAAAAGACGCATACTGTACAAAGTAGCCATGAAACACGTCTGCCAATACTACAACCTTCAACGCTTAAAAGTGAAACAGATCAGGTAGCTTTGCCTGGACAATAAAAGGCTGCACTTACCACAAAAATCAAACAAACATCTTGACAAGCTCACAACAGCAGGTTTATGAAGCCAAATGGAGCTCATGAAGATGTCAGAATACCAAGCTCTCACGGCCAAAACAGGGAAGTGAATACTTTCTCTCTGAATTTGACTGTAATGGTGTCGAGACAGAAGAGGCTGTAAAGCCCCCTTCACTTCCTGTGTCGCCCGTGCGTTATAGTTTCTGCTCTTTTTTAGATTCCTTTACACTGTCTGCGTGGTTGGAACAGAAATGGACTACAGCTTTCCACAGTCTGCAATTACACCCCCTTAAAGAAAATGATGTGCCATTAGAAGTGGGAGTGTGTTTGGCAGGCAGAGAGATGGCAGATTTAGGGCGAGTTATTGATTGGAAAAGTGGGGTCTGTCACAGCACATTAGTTCTCAGGGGAGTAATCCACAGCAGGTTGCTGCGAGAAGCATCTGCTGCTGGAGAGAAGTAATTAAAAACAGGATGTTGAGGCAGTTGCCATATAAACAGGAAATAAGACGGTGGTAATAGACACTTCACGCTGATGCTGGGAGATGGTTTTACACCACATCGGCTTAATGGATGCAAAGCGCATAGCTCAGGTGAAACGCTCAAGGTCAGCGTGGACCCGGATTGAATACAGATTAATGCGTCTGATTAGTGTGTGTGTGTAAGGTGGTAAAAACTATCAATTGGGACGTTTGACTCAAAGAACTTTGTGAGAACAAAACTTCTTCTGTTCACGTCCTCGCTGGTTCATTCGCAGGGCTTAAAATAGACCGTTTCCATCACTCACCACAGGTTTTTTCTTTTTTGCGGCTCCCACAAAAGGTTTTACATGTTGCCCCGATGCACATTCATAATTGTGCCGTGCAGATTTGTCAGCTTTGATGCTAAACTTCTTCTTATTGTCAGTGGATTTTGGGGTTTTTTTAGTACTGCATTTTGATCACAGCTCATTCAGTCTAATTCTTATTCCTGGGAAATAATTATCTATCGGCTTGTCCTCTTGATGTGTCTTAAAAAAAATCTCGCACCAGATGGTACTTTGTGTTCATTGCAATATGTTGTTATGACAACAGTCTGTGTGATGTTTTCCTCTCTTTGATACTTGTCATGTGGTTGCGTCAATATTCAACTCTATAGTACATGTTTAATTATTCACCTGTATAAGCAACAAGGAGTGTATTTATGCTTTCTCTATACAGATAACCAGACATCAACTACCTCTCCCCTTCTCCCTTTGCTCTTTTTAAACTATCTATTTTATACTATGCCATTTTTTGTAAAAGCATAAAAGTAATATTTCAATAAAATGATTATTAGGTCCTCTTTTGTAGCTTCCGTCTACATTTAGAATTGATATATGGCCCCTCTGAGAAGCACATTTTATTTGGTTAATCACCACCTCTCTTACGCTGTTTTACACTGCCCTCTAGAGGCTGAAAAGAAATACTACAACACACCCAGCCTGTGGCTTATTTATTCACTGCGGAACGTATATATTATTTTTACATTAAAGAAAGCATTATATCAGTATATCATATTTTATTTGTAGTAACTGCTTTATAAATTTAAGGATTCGCAAACTCAATATTTGTTCAAGGTGGCGCAGAGTTGAAGGGTTTTGTACGCAAACATTGTGAAAAGGTTCTTTCTTTGACCACATTAGTTAGCTGCGCTGTGGTGTAGTGGTTAGCAGTGATAGCTCATACCAAAAAGGTCGATCTTATGATGTACTTTATCAGCTGATGAGTCTAAATGTGAGAGTGAATTATGGTTTGTCTCAACCCTGTCCAAGAAGCACTCTGGCTCCCACATGCGCACTTTCATCATCAGGCCCCCCTTTCAGACCCACTGCAGTGTGCTAGAAGGCCTGTGTGGGACTCCCTGTTTCCCGTTTGGTGACCTTTGGTGTTTCTCGTTTTCACACACACTAAACAGTAATGACGCTCGAGTCATATAAAAGTAATGTTTAAAATTATAAAAAAAAAATCCACAAGAGTCTATAAAATGTTACTTGTGCCAGTTTCATTAGAACAGGGGTGTCAAACTCAAATACACAGTGGGCCAAAATTCAAAACTGCAACAAAGTCGCGGGCTAACGTTAATATTTATTGAAATATATTTATTCCTCCAGATATCAGAATGAATCTTTTCTTATGGACTCAAACACGTTTTGCTGAAAAACTGAATATGGAACAAGCAAAGCTTAATACTAAACAATATATATATATATATATATATATTAGCTGTATAATACCAGTAGGCCAGCTCTGATAGTAATTTGGTATGGCTTCGCGGGCCAGAGTTTGACACCTATGCATTAGAATATTGTTGTTATCACACACACATGTAAATTAATTTCTAATTCATAAATTAATCATTTTATGTCACAACAACATGCGACAAAGTAACATCAACTCTGTAATTATTAAAGATTAGTTAATATCAGTCATCATGGAGCCTATCCTAGCCATCGCTGGGTGAGAGGCAGGACACACCATGAGCATGTTGCGCGTCTACCACGGTGCTAACACAGAGTAAGAGAATCATTTACACTTAAATTCACACCTAGAGCATGGCCACCACCATGCAGCACCATGCTAAACTTTAACTAAATACCCATTCATTACCTGTCAATTTTCCATGTATTAGTTGGGATTATTATAAAGGTTTGTCTCAAAAACCTCCATATTTAAAATATCTGACCTATGGCCATGATTCTGACATGATGTTCATACTGTCAGCCCCTCCGAGAAATATAAGTGACAGAAACAAAGCACGATGAAGCAGCTGACAATTATATGTGTGAAATATGTGTTTATTGCAAACGAAGAAACCACACTATCATCAAGAGACATGTTCCCGTTGAACTAAACGTACGAAGATAACAGTGTCAAAATGCATATATGTCAATATATGCATATATTCTGACTCATACTTAACTCTTATGTAAATGCAAAACATTCCAGTAACATAAGTTGACCTATGAAAAAATGAACAACAAAACAAGAAAACATATCTTGTTTTGTATAACCAAAGGCGTAAAATCCAAGAAAGAAAGATGCTGTTTTGCATGTACGTATGACAGTGACGTAGATGGTTAACTTAAATGGCTGATTAATTTCTATCTGGTGACTAAATGTCATCAGATAACATTCCAAGTATTTTGTCTAGTTTCAAGTATTTTTACCACAGCTTCACTTTTTTGCTCCTTTTCTCACAGCTACCACACCAGCAAACTTCCTGCAGCTTAGAGATTAAATCAGGTTTGTACAGAGGTGACAGCGAAAAGTTACGTTAATTACTTGTTGGAGTACTTTTAATGTCAGCCTACTCAGAGGAGACAAAACCGTGAGTTCAGGTTTTTATCGTTGTACATCGCTGCTGTTTGGTTTTCAAACAGCACAGCTGACAGATCTGTGGATCAGATTACATCCAGGTGAAGCTATAAACCATGTTCTCGGTGCAGCACCTTCGTGCTAGCTCTGACACTACAACTGCAAATCTGTCTTCAGCGTAACTTACCAGGCTTTATCTAATGTGGTCATGTTGTGATTTGTTAAATGATGGCAGTGTGCCTTTGAAAACTATTGTTTGAGAGCTCAACATCCCCTTTTATATATACATTAAAATGGTGTCGTTTTATCTTTTATCGTTTGATTATTTGTGAGAAATCAAGTGATACAGGAAACACATTGACATTCAAATGTGTAAGTGCAAATGTTTGTGTGACACACTAAATGTGGGTGGTGAATGTGTCAGAGGGCTGGCAGCTCTGTAACAAGAGTACCAGGTTTTCTTAATACAAATACTAAGATGCTTTAAGTTTTTCTGTTGATGTTTTGATGTCTTTTATATTTACATACTTGTAAATTTCTTGATAGCAATTCCACCCAACTGCTAATTTTTACAAATCAGTGGCACAGTTTTTGGATACTCTTAGTACCTCTGATTTCTTCACTTAATGGCACTCTTAGCGTTTTTTCATATATATAAAATTTTTCTGTAATAAGTGCTACAAACCCCTTGCGTTCCAAAGTTCAAAGTTCTTCACAGTACTGTACTTTGTAAATGGTGCCATGTGTTTTGCTCTGTGGGTTTGCTGCCACCCTGGCATATGTTATAGTGACACATAAGCGTTAAACGCTGCTGAACTTCTCACTAGTTAGTCTTTTTTTAACATTGTGCTCCGTTTCTTTGCAATCGCATATCAAAGCCTCCTTCAGAAATATTCCTTCTGTTCTGCTCTGTTCTAAACACAACAGCCAAAAAAGGCCACTGTTTCACAATCTTAGCAAATTAGACAGAATTGTGCAACCTGATAGCAAGATATGTAAACAAATATAAGATCAAATTCTAGAACTAAAGTTCAAACTGTCTTCAGTAGCTTGAACCGACCAAAAGGCCTGTCACAGTCTCCCAACACATGTGTAATTCAAACTAAAAGCAAAAAGTTTACACCTTTCCAAAATGCGAAGGCAGTAAAAATAAATCCTCGCACATATTTTTTCAGACCTTTTGATGCCAGCTTACAGTAGACGCTCTCTGAACTTTGTGCTGAAAGGTATAAGTTCATGGTGGTGTACTGTTGGGTGCAGGCTGCTATGCAAGAGGTGAGAGTTTGCATTCCACCACACCACTGTTCTTTTTTCTCAAACCTCAGACCAAGCATTTGGCTTACTTAACCAGTTAAATTAGTTAAACTAGTGCTCATTTCTCAATGTCCTTAAAAATATTGTTGGATGCATGCAATATTCTGTTATATTTTATAATTCTTTCTTACCTCAAATATTGAAATTTATATGTGCACAATTTCTGCTGCTTCACTGATAAAACACATCTGTGTTGACTGAATTTCTAATAACCAGACCTGACATCCCTTCATGGCCTTCTAGTTCAGTGGGAAGGTGATGGTGTTGTGAGATAACGTGAAATGGGTGTTAAATCTAAGAACGATTCGTAGTGGTGACTCAATATACTATAAACAGAGCTGCTGTTTGCATCCAGCAAGAAGCGGATATAACCACAATATAAACACAATCTCAGTCACATCCAAAACATTATTAATAATTATTACAAGTCATTTATTATGTACAGTGCTGCATAAACATGTCAAGCATTGAAGTGACAATTGCTCCAAAAACAATGCTGTGAAGAGTTTTCATTTACCAATTATAGTTACACAAGGTGCAGTAAAAAGGAAAAAAAGCATATCAGTATCTGGGCAGAATCGGAATCAGAATACTTTATAATCCCCAAGAAAATGATGCTGTTAGAGCTGCTCCAATAAGAAAAGTAACAGATTGAACTAAAGTAAATAATACAATGTGTTATAAAGTTACAATCAATTAAACTTAAAGACTGGCAAAGATCAAGGGCCTTTAAAGGTTTTCTAACTATCTTCAGATTTAGCTACACTTTATTTTTTTGTGAATTTAGAGTTTTGCAATGCTTTCCGTTTCTTCAGGTAATTCCAGCCACACATGTATGATGATTGGTCTACCTCGGGCTTTATTGCACTAGTTGTACTTCTAAAATCATACTAAAGAATAAGTTTAGCACCCTTCCAAAAGTACGGTATAATGGTTACATATTTAAAGATTTCTAATGCCCCCAAATTTTTTGTTGAGTACTACGAGCTCGCTCGCAAAGCTAAACAGTTTTATGACTGACTTAACAGATGTTAATCACTTAGCAAACCACAGGGTGAAATGCAGTTTCTGCAGTTTTTCAGCGGTTTTATAAATATATCACTACACATGGCATACAGTTTTATGACGGCCCTGTGGCCTATTTACATGTGGTAAATGCTGTGTGTTGTTCACACATTAAACCTAAAATATAGACCATAAAATTCAACAAGAAACATAACAAACTGCTGGTGGTGGAACATATAGCACTTGAAACCACTGCGTCTCTAACTCTTGCGCAGACAGAAAATAATAACTATAGAAACAGATCCAGAACAGTTAAAGTTGTTGCAAACGTCTCTTTAAATAAACAACAAACAAACAATAAAAAAACAACCTCATCCTCAAGCCACTAAATAACAATGCATGATTATCCAAACAGGAAAATATTAAATATGTTGCTTTTGCAAACATTTAAGGTTGGCAGAGAGTTGGAATAATCTCTGTCGATTTCCCTGAACTATTACACCTGAAAGCTGAACCGAAACTTGGGGAAAATAAAAGACAATTGAAGCGTGATTCTGTACGAGAATGAAACTTCTGTCAGATCTAATTCATCCTTACATTTCAGTTCATAGAAGTATCACTGTAAGTGAGTCCCTTTGATGTGAGCTTGCTGGTTTTGAATCCAGGCTGGTGCCTTCCAGACCTGTGTGGCTCTATTGGTACTGTGGTTTCCTCCCATTCTCCATGTTAGCTCTGCAACAGGTTCCTCCTTGAATTCTCAGACATTTCCAGAAATGTCCTTTGAGTGCTTTCACTTGTGGAAAACAATCCATTTCCAGTGTCTACAGATGCTGGGCATTTGTGATGATGCAAAAGTCCATTTAAAGGTTAAAACCTCTTTATTTGAGACACTATCTTTGAGAAAAGTCACCCTGAGAAAAACAAAACGAAACAAAAAGATTCCTCTTATTCTGTGCAGCTCTTTGTCCCTTAATTCTTTAGATCAGTCGTGATAGTGGGATCTTCGTTCTGTGACTGTTCCCATAACTGAGCTGTTTAGCTGGATCTTGTTACCGTCGAGGAAATCCTTGGAGGAACCTTCAGGAGACACTCTCACTGCGCTGGAGAATGACATGCTAACGTGCACCTTCAGGATTTTCAGGAGTTTTCTTTTGTAGCCCTTACAGGCAAAGAAATAGATAAACGGATCCAAGCAGGAGTTGAGGTTCATCAGACATACGGTGATGTGCAGTGACACCTGAAAGGCTGTGAGCTGACTGCAGTCGGGTTCCGACACCAGCTTGCGGATCATGTACTGCAGGAGGTCAATGTGGTAGGGGCTGAAGCACACGATAAACACTACGGACACGCAGCAGATCACTCCGATGGCCTTGCGGCTCCTGCCGGACTTTTCTGTTAAATGGTTGTTCTTGGCTGTTAAGTGAAGCTTGGAGCATAAGACAGAATAACACACCAGGATGGTGACGACAGGGATAACATAACCCAAGCCAACAGCACCAATCAGTGTAGTGGCAATATGTGGAACTTTATCAAGGTTGGGGTATTCCATGCAGGTGATGTAGCCATCAGGTTCATTGTGGCACATGTTAATGTAAAGCAGTGGGAGTGTCTGACCCAGGACCAGCAGCCACACGCCAACACAAATGTAGCGCACGTTACTGACTTTCCTGAGTCGGGCAAAACGCAGAGGCAAGACCACGGCGATGAAGCGGTCCACACTGAGACAGGTCATGAAGTTGACTCCCGCATAGGTGTTGATATAGAAGATAAGGCCTGAGATCTTGCACAGAGCTTCTCCTAGTGGCCAGTGGAAACCCAAAGCATAGTAGATGATCCTCAAAGGCAGAGAGAGGGTGAAGAGGATGTCGGATATGACCAGGTTGAGAGAGTACAAGGTAGTGGAGTTTATCTTCTTCAGATTGGGACGGATTACATGGAGGGCCAGGCAGTTACCAAACAGTCCCACAAAGAACACAAGGCTGTAGAAAAGAGGCATGAGGATTTTGGCATACTCCCGATGAGCATACAGGGTGGTACAGTTAGAGGTACTGTTGACGGTTGTGGTTGCGGCGGCAGAACCCATCTTAAATTTATTGAGTATCTGCATAAAAGAAAAAAATACAATCACACTTGGTTTCAATCTAGAGAGTAACACATTGCTTTGAGTTTTTTTCTTATTTTTTGTATGTAACAAATTAAAGGAAAATAAATAAATAAACTGAACTGCTGAGACTTTCTTTATGATGATATGAAACTATTATCAACATTGGTGTGAGAACACATAGAGGGTTACAGATCCATGACCGTGTTTCGAAAGGGAAGTAAAAGTCAATTTCCTCACAGTCTACAAAATTGTTGCGTGAATGGCAGTATCATTAAAAAAAAATCTTAAATGGCAATGCTGACATTATCTTTTAGGTTGTGTTTCTAAACTCTAACAAATTATAAAGTTATATTTTAAAAAAACTGTTGCTATGGACAGTCAAAGCAAGCAAATTGACTATTTTGTTCTTCATGAAAGTAAAACCTGATCTGTCAACAGCAAGAGTTAACAATGAGTTGTGAAACAGTGAACACTGTGAACAAAGTGCTGTAAGGTACAAATAGATTTTTTGCTTTGTAGTGCCATCTTGTGGTTTGAAATTTTGTGCAAACAAAGATACACCTGATATCTGAGAGGAACTGGTGACAGACTGGAACTGCAAAGCACATGTAAACAGCCACACGTATGAAGCCTTGGCTTTCAAACATCACAGTCCCATCGACCCAGATGATTCATAAAATCCTGAGCCAACATCATAATGCATTACGAAAAGATAAACGAACGCCTCCAAAGGTTGTACATTTATGTCCCGACTGGCTACTTTTTCGCAGCGTGAGGTTAGCATATTTAGCTTTTAATCTGCATATGCAGCTCTTCTCCTTTTCTATTCTGACAGATGATTGTGGTTTGTTTTTTTTAATATAGCATAATTGGTTTTATATTTCTTATATTTCTGTCTCAAGTGACTACCAGGGAAAATAGCACAAGTCACGTTCATTTCCAAACTGTTCCAATCCTTTATTTCAACTTTTGACTCACAGGACGTTTCTGGCATAGCGCGTGTGGTTAAAAGTGCCATGAAGGAAGTCAGTGAACAATGCCTCTGCTCAACGGCTATTCTCAATGCAGCTGCAACTCTGTCACATAAACAGCACAAAAAAAAAGTTTATTAAAAAAAAAAAAAGCGGTGTTACTAGCTGGCCTTGGGTATGAGGAAGTGAGCTTCCCCAAGGTACTCTACCCTTGAAGGCAGTTGGAGTGCCACATTGTGTACATTGAGACTGCCTTATCATTCTATCTATCTGTTTGACCACATGGTGGGGTGGAGAAAAATGTTTCCTGGCCCACCAATTGCATTTTGGACAAACCTGCAACAACACTGTTTCCTTCCCACTGTCGTCAAAGTGCTTGCTCATAGGGGGTCTTAAGATTATTGGGTTTTTCTCTGTATCTATGAAGCGCCTTGAGGCGATTTTTGTTGTGATTTGGCGCTATATAAATAAAATTGAATTGAATTGAACACTGTTGTGTTTAAATAGTTTCAAAAAGCTGTTGTATGACTTCACAAATTTGAAGTGTGTGTGTTATAAAAGTGTGTTTCTTAAGATAGTTAGTAATGTGATTGTGGTAATGTCACGTTTACACAAGTGAGCGAGTATTTTGTTTTTCTGAATCTGCCAAATTCAATTACATTAAAGAATAAAGGATGAAGATTGTAACGATATTTAAAAATGTTTATTTAAAAACACTTTTTTGCTTTGGTGTGAGACATTTACGTGGAGTAAATTCCTGACTCTAGTCTATGCCCTGTTTTCATACATTTAGTCCACGTATATTAATCTATATGATCACCTGAAATTGATTTTGGCAAGTCAAAAGAGACACGGTGTTCACCGTTACACTACAAAACAAGTTAAAGTTTGGAAAAAACACAGAGAGAAACTTACCTTACAGATGGAACGTGCTGCTCATCAGACTTGAAGTCCCATTTATTCAACCGACGTTATTTTTGGCGGAAAGATATCACAGCTGCCCTGAGCGTGGTACCGTCACACTGACCTGGGTGAAAATAACAAGACAAAGTAATCAAGATCAGTATCTCCTGCCAGTAACCATAGTGACAAAATATCCTGTTCTAGCGCTCAGTTTCTCTCTCTCTCTCTCTCTGTTTCTTTCGCACCGTTTGCCCGTCTCTCACTTTTCTCGCTTTAACTCAACTTTTTCAAAAGTTTTGTCTTTAAAAAAAACTCTTGCAAAACACCTACTGATAACGCCAAAAGACGTGCTCAGTGTCACTCGTTACATCAAAATAAAACAAATCATTTCATTGGCATTTGTGGTCTAAAAAGTGGGTGGTGAGTCATGTGTGACTTTTTGAGCGGGGGGGCAAAATGTAGGTTTCATACACATGCTGTGCCCATGTGAGTACTCATGGGAGGATGTTGCTTCAGGTGCAGGAGTATGACCGTCAGCATTTTTATAAAATCATATATGCAACACAGCAATTATGTTTTTCTTAATGTATTATTGTAAAGAGACTGGCCCACAACAGCACCGCACTTCTCTCCAGTAATCCTCAATTCAAGCTCAGAGTAATTCGCTTCCTTCTGATCAGTTTTCCCCTAGACTAAACAAATGAGTGATAGCTAAATGAGTGATAAACTTCCCCTTCAGTCCAAAGATACATTGGCTTTGATGTTATTAGCTCAGGCTCACTTTCAAAGTTGACGAACCACACAGATCTGAGACGACACAAATATAGTAAAGAATTCCCGCAGGCAAATGTGGTAGTCGCAAACATGCTTTGGAGTAAGAGATCAGAGACTGGTTTCACTGTATTATGTGGTTATGCTTTGATATATTGCAGAGAAAAAAGAAAAAATGATTTTACATACCTGTGCTTTTAAATGAGCAGGTTTTCTGAAGGCATCAATTAACTTTAAGACAAAATGCTATTGCTATGCTCAAATTAGAGCTTCAAATTCGGTATACTTACAGCTTATAGCAACAGTTATCCTGTGGTTTTAACACCTTTAAATCACCACCGCCCTTTAGGATACTTTGAATTTGAACGCGCACAACTACAGGATGTGAAGTGTGATGGCAACTGTATAGTGGAGAGCATAAATATCTTTTCTGCACCTTTTGTTTTTCCATTCAGTCATTCAGTTCACTGCTTTTAAGGTGTGGAAGAACTTCAACTTCAAACTTCAAAGAAAAATTAAAAAAATCACTAAGAACATCTATTAAATGCTTGTTAAGGTGGTGGGAAATGGAAATATTTCTAAAAGAATTTCTGTTGTTCTTGTTTTTTTGGGGTTTTTTTTTTGTTGGCCACAAACTTTCTTCCTTCAAAACATGTCTGGTAGTGAGAGAGAGGAAGCAGTTAACTTCCTCATGGCCTGTCCTTGTGCGTCTGACTCACTGGTCTTTAGACAGCCAGAACACGCCCGGTGATGACAGACAAAAGGCAAAGAATTTTACCATTGCTATTCATAGTAGACATATTGTACCAGTGCAAAGGCTAAGCCACTAATAACATTTTTACATTTCTTGTAAATCTTGGGTTTTTGTTAAAGATATCTGATAGTTTTTTTTGTGACAATAACAACAAAATCAGTTGCGTAAAACAAAGACTAATAAAATGAGAAATTGGTAAAAAAAAAAAAAAAAAATTTAATTTAAAATTAAACAAAATTTGTACATCCTGTGCACATGGAAGGAAGTTTTGACAGAGAAACAGTGAAAAGGATTTCCTCCTGAGTTGCATATTATGGCACACAAACATTGTCACCATGGCTGTAAAGACCATGCTGCCAGTGTGGCAGTAGTAGTATGATCTATGTGTCACTTGTCAGTGTATTCAAATAGTTCATAATCAGTTCAGAACTGTGGTTTGGTAGTATTAATATATAGGACACGTGAAACCAAACACTGCTAATTTTTAACATTAAGCTAAAACCTTAATTTTGCCCTCATTAAATAAAAAAAACAAAAAACAAAAAACTGTTCATGATTTACAAATGTCACATATTGAATTGGCTGGTCTACTCACAGGGTGTATAGCGTAGTTTTTACACTAACAGATTTTAAAAATGTGTAGAGTTGCTTATCAATAGTGCGATAGCAATCTTTTAAAGGCTGTTCAGCTTGTGGTTCAGTATAGTGCAACAGCAACAGGAAACTCCTGTGGCTATTCATCATACTGCTGAAAACAAGCCAAAAACAAATCTACCAAGTAACAAAATTCCCATGAGACTAAATTGTATATACGGTGATTGCATTAATATTTGAGAGCACAATTTACTTTAATTCATTTATAGGACAATAACAGCTGATGCTGTTCTGGCTACAAGAACTTCAAAACCAAGTTCATATAACTACTTTTAAACATATTTACAAATCATCATTTCAACATTAATGCAATTCAGTGGCCTGTGGACCAATGGGTTCCTGTGATGACAATGACTTTATGCAGTTTATTAGCGGGAAGTGGGACCATGTAGAGCAGAGGACATGTCGCAATAACTATGCTCTTGCAATCCTTATACATGTGCCTTTCTTGTCATGTCACAACAGTTTTTCTTAACTGTATCTGGCCGATTATCAAACTCTCTCCGTCAGATCAGGAGCATCTACCCAGGAGCAGTGCTCTCTTCTGGCAAGTGGAATGCACTGCGGGTTGAGATATTTAGATTATGTTGCAACAGGAGAAAGAAAACGAGAAGGTCAAAGCTTCGCTCCCAACACATGGTACACACAGTACTTGCGTCATAGCATAAAGAAGTCACAGGATGGCAGTAATGCCTTTACAGTTCTTCTACCTGCAACAAAAAGAGATAAATTTCAAGTCAGTGTTGGAATCAGCAGGCCTAAAAGAGATTTATGTCACTATCTGTGCATGCAGGGTGTACACATTGCCCTAACTAGAGGAAATTGCATGGAATTAATAGATAGATATTGAAATTTGAAAACTAAAATTAACTGGTAAAATGTTTAAAATGTTTCACTAAAATCAGATTTTCCCCCATTTTCCTATCAATATACAGTGTAAAGAAATTAGGGCTGGCTCAAGAGTTTTGCACAATTAAGCTAAAGCAACTCAGAGATAATTGACAATTTCAGGAATTTCTTTGAGATCTACGTACAGTGGTTAAGGTAGTTTATCTTACACAAGTACTTCTCTTTAGTATCTTCTTTGACAACAACCTTGCCCAGCAAATTAAATCTGTTTTTCTAACTGATTGAACTGGTCTGATCCCAAAGGTAACAGAATCCTGTGCTGTTTCATTTTATTTCTACTCAAGAATAAAAGTCAAATAAAAAGTCTATTCAACTTCGGATGGAATGGAGAGAGTATGTAATCATAAATCTGTGCGTTCATCATTTGTTTGAAGCCGGCTCACCTCCTGCAACCACTTTTCCGAGAATACGCGCTTCTTTTGCGGTTCGGACTCCTTCTGACATTTCTTTGGAGGTGGAGGAACACCAAAGTAACTGCTTACAGGAGCTTGCTTCTTCGACATCTTTAAGAGTTCTAAACTAATGTCTGTCCTCCTCCAGAAAATCTTATGTACGCAAACACGCATTGCAACTTCTTATCTGGTGCGCGTCTTTTATTTTGACAGCGAATGCGCACCTGCAGACCACTTATGTGCACCCCTGTTTATATTGTTGGAAACCCCACTCTACAGGGACGAGCATTGTCATCTTGGAGGACTGAGGCTCCTGTTAGTTATATTAATAAATTGATAAATTAGCAATATGTCTTGTTTATTTTTCAGACATCAATAATCTGATCCAATAACCAACACCAAACAAGCGTTAATAGCAGAATAAGCTGTTTGACAGTAGTAGAGAAGATTTGACGAGTCTTTTATTGGCACAAACCACATACTCAACTCAACTCTGCTGCTCAACACACAAATAGATTTTCCTTACACGTGTGGCGAGGTGGCTAAAATGCAGACATTCTGTAATTAAGTGGGTTTAAAAATAATCTTGTAAAAGTTGAAGTACTGTTTCAACTTTTACACTGAAGCAAAAGTGGAGTATACGTACAGGTAAAGGCTCTGAAATAAACTTAAAGTAAGAAAGTAAACAAAGATAACTCTTTATAAGATGTTTCTACCAGCTATTTTTGTCCAAAGCAAACTGAACCTTGTGCTATATTAATGTAATAAAATTATATTAGCAAAAAGACAGAACTCATTTTATTTCTGCCTCCTTTTATTCTTACTATATGCTCAACATAGCAGCACACTGAGTGCTATTCATAAGTAGGAGAAAGATCTTACAGTTTTTCTTGATTGCTTAAACACTATAACCAGTCTCGTGAACCCAAATTTAATAACCATAATGACACTTTCCAAAACGGACACCCACTGTAAACACTGAACTGTAAACACTATGCCCCTGCTTTACCACATGAGTCAGATGTGGTGAACTGTTACTGCAACCATAGGGTATGGTTTTGGGTGTAGAGCTTCATTTTGACCTCAAAATACGATGTTTGGGAAATTGGGTGAGATGTTATGGATTTGTGTTTTGAGAATACGAGGCATAGTTTCAAAAAATTTGTTTAAGCAATCGAGAAAAACTGTAACATCTAGCTGCACGGTTTTGTACAGCTTCACAGGTACCAATGGAAGTTCAATAAATACGGGGGGGGGGGGGGGGGAGTCTCCCTTGGGATCTCAATTTAAAAAAAAAAATAAAAAATTGCATTTCAGATTTCACAAAAGTACTTTTTTTTCTCTTTTCCAATGTCTCTTGCTCCATAACTAGCTGTTCTTACCTTTAAATAGAACTCTGTCTTCCTCTCCTTTCCTGTCTTTCATACATCTTGCTCCATCTTTGAGTGACGTGAGCTCTCATTCTTTTCTCCTGTTGGGAAATATCGCAATTGTACCTTTAACTAGCATACAGAGTGTGCCCTAAGCTTCACAGAAACAGTTTGTGTGTTTGCTGATGTTTGTTGAGCTGATAGAAACGCTACATTTGAAATTACCTACCACTTTTAAACAAAAACAAAATGTCACTCTTTGTGCTCATTTCTCTCTGTAGGGGTAGCTAGATGCTGAAGTAAGAACACCTGAATATTGCGCAGTAAATCATGCATAAATTACATGATTTTGTCTTTTTCATTTGCCTTTTTCATGATAAGCCGTGGTGATTGAATCAAAAACATTCAGGATTGAAGGTATACAGTAGCGTGAAATAATAACTCCTCAAATGTCTTAAACCAAAAGTAACTACCCTGTTTTGAAAATGTAAGCAGTAGGAAGTAGAGATATTTGTAAGAAAATAAATGTAAAAAGTAAAAGTAAAAAGTTTCCAGAAAACTAAATACTCAAGGAAAGTAAAGATAATGGAAAATTCTACTTAAGTACAGTAACACAGGATTTTTTGCTTCATTGCTTCCCACCTCTGCAATTGTGCACCTTTTAAGAAGAAATAGGCTTTTATACACTATAGAGAAGACAGATGGCTGGAAAGAGGAGTGAAAGAGACCATCTATGCCCACTGTGAACAAGCATCTTTGAACAGAGGGGGTGTCTTATGACACCAACTCTCTGGCACCTACAATGCAGTTTTGAGATCCCATCCGAGGTGCCTCAACCCCACTCACATCTTGCATCAGATGATCTCAATGGGTCACATAATGGGGCGAGGCAAAGTCTCACAATGGTTTCGCCCAAAACCTTTTTCACACCTTGGAGCATGTGATGAGGCACATGATCAATAGTGGGTCAACGACACTCTTAACAACTCCCACTAGGGATTAAATACCTGGGACTCTTTACCATTTGCTTTTTACCTGAAGAAGCTTCTCAGATGAGAGCTGAAACCTTAAAAAAAAAAAAAAACGTTAAAGAAATCTAATCACTTTCTTTCCAAGCTCATTAGATATCACAGATACAAGCAGCAGAATTATTTTCCTTCAAAGAGTGGCTCTTAGAGATAGGGTGAAGAGCTCAGTCATGCAAGAGGGACTCAAAGTAGAGCCGTTGTTTCTTCACATAGAAAGTTGAGATGGTCCAGGTATCGGACAAGGATGCCTCCTGGAAACCTCTTCTGTGAAGTATTCTGGGCATGTCCAACTGGGAGGAGGCCCAGGGGCAGACCCAGGACTCGCTGGAGAGATTATGTCTCTTGAGAATGTCTCAGTGGTGGTTGGGGTAAAGAAAAGTGTGGGCTTCACTGCTCAGATTGCTCACCCTGTACCCAAACTAAATTAATCCCAAATTAATCCATCCATCCACTTTCATAACTACCTTATCCCAGCTTGAACAGGGTAAAAAGTTAATTACCAGCCCATTGCATTCTCACATCCGAGCATCTAATATAGAATATACTTATTAACATAACAAGCTTGTCTTTGTTGCAGCTAAAATAGCAGCAACAATTTCCTGCTAACCTCATTAATTCTGTGCTGCCCATGCACAAACAAACAAACAAACAAACAAACAAAACACAAACACACACTCACTCTTTCTCTCTCTCACACACACCCCTACACACACACACACACACACACACACACACACACACACACACACACACACACACACACACACACGAGAACTTCTTGTGTTGCACCAGAGTTTGGTACTCTATCTAAAGATCTACATAGAATATCAAACTTGCGGGTTCTTGCCAGATGTGATAAACAATTTATTGCTTAATTTTCTCACACTAGGAAGTGTTTCGTTTGCCTTTGTGGTTACCATGTCTGATGAGCTAAAATGCTGTTTCTAACAACCTCTATGTTTGATCTGTTAAATGATCATTTTTCTCCTAATTTAAGGATCACTTAGACTTAATCAGGTTCATACAATATACAGTGAATTACTGAGCAGATCTCAAACAAATGAAGCCATTTCCATTAATGCTGCTTAATGTTGTTAGTATTATTGTCTTTATTTATACATTTTCATCATATACGTCAAATGCTTGTGTCCCATATATGAACACATAAAATGTTTCTTAATTTACCTTAATAAAATATGTAAAATCATTCAAGGTAATTCGGATTTACTTAGTAGAACTCATTAACCTTTACTATTCTGATCTGACAATGATGTTGCTTTCTGTTTTAATCATCTTTCATTTTTTTTTCATTTCACTGTGTTTTCCTCAGAACCTCAGAAGACTAGAAGTGGAAAAAAATTGTTTCCTTGTTTGTGTAGCCCGTGTCTTGACAAGTGAATAAATTCCCCAGCAATAAAAAAAACAACAAAAAAAAAAATTAGTAATCATTCAAAGCAGTTTAATGTTTCTTTATAGAATAGTTTATGCACATTGTTTTCGATGTAAAACTAAAGGGCAACATCTCCAGAAAAACTCAGGAAATGCGAAAGGTTAAATTTAAATATGACACTTTGTGCTATAAACAGACAATGTGCACCTGCGTAAATTTGCAAGGAGCGCACACACAAACACACACACATACACACATAAAATACACAGTGTACCCTCACCACAAGATGTGGAGCCCAGCAGGAATGAGGCCTATGATAGGGGAGCAGGAAAGGTGGGTGAGGAAGTGGTGATTTTCATCTGCGTACTCCCACACAAAACTCAGATGTGGGTATGAAAGAGAGAAGTGTGACATGTTCTCATTTTGTCCTACCCGCAGTTCTTCCATTTTGTGAAATACGTAATACTGCTGGGATCATATGAATAACATCTTTGATAGCAGGAGCGTATGCTTTACAAATTTGCTCAAATGGTTCCTCTTACAGTGAAAAATTTCACCCAAGACTTGGCTGGGTATGTGCTTCTCTAACAAAAAAAGGAAGTACAAGCTGCTTTCGTGTTGCGTTAATGGCCACAGTATTTTCAGAAAGAGTTTGGAAACAAACACATAGGTTGGGACATTTTCTTAACAATGTACAAATACATAACTATACAAAATCCCTTTTACCACGAAAACATGGATTAGAGTAACTTCCTTTTACGATTACTGTATGACGCTGTTGATACTAGACTGAATACACATTGTAACCAAAAAACAAAATCAAACAAATTAAAAAACTAAACTAAAAAATAATAATAAAGAAAACACATAAAGAAAAAAAGAAAAGGCCATCATATGAACAAAAACAACAACAACAAAACCACTTGGCAATACATACAGTACAAACAAATACTGGGTGCAACACTAACAGCAGAACAAGGATTTAGTTCATTTTTTTACAGCTAAATTAAGGCACATACACTGCATGTGTCCATACACAATTGATATATATTTTAGATGGAAGGGATTTAAAAAAACACATCAGCAGAAGAGACTACGTAAAATAAAGCCCTTTTCTTTTTCTTTCTTTTTTAGTTTAGCATGGGAAAATAGGTCTGTGGCATATGTTCTATATGTGCATCTTGCAGAATCAGCTGTGGTTTCTCAGGTGTTGCTGCTGCTGTTCTCAGCTGTCATTTTGGAGGAGGCGCCGGAAGTATAGAGATAGTCTTTAAACAGGCTCATCACTCTCTTCTTGTATGTCTTAATGGCAAAAAAGTAGATGACTGGATCCAAGCAGCAGTTGAAGTTCATTAACGAAACGGTAATCTAGAAGGTAAGGGTAAATTATGAAAAGGAAAAAAAGAAAGAGAAATGACGGGGACATTTTAAAATCAATTGAAAAAAGAAAACACAGCAGTTCTCACCTGTAAAGACACTTTAAAGGCTCTCAGTTCCTCACAGGTTGGCTGGTGGTGTATTTTTCTGGCCATAAACTGGATGACATTGACGTGATAAGGGCTAAAACATACGATGAAGGTGAGGAGGATGAGCAGAATAATAGTGTTGGCCCTGTGATTCCTCCTTGAGCGACCAGTTACAGAGTTCTTTTTAGCTGCATCTCGCAGTTTAATGTTGATCTTGGCATAGCAGCACATGATAATGGTAAGCGGGCAGCAGAAGGACACAACGCAGGCCAGAATCAGAAGATACGGAGTGAAGCGGGAGCCCTCGAAGTTGAAGTACTCCATGCAGGTTCGTCTTCCCTGATGCTCATGCAGCATGCTGCGGAACAGCAGAGGCGCTACCTCCAGAAAAACTAGAGCCCAGACCAGGCAGCACACCCTTCGAACAACCTTTACACTCCTTAAACACTGCAGCCGGTGTGGATGCACCATGGCCAGGTATCTGTCCAAGCTGATGCAGGTCATGAAGCCGATACCTGGTGAGAATGTAATGGAAGTGACACACAGCTTCTGCTTATTGCGTTCACCATCCCAGTTGCAATCTGAGCATTTTGTTTTGTTGTTGAACATTTGGAAATGTTTCATGTATTTCAAAAGTTTAAATGCAATGCTTTTTGAGTGTTAGTAGATATATATGTCATATGTGACAGATATGATGTACTGGTCATGTCTGTAATTACTGACATGTTTTGCATGTGTCTTTCTAAATAGAAAAAAGTGAACTAAAACTAGTATAAAGATCTGGCAGCACCTGTACAGACATAGACAAAGACAAGCTCCAAAAGTACAATGACAAAATTTCTCATATTACCTGCATATGTGTTTGTAAAGAAAAGAAGTGTGGTCACTTTGCAGAGAAGGTCACCAAAAGGCCAGTCAAAGTGACGGATGTAGTAGGTAATTCTCCCAGGAAGTGCCAGTGTGAACAGAGCATCAGATAAAGCAAGGTTGACCAGATAAATGGAGGTGGAGTTGAACTTCTGTTTTCTCTGGCAGATGACACGGAGAACCAAACTGTTGCCGCATGTGCTGATGATGAATACCACAGAGTAGAAAATGGGGAAAAGGACCACTGCGGCTCTTTGGTATACAAACACATCACAGCTGCTCTGGTTTGATGGAACTGCAACAGAGTCCAGGGTCATGTTTCCACCAGCCATCTTGCCTGTCACTTTATGAAAATAAGAAAGAATGTCATAATAAATCAACACAGGCAGGAAAATGCATGTAAATACAGGAGCAACAGACCACTGTGCTGCTATATAGACAAAGAAAACTATAATAAGGAATACTTACAGTTAGAAACAGAGTAACCAAGTATTTTTTAACTGTAAATGCTGCAGAGTCTGCTAGTTATGGTTGTAAAAGAAGCAGCAAGGCTTGAAATATCTTTGCAAAGTTTATGTGAAGTGTTCAAATCCCACCTCTCCTTTCTGACATCACACATTACATTTGGGTAAATGTCACACATGAACAACAACAGTAGTTGCATGTTAACATCCTGTCCCCCAGGACATGCAATGCATTAAAATACCCTCATTTAAGATATAATGTACTTGTATCAATTGTCATCCTATTTGCCATTTCAGTTTTTTTAGTATTTTTACTTTTTAATTGGGATGACAATGCTACTTTAAATCACAAGCTGTGAGGCAGGTAGTCATTATGTATTTACATGCATATACATACATATATGTGGCATAAATTTACATACATGCTGAGAACATAACAGTAACATTCATATATGTTATTTCTAAAAGTTTATCGTTATTGGGTATTAACACTTAAAGTGTGACAACAAGAAGCCACTTGGACTGTGATGTGTGACTTCAATTTTGTTTTTGTTTTTTTCCTTTATGCAGACAAAATATATATAAACCATCACAGGTTTGCACTGTTTGTGGTGGCAGAAATCTTGTTTGAGGGGAGGGTTTGTGATGCAAACTAAGGGGGAAATCAAATTAATTTAAATTAATTTGAGTTTTTGTTAGTTGCACAGTGGAGTAACTAAAAGATTATGAGATTTGGAAACAAAGAGGTTGTCTACCAATTCACTAGTCAGCATGTCGAAGTACCCTTGGGCAAGATGCTGAACCCTGACTTGGCCCTGAGGCATCCGTCAGCAGCGAGTGAGGGTTTGTCCCTGTGAGTTTGTGTGTGTGTGAGTGTTAAACAAAAAACGATATGAATGTGTGTGATTGGGCGAATGGGATTTGTAGTAGAAAGCATTACAAGTGCTCAAATAGAGTAGAAAGGGTACTACAGTACATAAATACAAATCGTCTTACAATTTAGAAAGAGAAAGATATGACGTGATCTGGGCATAAGGAGAAGATACAATATATCCTATCTTGTCTTATTCTGTCTTGTGTCGAAGAGTATGCACCTCATTTGGGAGCAGGATTGAAAAAAAGGACCGTGTAGGTTGACTAGAACTGATTACTTCTTCTTGTAGAGTCTGAATATATTCAAAAGCAAGACTTACATGCATACCACAGAAGGAGTTGTGATATGATTTGAATTGACTGCAGTTAACATAGGAGTCACTTTCACTGCTGCTGGCAGTGGGTGCAGCGCCGTTTTGAGAAAGGTTAGATGAAGTGATAGAGTGTGAGGTTTTATTACGTTCCCGTCTCTGAGGTTTTTCAAGTTCATACTCTTATGTAGCTGAGGTAAATGCAGAAGGCCTGAGATGGTACTGATGGAAGATATAGCAGGAAGCTAAAGTATTGCTTGATGTGTGAATGAAACACTAACAGTCTGAAGGCAGTTGTGTCTCCATATATATATATATGTGCATGTACAAATCAAAACCACCAACCCGCCTGAAAGATTAAAAACATATAAACACTCTAAACTGAAATACAAGGTGTTAAATTCTGAGAATAGTTATAGCGGTTACATGTGGCAATGTGAATCTGTGTTGGCAAAGGAAGGTGCAACACGAGCTTCACTGCAAACAAAAGACGCAGTGTGCTCATACTACTTCACTGATGGAAATTAGGTGCCCCAACATTTTGGACTGTTTTGTATTTTAAAGTGAAAACATCAAGACGATGAAGAATAGTCCAGTGGCGTTGATGGAGGGAAATCCCCGCTAATTCTAATAAATTATGACTAATTTTAACTGTGTAGCTACAGCTAGCAGTGTCAGCAGCCACCTGACAGCTGGAGTTGCCATTTCCCTCATGACACATGACTGTAAAACCTTTATAATTGAAACTGATGAGTGAAAAAAACAAAAAAGCAAAAAACAAAAGTGAATGCATGTATGTCTTTCTGTCTGTAAATATGTCTGTGCAGGTTCTCAGTCATCCAGGTCACAGTAATCTAAGTAGCTTGAAAAAAGGTATAGAGTGAGGTCATGTTAAAAATCCATTCAAGTTTGGCTTAAATCCACCAAGGTCTTCAAGATAAACTTAATGATTTATTGATCAAAATTGACAAAAAGCCTTAGAACTTAGAAACTATGATTCTTATAAGTGTGGTGTGTATTGTTAACATATAGAAAGTACCATATAAAGATGTCAAATTTGACCTCTGACCTCTCCTTCAAGGTGAAAGTGATAACAGTGTTGGGAAGGTTACTTTTAAAATGTATTCCATTACAGAATACAGAATACATGCCCCAAAATGTATTCTGTAACGTATTCCGTTACGTTACTCAATGACAGTAATGTATTCTGAATACTTTGGATTACTTAATATATTATCATGCTTTTTACAACAACGTGAATGTACTATTGCCGTGTGATTTATTACTATTACTGAAGGTCCGCGACTCCGAGCTGTAGTAAAGGGACCTCTGACTAATACGGCGGGGTCCCTGTCGGCTCGTAGCCGAAAGCTAGCTTTACTTTGTTGTGTGGGTCAACTTTTCTTGCGAGAGACAGAGAGAGGCGTTGAAAGACTGCTCCAACGGAACTTATTGTTTTCGGAGGAAAACACGAACACGGTGTACAGTCGAGTCTTAATAGCTTGGCTGAAGTGGTTATTATTATATTTACATGCTTCCAGCTCCCGTTTTTCCTCGATGACAACTCGTACCTTTCCACTCCCCTTTTTCTCCCTCCTCGCGCTCACAGACCCATAACGTGTATGGCAGTCCATTCTCTCTGCGGACTACACTGCCCATGATGCTACATTCTTTAGAGCTATGCTTGTAGCATTCTGCCTGTTAGCTTAGCACAACAACAACAACAACGAAAAGGCGCTCTCTCACCTAGGAAACACACAGTCGCAGAGAGAGAGCGAGCGTCGCCCTGTAACCATGGCAACCGTAACGCTGCCGCCTGGAACAACAGCACGTAGCTGTCAAACAAAACCCAAACAGTCCTGACCCGCGACAAAATGAAACAGGAAAGTACCGCAGTGTAATCCATTTATTTCAACAAAGTAACTGTATTCTGAATACCACCTTTTTAAACGGTAACTGTAACGGAATACAGTTACTCATATTTTGTATTTTAAATACTTAACGGCGGTACATGTATTCCGTTACTCCCCAACACTGAGTGATAATAATGCTAGATTATGAAGTATTCAGCCATCTTTCACAGCCATAGAACTTGAGTAACATCTTGAGTAACATTCTTAATCCATAAGGTTTGATATGATGTCGGCCAATCCTTTGTAGCTATAACAGCTTCAACTCTTCTGGGAAGGCTTTCCACAAGTTTTAGGCATGTTTATGGGAATTTATTACCATTCTTTTAGAAGCATAATTGGTCAGTCACCGGTCAGACACTGATGCTGGACAAAGAGGCCTGGCTCGCCGTCCCTACTCTAATTCCTGAAGGTGATCTATTGAGTTCAGGACTCTGTGCAGGTCAGTCAAGCTCTTCCACAACAAACTTGCTCATTCATAGACCTTGTTCTGTGCACTGGTCCGTAACCAAGTTGGAATTGCAAGGGACCATCCCCAAACTGTTCCCACAAAGTTGGGAGCATGAAATTGGCCAACTTTCTTTGGCTGGAACTGAAGAACCGAGCCTGAAAAACAACTTCACACCATAATCACCCCTCCACCAAACTTTACACTTGGTACTATGGAGTCAGACAAGTACATTTCTCCTGGCAACAACCAAACCCAGATTCGTCCATCAGATTGCCAGACAGAGTACACGGGCGATGTGCTTTAGAGCACTGCATCTGGCACTTTGCATTATGTTTGGTGATGAAAGGCTTGGATGTAACTGCTCAGTCATGGAAACCCATGCAGAATCTTTCCCCTATGTGCCTCAGCACCCACCAATCCCCACTCTGTTATTTTACATGGTCTACTGCGTCATGGTTGAGTTGCTGTCATTCCAAATCCCTTGCACTTTGTTATAACATTACTACCAGCTGAATGTGGAATATTTATTAGGGAGGAAATTTTACAACTGGACTTGCACAGGTAGCATCCTATCACAGTACCATGCTGGAACTCACTGAGCTCCTTAGAGAAACCCATTCTTTCACAAATGTTTGTAGCAGCAGTCTGCGTGCTTAGGTGCTTCCCACATAGCAAAATTGGTATGGCCTGGATCTGGCCCACACAATGTGCTTACACATGGCCCACATACTGCAAAGAATGACAGCCCTTTGGTGGCCCAGATCAGGTTTGCCAGATGTGGCCCACACATGGGCCAGCAGTAGACACACCGCTGGCTCTGTGCTGGCCCAGAACAGTTTCAGCTCTGGCCGCAGATGTCAGCCTAATGTGTACCTTAATCAAGCCATATAATAAAAAACATATGCCGGAACATGCAAAACACTGCAAAAGTAACATGACAAAACTGGACTGATTCTTTTATAGTGCTTTTCTACTCTTCAGGATTACTTAAATTGCTCTATACAACTTGCCCAATTTCACTAAACTGAGTGCTTCCTAACTACATTCACACTCTTGACATGCAGACTGGAGGAGCCAGGAATCGAACCACTAACCTTTCAATCAGAAGGTGACCTGTTCTCCCTCCTGAGCTACAGCCACCCACTGACAGAGATGAGTAAACCGTCAATAGGTATTGGATAAAGTGTATACTCACAAACCTGTCAAACCTGCATTTGAAACGTTGGCTACCATAGCAGTATAGTATTGCAACACGGCATTTGGGTCTTCTGACTAAAATAGGAGAATAGGAATATAAATATTGCCATCATTGCCAGGCCTGGCAAACATCTGGTTGACATACACCCTGCCATGACACCAGTCAGTCAGAAGTGCCAGCTTGATGCTGGATCCAGGGAAGACCTGTTTTCTATGGGCCTGGGCCACATAAACCAATCCACCAGGTCTGGCCCATATCTGGATGACATACCACTTACCATCCCAGAAGTCATCCAGCAGTGCCGACTTGATACCAGATCTGGGCCAGACCTGCTTGCTATGTGGGTTCTTGTACCAAATGACTGGAACACCTTAATTCAGTGATTTGGATGGGTGAGTAAATGTTTTTGGCAAAATAGTGTATTCCTTAAAACTGTGCCAGGCACATTTGCGGGGATTCTAAATATATAATTACTTTGGACATCTGAACTCTTCTTCAAGGTCAAACTTGTATTAAAAATGTCTTTTATCTTTAAAACTATTGTTAAAGTTCTATTGCCTTTGTTTGTATTGGCAACATTTAGTAAATGATACTAGTATATGGGGATTCTAAATATCCCATTATAGTTTGCATCCAAATATCATGCCCCATTTGACAACTTTCTTTCAAGTTGACTCCAACATGTCTCTTTTTTATAACAGTATAAAATTCTTAAAGTACTTTTAAAAAGAACAATGAAAACAAACTGAATATATACAAAATACTTTAAAGTAAATTCTGCCCAGAGGGCAACCTGCCTTTGCAGAGCTCTGTGGTCTTTGAGTGCTTCTTGTTTTACAGTAAGCTATTTGACGTTCACTGTGGATACACTTAGGAAGTTGCTTTGTGGTTTATTGGTTAATTGGTTAAAAGATCCCCGGTTTGCAACCAAGAGACACAAACCCAGCTTTAGGGAGGTCACAAGCTAGTGTACTCTTTGTGCTGGTCCCAAGGTAAACACAAAAAATAAGTGAGAAGCTGAAAGTACATATTGTGGACACTTATGAAAGGTACAAAAATAAGGGTTTGTTTTACTTTGACAATGCTAACAATAATCCACAAAAAATATCATAACTTAAGCACATCATGTGATGTGAGGGAGAGAGCCTCAGTTTTCGCATCATCAGGGGCTAGCAAATTTACCATAGATTACAATATCTAACTTTGTGATTTATTAATTATTGATCGACGAGAAAGACTTTTACTAGAAGAGGAGGACAGTTAACTGGAAAAAAGAACTCACAATAACCTATAGCAGGCTTCATCCATAAGTTATCTACCTCCTTGTTTGGTATATTGTCTAATAAATATTAATATAGTCACAGAAGGTCAGACGCAGCTGACTATTGTTAATCCACACCCATAAATATAGACCCCTTCTCACCTAATTTTTGGTTCCGTAAAGTATAGTGCAGTAAAGTACAGTAAAAGTACAGTGGAAGCTCTCTGGCTAGTATTTTACTTGGTTATCCACAAAAGATTTCCAGCTTTGCGTAATTGAAATGGATGGCTGCTGGATAGGCAAAAGGTCACTAATTGTCACCAGTCAAATGTGGTTATAATACAGCTCACTTAAGTCACAATAAAAGCTTCATGCAGACAGTGTCACCTGCAGGTTAGGAGCCTGCTGCACTTCAGGCCTAAATTTCATGCTCCATTAATGATATTGTGCCCTGAGTTAAACATCTCATACCATCTGAAAGATGTGCTGGAAAAGGAAAAGACAGTCGTTCGTTAAGCCCTCACTAGGTGTCCTGAGGGTATCTCAGTGTTAAATTCTGCAGAAGCTCAGGAAGACACGAAGGGAGAAGATTATCACCAATCCTACCCATGCAGGGTCTCTACTAAAGCCCCAAAATGGGCTTCAGCAGTACCCACAGAGAGATTTAAAACCTGGGTGTACAAGAGAAACATAATACACAGCACATTGTGCATTTGAATGATATTTTGTGTTCTGACAAACCTGAAATAAAATAAGTGAAGAAAACACCAGTGGCAGCAGCAGCATAAAAAGTTGCACATGGTAGTTTGTAGTAGCGTGCTTGCAGTTCTCTGGGTTGATGGGTGTGTGACATGAAAGGTCTTAGGAAATCGAAAGTGACGACCCAGCATGGAACATGCATGGAAGTCACTTCTCAAAAATGTGACCTTTTTCTGGTTGTTAAGTCAGGGGTGGGCTAAAAAAAAGGAGGGGGTTGAGGAGAGAGGGGAACAAAGTGATTTGAAGAGAATTACACAATACTCAATGGTGCAACTCCAGTCCATAAAAGAACACCCCAGAAGGCATATCGTTTTAAAGGCACCCTCACGGTGGAGGGGAACCAGGGGTGTGTTGGTGAGCCAAACTGGGAATGACTTCTGGTGTCCACAACATGTGTAGGATAGTCAGCGTGGTTCCACAAATGATGCCCAACCAAATTTGGGATGTTTTTTGCTGCCAAAATGAATTGCGTGTGAAACTTGCCCCACTCACACGAGACACACAAAGTGTACTTTATTAACTTCACTGTGCTGCTGTTTATTTGTTTGGCAGCCAAATAGAAGAAATAATGACTGGAAGAAACAGCAGTTTTTTTTTTTACTTTAACACAGAAATGTCAAAAAAAAAGAAAGAAAAAAGAAAAGAAAAATCTGTTCTTATGTGCAGTGCTAATTTTGGGATAATTGCAATATAATATAAAACCACTAGAGGGTGGGCGAACATTACAAATCCGAAGGATAAACGAACTCATAAGTTAGCAATAAGCAAAAGCTTTAATCATTTTAAAACTTCTTTTTATTAAAACTGTTATGTCTGCATTATTTGCGTTTGCACGGGATCACTGTGGTAGTGTTAAAATTGCGTGCTTGTGTGAATGCGTGCATTTGTGTGAGTGTGTGCGTGCGTGCATAAGCAGTCTGGTGGACATACCGCAGGGGACTCCTGCGTTGTCAGTGGGCCTCATGTGGCTCGTGTCTGGTCTCATCAGTCGCATCAATCGCCGCCTGCCCTACTCAGGCCTTGTCCCCTTTGCCACCATGCTCGCGTGAAGACTTTCCTTTCACACTTTGGTTCATATTTGTCACCTTTATCACTGATGAGTCCTTTGTTGTTTTTCTGGAAACAATTTAACTCCGCTCGCTTCGGAGAGGCGAGGGTGCTACACGACTCTTGTTACTATGGGAGAGTAACGAGACTGAATGAGAGCGTATGTGCGAAAAGCAGCCGTTAGAAGCTGTCACGGGTGTCTGTGATTAGCAGGCCACGATTTCTCTCACATTTCATTCTGGGCCTGTCTTAACGTAGGGGATCACAGACTGTTTTTAACACGCACCAAACCATTGCGTGTCATCGTTTCACAGCAGTGGACATGCTTTGAACTTACTGTATGTGAACTGTATGCCAAACTCTTCACGTGTATGAATATATAAAAATCAATACAAACTCACAAGAGTTGCAACAAAGCACCAACAAAACGGCCCATCTAACTAACTTAAAAGTTTGAACAAAGTTTTAAAAAGTTTTTAGGTTGCAAAATGTGCACGTGGTTTTAAAACGAAAGGAAATAAGTAAGAAAGCGTGTTTTTGTACATGCTATTTTGCTTTCTAATGCCACTTAACAATATACACTAATCACACTGTAAATAAATGACAATATTATACACACATTTATCTGCAAAGCTACATTAAGCTGGAATATTCAGTTATATTTATAGAATTATAGAACCTCATGTCATGTCGAACCACCCACCACCCCAGCTGCGCAGAAACTAGCACTAGAGGGAAAAGGTATTCAGTGATTTTCTGTTTAACCAGAACAGATCCGTTACCGGAAAAAGGATCTGAGCTCGGTTAACACAAGGTTTGAAGTTAGTGCGGTTTGCAGGGGTTTTCATTTTCATAACCATTACAACAGGAAGCGCGCAGCTGAGCAGCACCATCTTCAGGCTCAGCAATGAAACAATACTTAAGCACTCTAAACTCTGACTTATATGTTCTTCTATGTGTTTTCATATTACCTGGACTGCTGCAGGTGTATTTTCTGATGATTTGTTTTTTGCAAAGAAGTGTATACATTTTAAAGAGGATGTAGTAGTTAGTGAAACTCTGTTTAAAAAAGAAAAGAAAAAAGAATAAAGAATAAAATGCAAGCAGCAGATAAAAGAAACACACACAATTTTATGAAGCAGTAAAAACAGTATGCAAACATGAAAATGCAAAAACGTGAAGGTAGACAATATTGTCAATGATATTACGAGCTATTCCAAAAGCTGTGTGTTTATGGAATTCCTTGTCACTGGTCTTCCATCAATATTTGTATACCAAGCTTAAACAAAGCATGCATTCATCTGCAGCCGGTGACTCTGATTGCGTTTAAAGATGTGGCCTTGTTCCGCTGTCCACGCCACGGCCAGTTTTCGGGTCATCTGAGGCGATGTGCATATTTTGGATGTCATCTCGGCTGTTGTATTATTGTTTTATTCACAAAGCATGGACTAATTATTTCAACAGCTCTCTTCATTGGGGAGGAGACTGACAGTTGCCGTCATTGGAGTGATCAGTCTGTTCCTTGGACTCAGCCGAGGCTATTTGATGTATATTAACAATAATTGGTGCCACCGCCACAATGATGTTTAGTAAACCTTTGTGCTATTTTCCAGGAGGATGCCCATGAGGAATTTTTTGAGTAGCTGCTCTGTCTACAGACACGCCTTCAGAGGCAGGACAGATGAGATGACTGCTGTCGTCTGCAGATCAGAGACACCACGACCTAATCATCATTATCACCTTAAAGGGCATAGTATCTCTGTGTTTCTCTTCTGATCAACAGAACCACTAATACCCACTAAACACCACACTAATTCTATTACTGTAACATTTAATTATTAGATCATGCAAAAGAGATTTATAGAATGTGGCACTTGTTATTCTAAATAATTGCAAGATGGCTTTGGAACATTATTTAAATCATTATTTACCCATCTTACAATTGTGACATGCAAGAAAGTCATGAGATTAGGTTTGATTAGGTGTGTATATAAAATAGAAAACTGCTAGCATGAGCTAAAATGATTTTTTGATTATTAAAAAAAATATGTTTCAATTAAACTGTTTTTGTTTAGTCATTGAAACTTTTTATTGCCTCTGTAAGAAGTAACCGTTCTGGTTATACTTTCTCACTCTTCCTGGAAGACAAGGAATGATTAAAATATGTGTGTTTTGTTATTTTATATCAGCTATCAGATTATTTGGTAAAAGCAAAAGTTGGTTAGTTTGTGAGGATTTTTTATTTTATTTATTTTTGCAATCTGGCAACCAGTGAAGTAACAGTGTCTCAAGTTCCAGCATCTAGCAGTGACTCCAGCAGGTTTTGAGTCTGCCAGATTCTACAAGTGAATGAAAGGCAGATGTGTGGTGACAGCACTATGCTCATTAGGCCGAATCAGCCTCACACTGTGACAAGTGGCCAACTTGAGGCTTCGCTCGTCACTCACTGCTTACTCCGTTCAACCAAGACCAGCTCGGACTGTCCTACACCTAATTTAAAACCTTTAACTGTTCTGGCCTTTTCTCTTTTGCCTAAAACAGAACTCTAGGTCTGACAAACTAATTCAATTTTTACCAATAATCTCCTGCTCAGGCATTTCTTTAAATCCTCAACTCATTACCCAGACCTAACCGTGATCCAAACGGCATCTCTGACTCTGACCACTGGTCAACCCCTTCTTCGCAATCCCAGCTGTGTGGTCAGTGCTGGCCCTCAGGACCTCTATCCCAGGGCTGAAGCTGTGCTATCTATTTCAGTCCACTACAGACCAGACAGCCGCCACTGTGGCTTCAGAGAATTCTCTGGCCGGCGATTGCTGATGGTCACCCTATCCTCATATGCTTTAGTATCCCCTTTGTCCAAACTGCTTAGCATCTGATGGGTCTCTCTAAGCCATTACGGCCAATCTGCAATTATAGATGTGTGGCTGCTGGACACAGAAACAGATGTGCTTTGATCTATTTATGGTGTGGGTGGATGGGCTTGGTGTGGGGTGTGTGTGTATGTGTGTGTGTGTGTGTGGGGGGGGGGGGGGGGTTATAACAGCTTACGTCCATGCGTGGGTCAAGTCGTGAGGGTTTTGACGTCTCTTGTCTTTACGTTCACTTGACATGCACTCGTGTTTTTCAATAAACAAGAAGTCCAATGATGAACGATCACTAAGAGAGAGCAGCAATCGCAGCTGTTGTGGTCGTGTGTGCATTTCAGCACATATTCACTAAAGTGTGAATGCTCTGCATGTGTGTATGTGTGTGTGTAGCACTAATCTCAGTATGCCAGCTGTAACCAAGCATGTGCAGAGGTGAGAACTTGTTGCATGGAAATTCAGACAAGCCTGCTACACTAAGTAAAAAGGAACCAGTTTGAGCCCCATCTGTTTAAGCACCGAAATTTACCAAAGGGCAAAATAGTTAGTGTTGCAGTGCATTTTTAACGCCTTGTCTGCTTTTTTTTTTTCTCCTCAGATTGAAGTGCTTTGGGTGGTGAAAAATGGAAAACAAATGTACTGTTGACAGCTTTCCTATGCCCAGGGTGTGTGAGTATTTATATCATAAAGGTGCCAACACATCCTAGTTTTACAGGCTGACCATCGCTGCGAGGGGGGTGGGGGGGCAAATGGGGAGCAGGGGGGCTATCCTGTAGCTCATTCTGGTAATTACTAGATCAGTGATGAATAGGCCTTGATAAGCCTGTGACAAATTAGCTTACAACAAAGTCTGCTGTTGCATGAAATTTTTATTCATTTTAAAAGAAGTTTGCTTTATAAAAGTGGGACATCTACAAATGGAACCTGCTGATACCACATTCACTCCCGGCGTGACTACAGTACAGTCTGGACTACATTAAGATTGGTGTAATTGCTGAAAGTGCCGTGGCTGTTTTGGTGTTTCGAGCCAGAGTTTTAAGCCTCACTAACTTCCACAGTCATTTTTCTTTCTTGTCACTTATCTTACTGTCGCCGCTATGCTTGTATTAAAAATTCACGGGTCACTTGTATGGCATTTAGTGCTTGTCTCCAGTGTTCTGCATGCCCATGCTAAGTAGTCAGTTGTGACCACTTTACACAGCAGCAGCAACGCCTTGGGCGAACTGTGATTTCATAATAATATGGTGTCAGTGACAAGCCTGATGGGAAAATGGTAATAACTCCACTACCAATATGAATAATGAATGGACTCATATCATTTCATAAATCGGATGGGATGTACAACATATGGAAATAAGCATGCATATTTTTTTTGCCAGTGGGTTTTACTGTTAAATAAAAGCAATGCAGTTTAAAGTGCTTTTGCAGGCCAAAATACTACATCATACATAAAACAGTGGGCAGCATGCTATGGGAGCCTACTGTCTACTGTACATTTGACAGAGCGCATTTGACAGAGTGCACAGGGTGAGTCCAGCACTGACTTTGCTTTGTAAGGTGGTCTGTCCTGAGGTGAACCATGTGTACACAGCTTTAGGTCCTCTCTGATGTATGTGTTTCTCAGTCAACTGGTGTCGTGTTTCGAGGCCACTATCCCACTGTGTTTGCTCAGTGTCAGTGTACTGAGGCAAGTACCGCTGGAACACTCTTTCATAAAACTACAAGCAGTTCTTAAATTTCAAGAATTAAGAGTGCTGTGATGTTCATTTTTTGTTCGCCATCCAAATAATTTGTATCTATTTAACTTTTTTCCCCACTTGAAAGCATACTAGGAGCCTTGAAGCTCTTTTCTGAACTGAGCGGTTTCTATCATATTTAAGGCCTGAGGTGTCAAAACCAGTCATTAAGTGGGAATGTGGGAAAGTGTAACTGAAGCAGGCCCAAACATGTTTACTTATTGTGAAATTATTCGCATAATTGCTCAATCCCTCAACAAAATACCCAAGAAGTTAATATTCTGAAGTCTGGCTGAACCTGCTCATTAATTCAGTTAAATGAAGTGAAAGAGGCCGAATCAGAGTCAACCGAATGGGAAAAAAAGCCCTTAAGACCATTTCCTATGATTTGGCTAGCATGTGGTAAAGTCCGGGGGTCAGTATATGTCTTTCCCTTTCTTGTTCCTGAGTTTTTTCAGTGTATTAATCTCACATTGGTTTATGCTTAAATCGTTTCCTTTACTGTTCCTTCCCTCTCTCCTTATTCCTCTCATGATTGCTGGGTCAGTAACTTGGTGGTGGATTGGGTCAGGGGGCACACTCTGGTTTTGTCCACCAGCTCTGGGCTGTGAAGACTAATGCCTCCTGACACTCTCAGCTCCATCAGTCCTGGCAGCATCATTTTTGTAATGCAGAAGTCATCAGGGCCTAGGATTGCGTGAGGGCTCTCATCTGGAAACCCAAACAACCTTAACCTCATTGAATTCCTGTTGATGCATACAAAAATTAATGACTGGTTTAAGTTGCTACTTTGTCTCCTGGGATTACACCATATTCCAAGGGATTGCTTTTCAGGAAATCTCTCTAAGGTTAAATAACCGATCTGGTTTTGAGGATTAAATAGGAAAGATTTTAAAACCCTTGATCATGTGTATGAGTTGAGGGTTTTTTTTGTTTTTTTTTAATGATTTCAGTTAAAAGGCCAAAGTTTAATCTGAATTGCATGGCCTCTTTAACTGGTGTGCTGGTCGTTTCCAACCACACTCCACTTCCTTTATGGGCACTCAAATGAATTGTTGCTTAACCTGCGCAGTGACCCTGCCACATGCTATCTGCACCCCTCTACGCAAGATCCACCACTACACTATTTCCCTTCTGGGCAAGGGTTTTGCTCAGTGTCAACCAGAGCCACACACTTGTGAAGGGAAATCCATAAACCTTGTGTTAGTGCGGAGAAAAAAAAGCCAGCACCAGTGCTTACTCATCTGTTAAAAACGGAGTGATCTGCAAAGTTTGTATGAGAGGGTTTTTGACGGTGCCCTGCTGCTTTGTCAGTGCAGCACATGCTGCAGGCACTGGCATCCCCTATTGCCTTCCAGGTCATTGGCCAGGCTCAGCGGGAGGTGGGCTTCTAGCCCCATGACACGTCCCTGATTCACAGCTGGATCCGTAACAAGGTATCATAGCAAATGAGTCGGTAAAACATCACTGGTTTGAAGAGCATGGAAAATTGTCATGATATCATTTGTAATTCCTGATCTGGACTGCCGTTGGTAGAAGAGAGAGAAAGAGAGTGTAAGAGAGATCTGATAATAAAGGGATTTTATTCCCCCGTATCATCACCACCACCACCAACACCACCAGTATCGCCCCCTTCTTCCACACACCACTCCAGAACCTGACCTCCAAACTGATGCCTCAGGGGGGAGATTCAAGCTAATGTAAGGAGGCAACAATTAAACATCTCATGATTCTCAGCCAAGTGGCTTATAGGTGTTTCCCTTGTAACATGAGAGCTTCATGACACATTGTCCACATCCTGAATATGGTTTTTGCTCCTCATTACAAACGACTCATGAGTGGTCGTGATGTGTCAGACCAGGCCAACCCTGGTGTGTTGTAATGCTAGAAGTGATTTTAGGAGATTTTATCTAGGTTAAATCAGTAGCAAATATGGCTAAATATTAGAAGAATTTCAACAAATTGACCGATATTCAGATTTTTTTTACTCAATAAATATTATAGTTTCAAAATTTTGTGCAGCGAAAAAAATATATATAATTGAAGTATATGTTTTACAGATCACTGGTAATGCTGCAAACAAAATGAATCATTTCAAAAGAAAAATAATATATATCTTATTTATATTTTATTTTATATAATTACAATAAATTGTCTCTTAGCCAAATCGTGACATTAATAATAATGAAAATCTTGGCACAGACTACCTTGATCATTTCTTCCCTACATCATCAAAACAAAACAAAAACTTGCTGTATTAAAAACAGTTTGCAGTAACACTGGATATGTAAACCTTTATGATCTTTAACCTTTCTATGCTTAGAGTACAGTTGGCTGTGAGGCTGTGTGCGGGTTTGATGGATGCAAAGAATGGACAAACATCAGCTCCCTCTAAAACCACAATGGAGACCTTGGATCTAAATGTCATGGTTTCATAACGGATACACTGACATTTGTGTGATGGGATTTAGCCATGGGTTAATATAGCCATTGCTGGCACACCGCATTGATGTCCATCTCACTTGGGCTGTGAAGTCTATCTCACCATTTTCTCTTTCTGGTGCACTCGCAGAGGTTTCTTTCAAAGGGATGAATTGGATTCTATGCTGGTTTAAACCAATTATTTTATCAGAAAAAAACTGTTTGATATGTAGGTTTGTTTTATATGATGTTAATGTGCCTCAGGAGCTGTTCAGATCATTTTTTTTTTTTGGGTGAGTGTTGGGCTTGGGGAGGGGAGGGTGCTACTGGGGGAAGGCAGGCGATCAGCATTAAAATCAGAGCCATGTAAATCTAATCAATTATACAGTTTTTCAGATAAAATGTTGGTAAATCAAAACACATTTTCCAAAAGTCACAGTATAATGAGAAATTTAAATTGGAAACAGAAACCATTTGTTTATTATAAATGCCAGGGTGAGGTGGTGACTTGCCATCCATAAATTTTGTTATCCTTTCATATTCCTTTTATCTATGACTACAGCTTTGGCACTCGTTCAAGATTTTAATGAACCCAGACTTCTGAGGCATCAAGGCCTAGTGATGCATTGTCCATTTGGATGGGGGGGAGGGGGGTACAGAGCGGGACAAAGGCAAAAAGCTTTCTCCTTTGACATAATATTTTATATTCTGTTGCCTTACAGGGGGGTCATTAGGTGATTGCAACATTCAACAACATAACAGATTGACAAGAATAAACACATATTCTGCATATATCTGGAATTAATACCAGACTGATGAGCTTGTGCATGTGTGTGTGTGTGTGTGTGTGTGTGTGCGTGTGTGTGTGTGTGTGTGTGTGTGTGTGTGTGTGTGTGTGTGTGTGTGTGTGTGTGTGTGTGTGTGTGTGTGTGTGTGTGTGTGGAAAAGGGTGACTTGAATCAAAAAATAATTTTCTGTGCTTCATGAGGACACGGAGAACCCTCCTGCTCTGGCGCGACCTGTTGTCGGCTGCTTTCTTGGGCTCAGAGGTTCCTAGGGGAGACCAGAATGGAAGTTGAGCATCTTGCTGTGATCCAAAGAAAGTGTGCCAAATGCTATCAAAACTGGATTAGTAGACAACAATTGTGTTCGATGAACAGAAGGGGGAGGGAAAGAAGTAGTTTCCAAGTAACCCATGGATGGAATTTTCCAACTCCATCGCAGTTTTATCACATGTAGAAATGACCTTTCTTTGTTTAGTTGCATGTTTTTAAAAATGTACGTTAGCCTATCTAAAAAAGATTTCAGATTTTTCAAGTGACAAAGAGGAACCAAACTTATTTTTTTGTCATGTTTTCCATGTATTATTAGTCTATGACAAAGATAAAGTAAATAATGGCAATCCATTCCTTCAGTTGTCCCTGGCGTTTTTGGCTTTTTAGTCTTGAAGGTGATGCAGTGTCTATACTTTAACCCCGTGTCAAGGGTGTAGTGTACTGTATATTTAATAATAAAAAAAAGAAATTCAAAATGTAAAAAAAAAAATGAAGAAATAATGCAGAATAAAAAATACATTAAGTAAAAAGTACTTTAACTTGGACTTTCTACTTTATGTAAAACTGGGGCAATTATCTTATCTTATTATGAGGAGAAAATAAAATATTTTGTTTGGTATGATCTGTAGTGGATAGATTTCTTTCTTTCATTTCTTACATTTCAAAAAGCAAGATAAAAAAAAGAAACAAATCATGAACTTGAGACGTTTTCTCGACTTTTTCTCAAGTTAAGCTAACAGATACATTTGGCTCTATAGCCCTCATGAAGTAAGCTCTACAATAAATCCAGCAGCACATTCACATTTAAATTCAAACACAGCCCAAAGGCTGTCCTCTGAATGCTGACATTTGGAGCAAATCTCCTGCTGACTTAATCATGGCAAATACTATGTGTCATTTGTGCACCACACTTGGACCTGGCTGATGGTAGCTGTAGTAATTCACCACTGCTGCGAGAGACAACTCCTGGGGTGACGTGCCTTGTGCTCAAATCTCACTTTCACTTTGTTTCCCCCATTTCCTTCCATTTGAAGCTCCGGGCAGTCTGTGCCTTCAAAGAGCAGACAGTTCATGTGAGGACCAGTTCAGAGAGACAGTACTCTGAGATGATGTGTAATCCACAGAAACTTTGACTTTAGTTTTTATGCAGCTGCTCTTATTTTGTTGAATTACTCTTTATTTCTGCTACTTTATCACAACTGTTGGACTGGAAACATATTTCATCCGCTGCACTTTATCCTCGACAGCAGTCTCAGCCAGTTACTCTCTGTTTACCACTCCATGTGCTAACAGCACTCCAGATACGCCCCTTCCCAGGCTGTGGCCAATCACATGATTCAAGCTGCACACACGCGCCGCTAGTGAAGCCAATCGCCGCTTGCTCTTGTAGCGTCATCGGAAAACATGGCGGCGCACATTACTAGAGCTGTGAAACAACTTGTCCCACAGTAAGTCAATTTATTTTCAGTTTATCTCGATTGAAAATGATGATTTGACCTGTCGGCTGTGGAGGAAAAAAACAAAACACACTGTAAATATTTAGGCGCTAATTTTTATGAATAGGTTTTCCTGCTCATAGCGTGCAGCTAGCAGCTGCTGGTCAAATGTCACTTGTTTTGTAGGCGGTGGAGAAGCAGCTGTGTTTGTAGCAACATGTTTTTACAGCCTTGCGTTTTCCAAAATAACGGAATACACAGTTTTTGTTTATTTTTATTGTAGCAACGTGGCTGTTATTTGTTGAACGACTTTAGTAATGTAGTGTAAGAATGTGTGACTCATTCTGCCCAGGGTCGCAGTTTTACAGCACATCTAATGTGAGGTGGGAAACGAAGTAAAAATGTTACTGGGGCCAAGAGGTAGTGTGTAATTTGATAACTAAGTAAAACATTAAACACAGACCGTGTGCTATGCAGGCTTGGCTTTTGTGAGGGACATTTGCTTTTTTTTTTAAATGCAACTTTTCCGACGACTTTGCAAAGAAAATATAATAACATAAAAGTTTGACAGTTATTTTCTTGCATTGCGGTAGTCGTCCTCCACTCCACTATTGCCCCTTTTCTTTCCCGTAACTTTTAAAGAAAAAGTTATTTTACTGCTGTTCTCTCTAGTGATCATCTTTGGATGAATTCCCATCAAAATCCAAATATATCACCACACCTCTTTTTTATGTTTTTGTTTTTCTAAGACACATATTTCTTATGTTTGTGTCACATTTACAAGATTAGATCACAGGGTTGCATTCTGCTCCTTGAAAATAACCTGGGGAAAAGTTGCCTTCCTTTGGCAACTTTATAAGTTTCTACCTTGGCTTTGCTGTAGCTGCATTTCATTTTCTTTGCTGTACTTTCGGTCATAAATTGTGACTTCACGGTGAATCGCAATTTTCTCCATAGGCAGCAGAAGATGGTGACAGGTCAACCTTTGCTCTAAATGTGCACTGTTTGATAGACATTTAACACAGTCCCATAATGACAACGTTCCCCCCTTTCTCCTTAGACAGTGGATAAAAGCCCGGTCTAGAAACGCATTCGTCCTGCAGTGCTCACTTTAGAAATGCTGGAGCCAGTTGAAATGCTGGATATCAAATGCTGTACACTTACGCATAACATGGGATACTCTATCACTTTACACTGTTGCAGACTTCTTTGATATGCTGTGGTTGAGTGATGAATAAAAGATGCATATTCATATGAAAATCAAACCAAAACCACATCATAATTGGAGGAAAAGTAAATGATCCTCACTGTTAAAGGAGCTCTGTGCAACCTCGGAGAGCCATTCTTATTAATGATACTCAAATGAGGCTAGTGTACTAATCTTCACCTGCTCACTGACACAAGCAAAATTCTAGGTGAACTCACATCAGTGACATACTCTAAGTGCTCAGAAGCCTTACTTTGATTATAGGAATATAACCAGAATACAAGCAGTTGGCAACCAGTTGAATTGAGTCTCCTCTTCCAAAGAGGTGTCCTGCAGGTGAGTTGTGCTCAGCTTGTGTGCTGATGCTGTTTCACGTTCAGTTAATGGGCAGTTTGTGAGTAAATGTTACAAAAAATTCAGTGCAGTCATCGTGCAACCACTGATTTTTTTCTCCCTTCCTAGTTGCAAGGAAGTTGCCAGTTTCCAGTTATGCTGCTGTGATAAATGCAAATGCTAATGACTTTTGCGACATATAATCAAATCAATGGAACAATATACCAGCCCTGCAATAAACTGGACTTTCTTCAAGGGTAGGGATGGGTATCGAAAACCGGTTCTTGTTGAGAACCGGTTCCCACTGTTTCAATTCCTTGGAATTGTTTGCCATTTTTGCAAACGATTCCCTTATCGATTCCAGTTGCCCCGAATGACGTCATCACGTTGCGGAGCGTCATTTACCTGGCACTACGAGTATGCAAAAGCATTTGCTCACAAAACATGCGATGACCTTAAATGAATGTCGTGTTTTTAATTCCGCTCCGGACTCGTGAAGCTCAACTCAGCAGCAGCGGTAACGTTTGCACGTCCTCTCCCGTTAATGCGGCAGGTAAATAACAGTGCATATTATGTTAGCGCGATCTGCCTTATTACAAAACCTGCCATTACTGTGCATTTAGGTGACCATGATGAGAGAGACAGACAGAGTCTGGCTCAGATGCTGGCAGCTCTCGCTGCAGTCTACCGGTAGCGTCTCCTTTCAGGCCAGGATAGATGAATGACACCAAGCAGTGACTAAGTTTGTGGTAAAAGGCTTGAACCCATTTGCCACAGCAGATGCCCCCGATTTCACTTTGGTAAGTGAATGTGTTTAATTGTAGGCAGGGACATTACTGGATATTCTTGTGTAATTGCCACAGAACAATTTATGTTATACTTTGTTATTGCTACTGAAGAATATTTATTTTATTATTTTACATTTACAATTTTTTTTCCTGGGGACCCTGTGACACCCCATTGAAGAGCCGTAGGCTGGATCTCTTAAGATCTCACTGCTGGGTTTGTAAGGCCATGTTACTCCTAAATTTCTATCTTGTTCAAAGAGAAGATATAAAACAAAGTTCTAAGCCAGGGGTGTCAAACTCAAACACACAGTGGGCCAAAATTCAAAACTGGAACAAAGTTGCGGGCTAACGTTAATATTTATTGAAATATATTTATTGCTCCAGATATAAGAATGAATCTTTTCTTATGGACTCAAACACGTTTTGCTGAAAAACTGAATATGGAATAAGCAAAGCTTAATACTAAACAATATATATATATTAGCTGTATAATACCAGTAGGCCAGCTCTGATAGTAATTTGGTATGGCTTCGCGGGCCAAATGTGATTAGGCTGCGGGCCAAATTTGGCCCGCGGGCCAGAGTTTGACACCTATGTTCTAAGCTAATCGACCTTAGTGTTCTCCTTTTTTAAAGAGAATCGATAAGAGAATCGATAAAGAATCGAATCGTTAAACAGAATCGAAAATGGAATCGGAATCGTGAAAATCTTATCAATACCCATCCCTATTCAAGGGTTAACTCAGGTTTTTAGGTGTGGTACTTTGTGGTGATGCTGAGTGGAGGTGTTTCTTTTAATTTAACCTCTAAATGTGGAAAATGTGTGCTGAATTGATATTAGTATCTGGAATACTGGTAGACCAATACAGTGCACATAAACTGGTCATTACAGTCATAAAACTACATTTATGGAATTGCGCCTGATTGAATAAAGTGCCTGTTACATTTTACAGTTAGTCTTTTGTTATTATCTTTAGACACTTTTTTGCCATCAGAACTACCTTCATTCTTTGTGACGCATATTCAACTAGGTATTGGAAACAGTCTTCAGAGATTTTGGTCCATATTGACATCACAGCATCACGCAGTTGCTGCAGATTTGTCACCTGTGCATCTGTGATGCATGTCTCCCATTCCACTACATCCCAAAAGTGCTAAATTGTGATCTAGCGACTGTGAAGACCATCTGAGTACAGTGAACTCATTGTCATGTTCAAGAAACAAGTTTGAGATGCTTTGTCACAATGTGTGATATCTTGTTGGAAGCACCCTTCAGAAGATGGGTACACTGTGGCCATAAAAGGATGGACATAGCCAGCAACAATACCGGGGTAGGCTGTGGTGTTTTAATGATGTTCATTTGGTACCAAGAAAATATCCCCAGACTATTAGACCATCAGTATTCTGAACCGTTGATACAATTCAAGATGGATCCATGCTTTCATGTTGTTTACACCAAAATCTCCCCCTACCATCTGAATGTCACAGCAGAAATGGAGACTCGCCAGATCAACTAATATTTTTTACAATCTTTGCTATGTTTTTAGTGTGAAAGTTCACTAAAGTAAACTGCAGGGGGAAACTGAAAATGTTCCTTACAACAAACCTAATGAGACTCTTATATATGGTCATTTTAAAGGAGCTAACACAGGAAAAGTGGCTAAAGACAAAGCTAACCAGAGACCAGAGTATGTTAGAAGGCAGCAGGCTCAATAAGAGCAAATGATCAAAGGAGTTATGGGAAAATTATGGAGATGAGTGAAAAAGAGAAATGGTTGACGTCCGTTTATCTGCTGAAGCTATAAACATACTAGAAAATGATGGAAGTACCTGAAATTTGTTTTGTTATATAATTCTGGGGAACTTGCTGTTGCTTGCTAAGTAAAACCTGTCATGTAAACGTGGGTGTACAGCAGCTCATTTTATCAGTATGTCTTTTCAGTAGAAGAGCACTTTATTATCAGTTGTTTACTTGATATACATTTGGAGAGATCGTGAAGTTTAATAATCTCTTTAAGTTGACTATGTATGCAACGGTATTGCCAGGTCACACTTACCGAAAAATCAGAAATTGGAATTAGTCAAATAAATTGAAATCAGTGCATCTCTACACTGGTATCAACAAGGAATTTTCACCCAGAGAACTGCCACTCTCTGGATAGTTTCTCTTTTTGGATCGTTCTCTGGAAACCCATGGATTGGTGTGAAAATTGCAGTACATCAGCTTTTTTTTTTTTTTTTTTAATATCTAGGCAAGCCAATGTGGCACCAACAACCATAAATCACCTTTCGTCTTCACTCTGGTACTTGATTTGCTCTTCAGCACATCATCTTGACCATGTTTAAGTGCCTAAAATGTTTTTGTTTGCTGCCATGTGATTGACTGACTAACAAGTAGTTGAACAGCTGTACCTAATGAAGTGGCAGGTGTGTGTACCTGAACAACAGGCACAGCACAGAGTAGGAAATGACAACAACCAACTTTACCCAAATGTTTGAGAAGAGGAAATGTCCAGACTACAAATAGTAGAATAAAAGCAGGTAATTTCTTTTTGGTGACCAGCGATCTGTTGAAAATTACTTTAATAATGACTTTGTGTTTAAGAATGACAATTTTCAGTCTGTAATTTAGCAACTTAAATACTTTCAAAGTGTTTCATCATATAAAAGCATATAAAATTCTAAATCAAGATTGGAATTTGTCTAGAAGTTTGACAACACATTAGTGTACTTACATTCTTACAGAGACAGTACTCTTGTTAGGCAGGTATGTTTTTCTTTTTCGCTTCTTAATATTGTCTACTAGCATGATATTATTGCCAAATTAACAGGAGGCGAAAACCAGTTAAGCTAATGGGTATGCCTTTATGGGTTTGTAATTGGTATTCATTAAATTAGGAAATAATACAAGATTCACTCATATAGCTTTTTCAGCTCAGTTGTTTGTTACCAAATAATAATAACAATGGAGTCTCTTCTTCCTGTGTGGCACCTGTCAGGCTTGTGGTACTACAGAGAAGATGATGTCCCAAGTCACTAGGCTTCATCCTCTGCAACAATAAATGTCTTTTTTTTTCAATCTTTTCATTTTCTTTTTGCTCTTTTTTGCTTTTTGTTTTTGTTATTTCCCATTTTGTTCTCTTTTTTAACATTAAACCAGTGGAAAACTGGAACAAAAAATAAACACTGGCCACTGACATAGTTGTATGCCAGTATCGGCCAGTATCAGCTGATACTGATATTTGGCCAATGCAAATGGACTAGGAATAGTCGTAATTTTCATAAATTACAATTATTAAGTTATTTAAAACAAAATAAACAAACAGTATATGTGACTATTTTGTGTTAAATATTTTGCATCTTATTACATGTAAAGTGTGTGTGACACTGAGATTAGATGTGACTATATAAACAGGAGAACTCCTGTGTGGAATTCCTGCCAAAATAAATGAAAATGAAGTCGATGTGTAAACTGCCAGGTATGTGTAGTCATTTGAGAGCAGTTTGGTGAAGAATAGTTGACTGAAAATCTCTCTCCTGCGAGCTAGCACAGCAAAACATGCCAATATTGCTGTAAACCATGGCACACAAGGGCAATGTTATAAGATAGTCATGGGATAGTTAAGAGGGGTATAATGATTCCAAAATCAAGACACAAATGTAAGCAATATTTCCATCTCCACGTATCATGATACCCATGTGTAGATGTTAATACTCAGATTTTTCAGCTAACAAATGAACTGCGGATCTGTCATAGTAATGGATTTAAATGTTTGTTTATGATGTGTTAAAAATGTAGCTAATTCAATTTTGCTGTCATTTATCCCCACTAAAGAAAAAGGGGAGCAATAGTTTTTGTTAATTTCTGTAGGAAAACATAAGGATGAACAAATTTAAATGTAAACTGTCATAAAACAAACAAACAAAAAAAGACCGGTGCTGCCTTCCAATCTGCTCTTTTGATTTTAATCCTTTTTCTTGCTTATGACTTATAAGTTCATAGAATTCAAATATTATATTGCTGGGATACTGCTGCTACACTTGAGTGTGTTTTTGTTAGATGGTTCACGAGATCCATTGACAGGTGGTTAACAGTCAGAGCTGCTTATTGCTTTCCTACATTTGTAAATTGTCATGCATGTCTCTTAAGAGGTATAATGAGACACTTCAAACAGTTTGCATGTTTGTCACAAAGAACTTTTAGTGAGTTTAATATTCTATTAATGTGTCTGTTCAGGTCAACAACATCGTGACATGTGGCTCTAATTCAAGGCATATGAATTTCCAGAGGCACAAAGCTGATGATCCTGCCACATTAGAGTGTGAAGTGACTGTCACGCCAGTCTGGTGTGTGTGTCTGTCTTCTTTCGCTTGTGGGGATAGCATGAAAAAGTTTGAAAGAAAATAGTTTCTTTCCTAATCTTACCTAATATTTGCTTAGCATGTCATGTTTTTAATACCACTTTGATAAGAGAAACTGTTTTAGTGGATCATTTAGAAATTGTTTTTCTCATCTGTGCTGATATGAACTGCAGAGGCGTATTAAAAAGTCCACATTCTTAATAGGTTTCATAGTGAATTTGCACTGGTGTCTCTGGGAAGCAGTACCTGAATGGTTAAATGGAGCCCTCTCAGATGGCTGGAGCTAGGAGAGGAATGTGTGTGCTTGTTTTATGGACAGCCTAGAGCCCTCGCCCTGGCATTGGCGGCAGACTGCTCTTTGTCACAAACACCCTCGTGTCAAAGATGCAACAGCATCCTGGAGGAAACATTGATTGCTGCTATGAAGTCGACAAGTGATGAAAGTAGCCTAGAGGTTGTCAATTAAGAGAGCCAAGGCCTGGACCTTATAAGTTAATGGGCAGTTTCCCCTCTCAGGGCCTGCTAGGGCTTTATAGCACAGCTTATAAAATCCTTAAGTGTAATGCACCCCTATAATGTTTTCAATTAAGAGAAAGGGCATAAAGCAGCGCAGACACTTGGCAGTCGTGCTAGAATGTTTATAAAGTGGCATTTGGCATAAATTGTGAGGGGAATTTTCAATTGCCCCAGTTGTTTTAAGCAGCAGCTACTGTGCAGAATTTTATTTTGATGGCACTTCATGCTGACTGGAAGCATTACAGACTTCCTGTTGTCTTCCCATTACCAGTTCTTTTAACTTGGTCATATGGATGCACAGCCAGGAGTTTAAAAGCTTCGTATTCCAAGTTATAAAAGAGATTAGAAACATGCAGAATTTGAATATACATGTCTAATATTATAATGTCTTAATTGTAGCGCAAAGTGCTATTCAGTCTGAATACATTAGTAATTTCACACTAAATTGGCTAATTTAATTTCAAAACTATATAATGCCACAGGAATTTTCATGCAAAGCAATTAAGGAAAATAAAATAAAAACCAACATTTTATTAACTGAAAAAGCAATTAGCAGTTGCACGCCACAGAAAGCCGTGTTTGTAATGCTCTTAGAAGTATACAGTTATATGCAATAATTCTAAATGGCTAACGAAAATCCCTCTGCTCATCTGGTGTCCTCTGTGGCTGAGCTTTCTTTGGCTTCCGGTAGGAAAATAAATGAGTGTTAAATAAACACCAGAGTGTTGACACTTCATTTCCTCATTGATTGGTGGTGGAAGCTGAGCTTAAGGTGTGTGGCCGTAATCCAATCAAGCAAGAAAACAACCGTGGGGACCTTGAGTGAGCAGGTTGGTCAAGTAACATCAAACCCTTCCTTTCTTTATCCGTTTTTTTTTTCTAAATCTAACCTTTTTTTTTTCTTTACTGTTCATGTTATATGTCAGCTGAGCTGGTGTTTTATCAAGCTGAATTATGCAACACCCCCAAAATACAGGATATGACTTAAATATACCAACTATACTGATACAGCATTAGTGTCTATATTTAAAAGTGACTATCAAGTAGGGGCTTTTCACTTTAGCCTCAGAATCAATAAATTGCTCTATTACCTGTTGTTGACCCAGCTAAGCTCGCCTTTGAAATCTGTTACAGAGCATTAACACATGTTGCTGTGTGAAAACAAAGCTCTGACGACTGGCGTGGGGACCAGCTGAGTAAACAGGGATGAGAGAGAAGAGCTGGCAGAGTAGAGAGGCCTACACTTGTCCCTTAACTGACCAAGGTGGATCCATACGGCCAACAGATGGATATGTTAACCTGTATCTACAGAGGGGGAGGGAAAAAAAATCCAATCAAAACAAGTATCTCTGCTCTAGCGCTTAAGCCTTTGATCAATAGCACATCTTCGGCTCCAGAGTAGGACTTCTTACGACCTCGGTGCGCACATGGAATTGCATCTGTATAAACACGACCAGGGAGGAATGTGTGAACAATGCAACAAAAGAATTTTGTTCTAGAGACATGCGGTGGACTTGGCTAGCGGGTGGTTTATGTGGTTAAGAATTTGAGCGTGGTGGTCGAATTGAATGAGAAGCTGGGGAAATATTCTGTTATTAATGAAAACAAAAGTGGGGAAACTTGTGTTTTTGCTTTTTAGAGATGTGAGCCAATCCAAGTGCTGTGATGAAAGTATAACGTACAGGTATTTTAGTTCTAACCGCTGAAAATGGATGTAATGCATACATTATATAGGTTTCAAGTGGCATAGTGGAAGCTGTTAAAAACTAAATGTATCAGTAAATCATGATCAGCATGTTTTTGATTGATTAAAAGCCAAATTATAGGTCATTTCAATCTCTTTTGATTGCCATGACTCGTTTTAACCTACTTACAACTGATTTAACTCTACCGAAGCATATATTGTACAGATGACTGACAGTTTCTCACACAGACTCTGTTTGGTTCTTGCTGTTTAGCCCATGTACCATTAATTGGGTAGCAGTCAAAGTTGTGTGTGGGCAGGATATTACTTCCAGGTTTGGAGTTAGCTCCTCTGTCAAAAGGCCAGAGTTTTTTGGAGGCCTGTTAAATTCATAGAGATTTGGATTCAGTTAACAACTCAGAAACCTGTAGGAGTAGATTTGTGTCACTGGGACTGAGCGGTTATTAACAGGGAATGATATATCTTGTCTCATCACGTCTTCCTCTGCCACGATCATGTTTAGGTCTTCTCACGGCACCAAGGTTGGCTCATTGCCATGGTGATGGTCGGCTAGTTCCAGCGCGATGAGGTGTAATTTACCCAGCATTTCCTGTCTGATACACAGCAAACTAATGAGTAAGAGGCCTGCTTTTATAGCAAAGTGTTGCTAACTGGGCACAGCAGGGGGGGATTGAGTGTGTGTGGTGTATGTGTTAGCGCTGTTCCCTGTATCATTTTGCGCTAGGAAGCTTATGTGTATGTATGCCTATATGTGAAAGTATCTGTAAGGGTCAGTGTTGTGGCCACATGGCTGCAGTTCTTTGATTAACCCCTCGGTGTCAGTGTTGACAGTGGGTCTTCTTATGAGAAAGTCTTTTAGAGAAGCTTCTGAGTTTTAGTCTATTAGAAGGTGAAGCTTTATCTCATGAATTTCCCTCATTAAATAGTCACACACTGTCACTAAGTGACTGCCCAGAAAACCTGATTTTCTGCATTGTGGCATCAAATACCTTTAGCTGTCTGATATTTTGCTCTATGTCACAAACTAATTATTGAGTTTTGGTATAAAAATGTTTAGTAGCATCACGGTGAGCTTTGACCACACGTTTTTAATCTGATCATAAGTTTGTCGAGTTTGAACCTTTTTTTCTATCATATGTAATGAAGTTTACTCTGGTATTCCTGAGTGTATTCTCAAGAAGGTGTGCCACTCTATATGATTCATAGAAAATTTAAAATTTAACGACACTTAAAGCTAAGCCTTCGGGTGAAAGGAGTAGATAACTTATTCTTCTTTCACCCGAATTTTAAAAAATAAGGAAAGAAAAATATGATTTATTTGGGTGGGAAGCAAAGAGTTTTTGGTATTTTGCAGAATTTCAAACTTGGAAATTTTGGTTTTATAACTTCTCATCAAATCCCTGGCACCAGCACTGGTTGCAGACAGGCAGCCTCCTGTTAGCACTACACTTCATTAGAACCAGGTTTCAGTGGTACCACACACGTTCAAACAGCAGGACCATCTCCCCAGCATCAAAGGATATTTTATACAAAGGCTTGTCTCTGTGTCTGTCTTCCTATCACTGTCTGCTAATGATGCATGCTGCACACATTTAAACATTGATACCTTCCCTTTTTACACTCTCAAACTCTTAAAGCCAGATTTCACTTCTCTTTCTCTCTCTTTTTGGCTCGCTTTTTCTCTCTTGGTGTCTTTCTCTCTCTCGCTCTCTCCCTCTCTGCCGTTCGTGGTGTTTGTTTGGCTGCTGGGTTTTGTTTGTTTATTGTTTCCAGATGGCAGACGCAGACTTCATTTGTGTGGCTTTCAAGTTCCCAGAGAGCTTTTTACTGCCTTGGCTCAAGCGCTTATCCTGTTTCCTCTAGCCAGGCTTTATGATGGGCCCTTTTATATGTAGCAACTGGAAACAACTGTCACTACCAGTCTACGTCGTTGGAGATGGGGAGAAAGCCTGGAGAAACTTTCTTGCTTATCATGGGAACATCTTCATTACCCGGAGAACAATGGAACGTCAGATGAGGACAATGTTTTGGCTTTTTTCTGAGAGGGCTAAATTTTCTAGTGTCATAAAATTAGAAAGAGTACACTTGATGTTGTTAAGATACAGTGCACAAAATGAGAGTAGGGCAGCATGCTTATAATAGTGATGAAGCTGGTAGTGTTTTTTTTTTCTTTTTTCCTTTTTCCAGGACCTCGCTGAGTCTAGTCTGGGCATCATTAAGCGCTGTGACATCACTTATTTACAGGAACCCAGGAGGGCAACTTGCCCAGTAAATGTGGGGGAGGACCAGTGCATGTCTTTACTCATCGGATGCGGTTTTAAGACGGGGCAGTAATCAAAGCTCTCGGCTATATAAAACCCACCCCTTCTCCTTAAGGAGGCCTTTTCTTCTGGCTGCTGCTGAATGGGTGATTACCTTGGCATACCAACCTGCCTAATCCCATTTCTAGTAGTGATTTAACAGAGTATAAATGGACAAAGCATTGTGTTTACTCACCTACCCCACAAAAGCTTGTCTCTGCGAGGAAATATAAAAATCTTTGGCCTGTTATTGATTTGGGCTATTGTCAAGAAAGTCGGGCAAGCAGTCATGTTTCCTGAAATAAACACCATTATTTGGCAGATTCTGGGAAGCCAGCTGTTTTGCTGTTCCATTCTTCACCCACTAAAAGTGGTAGCACGTGTCTCTGATGATGTAATCGCTAATCGCAGGATAAGTCTTCCGTTTGTTTACGATCAGCAAAGTCCACGGTGGCTGCCAAGGTAGAAGTCGCGTTGACATATACTGTAGGTTGCAAATGGCAGCACAGTCATTTTACTGACCCACTTGTGACCCTGCACAAGGGGATCTGAGCTAAAGTGTGAGGGGATCCGACTTTAATGTTCACATAATCAGTGGTGTTTGTGTTTTACCACCACTGAGCGCCTGGCTGGCCAGCTAATCTCATCAGGGTTTGGGCTGTGGTGCTGGGGTTAGGGAGAGGACAGTCTAGCACGACCCATATCTCTGTGCCAGGAAGGCTACAACACTCCGGCTCTACTGTGCCGTACCATCAGAATTTACTATGAGGCCCTTTGCCAGAGGGTTTACTACTGAACTGTCTGGCTCAACAAGATAATGCCTCTACTAATGCCCTCTAAAGACACAGACACTCTCACATAGGGTTTGCTTTACAGCACACCAGAACCCTTACTATTAGCACATGCTCATGTTGTGGAGCAAAAACAAACATTGCGGGCAAAACAATTATACAAATAAACAATGTTTAAAAAGTCAGAAGAGACACTTTTACCTTTTGATTTGACAAGGTTGGAACAGTCTTATCACACTGGCAGTGGCAGTGTTTTCCATTTAAGATGTCCTAATTGAGTGAATAATATCCATCCATCCCTTTTCTTCCACTTATCCATTTAAAGGGCGCGGGGCAGCTATTCAAACCTATGATCAAACTATCTCGGCTGCTGTAAATGGAAGCTACTAAGAAGAAAACAAACTGTTGGATCAAATAAATAAAGTGATGGCTTTTTGCATCAGAATAATGCACCAACATGTAAAGAGTGCTGATTTTTTGTTTTCTTTTGTTAGCAGGATTTTTAAAAATTCCTGTTATGGAGGGATTTTTATGAAAATTTTACCAGAATCATCAACTGGCTTTTATTTATTTATTTTTTAAATTTTCTGGTTTATTCTGAAAACCATGTGCTTTGTTATTTAAAGTTCAGCAGCTCCTTAGAAAGCCTTATTGCATGTTCTCATCTGTTTAGCCTTCGGCTGTCTATAAAAATACTTTCTCTCGAAATCTCCGACCTACGCAGCTTTTTACCATTTTAGTTTTCCATATGCTGACATTTGATTACATAACAGGTGAGACTAAGTTAACAGTGACATCATTTGAGTACGCTTTATATAAAACAACCCAGGATAATGGCATCTCTGACTATTGCTATAAAAAGTCATCGTGACTAAACACGTACCAGGTGACCTGCCCTCAGGCTGGGCATAAGGGTAGGGTTTGGTTGAAGTCCACTCTTTTTTTTTAAAGAATTTTTGGAAAGCGCAAATAGAAAATCTATGTTGCTTCTTGCTAAAACAGAAATCGGCCACAACCTGAGACGAGGCACAACTAATCTGATGGATGACAGGAAAAAAAGTAGGTCATTTCACCTAAGTTCACCTAATAAACAAGTATCTTGTGGTATAACACACTTGTCACAGATTAAATGTGGAGTATCAACAATGCCCCTCTCATTTAAGAGAAAATAAGCATTTCTTCTTGATGTTCTTGATTATAAAAGATGAGTGGGAGGACCCTGCCTTGTGGAATTGTCCTTAAAAATGACTTGTAATAGTTTACTGTTTAGACATAAAAATTCCAGTTTTAGACCCTTCTTAATATTGTCGCATAAGACTAAAAGGTCTTACAGTATGTATTAAAGTTTGCTTGAAATGGCCTATTGCACACATTGTTGTTTTAGTCAACTGACTCCGTTGCAATCACTTTTCTGCACCCGTGAGAGGTCAGAAACCTGCTCGGTCCTCTCCCTCAGTGCACCATCCAACCACAACATACACACATCCACACTCCAACATGTGCACGCGCACACACAGGAAACAAATCAGCAGCTGGCTGTTTGATGGTCTAATTTAAACCAGTAGTTATTTTTGAGTCAGCTTCAATCCTCTGACATCTCTGCAATTGTGTGGATTGACACAAGGGCATAATAAAGGTAGTTCCTTTATGCGAGGCATGGATAGGTTTCCTGTTTTGATGTTAAGACATATTTCTAAATATTTAGTTTTCCATTTTATTGCAGGGCTAGTTATTGATGTAGCGGCCAGAAATAGCAGCACCACCCCTTTGCGAGCACCTCTCCATCCACACTTCACGTTTACGAACGTTTCATCTGCCTCGCTCAGCTCCAAGTAAAGTTCACAGCTAGTATCAATTCACACCAAAGCTAAACCTACCACAGTGATTAAAAACATAAGAGAAAATCTGCACACCCACCTATGCTTACTTACAAAACTATCTTACAGTAAGACATGTGGGTTCAAAAGAAATATTTGTTTTCCACCCCGTAGTGAGGAGAACTGCATACTGAGGCATCAGCATCATCCATCTTTGAACAGGCTGGATAATACTTCAATTTACAATAATTAATGCAGGATACTCAGACATCCATCTGAGAACACGTGTTCAGATCAAACAAACCATTTAGGCGAGTTAAAATTCTCGCCCAGCCTAATTATCACCTAATAGTTGATGTGACAACAAACAAGTAATTATCTCTTCTTCTGTTAGTCTAACCCAGAAAAGGAGGTACCTCTGTGTATGGCAATAAAGGGTTAATGTGTATGAAATTTAATCCTGGGTGCTAAATGCTTTAAATAGATTTTAGCATAACTCTGCCCTCAAACTCACAATTTTAGTTGACAGACAGCCTCGTTTCTGATCAGTCGATCAGTTATTCAATCAGTCGATCAGTCAGTCGAGTTTTTTTTTTTTTTAAACAAAAGACAAAGCAAAAAAAAAAAAAAAAAAACACTCCTTGATGTGAAATGTTAAAGACTTGAATGCAGACTTGCACACATAGACACACAAACACAAGCAGCGTGGTATATTAGCTTAGCTTTGAAGTGCATGGATTGACAAAGAGACTCCCTCCAATCAAAGGATTACAAACTCCAGTGGAAAAAAAAAACAAAAAAAACGTGATGCACAAAAGGTGGCCTATGTTCTGTCTGTTTGTGTTTGTCTAAAAGAAAGTCTGTTATGAATTTGTAGTTTGTGTATCTACTTTTGATCTAAATGTACCACATGATGCCTGTTCTTTAAATAACAGAGTTTGTTAAAGATGTCCTACCAGCTTAAGCTCTGGTGTACAAAAGAAGTGTTTGCTGTTGGGCTATATTTTGCATGAATGGTGGATGATGCACCGAATTAAATGGCAGTATAGGCCAGACCACGAGCAAATTGCCATGCCTTTTAGTCCCATCTTCGCTGATGCGGTACTTCCTCAGGCTTTTGTCTTCAGTTTGGGGCACAGCTGTCAGGCTAGGTGCTATCCACGCTCCCCTCCCAAAAACCTCAGTCCACGCGCCACTGCACCCCAAACGCTAAATAGGAGCATTAGACACACCATGTTAAGGGCTGCTGGTGTTTGAGCTGTGGCTTTGGGTGCTTGTCTTGTCCCACGGCCAGAGACATGTGCATTATCACACAGGCACACTCACAGCTGCACACCACACTGCAAAAGTTATCCTTTGCTCCAGATCCCACCATAAAATAATAGATTTATTCAGTTGTGTTAAATGTCCATTGTCCTGTTGCTGACTTCTGTTGTGTCTGTGTGTTGGCCATTGACTGCACTCTGTCCTTTACTTTTTCCCACCCAGCTACAGATCTGCACAGTGAAAACACCCACAAGGCCTATCTACCAATGTGTAGTGTTGCAGATTTTGATTATGCACCACTGGCATCACACCTCAGCAGGATATATCCAAACATGAAAATTAATTCACAGCTAAATGCTACTATATGCAGTCCGAGAGGGAGGGGAAAAGGAGAAATCAAACACAGGTTTACACAAGTGAACAGCCCAGCATTAAAGAGCCAGCATTAAGGAGCCTAAAGGCAGGCAGAGAATGCAGTGTTCATTAATGTGCAAAGCAAACGAAACCTTACTCCCCCACCCGTCACCACACAAAACAACACATGCATGCAAACATGGATACACGCACATGTGATGGTTGTTTCGGAAGAGGGAAGAGCCGTTTAATTTGGGGGAATTTCAACTTGTGTGAAACACTGACCTAAATAAAACAAATGTAAAATACTTCTCCAGCTGCTTAAAAATCAGGTTAATGAAGAAGAAGAATAAAATCAGCATAATGAGCCGAAATTGTAAACAGAGTCTCACTCACAGGAGAGCTCCATTGATCAGTGTAAAATGAGAAAGTTTGGAGAAGCTGCGTGCTGTGTTTATATTGCAAACTTTTGGGGATTTCAAATACCAAGCAAATGTTTTAACTTATAACATTTATTTAAAAGTCACACCGCTCTCACATTCATGCATTTTACTTGGCTGAAGGTATTCTATCGGGATGACTTTAAGCTGCACCTATAACTTCCATTCAGGCTGTCTGTTATGAACTTAAGCATGAAAGTACTTGTGCATGACTTTGTCTCAGAGCAATGCAAATGGAATTGCCCCCTGATGGTTTGGAATGCACCCAGCTGGCCTTTAAAAGGTGATAATTGGAAAATACAGGATGAAGCCACAGTCAAAGTAGGGACCTTGTGTTGGACTGGGTTAGCCACTGCAAAGATGGAGAAGAAAGGAACAAAAGAGATGTACAAGGAAATATAAATGGGAAGAAATATATTAATTTGGTTTTATTCTTTGGATTGTGAAGCCAGAATGCACTTTAAAGTGGAGGAATACTTGCTGTTCCTTCTTTAGGAGGCCTTGTTAAATACTATATTTGCTGTAGTATTTAACACACAGTATTTGAAGTGAATTCTCTGTTCCACAACTAGGAGGTGTGAACTAAAGATGTCACTGATATTTGTTACTATGCTAATGACTAAAATGCTACATTTTGAAAAGGAAGAATATAACCTCTGACTTGGCTTTATGTTTTTGGATGAGGACGATAGGCATTTGTCATTTGCACATTTTCTTACTGAATCTGCCATAGTGAAGATTTGGCATAGAATATGATTTTAATATGGAATTCCACCAACAGGATTTAGAAAGATTGATCACAAACCTGCTGAATGATATTGTTCTACTTCCTGGGGAAGACAGAAACTATTGAAACCCAGGCCACCAAGTTTCTCAGGTGGAAGCGGCAGTACCACAAGTGGTGGTGACGTGTCATTTTGCAGTGTTACTTAAAAGGAAAAAAATCAATTGCCCTAAACATTTTAAATTCACGGAGGTTTATCTTGCTGTAATACATTAAATCTCTGAGATCATCAGGATGGCAGTAACAAAATTTGTCACACAGGTACATCATAAGCTGCAAACACACTGGAGAGGTTTAGTCATTGCACTTGGTTTTGAAGCTGATGGCTGATCAATTTAATATATTCCAGCTGCCTGGAATATCTAAAATTTAAGACAAGAATAATGAATGAGTCAAGCTGTGTGTCATCATGCTGAAATGAGTCATCATTTCTGCCAGAAGCTCTGGTTGGGTGAAATATGGCTACCTGGTTATATGTCAGTCAACGGTATTTCTGACTCTCATTGGTAGTTACTTCAGTCTTTTGCCTCGAAGTTGAGAAAAGCGTTTCTTATCCACGTCCATCGCCAGCAGTTATTGTGCACATAGTCGCTTGAATTCATGGACCTTCTGTTTTGTCTTTTCACCAGTTGCTGCAAATCACCTCCAAGTTTATGGTGTAGCTTTAGCCCCCCTGAAGGTTGTCTGTATCACTGTTAGATGGTATAATGTTACCTAGCAACCAATGACCAACATAGTGTTTTTGCAACTACAACAACTTCTAAAAGTATTGTATTATTTTAATTTGGCAACAATGGCATCACATTTTTATCCACAAATCATGACTTATGAATGATGCTTTATGATCATCATGTTGCCTAGCAACCATCTAATGCACTAAAATGACAGACTAAACAATACTGTAGCATGGCTATGTAGTAGTAAAAGTAAAACTGTTAATGCACATAGGACCCACCTGTTTGTGATTTAAATAGGCCACACCATGAAAACCATGAAAATGGAGGAGAAATGGGAGAAATTTGTCTTTCTGGCAGAAAACCTTTCACAAGTGCTAAAAGTTGTGAAACCCAAACCATGAAATTTTACTAAACCTAGTAAATTTAACCATACCAAAGAAACAAAACCATGTGTTTACCACCTCTGCCACCAACCAAAACCCCACTGCACTTGCAAAAAGACACCACATATCACTAACCACTTTGTTTTACGCTTTCATTTTCTAAATACCATGATGTCTTTCTGTTGATGTATTTTGTTATTTATTTATGACAAAGTATTGCATAGGACAGAAGTTTTTATCCACTTTGACAAAATGACCGTAGAGCATTTTTGAAAAGTCACTTTTATTGTTTGGCTTCTTTTTAATCTTCATTTATTGATCTGTTTTAATATTTTCAGTTATTTATTTGTTGGCAATTTAAATACACAGTACCGGTTTATGAGCACTGTTTTTGTGATTTTTCATGTAGTAAAATCAACTCATGGAACACGCTCAGGTTTCACACTTTTCTGTAGATGCTCAAAGTGTATGTGAAGAAAAGCTTTATTTCTCAGCAGTGCACAAAGTCTTACATGGTGTGGGATCTTAGTCTGATTTAAAACTGCTGTAGTATAGAACCCATCGCCCAATGCAAGCAAACATTCAAAAATGTTGCCTATAATAGTTGTCTAAAGAAGGCTTCAGTTAACTCATTAAATTTAATATGCCATTTTTCCATTACATTTTTGTTATTTGTAATCAATTCACAGGAGCATGCGGGAATTAATTGTGGAATCTGCTATGGGGAAGTTAAAATACACGTCTTTACTAATTCATAAAACCTGACACAGCATTCTTTTACTTCTCAGGAAGGAAGTGGAGTGGGAAGGTCAGGGGGGCGATACAGGAGCTCTTCCTTTTTCAAAGCATCATTCAAAGCATTTCTTCACTCCTCGTTATGTTAGCCTAACCTAGTGTAAGCTTGTACATCCGGTCTCCATTACTGTGTTCTTTTCTAAGAGAATGACGGTGATAAGGCTCTTTTGAAATCCTGTTTTACTGGGACCCAAAGGAAGGAAAAAGCCTGAAACCAATACCGAAGTGAATACTTGGCCAGGTTTTTTTTTTTTTTTTTCTTTCAGATTTCTGAGCTTAAAGTAGAATTTTTCATAAGTCAGAATTTCCATTAAAATATTTTTGTATCTTTGAAATACATTTCTGAATCTTAACTTCACCAGGAATTGGATAAATAATAAGAGTTAACTCGGCCTTGTGAAATGACCATATATCTGTGGATTTATAAAGATTTCCATATCATAACATTTGTGGAACACTTTGATCTTTAGGCAGCAGTCCAGTCAAAACAGCACGTCAGTCCTCATGCCCTGTGTCAATCAACAGACATTTCCAGTAACAACATGCCAACACCCATTCTGCACTGATCAGGAAACTTTTGCTAACTCCAAATGGAATCTTCTTAATGGCTTCCTGTACCTGACGCCTGCTATTGCTCGATTTCAGCATTGGATCAGTTTTACTATGCTCACAACTTTCAAGCTTGGCATTACATTTCTTTTGTGTTCAGAAATCACCAATAATAATACTGTCACTGAAGCACTGGGTCCCAGATTTGCTTTCATAGTCAGAACGTCATTCTTAGACTGGATTTAACCAGGATAGTCATTGATATCCTAAGATTATATCATGATGCATTGCAGCTATTATGTACTAGTTATGAGAAAAGTCCTAATTATGTGATTTTTTTTTCTTTCGGCATCTTATATTAATATGTTTGGCATTACTTCTTCTAATTGCAAAAGTAAATTAAATCCCTAATATATATCCCTTTTAGGCACATTCATATGTTACAGCTGGGTAAAAGCAGAAGCGACTTTTGGGTGTTGAGCATTCATCAAAGTTACTGGGATACCACCACTACTTCTGTCCTAAACATTGCATGTATTTCGGCAGTTTGTTTTCTCAATAATTCAGTGACTAAAATACATTTTGATTTGTAAAACAAACTCTAAAAACCCAACAGTAATTGTAAGTGTAGAATTTATAAAATGAAGCAGCTAAAGAATATTAGTTTTTTCATTAGGTTGCCCTGGGTAAGGTCTATTGAATTTCCTAAAAATAACTGGAAGACGTGAGCTTTTTTTGAAACCTTTCAATTAAATATGTTGTTATGGTCACACCAAATAAATTGGAATGAGATGTTGATTGGTCCTGGGACTTGTTACTGTGCTAATAGACATTAGCATCATGTGGTTAAAGTACAGCTTTTTGGCCACATGCAGTTTTGATTGTTGCAGTAGCAGTATTAGTCAAATTGTACATTTTTGTGTTGTTGAAATAGGATCTCATTTCCTTGTTGGATTTCTCTCATTTCAGTTGTTTGAGAGTGATTCAAGTCAAAAATCCATCTGATGGCCTTTGTGAGCCACACTCAGAGATAAACTTCGAAATATGAGGGAAAAAATTATGGCCTTTAGCAGAAAATGAAAAAACATTTTTTTCAATGACATGAAGTTTGGCAGAAACCTTTATTTTCTTGTGATTATCATTAGCAAGATACGTAACATGATTTTGACCTCATGTGATGTGATCACACGATATTTGTATTTGTTAAATTATGATAGGATATTTGCATGGAAGTTTTCTCTTTTTTTCTTTCTGCAATCCACACATGGCAGATTAGCACGCAATCACTTCAGCATCAATTACAAACGTGGATGTTTTTGTCACTGCTTTTGACACATTGGCTTATATGAAACTGGGCAGCAGTGACTGGTGACTCGTCCAACTTGTCCAGCTTCAAAAGTGTCACTGGTCATGGTCCTTGCTGCAAATAAAGGCTGTTTTAAAACTAAAACTTACTGTACAGTGTGAATTAACACACAGCCATGTTTTTAGAAGCTAGCCTTTCTAGTATGATAAATCTGATCAACCAACTTAACACCAAGAACAATAAATGCATGTACTATTAGTAACAATATAGTTTAAACCTGAAGTCCTCAACTCAGTTAAAAGGGGATACCCACGTGCTACCAGCTCTGTTATATACTGTTCTAATATACTTTTTTTCCTGAGTAAAAAAATGATCACTTTTATATTAAAATGCCTAAAAGACCTGATTTAATATTTTAAGTGAGTTTATAACCTGTATAATATTTAATGTGGTCCTGACACAAGTTGATGATAAACAAAGTGAAAATGTAACTCAGAGTTTAGTTTCCATGATCCTCCCAGTAAGGGAAGGAAGGGGCACTGGTTATTTCCCACCCTCCCTCACACCACACCCTTAATGGAGAAATAGTCCAAGGCTGGGTCTTGATGTTTCCCTGTGACCTTTAACATTGAAACTGGGCTTATGTTAATGTTTTTTTTTTTTCAAAGCATTGCATCTACTAACACATTATTACTGCTTCAGTTATTGCAAGTATAACAATAGTCTTAGTCCACATTTAGACATATGTCTTTATTCTCTTAAAGAACATTCACAGTATGCTACACTAGGTCTGGGCGATATGGCCTAAAATTCATATTGCGATATAATTTGAAGCATGTGCGGTAACGATATATATCGCGATATATTCTTTTCTTCTGTATAATGTATTTTCCACACTATAAGGCACACCTAAAATCCTTTAATTTTCTCAAAAATCGAGAGTGTGCCTTATGTGTGAATTCTGGTTGTGCTTACTGACCTCGAACCGATTTTGGCGTGCAGAAATCTGTTAAAAAATGTTTTAGTACAACTTTGGCAAGCCGCACTGCTTGATGGATTGTCAGAGCATTACGGCTGCCGTAGTGAGGACCTTCGCGGAGTAATCTGGGTCCAAAACTCCGTCCGCTTCAGGTCCCAAAGTCAAACGAACACTGAGAGTTAAAAACAGTCTAAATTCTTTCATCTTTAATAAAATCATCAGCGTTGCTGCTTTACCAGGTGTAACAATTAAGTTTAACACCCAGGCATCCATGAAAACAGAATTTATTAAATTTAACGGAGTTAGAAGTTAACGGGAAGTTGGCTCACTAGTTTCCACCTAAACATGACATACCATGTTCTGACTGAGAGATTTTTGAAACTAATTAAAACGTACAGCTCTGCTACCACTTCCAAAATAATGAAGACAGAAAACTAAACAGCAGTGGGGTTTGCAGGGTTACTGAAGTTGGACTACCTGGTATATAATGTTGTGCTACGTGATTGCTAGCAACACAGCTATGTTAGCCAGAGATGGGCAGTAAGGCGTTACTGTAATCTGATTACTTTTTTCAAGTAATGAGTAAAGTAAAGGATTACTATTGCAAAAACGGTAATTAGATTACCGTTACTTTCCCGTAGTAACGCTGCGTTGCGTTACTAAAACCGTGATTTTTTGCGAGAATGTCTCACGACAGTGACGTAAGCGAGTGCGCCGTTAGTGACAACAGCTGTGTGCAGATCAACAATGGATCACATATCGATTGTGGGAGAGAGTATGAGCATGCAGCGTTTAAAGCGTGGAAGTACTGACCTTACTTTGAGTTTGATTCCATAAAAAGTGACAAAAACATTAGCGTCCATCGTGCGTGGGAAGAAAACTTCTTTTTACAGCGAAAAAACCCCCTAAACTTCCAAGCAAGCACCGAGTGCGCAACGACGTAATGGGAAACTCACAGAGAAACTCGCGGATTCTTCAACTGACCGCGGCACACCTGCACCAGGGTAAACCTCCGCCTACCGCAGTCCTGCTTTACAGGTGAAAATAGAGCAATAGGACCGCTGAGTCTTTGACTTTATTTATTTTCTGCTGTGTTTTACTTGCATCTATTTGAAAGAGTGAGTGTAAACACACACAAAAAAATATTTTACGTGCTGGAATGTGCAGAAAATAGGTTTCAATGTTAAACTAATTTATTCAAGTCAGAGAATGTTGCATATAATTAAATTTTTGCTTGATGCATAAAGTTAAAAGATTAAAACTGATAAAACAAGTTTAAAAAAAGAGACTTTTCCATTTGATTACATTTTGTATGATGGATTATGCAGAAAAAGTAGAATTGCGCTGAAAGATCTATCGCTTTATCACCTCTTCAGGTTGTAAATCGTGTTTTTAAAAAGTAACTAATTAATTATTACTTTTGAAAATAAGTAATCAGTAAAGTAACGGGATTACTTTTTTGGGGAAGTAATCAGTAAACAGTAGTTACTGATTACTTTTTTCAAGTAACTTGACCAACACTGATGTTAGCATAACATTAGCACAGTGAAGCTGGAGGATGAACGCCAACTTTTTTCCACTCGATAAAAGTTAACGCGAGGGATTCTGGTGGTTGGGGACAAATGCAATCGTATAGCAGGATACTATACACGGGCCAAACTTCAGTCAGGAGAACAACTGAGATCATTCATCCACAATACAAGGTTAGTTATTAATATACTGCAACATAGAGCAGCTGCGAGAGAATTCAACATTAATGAATCAATGTTACGGAAGTGGAGGAAGCGCAGTTTTCGGCTTTCCCCATATTTCAAAAGTGTTTCATCTCTTTGCTATGACTCTCAGCATAATTTGCAGATGATAATTGTTGTAGCCACTGCGATGCTTTCGACCAAAACAGGCGCAGCTTGATGACATCATCAACATGCGCTATCGCGATAGAGCGGTATAGTCAAAATCTCTATTGTTGGCCAAATTTATATTTTTTCCATCATAATTCGTTTATATCGCCCACCCCTATGCTATACTGTGACAATTCTATTCATGCTGTGTGTCTACAGTGTGATTTCTTAAATAAGATTACACTGTCTAATACAAATCTTAATTGTAACTTATACACATATCAAAAAGTATGCATCTTGGCAGTAACCATTAGCAAAATAAATGTAAAATATTTACATCAATATGCAAAACAGTTACAGACATTAAAGGTTCAGCAGGTAGAATAAGGAGTAATATATACAAACAGGCCTCAAGCTAGCAGGCTAACCAGCACTCAACGTGCTGGTAATGTATAATAACAGATTTGGTGAGTTTCAGAACTCCTATGGTTTCTTTATCTTACAAACCGCTGTTTGACATGTAGAGAGTGAAGTGAGTCTTTGTTATTAGGTACTGATAGACAATATATATTGCCAATTATAGTGTATCAGTTTTCTTAGGTTTTTTAATTTTTTAATTTTTAATTTTGTGGAACCAGTTGATGTGATTGCTAACAAAGTTAGATCTTTCACTAGGTTATTCCCCCAAATGAGTTGAAGATTTTAGAATATCACTCCACCATGAAACGTACATTAAAACACCAAACCAACACTATAATTTAGGGAACCAAGCATGGTACAAAGCAGGAGCACACACAGTGAATGCCGCAGTATAAACGGTGCATTACAAACACAATGCAAAAATCGAAATCAAAGACTTTGTCGGGAAAATCCAAAAAATATGATAAAATAATAATGAAGTATAAGCTGCATCGGTTCTGGGTATGTGGAAAAGAAGTGTGTATATGACTCCTAGTGTTTGCCATAGTTCCCAGGTGATTTAAGGTCTGCACAGCGTGGAATAAATGACTCCCCATATTTTCCACAAGATCGAGACTACCTGCAGAGCCAGCGATAGGTGCTAAGCTAACGGGTGCACTGAGAGCAAAGGGAGACCTACTCTGCCACTTCTTTATAAGGAAGCTGCCATTTTGGCTTTTAGCAGTGCCACATTTAGAAAGAGTAGGGAATCCCCATGGTAAATAGGAAGATTAGATGTAGGTGTGAGCTGAACACTCATTTAAAGATTAAAAAAGGAGAAGAAAAACAAAAACGCAGTTTGGCGTCAGATCGCCACAATATGTAAATAGCGAACAAACCCAATTGTGGTACACAGGGAAATGTGTGTTAATCGCTACCTACTGTGTTTTATGAAAGCAAAACACAGACTTAAATAGACATGCGGAAGGTCCTCAGGTGGAGAGTGTCCTTGATTCATCAGTCCCATCCTCACATCTATGTTGTAGGAATTTTCATGAGGCTCTGTCAGACAGTAGAAGGTTAAAGGAGTTCATCTGGACTACATTCAGCAAAGAAAAAAATTGGATATAAGATGTAATTGGTTTTTTTTTTATAACCTTATTTACATTTTCATCCTTTTGTCAACTAGACATTTTAGTATTGTGCTTTATTTATTTTTGTTTTTTAATCTGCATATAATCTACTTTATTTGTAAAATTTACATTATCAAACAGTTCTGGTGTGGGGGAATATGGGAACACCATGAAATGAAGGCAGCGTTTGTAGAGCTCTTGCACTTTCATGGGGTTTACTGACTCATCAGTGGCTGTGTTGCGGTGAAAGCCGGTACAAGAATTCTCTCCATGTGGTGCGCAACACCCGCCGAACACAGAGCTCTGACAATCTTACTACCCAGCTTCCTATTTGCATCACAGCTTTTGCTACAGGAAATGTGTTGTTGATTTAATGATGTGGTGGTGTTTTTAGGTCTGTTGTTCAGGAGAAACTGCTGGAATTCACAAGGTTATAAATGAATGTGTGTATTAAATTCGGATACAACTTGCTTTATATTAGCAAATAATTTCATAATAGTTTTGTAGCTAATTTGCAATCTCAAGTTTGATATCCAGTGAAAACAATACTTAAGAAAAATGATTGAAAGAAGTGTATTTCTGGCCCCTGTTTACTTTGTTTCTTGTTTTTATACTTGCCAAAAACTCTAATCACTTACTTAGACAAGCGAGAATCCAGATGTTGTCGTTCAGGGCTGATGCAAAATGTACAGGCATACCTTATTAATGCAGGGTCCCACTGGACCAACTAGAAGGGCTTTCAGCTTACAGTCCTTTTTATGTGGCATGTAGGGAGGGGCTCTGGGATGCTTTGGGGGGTTGTGGCCTATATAATACTTCCATGGTTTTGGCAGTAAGATTTTCAAGAAACTTCCTGGTGTGTCAGGATCAATCAGGCCTAAGCCAGTCTTAATTAAAGGCTCGGGGCTGGGCAGAAGTCGAGGGCAAAAGGCATCCCCGTTGGTTAAAAGAATGAATTGTCTGTCGTTACAACACTATGGGGAGTATCAGCTTTATTACTTAAAATTCCTCTTTAAAGAGACTGACCATTCAGGCTTTGACGTGGACAAATTATAATATAGTAGTGCCTCATAAATAGCACAGTCAGATATCATTCTGCCATCTTGTGACTTGATGAAATTGACAGGTTGAACCAATTTCATGTATACAAGAGGGATGTCCTGTATGCATATCGTGTGATTTTGGCTTTGGACATTTGACTATGAGAGAATACCAATGTTCACTCTGTTATGAGAAATCTTCATTCAACTCTGGTTACTGCTTACCGTTTCTGTCACAGTGAGAAGTACTTTATAGTGCACCATCTAAAAGCCCTTCATGTGTAGTCCTTTTTCTCAGTGCTTTTTGAAGTATACATATGTTAGGATCTTGAATCTAAAGGTCAAATTTATAGTAAAAGATGTCTTGTTTGCTGAAGCAGATTTATTTATAATAATAATAAAAAAAAGATGCAGTTATTATATTAGACCACTTGGGGGCACAGGCAACTTACAGGGATGGAGCTTGAAGATGGGGTGTGAATGTTGTACATGGGGGGGTTCATTAATTAAATGGAATATGATCCAAAAGACTCAATGCTCTCTCATAACACATCATATCCCACAAGAGAGAAAATAAGGCAAATACCACAGATGTCCCCTTTTTTCCCTTTCCTGTTTTTCTGTGGTTATAGTTTCCTCCAAATCCAAACGTCAGACAGACAACGCCTTAGTATGTTTTGGTCTCCTGAGTGGATCTTTCCAGTACACCCATCTGTCAGACTTTTTTTTTTTTTTTTGAGGTCTGAGGAGGGGTATGGGGGTGTAGTTGTGTCTGGGCTCGAGCGGGTAAATGGGTGGGGGCAAGGAACCAGACGCACATATCACATCACAGGCCAAATATCCTAATGCTCTGATCTACCTTCTGATCTACTGTACCAGTCATATCCATATCCAGGTTCATATCCACCCAGACACACCCCAGCCTAAGAGCTTGTATAGTAGGTCTGTTGCTACCATGCTTTCTTTTTAAAGCTAACCCATATAAGTGCTTTCCTGCGTTATTCACTCTGTTCTGCAGCAAAATTAACCAATGCTTTTCCACCTGTAAAGTCGACCAGGTATCATGTCATCAACTTCATCTTCAAATTGTGCAGTTTTATTTTGAAGTTAATTTGAGGTGCTAGTGTTGCTGAGCAGGGACAAGTGTTCTCACCTGCAGAACTGATACCCTTAATGCATTCATATAATGGACGATTATGTAACACTGTTAGCTAAGATGGAAAGTATAGCCACCTTGCCCGCATTAATGCATTCAGGCTCCACGGTGTCACGTGGCTCCAGTGATCCACAGGGCTCAAGATGGCAATGCTGTTTAGCAGTCAGGATATGTGTGTCTGTGTGCTGGTTAGAATATGTGTCTGTGTGCTGCAGTGTTTGTTAGATTAGCTCAGATATGTGTGTCCATATGGTTTGGCGGTGACACATTTGAATCCTTCTGGCCTGGTGCCAAATATGTGTAGATGATGCTGTGCAGTGTGTGGATGTGTTTGTGTGTATATGTGCCACTGTCTTTACGCTGAACCTTTTACCTCACCTTGCCTTGTGGCGTTTGCTTCCAGATAGGCCTATTTAGGTCTTGTGAGATCATATAGCCACAGCATCTATCATGCAGCCAAACGAGGTGGGAGGTGGATTAATTTGGCCCATGAGATGCTGTCATGGGAAGATGATGTCGTGCATGCTAGCTTCCTTGGTTTCCCATTGGTTGAGAGGCAGCGAAAAAGTAAATGCCAATCAGTGCTACCTTTCCCCATATCTCTCTTTTCTTCCTGTGCTACTGTGACACAAACCTAGTGACATGAGTTGCGGAGAAGGCTCCCCACCTCTCCTCCGCCTCTTTTCTTCCGAGCACTGTAATCCTGACACTAAAAAAACGCCCCTCAGAGAACAAGTGTCAGCCTCAGAATAGAGTGTGCTGTCAGCTCCCCCTTTTCCCCCTTCTGGTTCGCATGTTAGAAAGTGTTAATGTTGATCGAGGTGACAATTAACTATGGAGTGATCACAAGTAATGCCGCTCACTCTTAGTGCTGATCACTAAAACGTTAAGTAATTGATCTCGATATGACTGTGACTGGGAAGATAACATAATGAGGCAGTCACTTTGGTGAGTGTCGTGTAAGCTTGTCCACCAGATGTACTTCAAGCCTTTGCATATGCATATTTGAATTACTAATATCAGCAGAGCATCTATAGTTTTGCCTTTGCTTTGAACCTTAATATATACACATATCTATCATATATCTACATGGAATGATTTTCTTGAAAGGAACTAAATTTCCTTTTGAAGCAAACCGTTATACTGGGAAGCACACCTATCTACTGTTGCTTCTACTGAGATGGACCTCTGATGGCTGATTCTGAAGAAAAGAAGAAATATTTTGGGGACACGGCACGAGATACCGATTGCATTTTAGCCCTCGCTGTCAAGTTGTGAAACAGCCTTTAGATATTTGCATTAAATAAATGAGAATGTCTCTCATATCCAGCCCTGTGTGGCCAAAGGTTTACTGTCGCAGATGCATGCTCCATCTGGCCCTCTCCTTATCTTCATTCTTTAACTGTTCAGGTACACAACCATGGTTGGTGATTATTTTGCATAACATTTGTTAGATGCTTAAAATGGAATATTTCTACTTTAGTATTAGAGTGAAAAAAGATACATTAAAGAAGTCCTGTTAGATGGAGCTGTCACAACATTTCCAAATTGAGTCATACCTCTTTGTTTGTCTAGCTTGGGATTTTGGGTAATACAGGGTTGAAAGGGGTCAAGTGTTCCCCCTATCCCAAGCAAACATGGACATGGTGACAGCCGATGCGACAACAAATCTCCACGAGAACTATGCTGTCCTGCCAACATTGTCCCCGCCTCTCCGCTACCAGCACAAACCCCTCACCCCTCAGCCTAGGGCTGTGATCCTGCATAGCCAGTATAATGAAGCCATATAAGCCTGTTATTTGCTGCTTTACGGCTTGTTTTATGAAGGTGAGCTGACAAGCAGCTCCCAGAATGGTTCCTGCCACTTTAACAGACAGCATTACCAAGAGAAAAGGAGCTGTGAGGAAGGAGGGCAGGGCTCACCGGAGAATGTGCTGGGGACCTTTATGTTAGCCCTGCCAGGGCTTTTGATGGGTAGAGGTCTGGCTGCAGGCTATCACTGGTAAATTTTACGTCTTCCATCTTTTGTCAGGGGGACATTATTGACGTTTGACCTATGTTACTATTCCCACCTCCTCTTCACTAATCAATTACCACATCGATCCATTAATCAGACAGGGTGATGGCCAGTGAAAGGGCCCATGGGTATGTGTGAAGAATTGTGGGATAGGCCTCAGGCTATCGTGGAGGAGGGCCTTCATTTGTGGAGTACAGTGTTTAGAGTTTGGCTTAACAAGTAGTGCCAACCGTTGATTTAAAAGAATAAATGTGACTTAATACAGAAGATTTCTTATTCAAATGATGAAATGTCAATGTTTATACATTTGAAAGCTATTTAATAATTTATGCAAACTTGAGCAGATTATGAAAATTGCATTCATTTTGCACTAATCATGGTTTTTATTTTAAATTGAGCTAACCCATTGTCACACACAAATACATGCACACATGGCTTTTTTGTGTTTCATCCTATTGATGGAAGAAAAGTATTTCATGTACTGGGAAAAACACAGCTTTTTTTCAGCTTAGATGTATTCAGGCTCAAAAGCATCATCTAGCTTTGTTATTAACGAAGCATTATTTAGTATGACTTGTGAAATGCTGGGCCAAATATCAGCCATTACACTGTTGCTCTAAAAACAAGGATCCTTTTGAGCGCAAGCAAACATTTGTGTCCGTCTGACTGTTTCCATGGAGGTTGGGCAGTAGCATAATTGTGTTTAGGACACAAACAGAAACAGATCAGACACACAGACAGCCAACAGATCAAAACGGAAGCTGTGGGAGAGGAATCCACCACGCTTTGATTTGGTTTGGTTTCGGTTTGGTGTGTACAGACTAAAGCCGTCACCCCAGTCTGTCTCTGCCCTTGCCAAGTTGTTTGCCAAAACAGGAAAAGATTTGGGAAAGAAAGTTAGAGAAAAGCCGTGGGCTGTTTCACCCCCCCCCCCCCCCTCCTCAGCACACACACACACACACACACACACACACACACACACACACACACACACTCACTCAGTCTGACCAAGGTCCAGCCAACTCACCCAGCTCTTGTGGGTTTAGTGAATTGAGAAGACACTTCTTGTGTGGATTTTTCAATTCTTCAACATGTCATTTGGCTGGGAGTGCTATTGTCCCCTGCCCCTTTTCTCCCTGCTCCTTCTGCTGAGACGAGTCGTGTCATCCCCTCGTGATCAGCACTTTTGTTGCTTTTGTTTTTGGCCCTACCTCAGAAGTCCATCTTGTCTTTTATGTCACTGCCTTTCATGCATAAGGGAACAGTTGTGGCCTGTTGTGGGGCTGTTCCACTGCATTTCCACCAGTGGGGTTTCCTTTCATTCTCTTCAAAGTACTACAATGGGGCTCTGAAGGCCTGAATGGCCAATGCAGAGTGCACAATCCTACAGAGCCCGCTCATTTTGTTTTGTCAGAGTCAATAAAAATGCTAAGTTAAAAGCTAACCCCCTTATGCCCTCCTCCAATAGACCGACTTGTTTGACCTTTAAGTCCCCCTCTCAATTAACTTTTAATAATAAATTCATTGATTTAGTTTTTTGTCTTAACACTCATTTCAAGTGGATTATTCTGCATGTGTTTAATGTTGTGTTTTCTTTTACATTCTGTATAACTAATTAATCAAACTCATAGTGTGCATACAGCATGACATTGTTGAATACTGTCTTGAGATTTGAGTCTTTGACAGACAAAGACAATGCGGGGAAGCTGGAGTGATATCTGCCAATCATCACGTAACATTGCAAGCGACTGCAAAATATAAGACCTGTGTCCTTTGCATCGTGGCTTTTTGCTGTCCTGAGATCTAGATTAAGATGTATCTATTCAACCAGTTTTATGTGGAAGGATAAAAAAGAAGAAGAAAAAAGGCTGCTGTCGTCTGTGAGCATTACGATGGAGGCCTTGCATAAAAGCATTGTGGGCCAATTTGTGAGCTGGAAGAAAGCCGGGGACTTTGAGAAGGATTACAGGTAGGCAGACATTGGCTGCTGAAGATAACTGCCATGACTTTGTCCTCATTGTGTAGATTAAGGCATAAAACCCAAACTAATGAGATTGGAAAGGGGAGAAGATGTGAACGGGAGGATGTGTAAGGTGAGGGACATTGTTACTGGAAATAGCTTTTAAAAGAAAAGCAAGAAAGATGTAGCATGAGCAATGTTATAATCTGACATTTTCAATTTCTGCTGCAAACACATGAAGGTTTCTTTAGTTGAATGAGTGAAGACTTGGGTTAAAGAAGTTTTTTTTTTTTTTAGATGTAAAATTAAATAATCTTTATGATGGCAGTGGAACAGCACATGATTCTATTGAGGGGATGTGGATTATTCAGAGCAAAATGAATAAAACAAATCCTATCCCTTGCAAAGTACAGTCAATACAGACGTCAGCAACAAAATGCTAGCGTGGCCAGTAAGCCATTGTCTCTCCTGCTTCTCTTGGTAAAAGAGAGACTAGCCCCCAGTAAATTCTGAAACCCCCAGCTGATCTATACTGGAGGGGAACGGATTGCTCATCCTGAGCTCCAACTTGCTAGAGGGCAAGCAAAGAAAGCAGGGGGCACAAAAGTAGTAGAAAAGTGTTTGATTCTTTCCTCTCCCTGTCTTGGGTGTCTCTGGTTAATTTTTCAACATTTCTCTGCCATCCAGTTGTGTCCTCAGTCCTGAGGCAGTGTGAAAAACAGAAAACAAAAAACCATGCACATACAGCATCATGCTGAGAGGAGGACCATGTGCGGGGAATGCTTCAGCTCTTTCATTCTGAAAAAACAAAAAGTGTCAGACAGGCAGGTGGACATGAAGGTAGGTAAATATTGATGACTTTTTGACCATTTTATTTCCCACCCGCAGACAGCTTTCTGCAGACAGAGGGCTTGTTGATGCTTCAGTAACATTGATTTCCTCCCTACTCTTTATTCATCTTTAGTTTCACCAAATTTAATCTTGAATCTTAAACGCCACAGACCTCGGAATGTAGTTTGCATATTAAAAAGTAGCTGATTATTGTGGGGTAGAAACACAGATCTTTAATTTTGTGCATTTTAGACACAGCTTCTGCCTGCACCACCATGCTGGAGATAATTGTAGAAATCTACATATTGAGAGGGAGGCTGTCACTGGCGTCTGTTTTGGAGTGGGCCTCTTGTTATCTCCTGTAATTCATGCAGTTGGATGAATATGACCACCTGAATTAGGCTATTATGCTGCCATGTGGAGGGCAGTAGAGTTACAAGAAACTGTGATCATCATGTCATGATAATGAAGCAATTACTACAGAGTATCCGGAATACAATATTGAATGCCAGAGTACAATAAACAGTGCTTTGAAACTGTTATGTCACACACATATCTTATGACAAATTGATTATTAATCATGGTCTACAGTAGTATGCAGTTAAACCAGCAAGAACATAAAGTAAAAAATTGTAATGATAAAGTTAAAGAACACTGTTGTGTCCCAAGTTTGACCAACCCCCACAAACACACACACTCAGATACAAAAAGGTTAAAGAAAAATTAGATTAAATGAAATTAAAATACTGGATTTTTAGTATTGTTAAAAACAAATGTATTCATTGTAAATACCATAAAGACTAACATAAGGTGTCTAAGCGTTGAGATTTTTGATCTCAATGACTCGAAAACCTGTGTATTTGTGTATATTTTTTTCATACATGTACAAGTTTCATTGCAATAGTGCATCCCCATACCACTACAGATACACTGATAAAAGTCCATCTCGTCTTTAGCCCACCTTTCAAAAAGCAATTCCACATTTTGTTTTATTCAATAAGCCTATATTATCCAAGAAACAACATTTCTCCCAGAAACACTTCATTTGTTGTCTGTCAGACTTACAAATGTTTGCTCATCGGTGGACTTTTGTCCATTCTAAAGAACAAGCAGGGAGGATATTTGTGGAAAGCTGTTCTTACAATGTTTGTGGTTTATTGTATTCATATTTTACACAATTCTTTCCAACTTTTTTGGGGGAAAATGTTTTATAGAATTGAAAGATAATTTTTTTTAAATTTAAAATATAAATTATGTAGCAATAAGCTCGTCTATAACAAACAAGGCCTTTCCTGCTCAGTGAAACTATTAGTAACTACTACTAGTAGTATAGCTTGAGATTGCCATCTTTGACAGTAGGGTCTACACTTTCCCAACCTCAGCAGATGTTTGTATCCATATCTTGACTGCTTCTCTCTCCTCTGAGTAACTGTGATCATTCCCACAGCAGCAGGCTTTGTCACTTAAACATGCAATACCACCCAAAGCTGTGGTGAACTTTCATGTGTTCACAGGACCCCCAAATGCCAGAAGCAGAATCTGAAACAGAACACAAACTCCTCAACGGTCTAAACAAGTTGGCGGAAGTGTGAAATCGTTACAAAGTTTGACATTTCTTAGTGACATGCCTGTTACCTTGAGAGATTGAGAGACACATTGATGCACCTGCCTGGATTAAATAACAGGGGATTTCAGAGATAAGGACATGAATATGGTGAACGTGTACAGTAGTCAGAGTGGGGTAGATAAGATGTGTAGTTCAAGGATTTGTGGTTCAAGGTGGATTTATTGTAGTTGGAGTCTACAAAGATTCTGACAGTGAGTGTCACATCATCAGAGGCTAGTCTGTTTGGGTTGAAGATCAGTTGGTTGTTCTGTACTTGTGAACAGCTTTGTCCAAGACACTGTCTGGTGTTGACGAAAGACACAAATCTGCATGTAAAATACTAATTGACAAGTTACTGTTAGATGGCTGGTCCAAACATAGTATACCATAGTCGGGGTTTGTACCCATGTACAGTCTGACACTGAGCTTACCACCCTTTTTACTGCATTCTACCCACCACCCCCACCTCTTTTAGTGCCGCCAGGCCTGTGTCTGTTGCTGCCTCTCTAATAAGAAACATTCGCACCCAGCACCATATAACCCACTAACATATCGCTACCTCTGATCTAAGACCAGTAAACACAGTCAATGAGGCAAGCCTCAACCACTTTACAGCTGCTATATGGTCACATAGCCCTGAGTTGTCATAACCCCTCATGTAAAAAACCAGAAAGTAAAAAAGGAGTACAGGGGAAAACAGCACTCTAGGGACTCTTTAAATATGTAGAATGCAAATATATCATGCATTGATCTAATAATGTGGAAATATCAAACAGATGTTGTATGATGTTATGTGTGTATTTGGTTAGGATGTTCAGATTCCCATTTGTCGGAGCTCTCCTTCATTCGCTGTTGTGGTTGCTTGACTATATAAGCAGTGTCTTTAGGTTTTCATGAAAACTTTAATGCAAGTTAAATGCATGTTTAATGCAAACAACCACACTCACCATCTTTAATCCCAATGCCAAAACAGCAAATTAAATTAAGTTCACCATTTTTTGTCAATTACCAGTTACAATGTGAAAAATTAACTTTTTGGTTGTAACTGAGCAGAAAGTTAATCTTTATAGGTTACTGAATTTACCTGCTGCTTCTGTCTTCTCCTACATCATCTATAAACACTGGTGACCTGATGCCACTGGAAGCTATTGACTCTCATGCCATTGCACTGGCTCCACTATGTTTTACAGATGATGTTATATTCTTCAATGATGAGCTTTTACAGATCTTCTGTATGCGTTTTCTTCTTCCCATCATTCTGGTACATTTTGAATTTAGGGTAAAGATGGAGAATGTTTTTCACCTGGCTGGAAGTCAGTCCTGCCAGTTACTGACCAAAAAGCTCCCAGGAGTGGTCGATACTAGCAGCTAGTATCGACCACTCCTGGGAGCTTTTTGGTCAATTTTATCAAGAACATCTTATAATAGGATCACTTATAAGTGCAACGTTTGTGAACATTCAGACTACACTCATTATGAAAATATTATTTTTAAACTCCATATGTATCATATTAAATCATACGGAGAGTTATGAGCACATTAAAATTTAACAGAAGCGTAAATACCCTGTCTAATCAATGAGTCAGGGCAGAGCTATGGATGTAGCTGCACTAGTCACTGTCTTCCACATGTAGATTTTCCTTTGCACCTGGGCGTCCTTCTTATTCTTAATCATATAAACTACAACACCTGTAGGTATATGCTGCCCACTTCAGCACTGGAGGAATTGCAGACCGGGTACATATGTGGCCTAAGGTATCCACTGTAATGAAAAAGTACAGTAGCGAATTCAGAAAGAGTATTTTTCTCTATGTCAGACTGCACCTAACTTTAATCTTGACTTTCAGTTTGATTAAAACTAAATGAATTTAAAGTTTCTAGACTGTAATTATCATGACTGTGTCATTAACGTGTTGGTAAAATGCAGTGCTTAACAAATTTGTCATGAATAACAAGAAAACACAAATAATTTATAAATCTGTCAAAAACCTGTTTACAGATTTAAAAAAATACAGTTATTTATTGGTCAAATAAACTAAATTCACAGTTTTGTATCCAAATTTGAGCTGTTACAGTGAGAAGTCAGAAATTAATCAAGCATGACATCCAGCCAAAGTATTTTTTCTGATCAGGAAATGAACTGTAGTTTGGCCACTTAATCAAAAAATAATAATTTATCATTTTTTGTCTTTTTTTTGTCTTTTTTCAGTAAATTGATTGGATATCTACTGTAATTATACCTTAGCATTTAAAATATTTTGATTAAAGGGTTACACACATTATAAAAACAAACACAAACATTTGTTAGTTACCAATATTGTTAATTTAGGGCGGCTGTGTCATAAACCTTACTCTGGGTGGTCGTCTAATAAATTAGTTATGCACTGTGTATCCTGTGAGAATCAGCTTTGTGGCAGTTCCCACTTTGGTATGTGTCTCCAGAGCCACATTTTGGCATTACAAAGCCAGCCACTCAAGTGTTGCAATGCAAAATGACCTCAAATTTGATTTTATTGTGCAAGGTGCTATTTCTGCTTGCTGAGTGTCAGTACATGCCACATATAAATATAAGAACTTTTCACATTCATGGCATTTCACACAGTCTTTTTCAGCGTGTATATTGCTCATGTTCCCATCATGATGCCGATGAAAAAGTGATTTATCGATTGGTACTTAGTATAGCGTTGTAACAGTTCCCCTGGTGCAGTGTGCATAGAATAGAATAGACTCATTTCATTTTGAGACTCGCCTGGATTCTTGGACCCGCTGTCTTTCTTTCTAGTTTCAGTGCTGCTGTTTTTCATCTCTTTCTCACCAGTTTTTGGTCCTTTAGATTTAAGTTCCTAAACGTATTGTGAGCTGTACCCATTTTAACGGGTCTACAATTTGCATGGGGTTGGCCGTAGTTCTCCCTTCAAACTTTGTCCCCAAGCCTTTTGTAAACACACTCAATGCCTGGAAGCACTAAAATGCTGGAAGCATTTTAAATTGGTTTTAACTGCCTGCTACAACTGCAACATCTCAGTGTAGATTAGGCCTTATTGGGACTGGAGGGCATGTGGAAGCGTAGTTGACAGGATTAAGTGGCTATTGAAGTCACTTTAGCTCCTTTAGAGAGCGAGAAACATGAAAAGAGAATAACTCAGCCCCTCTTTACAGAAGGGATATCCCCTCACTTGCTTTCTTTCTTTCTTTTGCCCTCCTCAGGCAAAGAAAGACACCAATCTACCAATAGGATCCTCAGACTTCTGATACCCAGAAAGAGTACAGCAATGTTAAAAGGTGTTTTCAGGAACCTTTCCATAGTTGCAGGAGCTGATGAATGTAGTACCCTATTATTTCTGTGTCTGCGCAGCAGATTCTAGGTCCTATTGTAGTTTTTAGAACTCTGTTTTTGGAGCTCCTGCTGTCAGTGTCTCATAAGAGCTATAAGAGGAACTTTTAGTGACATAGGCTTTCGTGATGGGTACAGATATAAATACAGCATTGGCAACTACAATTAAAAACAGTGTAAACAACTTCTTTCTCAACAGAGAAATGAACTGACAGTGACTCCCAGGCTTTGAGCCTGTGTGCACACAATTACTTTTGGGTTTTCATTCACACAGAATCGATTTATTTGAATATCACATTATCTCCACAAGAGGGCAAACCATATTAATGAGAGACATAAATATTTATTTATACAGAATGGACATCCGGTGCCCTGAGAGAACTCTGCTGTAAGAAAACATGAAACAACAATTGTTTTCATTAATGCAAAATGAGCAATACTCAGGAAGTGCTCAAATCCTCATGGATCTGTGCTTCATGAAGTTTCCCCCCAAGCTGCTCATAAGGTTTAATAAATATCTATTCACTCAGCACATATCAGGTTCCAGAGTTGCGACCATATACCGTCAGTCTTTCTGGAGCTCAGCTGGGTTTTGAACTCTCTGCTGTCATTACAACACGATTGTTGTTAAAATGTTCCAGACCTGAAGTGACCCCACCTTCTTTGAGCAAAGGATCAGCAGGTATCGGGGAATTTCCTTCTCTGTTTTTTTTTAAATATTTTTTTGGCTCGATACCAAATGTTAGCTGACTATAATATCTATAATTTACTTACTACTACCACTGACAATGCAATTTGTGACTTCGTAACATGGCATACTTGCAATTTAATTTTAAATTGCATTATCTTTATGTATACTTAGTCATTTGGGAATTATGTGACTAAAAGAACACATTATTATGTAAAATTGATTTTTACCTTCAGAGCTCATGGTAGGAATAAAGATCCGCACTTTTAAGACAAGTTTTTCTGTGACTCAGCACTAAACAACAGTGACTCTGATACTCATTCACTTTCTGCCGTGCCTAGATATTCAGCAGCGTGGCAATAATTAGCATATGAGTGGCTCGGTGTTTGGGTGAGTTTGTTCTCACAAAGACTGCCAAAGCACAGGTCAGCGTCTCTCATTCACTTCAATGAAAAGCTGAAGGGCAAACAGAACTCCCAAAATGAAATGCATCCAGACTTTCACTCAAGTCTGAGTGAGTCCTCCTCACTGGATCTCCATGAGTGTTATAAACACTACATATATTATGAATGCAGCAACAGCCTTTAATTATTCATGGCCCTTAGCTACTTATTGATACTGTGTGTGCTCATGAGTAATATATGCACCAGAGACATGAATTAGTGCATTCATAGTACACCTGCCTGCCATTTCTATGTATGTACTCTGTGCACCAAAGCATGTATGTTTATGTCCTTACATCATCATGTCCTTATGTATGTGTATGTTGTTGTTGACAGAAAGGGCGGGTGGCTCCGGGCCGCAGTCTGGCAGTTGTATGCTGAAGCATGGCGTCATCACTATCACTCTGCAGGCTCCTCTCTGCACTACATACCCCGCAGGGCAGTTCTCTACTGCCCTGGCAACGATGAGCGAAAATTGAAGAAACTAGCCTCACTGGATGTCGACTGTGCTGTGCTGGACTGTGAAGATGGAGTAGCCCTCAGCAAAAAGGTACATAAGTACTAAGATGCATGCTTGTAAATGAAATTCAGCTTGGTATTAATAGGATAGCGGGGAAGCCACAAACACTCCCATAGCTGTCTGATCTTGGATATATTTTAATTCCCATATCTCTCTATCAGACAGGTGCTTGGTCTTAATCACTCAAAGGAAAACTACCTAAGTGAGATGTTTATAACAAGCACATTTCACCCCATTATGATAGTATAAAGACAGCGCTCCCCCCCTCAACCGCATTAGAGTCATTTAAAACAAGGTGACCATGTCCCACTGGGATAGCAGTGGGAAAGCACCAGATGCAGCAGGTTAAAAGCATTCTCCTCCTGCCCACGCTACCTCCTCATTGGCCCTGCTGGACTTCCCATGAAATTGTGATTGGAGAGTGGGATAAAGAAGGGGCCCGGGCAAAAAGTTAACTAACAAAGGTTTTTAAGTCATGATAATAAAGATGATTGATATGGCTGGAGGCTGTTCCTGTAGTAGACAAAGACAATAAGATGATGGCCTGTGTGACTGACAGCTAAAACTGTGACCCTGCGATGGTGTTGGTGGGATGTAAGAGCTTCTGTCTTTATTGTGTGATAAAGGAGAATGTGGAGAGGAATGCAGCACTGAAGGAGCCATTCAGGCTTCAGATGCTGGACTGTTGCACTGTCAGCAGGTCCATGTCCCCATCTTCCTTGTGTTTAAGCAGAAGTGTTTTGCTCCAGCATATTCTTTACACCAACATATTCATTTCACCTGAAACATGAACATTTTGGGGGGCTGAATTTGTAGGCAACAATTGCAAATTCAGAATTTTGTTTTTCTCATTTTCAAAAGGTCTCCTCTGTGTTAGCTATTGCTGGGTTGTGCCTATAGCCCCAGTATGTGCTTTTACAAATAAAGTGAAAATGTACATAGCTACAGGATATACCCATTTATTCAAACTGCAGAGTAATGTCCCTCAGCAGGCATACCACTCTACCTTCCACTACTACTTCTCTGAGTAATTCACATAAAAATACCAATACATTAAATTCTGGAAAATAGTATTGTCCACCAGTAGTTTCCTACCTAATAATCCCATTACTTTCTCCTGTCTGCACTACACTGCAAAGCAGAACATAGCGTCAGAACAGATTTGAGCTTTTGACACTTTTTGACATGTTGGCTTTCAGCACAGTGTGCAAAAAGTCTTGTAGCCTATTATGTGTTTGCTAGGTCGTGCTGTGTAATATAAAAATTAGTAATATACTCAATAACAAAATGCACCTTCCCTACTGGCACCCTTTCTTCACTTTCCACACTCTTGGCGTCTTTCTCCACTGTGGCAATTGGAAATCCATGGGGGATGTTGTGTAGTTCTACCTTCCCTTAAGATGATATTTTTTCCTTTTCGATGAACAGTTCTTTGTGTGAATGTGTGTGTGTGTTTCTGTGTGTGTGTGTGTGTTTGTGGGTTTCTGGGAATACCACAAACATTTGTTTTGGATTTATAAATTTCTATGTGGAAATGAGTTGACTGAAATAATTGTTTTACTTTTCACTGTGTGTTTAAAAAAAAATCTTTTTCAAATTATTTTCATTACATAGCCTGGGGGGGTATTTATCGCGATTTTTTTTTTGACCCCTTTAAACCATCAAAGCCAGACTGACAAAATATTGTCTTAAGTCTGGCATTATTTTCAGCAGTTCTTGTGGAGAGAAGCAAAACACGTGAGGAAACAGGTGCTGATACAAATTTTTACATTTATTGTTTTTGAGAAATTAAACAACTAGTTAAAGGAGGTGAAAAATCTTGTCAAAAGGTGTTACATGCTTCAGAGGTGATGCACTTCTAATGATGCACTTCTAATTGATGCCTGCTGCCTACAGAGGCTGTGTAATGGCTCATATTTGATGCTTTATGGTTATATCTACACCCAAAGCATACTTTTATGCTTTTATGATTATTTTATTCAGTTATGCACGCATAAATCCAATAATTGTTTATTAGGCTCTCAGTGCTGCTAAAACACAGACGAATTACCTGACAGCTCTGTACATAAACACACCTGGAGTCAGTGAAAGAGAACTGATGCTGCTCTTTTGACGGACGTTGTGCGGACCCTGTGTAATGTGCGCACACAGGTTGGTTGAGAGACTATTTACAGTTTATTGACATGAAAACTCAACACACCACTAAAAATATTATTAAATATCTTCAAAGGAACTTTTCGTTTAGTGCCAAAAAAACGTTGCCTGTTACTTTTTTCTTCCACGTCTTCCTGTTTTTATGTGCTTTCTCTTGCGGCTCGTGGCTCACAGTAAGTTTAGTCAAGTACCTACATTAAAATTTTTGCCAATTTTTGATGCGTTTTGGCTCCTGCTTAGTTTTAGGTTTGGATGTGTTTGTTGGAAGTCGCTGTGCCAAAAGCATCTGCAGAGTAAATGTAACTTTATGCAAATCAGATGCAGATGCTGCTGCTGGACACGCATGCATCTTACTGCCCAAGTAAATACCAAGCTCGATTGAATAATGCACTGACACAGTTGTGTGTACCTAGTGAATGGTAATTTGCAGGAAGCGTTGGAAGCATACCCCGTAATTGCTTGTCAAAAATATTACCCTTACCCTGTCTTTTATTAACTCAGTTTGAGCTGTGCGTTGGGACCAACTGATCTATAAATGGATGAGAGTTAGCTATTACAATGTGGGTGTGTGTCTGCTGACAATTTCAACACCGTATAGCCTAGAAACGATTATCTTCACCATGACAACTGCACAGTCTGCACTGTGGGTTTGGCAAGGCATGCCAGGCTTCAACAATGTCCTAAAGTCTCATAATGCATATCTAATGTGAGCAAAGCAATGACCCAGCTTGCTAAATGCCATTCTGAACCACTGTTTTGGTGAACATAACAATGGCGAGATGGCGAAATGTTGAGTGCAGTTACTGAGTATGCATGAGTAGGCCTTAAATGGGGCTACTGCCCACCACCACACTCCTATTATGTGTTCATTAATGTATTCTTTTCATTATCTTTCACCTTCACCTTAAAACAGGAAAGGATGTTCATGACAAAAAGGTACGTGGTGAAGGTCACTCTGGCCCCCCCTCCCCTTTTAAATTGAAATCCAGGAATGCTGGCTTTAATTGCCTGCCACTTTGACTCTAAAAATGTCTGCACTCCATCTTGGCAGTAATGCTGGCAGCTTAAGAGGTAGGGAGAAAAGAAAGGGAGTAAAGGGTAGGAGCCACCCAGAGCTTGCTAACTGTCGCCACGGACCCAGAGAGGGAAAGAAGGAGGAGGTGAGAGGGGAGGGAAGACAAGGCTGACTGCTCTAACACTCTTACACATATCATCATATCTGTATGATCAGTGGGGTGGAGGAAAAGGGAGGGCAGGTTGAAACCCCAGAGCGGAACTGACGGCTACACCTGTCCTCTCTCCTCCTCACTCCCTCGCCGTCTTGTTCTTTACCGTCCCCCTCTCTCGCTCATCTCCCCTCTCTAGGGTCCACAGGGTTAAGATTGTTTATGTCTCTCTCCCCCCATGTTCTGTCTCCGTCTCTTGGTGCCCTTTGGTCCAGTATTCCTCCTGGTGTTTCTCTTTCTGCCTCTCTTTTCCCCACATGGGTCCCTCCATCCTCCATGACTCCCCCCTGCCTCCCTGCCGCAGAGATTCTCTCCTAATCCCTGGAAGTTTGGAACTAATGAACTAACTGCTGAGCCGCTGCCACGGAGCTTGGTCCCAAACTATACTGTACTTCACACTCGATTTCCTCTCCAGATGGCATAGTGGCGCGGCCGGCACAACGGGGAGCACCTCTCACACACCCGCACGCGCCTGTAAATGCACACAAGACCAGCAGAATACAAACATGCACACATGCATGAGTGTGTACGTGTAGTCACATACGGACATTCGCACACAAGTACACACAGATAAACACATACACAGATTGTTACAGTTGGTATCCCACTGTACATCAGTGTCCTGCATTCATTTCAGTATGTTACTGAACTAGGAACAGTTGTTAGGGCTTGAAAGGAGGTAATTCACTTTAAAGTGTAGGTAGTATATACAACTAAATAGAAAGTCGGTGAATAAATGGAGTAATCAGAGCCCAAAGTAGTGTTTAAAGTGCTAATATGAACAGAAATCGGTCAGTAGTAGACTGTAAGATTAAATAAACAGAAGGTTGTGATTACAGCCATACACTGTACCTTTGGTTTTGCATTATTAAATCTCATTTATATATAATACTCTTACATTGGATGCACAAAGTCTTCAGGCCTCCATAGAATAAAATGCAAGGCAAACTAAAGCATGAACACATGAACAGAATATTGAATGTGACACTTTTACGACAAAAATAAACAAATAAACAAAAGTCTTGTTTGTTGGAGGGCAGTTGTCTATAGGTGGATAATAATGTCATGCGCCCCCTGTAGTCTAAGAAAATATGATTTTTTTTGACCAAATTGACCATATTTCACATTTTCAAAATGAGTAATCAAATTATATTTACAGCACTTTACATTGACTTTACTTTTTGCTCTACTTAGTGACTTAGGAAGTGATGGTTAAGTGCAAATGACAGCATCTAATTCGTAATGCATAGTGTTAAGCCAGACATTTCTCTCTCTTTGTCTTTTCTCTGTAATTCTGTTTTTACAGTAACACTAATATCCACTGGTCTTGGTACTTTCAGTTGAATGACACATTGTGGAGTGGATGTCATCATTATAGTTGTATATTAACTTTATCTCATTGTCAGTCAATGCATGAGCTATGGTCTATGCATGAACTGTGTCTGACACCAGAGAATTGCAACTTAACATAAATTATGCAGCCAACTGTCAACTGATACGTGACCTCAGTTCACTGCTCACTGTGTTGTTTCAGAGGACACTCAAAGGCCTGCTCCCTGTTTAAGTGGATTCAAATGAATAAACTCTTGACAGAAAGTGCTCCTGGGGAATAATGGTAACCGGTAGAATTATGAATGCTAAACATTTCTATTTATTGTGTATTATACAGGATGGGACTGCACACGTATTTACATCCTTGTACGTGTGCTTGTGCATGTGCTCTACACCTCAGAAGACCCCAGAGACTCCAGAGAAACTCCCAGTCTGTCTGCCAAAACTCACAACTGAGATGTAATGCACTCCGCCAGAAAGCAGACCCTGTCCTGGCCATACGAGAAATACCATCCAGTCCAAACCTTACTGTTTAGAGTGCGTGCGTGTTTTAAGTGTCATTTGTCAGGAATCAATTGGTCTGTTTGTTGAGAGTACCATGGGTAGAGTAACCAAGTGGTCAGGGTGTACAAGGGAGGGATAACAGTCCTGTGATTAGCATCCTTTGTGATGAAATGTTGATGTATTTGTTGATTTTTTTTTTTAATTTATAAATTTTTTAGCAGCAGTACTTTTGTGTGTCTGTTTTTTTTCAGTTTCAGAAGTTGTACACTTGCTATTAACAGCTTTTTTCGGCCCCTCTGGTTGCGTTTTGAAACTCATTTGTGCTACAGCTTCAGTGGACTGAGTGCGAGGAATGAACCTGAGCAAGGCAGTGGAAAATGCCGAGATGGAGAACAGAGAGGTCCTCTCTGCCTCTCATTATCCTGTTACACTCTTGTGTTTTCACTGGCCAGCACCACTCTGTGCTACGTGGCTTGCGCAACCCACCCAGTGCTTAGAAAGTAACCCAGTATGAGTAGTGTTGATGGAGAGGAGTACAAGGCGATGAAAACATTAAAGAATGGGAGGAAGAGAGGGGATGGAGCAGATGGGAGGATGAGATGGGAATATACTTTAGCTCTTATTTCACAAGAGATTTAAATATAAAATTTAATATTGTGTTTAAGTATTGGTGGGCATTAAGGGAACAAGAACTTGAATTACTAGTTAGCGCTATAAATAACATACACTAAAACCTATGAAAAAGTTTCTTGCTCTAAATCATAATCACTTGAAAATAACATTTGTATATATAACAGTGAAAAATGGCAATATAAGTTGAATATGTCTGTTTTTTGCACATCTTAAATGTATGTCTTATTTTTTTTAAATATATCGTTCACCAGTTCTTGTTTTCTTTTATTTTCTTTTTGCTTATTTGTCCTTTAATTGTTTCATCTATTTTGGGGCAGATACTAAATTGTAGTAGAGGTAAATGAAAATCCACTAGAAAAAGAGAGCATATTTCTCCTTTACTGGCTTCTCTTCATTGGCTCCCTGTTAAATCCAGAAATTAATTTAAAATCTTTGTCATCATATACGAGGTCTTGAATATTTAGGCCCAATCTTTTTCTAAAGACCTTATAGTACCATATCAACACAATAGAGCACTTCGCTCTCAGACTGCAGGCTTACTCGTGGTTCCTAGGATATTTAAAAGTAGAATGGGAAGCAGAGCCTTCAGCTTTCAGGCCCCTCGTATGTGGAAGCAGCTCCCAGTTTGGATTTGGGAGACAGACACTATCTCTACTTTTAGGATTAGGCTTAAAACTTTGCTTTTTGACAAAGCATATAGCTAAAGCTTGATCAGGTGACCCTGAATTCTCCCTTAAGTTAAGCTGCAATAGGTTGTTGGGAGCTTCCCACGATGTGCTTCTTCTTCATTCACCTTTTTCACTCAATGTCTTTATACAACACTCTGCATTTAATTCCACAGCATGTCTTTGTCCTGTCTTCCTCCCCTCACTCCCAATCAGTCATGGCAGAAGGCCATCCCTCCCTATCCAGTTTCTGCCGGAGGTTTCTTCCTGTTAAAAGGGAGTTTTTCCTTTCCACTGCCTCCAAATCACTTTCTCATAGATTGTTGGGTTTTTCTCTGTTTTATTGAACTGAGCTGTAGTTAAACTGCAAATGAGCTTTAGTGAACCTGTATATCAATAGCATGAAGGTAAAGTAACATGTTTTAATTGGGATTGCGCTCACTTGGTCAGTAACTATATAGTGCAGCCTTCAAGAGTGCCTACTTTAAAACAGAACCCTAAAATGATTGTGTTTAAGTCTGATTCATGGTTGAATCTCAGCAGGAAATTAATTATAGTTCTGTGGTAATGTTCAGAGAATCTGTACAGCACACAAATTTCACCTTCATGCATTTAATATACCTTCCACATTTTCTTACCTTGTTTTTTCCTGATATCTCTAATTTTAACTGTGTATGCGTCCATTCCATTTTTTTAAACTGCTTAGTCAATTCAGAGTTGCGAGAGGGAGAAATGTGGGACGAAATACAGTCATTCACGTTCACATTCTCATCTATGGTCAATTTAGACCAAGGGAGACACTAATGAACCTAACCTGCATGTCGTTGGACTGTGGGAGGAAACCAGAGTAGCTGGAAAGAAAGAAGCCACACAAGCACTGGGAGAACATGCAAACTGCACATAGAAAGGCCCTACTGGCAAGGGGATTCAAACCCGAAACCTTCTTGCTTTGCTTTTAAATGCACTTTGGGAGAGAGCTTTAGCAAGTGAGGGCACACTTGGAGAAATCCCAGGTATATTGCTTGGTTCTGTATAAGTGGGTGGTTTTAAGGGGTGCAGTCTGTAGTAAAGGGTGTGGCTGTGAAGACTGGTGAGGTACGAGGTGCTTTAGGGTGGAGTTTGAGTGATTATAATAAATTTGAATCAAATGCATTGTGACAGGCACTCATTAAAGGTTCGGGAAGACTGGGGCTTACTGAGGATTTTGGATGATACACGATGAATATGATAATGTCAAAATTGAGTCTAGATGTAATGAATGCATGGATGAGAGGTTTAAGTCTTTAAATCAGCTGAGAAGCAGTAAAATGGTCAGACTTCATTGGTGGGCAGATGGTGAGAAGACAAAAAGCATCACTCAAAAAGGTTGTAAATGCAGCAAATGTTATATAAATATATGTATGGTGAATAGGGATGGATACCGGTACCCATCTGACAAAAACGGTAGCAACCAGACTGAAAAGCAGCGCACATTTCGGTGCTTTATTTCGGTGCTTTTTTTTCTCCCTGAGATGCCCTACACTTTGGATTCTAGCCAATCATTTTACCTTTCTATCTAAACAACATCCTGTGCAGAGTGTGAACCAAAGAATCATCTGCGGTACAGGAACAGAAATCTCATAGGTGACCGGTGCCATTATTGCACAGGTCCTGACATAAACGGTAGTAACCAGACCAAAAAGCAACGCACATTTCGGTGCCTTTTTTAATTTGAGATGTCATACACTTTGGATTCTAGCCAATCATTTTACCTTTCCAAGGATAGGGTTAAAAATGCCCAAGGCGATGCGGTCAAAAGTCTGGCTGTACTTCACAGCAAAAGATGCAAACTCAGCAGCCTGCAACAAGTGCTTTAAGGTGATACTGTGCAAAGGAGGTAACACCTCGAATCTGATGAAGCACCTGGCGACACATAGCGTTTTTTTTTTAAAGCCGAGAAATGCACCGTATTTGATAGCTTGTTGCAAGACCTCACACCGACCACATCTACTGTGGGTGTGTAACTATGACGGTGTTTGCTAGTTCACCTTACGTGCATTAAGGTGAACGTGGTTAGCCTACTTAACATAAATTACACACAAAAAACATTAAGCTACTCACCCAGAGAAGAACGGCTGCTGTTGCCATCATCATTCGTCATCATTTCTGCTACACTGGCAGGGCTAGGGGCCAGGACTCTCCTCTTCGGATTCTTGGGGGATGTTGCTAACTCTGGGTCCGATAACAGGCACCACACCTGCAGTAGATGTGGTCGGTGTGAGGTCTTGCAACAAGCTATCAAATACGGTGCATTTCTCAGCTTTTAAAAAAATCGCTATGTGTCGCCAGGTGCTTCATCAGATTCGAGGTGTTTACCTCCTTTGCACAGTATCACCTTAAAGCACTTGTTGCAGGCTGCTGAGTTTGCATCTTTTGCTGTGAAGTACAGCCAGACTTTTGACCGCATCACCTTGGGCATTTTTAACCTGTAGCTCTGCTCTAAAAGAACGTACGTACCCGGGCCCACCTACTATCCTTGGAAAGGTAAAATGATTGGCTAGAATCCAAAGTGTATGACATCTCAAATTAAAATTCAGTCTGGTTACTACCGTTTGTCAGGACCTGTGCAATAATGGCACCGGATACCGGTACCCATCCTCAGTCACCTATGAGATTTCTGTTCCTGTACCGCAGATGATTCTTTGGTCCACACTCTGCACAGGACTAACCTCCAGTCAATGTTGTTTAGATAGAAAGGACACATACCAATAGAACTAAACACACACATGCACACAATTCTGATATTATAGAGCAGTAATCAAACTATAGTGGGTTTGTTTTGGTTTTATTTGTTTATACATGTTGTTATTTGGTTATTCGTCAAATGGCACTGTTCAATGTTCTTAGTATCTGCCAACATAGTGGAGTTACTTCTTATAATCAACAGACATTGATCCAAAGCTCACAAAGAACTGCCAGCATTGCTGAGAGTTTTTGTCAGAAAAAGATGCTGGTTTAGGAGGAAGGTCTTTGAATGAGCTGGGTTCTTCTGTAGTTGCAACAAGCACTGAAGTTGTTGTGATCACCATGAATTTGGCAGTCTCCCAACTCAACATGACAGCATTCCAGGAAATACAGACGAAATGCGTCTGGGATGTATGAAATGGAACTACATTTGTGACTTATTGAGGAGCTGCCCACGCTTTTCAGAAGTCTCTGTCCTACTGCTTGTCTTGTGTAAACTTACTAAACTCATTGGCTTGGCCTATGGTATTGATCAGAGAATAGTCACAATGTTGCATCAATCCAAGACAAAAGTAAATATATTGTATAGCCACCCTCAACCCCCAAAACAACTCCCTGTTACAGAGTCATGTAATAGGGGCCCTAATACAACCCTAATACGGAGTCATATATATATATATATATATTGTATTGGCCATAAACTCAGAAAAATGTGTTTTGAGGTATCAAATCAAATTGTAAACAATTAGACCAGAGAACTCTGCTTTGGTTTTAGAGGCCCAAAAGCTATCCTGGAATAAATAAAGATTTTTAAAACTACAAATATGAAATGATAAAAAACCTGCAGTATCCAAAAGATCAATAGTTTGGCACTAGTTTGGAGAAGACTGGTGGAATCTGAATTTTTCTTATTTTACAGAATGTAAAATAAAAATGTAAACTGTATTTTTTTTTCATGGATTGATATGGTATCATGGATTTCAGCTTGTAATGAACTGTAACCAAAGATTTTTAATGAGCTCCTTTCATGGCTAATTAAAGTGTGTAATAACTAGCTGTTTTTTGCCTCATGCTGTCAGCTTTGACCATCAATGACAGGCAGGTTTCATGATTTACAAATTTCTCCTCCTCTTTCCTGCTAGTTATGTCTTGTTGTCTGCACTGACAGTGTAACAGATAACACAGAGCGCCTCCGACTGACAGAGTGAAGGCCTGAATCTCCTCCTGCTACGTCTCAGTTATCTGCGTAGCCTGAATTAGTCAGTCATCTCACTCCCACTTTATAGAGTGCAGCATGTCACTTGTCAAAACGCATCCACGATAACTTGAAGCCTACAAAAACACACACACACGCACACAATCTGGCACACACTAACAAAGACAGATGAACAAGTGCGGACAGTTACACTTGAGGCTGGCAGCCTTCACCTGCGAGAGTCTACAGCTCATTGTAAATGGCATCACGAGTTACACAGCAGGGTGCAAAACACCCGATCTTAAAAGGTATTAAAAAAAGGAAAAACAACTACACGCATTGTGACTCATGATCTTGCACTCCTTAGACATGAAACCCTATATCCACTTTCAGGCTAAAGATACAGCACTCTACTGTTTGAAGGCACAATGGAAATGATAAAAGTGGGATGAACATATAAGCTGTTCTTGTGAATGCAGGTGCACAGATGTGAGTAATTTTTTTTTAGAATGACATTGACTTTTTAATGTTGTAAATAATGCTAATTTATGACATCTTAATGTTTTTGCTATTTACTATAACTATAACAATATTATAACAATATTGTATGAGAAAAAAATAAGTCTAGCCCAAATTATGCCCTTTAAAAAAAAGTCACATATCCTCTGTATATCCACCATAATCATGCCTCTACTGAAAAAACAATTCAAGCTGAATGAAGGGACAGACTGTGTGTACACGTATACATGTATAGACTATTTGTTTGACGTTCCCTGTTTCAAGCAACATGGCAGAAGGGCTGGAAGTCCATGATCTGATGCTAAAGAGGAATTTGGTCCTGCTGTGGACTGCACATATACCAGTTTGGATGCTGTAGTCTGATTTGGTGTCTACAAGGCGGTAGCCATGCTGTGTCACATATATACAGCACTCTGTAGGATTCTGAGTGTCAGAGCTCAGGCTGTGTGTTAAGAAGCTGCCCTCGCTCTCCTGGAAGGTCAGCCTCTCTGCACTTGAAAAGCTTCTCATGTGCATCTATGCGTTCGACGGCCCTGCCTGCCTGGGTGACTGCTTGCAAGCTTGCCTGCCTGTGTGTCAGCCTCTAATGATGAGGATGATGGAGGGAATCAAAGAGGGGATGGCACTGACGTTGGGGCGAGCTCTCCATAGGACACCAGGTGATTGGGGAGGGAGCTTTGAAGCAACTTGTTGGATGGCTGTCCATTAATGTAAAATATCTTCTTTTCAAAGAGCTTTATTCAAGCTCAGAGTAGCGGAGCCCATAGGGGTCAAGGTGTCTGGCAGAATAATCTCTCTCTCACTTTAGGCGGAAAAGAAGATAAAAGTAAGGATAGTGAATAGTGACCTGGGGCCTCATTTATAAAAATGTTCTATGTTTGAACTTAGTCTTAAGATCATGTGTTCAGATGTCTAGATTGCGTGCTTACAATCGATTCATGAAAGATGCTGAGGACTAAATAAAGGTGCTTAGACAGGCTCTGAGAATGTCATTTTCTGTTTCAGATCACAAAACAACTTAAACTGACCGCACCTGCCTTGTAGCTTCCCATTTTATAATGTTTAGTGGATAACAAAAACAGAGAGATGCTATTTTGGAAGGCAAGGCAATTATGTGCAAATAAAGTCTGTCAAATCTGCAAACTAACTTTTCACTGTCCTTCCATAACTCAAGGACAAGAAAGCCTTCGGTGTGACAAACAATTCCTGTCACCTTTCACTAACATATCTTATTGTTATGTTCATAAAAGGCAGCACAGTGGCCTTCAGTGTGGAGTTCGCATGTTCTCCCAGTGTTCGAGTGGTTCTCTCCTTCCGTGTACTCTGGCTTCCTTCCACGGTCCAAAGAAATGCACTTAGTGGGTAAATTGGCCATAGTTGTGAATGTCAGTGCAAGTGGTTGTCTATTTCTTTGTGCTAGCCTGCATCAGGCTGGCCACCTCCAGCCCTCCCATGACTCTGACAATGACTTGCCGAAGAACCACAGGCCTGAGTGTCTCTACGTAAACAGCAGAATAATCACTTTTTCAAAATTAACATTTTCTTGGTGCAAAATAACTCACTGTTATAGTGTTCTATGTTTTCCATCTTTAAGGATTCTTAAAGGATTCTTAAGATGAAAATTGATTGTAAGAGTTTTTTATATGAGACCCCAGCCCGTCTCCTTGACCACTTCTGCTGCCGTGGCCTTGGAAAAGAGAAGAAAAGACATCTGTCCTTTTCATGAGTGATTTCTGCTTACATAAGAAGAATTTTATACACGCGGGTCACCAGTATATCAGGTTGAGCCTTGAGAAAGATATTGGGAGCGTTCCCGTCTCTGATCTGAGGACGTTATAAGCACGCTTTTTGATCGTTTCTGGGTATCTATTTATTTAATTTGGTCAGGGATCAATGTGACTCCTGGCACATAAAACAGCCAGCAGTTCTCACAGATCAATTTTCTCTAGTCACCATGAACTACGCAGGGACAGACAGAATTTTATCCACCAAGTAGCAGGTTTATGAATAGTGAGTTATGGTTGCGTAAATCGTCTCCGTCCGTTTCAAGTTACTGCAATCGAGTTGCGGGTCTGTGTTGGCTTATGGGAGCGGCATTGAGAAAGGAGGAGAGAGCAAAATTTGAGTAAGAGTCAAAGATCACAGTGCCCTCATCATATGGTGTGACAATCCCTCTTGTCTCTTTCAGTGAGGCAAAAAGGAGACAAAGATGACACACAGCAGCTCAGCCTGTTCATGAACCCTATTAAATCCAAGGAAATCTTTGATATGTACTCTGATACCGCATTTTATTGATGCTGGGAGGGTGTTTACAATATCACATACAGTTCTGCATTCCAGGAGATCAGAGCTAGGACTGGTTTAGTCCTTGTGACCCTTGAGAGTACCCCCTAAACTCATACAACTGAACCAAGGTTGACTCTTGTCCGCTTGAGTTTTTACAAGCGTTTGTGATATATGGGCTCAATATGTTATGTCTGTCTATATGTTCTCTTTTATGCACACACTTATTTTAGTTGTCAGTCTGCTGATTATCACCCTGTTTAGATGCACTACTATATGCTCTGCGTGATCCAGGGAGTTACATCACATGGCATCGTGCCACATTTGCCAGCATTTTTCGGTGCAATATTTGAATTACTTGAAATTTATTTCACGAGTTATCGGAACATTTTTGTGGTTCACCCAGCAATTGGCATCAGGTTGAGTGTACATTTCTTAACATTTTGTTAGTGGTAGTCTTTGAATCAGGAGAAAAATCCCAGTATGAGAATTCCCAAACACACACACATTTATACACAAGCACTCAAAGGCTCCAGCTTCTGATCTGAGCTGACAACTCCTAAGCCACCGTTTCCTCATGCTGCTTAACTCAGACCACATTTCTCCCACTGAGCCTCTCTGCTCTCCCTAGTCTGGCTTCTCTCCCCATTCCATCCATCTTTCTCTCCGTTCCTGTAGCCAGCATCTGGTTTGAATATTGCAGTGCGTGCTACTGTGTTACCGATAGAAGTAGGGAGTGTAGGCTTCTCTTTGATTTTTCATCATCTCTCTTCCTGCTCAGATCCTACAATGCCTACGTTGAGAGAACAAAGCTGAGTGTGCAGCTTCTGTTCTGACAAACTGGATATAGATGCACTACAGAGGAAAAAAGAGTGCAGATCTATGTTATGTTATTTTGGTTTTGTATTTTCATGCACGTTTAATGTTTCATTTTGAGGTCATTCATTTCGTATTTGTGTGCTTTGTCGGCCGCTCATTTTGATCTCACAATTTGTGTTCATAATGCGAGGTTTATTTTCATGCTCATCTCAGTGTCCAAATTCACTTTTGTAGTTTCCTTGATGAAAACTGAACTTTTCCAATGATTTTGCAAATTTTAAGAACTTGCATTTTGTATATGTTGAATCAAAGTAGGTAGTTTTCAGCACCAGAGAGATTTTTGTCCTTTTTAAGCATTTTGTTTTAGTAGATAACTACTATAGCAATGATGAAATCTAACTGTACGTGCTTTGATTGATTGATTGATTGATTGGTAATTTATTTCAACATGTGAACAATATACAAGTACATTTAGAAAAGAAATGAGAGAAAAAAAATATACTATACAAATTACATACAAAAAAACATTCTGATTAATTTACATGTTGAAAGGGAGTTGGAAGAAGTATACACTTATTTAATCCCACCCCTGTCCCATAAATTATCAGTGAATATTTAGTCAGCTTCCTTACTGATATAATTTGTAATAAAAATAGTGAACAGATTTCTGATATACTATAATATCACATCATGAATTTTTTGTTTGTTTGTTTTTAAATAGAGACATTCACTTAATTTAAATATTTTCCTTTTCTTTATAGATCGAGAAGATCATATTTTTATAACTCTTTTTGAACAGTTTTATGTTTGGACATTGCTTTAATTCCATATTCAGTTTGTTCCATAGTTTCACTCCTTGAACAGAAACACAAAAGCCTTTTCTTGTAGTACGTACCTTCATTGTTTTGAAGTTACAAAAACCCCTTAAATTATAACTTCCTTCTTTCAAAAAAAACATACTCTGAATATTACCTGGCAGTTCTTTATTTTTTGCTTTGAATAGAATTTGTGCTGTTTGGAATTTCACTATATCGTCAATTTTCAATATTTCAGACTGCAAAAATAGTGAGTTTGTATGTTCCCTATAACCTGCATTGTGGATGATTCGAATTGCTTTCTTTTGAAGAGTAAAAAGTGAATGTAATGTGGTTTTATAGTTATTGCCCCAGACCTCTGCACAATAGCTTTCACCATGCAGAGTTTTTAATCTAACAATGTCACACACTTTCATTTTTTATTTTAAAACAACTATATGCTGCATATTCAAATCATGGTTTCTTTCACAGACAGAAGCCAGAGAAACTATTCCGAGGATGCTAGCGGAATTGGACCTGGGCCGTACAGAAAAGTGTGTGAGAGTGAACTCGGTGTCTAGTGGCTTGGCTGAGGCGGACCTGGAGGTAATTTTGAAGGCGAAGGTTCTCCCTCGTGCCATCATGTTGCCCAAAGTGGAGGACACACAGGAAGTGCAATGGGTGAGTGAAAAATCATCATCGTCATGTATAAATAACTGTTGTTTTTCAAAATCAAAATAGGCTCAAAGTCACAAGTTGAGTTTTTTTCTGAGCCTATAAAAAATGTATGAAAAAGTAAATAAATAAAAAAACAACAGCAAAAAAACAGCTGCACTTAAAGTTCCCATTGCATTTCTTTCTTTGAACTCTGACAGTCTTTTAAAAAGCACTGGTGATCTTGCACAAACTCATGAAGTAAGAAGAAACCTCGAGAATCTTCAAAGCAGTCATAACAAGCTTTCCCGTTTCCAAGTAAAAGAGGGAATCGATCCCTGTCAGGGACAGACAGAGTGTTTTTCTTGGCTGCTGCTCAAGAAACAGATGACATTTCTTCGGTTTAACTTCAGAAGCCTGATAACTTTCTGTAAGAGCGCAATGGTGCCTTCTGCCTCTGGTGAACTCACGGAGGACTGCTGTGAACAGTGTCCTGTTGTGTCTAAGAACTGATTTAATCAAATGTAATACCCGATAGCCAAACCAGAATGCTTCAGATTCATTACTTTCTCTTATTCTTATACACCTTTAAATATAGCATGTTGCAAATGTTTACGCATGTGCAAACTTGCAAAAAAAGCCTAACCACGACTGCACTGCCTATCAAAAACTGAAGCCAGATATTAAAAAGGTTGATTCTCTGAAAAAGGTCGCTAAACTGAATTGATAAATCTAATATGAAGCAATAGTGTTAGATGTTTTCCTGGTATTGGCCCTACCTCTGCTTTCTATAGATTAAAGGTAGGGCCAATACCAGGAAAACAAACCAAGATGGCCAAGACCAGGAAAACAGATGTAGAGAAGTCAAGCCCAAAAAGTCAGCAGACATTGACATCATTAATGCAGACCTGTATGATCAGCTCCAGTCACATGCCAGGGTAAGCAAGATTTATTCCCAGTCTACTTACTGTTTGCATCGACATCATTTGCTGGCCTTCATTTTCATAAAAAAGGCACGGTGCTCGAACTACGTCTAAATGATTTTCTTGCTGTCACTTTGCATTGAGTATCCCAAGCAAGCAATGCAAAGTGGGGGATATAGCTTTTAAAGTAACATTTTTTTGGTCTCTACTATATCAAGCTGCATGTATTCAGAACAGTTACAGTTGATTAAACAACTGCGACACGTTGTGAAGGTGTATGTCTAGTCTGCTTCTGTTTTTTTTTCTTTTTGCCTCTGTGTTATTACATACATGCACACACGCACACATTTATGCTCATACTTGGTCTGAGGGAAGGAGCAGGAAGTTTTTAACTAGTGGCTTTAATTATAACATGTCTATTTCCTGCTGCCCTTTCTTTCTTGCAAGTATAATTGCTGACAGGTGTTCACTAATTCTCTCCCCTAGCTCCTTTCTCCCTTGGCTGCTTTTATTCACTTAAGAAAGTCTTTTTTTTTTTTTTACTTTAAAAAAAATCCACTTGTGTTGTTATGCTGTGACTCAGCCAACTTAGAAAGCTTTAAGTTGTGGATAACTGTCTGTTTATGTTATGTGGTGGGTTTTTTTTAATATTAATGCAAAAACTTAAGTTAGCCATTTATATTGTTACTGTACCCCTTAAGAGAAAAAGCCTGTAGGTAGCTTGCTTGTTTTAAGCATTTGATTTATTTGCCAGTATGATTTTTGCATCAGTTGGTGCATATGTACCCTTAGACAAAGTGAACTTGGTGGCACTCGATGAGGACCTGAGTCTTATCTTTATCCCATCCCTCCCAACTTTTTCAGTCTCTAGCGCTTTGTACTTTTTTTGTGCGTCTGTGTGCGCATTCATGTTCCTTGTGTTGTAAACAAGTGTCTGATTTTCTCCACTCTTGTAAGGCAGTGCAGTAAATCCCCTCACTTGTTTATTTTCCTCCCTTTTTATTGATATTAGCTCAGGAACCTCCAGACTGATTTGTCGCTAAAAGATGGACTTGCTTGTTTCTCTTTGTGTGGAAATCTTTTCCTCTGTCTTTCTCCTCTCCTCCGGCCCTTGTGTGACTGACAGGCCTTATTGGGCTGTAACAGGCGTAACTCCCTCCTTTGTTTGAATACAATTCTCACAAAGATTTCGGAGCCGTGTGCATTCTTTGCCCACCACACTATTTGGTGTGCACTGGGACCAAAAGAATCGCACCCTGTCCCGCTCCTCCTCCTCTGCTCCTCCTCCTGTCCCCTCCCCTCATCCCTTTCTCCGCTTCCCCTCTGTGAAATGAACACTTCAGCTGGCCGGAAACATTTAATCTGGCCCCCTTTTGAAGAAAATTAATTGAAACTTGTCCCACTATAGCCTCCTTTCTCTAGCTCTATCTCCCCCTCCTTCTCTTTTCATGATTGGGTGGCGAAATTATCAGAGGCCTTGTTTGCAGCGTGGCTTTGAATGAAGAGAAGAGGTGTTATTTCTTCTTTTAACGTTACTTCTTTTTTCCCTTTTTGGGCGGAATAACATTTTAAACAGGACCTAGTTTTAAGAGCCATTGATAGCTAATGGTTGCTGCACCCATCTGAGTACCAGTGAACAAGGACTGTAGTACCTCTTGTATGCAGTGTAAATCAGACCCTTAAAGTGTATAATAGCTGAGGAGGAGAATACAGCAGAAGGACATAAACATGTAATCAGAAAGCCTCGGAGGCTTTTCAGCCGGCGGTACTGCGTGGAGCTGTCATTTGTTTCCCTTTGGTGGAAACCAAACAGTCCACTCAGCCTTGTTAGGGTTTGCATGGCGCAGCGTTTTGGTGGTAATCTCCGTGTGTAATATCAGATAGGTTTCCCCACAACAGGCCATATCTATCTAGTTTCCTCTGTCACAGAAATAGGTTTATCTACACCCTCTTTTCACACTCCCTCTCGGACCCCCGCACCCCTTCCTGTGTTTGTGAAGGGGGGGGGGGGGGGGGGGATATTATGCTAAGCCCCCAGCGTTAGTTTTTATGTTGCCATAGCAACCTTGCTCCCACAGGGTTGTGACCTCAGATGATTACAGTACAAAGCCTATTGGGTCTTGAAAACCTCTTTGAAGATGAAAAGACTTTGATGGTTTGTATTTATGCAAATCTCTCAGATATGATTTATCCAACTGAGATTGAATGGAGAGATGATTAAAATTGCCCCTATTTTTTGAAATCCTTCAATGGAGGCCCACTCTTTCAGTTTTGAGAACAAGAGTGGTGAGTGTGAGCGTGGGGGTTATTTTGCTCTTCGTTTAGAAAAATAGTAGCACCGTACCTGAGGTTATTTATAACCGTCCTTTCTTTTTTTTCCCCCCAGTGTGTCAAAGAGGAAGAAAACGGCATGGGGGGAGGGTGGGGGGGACATGGAGGTAGACATTTCTACTCTGAGCTTTTGCACTCTCTTCTTTTTTGTCTTTTTTTTTTGTCTGGCTTTGAAAGGAAATATCTGACGGAGGGGGCTTTTGTGTGTTTCCAGATGATAGATTTAGGAATTTGGGCTACCCCACTGGCAGTCCAGGGCTAGCTGTGAACTGGTCTGTTGGAAAAAATTGGAATGCTTTGGTCTTCAAAGAATTAAACTTGGTTTTAAAGGCCTACTTAGGTGAGCTTGCATATTAGCAGGAGTCGTGCAGGATAAAGGCCTCACCAAAATGTCACATCACACTCTGATTGTTGCTCCAGTCTCCCTGTTCCCTGCCACGGAGGAGGGACGCAAAACAGAATAATGTCACAGTAAAACACACTCAAAGACATCCTAAATCTTGTTTCTTCTCCCCTTTTCCGTGTTTTGTTTCTTCTTTGGTTTTGCTGTTTGTGAGTGTGTGTGCATGTGCTGGGGCGTGCGTGTGCACATTTACATGTGTGCACACAGTCTCGGGGGAGCACATTCTGCAGTTGTGCAGAGCCTCTGAAAGAAGGTAGAGCAGAAGACTTCAGACGAAGGGGGGAACCCTGGTGATAATGTAAAATATTTCATTTCACTTGCTTTTGTTGCCGCTCTCCTGTGCTTGCTCTCTGCGCTATTTGAACCCTCATAGATGTGCCTCTGAATAAGGACCGAAATGGGAACAGTGCAAGTAATAAAGGTGTCAAGATTTGTATCAAAAGTGAGTTTTTGCACATTAAGATTTTTTTTCTCTCCACCTTCTCTGTCTTATCCCACAGTGACTTTTGAAAGATGTGTCAAATCATTTACAATTGTTACTGCTGAATATTTTTTTCCCTTCCAGTTTTTAAAATCACACACACAACCACACAATCGCTCTGTGCCTCAGATTTCTCTTTCTGTTGCGTTTTCTCATTCGCTTAACTAATAGTGCGCTGATAAGTCCACTGAATGTTGCAGCAGAGTAGATGCACAAATTATCCAAGAAATTGTAACTGGGTTTAAGATGATTATACATATGGAAATTCAATATTCCTATGGTAAGTGTTAAGACATGTATCGAATGCTCCAAATAAGCACAAATATCCTGTGTATTATCTTGTACAGGGTAGCGAGAGCAAATGAGTTTATTGCATTCGCTTCACAGAAACAGTGGGTTTTGTTAATGAGTGCACGAGCATGAAATGGTCCCCGTGTGCTTAGTTTGTTGACAGGTTTCAGCACCACTTGAAAGGATGGGCACTGACAGAACCCATTCGCCTCATCACCTTTGTGGAAACCGCTGTGGGCCTGCTCAATTTTAAGGTAAATTACAAACAACATCTCCCCCCTCCACACACAAAAAAAAAAAAGGAAAAAAAAACTGCATGCGTAAGACATTTTTCTGTTTGTCCATTGTTCACTTTAGATTAAAGACTGCATCAGTGAGCAGAGAACTCCACATGTCTAAAATAAAAGGGATTCAAAGCTTTCAGACTGTCCCCCTCAAAACGAGCCTTTTGAGGCTTTTTTTTTCTACCTCTCCGTCGCGTGTCCCTCTCTCTGACTGTCCTCTTCAGACATGCTGACATTTTTTAATTAGAACCATTTTAATATCGTCACAGTGCAAAAGTTCTTAATGATATTTCAGATAGCATCAAAGTGATTTTTTTTTTTGGTAATAGTACATTGCGACCTTCAGCTACACGAGAAAAGAGGGCACGGTTTGGGGCATTTGGGGAGAAACCAGCTGTCATTGCTTCTTCTGATTTGTCTTTTAGTTCTTCAGCCTAATTCTGGGGCTGTGGTTGAAAGTATATGTGTTTTGGTGGCAGGGGGTGGCTCTGTGTGCTGTCTTGAGAACACCCTGTAATTTTTTTTTTTTTTTTCCCCGACTGAACCCAGGGTTACAAGCATGAAAAAAAGACTCGCTGTGGCACAGCTAGTGGTGAAATTAATTTGGAGGCCAACAAAAGCAGGAAACATGTTCATATTGTTTCACAGCCTTCGCCACAGACAATCGCATTCAAAAGGGTTTCTTTCTTTTTTAAAGTTTTACTTTCCCCCGTAATAATTGGAGCCATTAGTCTTTGCTTTTGTTGTTGTTGTTTGATTTTTTTTTTTCAAATCTTTTTTGAAGAGAAATATAATTTGAAAAACTTTTTGTTTTCCTTTAGTAAAATAAAGCAGCTCCACGATGTGTTAGTGATTCGTGTTTTCTTAACACAAATTACTGTTCTGTTATATGCAAAAATGTAAACATTTAATAATTTAAATAAATAAAAAACAGGAAACATTTAAGATTACCTTACAGGTTTTAAAAACTTTACTGCTTCAGTCTTAACAAATTAAACCTTGTGTAAAATAGCAGGGAGGCTTGATATGCAACTTTTCCTTAAGAGCCGCGAGCCAGGTGTCTGTTTACATACCTGCAGGTGGCACCTTTAGTGGGCTGGTATAATAATATGAGTCACTGAGGAAAGAAAGCTTGGAGTGTAATTGGGAGAGATAAATGATGTGTGTTATTATATTACCTTTATGTTAAAGATTTCAGAAAGAGTAATTAGGATAGTTTTGTGGTGACGAGTGTAAAATTAGGAGCATTTGTTACAGTTTAGCCTGTTTTCGTCTGTTTTACTTTAACCCATCTCAATCGGGCTGGTGTTTGTTCTTTCCAGGCGGTGTGTGAGGAAATTCGCTCGCTTGGTCCTAAGGTTGGTCTGCACCATGATGGCGTGGTGTTTGGCTCTGATGACTTCTGTGCAAGCATAGGTAGCTATTTCACATTCTGACACTGCTGACCCCAAATTCTCTTATTCTCCTCCTGGATTCATGGCAGAGAAGTTCAAATTGTGTAAAATGCACAAGCTTAGTTGCTAGTCTTTAAATATAATGCATGTCACATGTTCTCAATTTTGAACACACAATTGCAGAACTGCAGGAAAAGGGAAGACATTTTTTTCCAGTCGAAATAAGGGATGATTTACAGACGTGGGATACCTAAGTGATAAATGTAAATGTGCTGGAACTCAAAGATCTAATTCACTGAATCAGGTCACATGAGTAAAAAAGGACATTGTGTCTAAATGATTATTCTTTGGTTTTTGTTTCTTATCATTAAACCCAATGAGTAGGTTTGTTTTAAAGGACAGAGTTAATGGGTAATGAAGCACAGAGACCAGTGGTTAATAATCCCAATCGACTGTTTGGCAGCAAGAATCGGAAATGACAGAATAAACCTTGATTTATTTATTTTTTATTACATAAAAGGATGTGTCAGTGTACTTTATGTAATACCTGCTGCTCATCGCCCATCACAGTTTCATCTAACCTACACCTACTTACAGATCAACAGCGTCTCTTTGAGATCTTGTCTGGCAAACTGTGCATGTGTCCTTGGACTTTTTTCATAAGGTGCCACACGGACCAAGGATGCCAGAGAGCTCCTTTATGCAAGGCAGAGGGTGGTTGTGACTGCCAAAGCCTTTGGGCTACAGGCTATTGACCTGGTCTACATCGACTACAAAGATGTGGAGGGGCTGAGGCAGCAGGCCAGAGAAGGCGCTCTCATGGGCTTCACAGGTAAAGTTTCTTGTTTCTTTATCTGAAATCTGCCCTTGTTCCTTCAAGTCATGACTTGAGACATCACGTCTGTCACTGTGATTTACCTCTGATTTCTGCATTTGCTTCACATTGTTCTCATCTGTTGCTCTTACTTTACCTTCCTGAATATAGCATGCCAACGGGCATCCCTTACTTCCTGTTGCAAGCGGCATACAGGCAGTTCAGCTTTCACTCCCTCTGCCCTCTGTTACATGTGGGGTTTTTTTTGTTTTGTTTTTTTCTCCAAATGAGAATGGGGAATGAACCAGCTGATAAATGCTTTAAAATGTTACATGAAACACTCTGGGAGGTGACAGAGCATCCTTTGGCTTTTCATTTGTTATTTATATACTTGTATTGCACACTGCAATGAAGATCTCACATTTCTTTTGTGCCTGTATGAATGGGTGTGTGTGCACTTGAGTATGTATAATTAAAAGGAGTTATTAGTGTGTGATAGTGTGTCTATAGCCAGGTCATGCTTTTTGTGTGTGCGTGTGTCTGTGTGTGTATGTGTGTGTAGCCCTGCAGACTGCCTGCAACAGACCACAGAAGGCAGGACAACCTGTTCCCACAGTGTGTTTTTGCAGGCACTGTTCTTGCAATCCTGCAAATAATTCTTTGATATTTTTGTACCATTTTTTAGATTTTAAAATCCAAAATATATGTAGCTTTTCCCCCCGTGTGGTGTAGATCCACATAAACTAAGGCAACACATGACTGAATTTCATGGATTTGTAATGGCTAGGATTTTTTATTTTTTATTTTTTGCCCCAGTTTCAGATCATTTTAGCAGAACAGCATCGGACATTAGTCGCCAATCACACTGGGAAAAGATGGAGAAAAAATAAGCACTGGCACAAAAAGCGTAAATCCCTTTGTACACTCTTCTGAACATCTACTCGACACACACGTTACCTTGCACTTAAAATCAACAAATCAGTCTGGAGTTGAGCTTCTTTTGTTGCTTTTGATTTTTTGGTTTTGGTTGTCTCATACAGAAACCCTTCCAGGTGACCTCATTTGCCACCTCTATTCTCCGGTGCAGCATGTTTGTGTGCATTCTTTTGATTGTGTTTATCTCAGAATTACTCTATATTGCACTATAGCCAAGTGCCTTTTATTTTTATTTTTATTTTACATTTTTCTTGTTTGTTTGTTTTAATTATGCTGCTATTTTACTCAGAATGTATATTATGTTTAGTACAGGGGTTCCTCACATTAATGCCATTATTAGACGTGTAATATACTGTTTTTGTTTAGTTGTTGGACTCGGCGTGATTCCAAGCAAAAAGAGAATCAAAAGAAATCTGAAGTGTGGTTTACATGAAGCAAACGTTTTAAAAACGAATTAACAGAAACGGTCATTTGAAGAAATAAATGCTTTTGATTTGATATGGAGCAGAACTGTTTAAAGCAGTGGATTAGTGGCTTCCAAGCCATGGGCACTCTGTATAATCTTAGTTAGTAGCTATTACTGGCCCGAGTGTGCTTAAGCAATAATGCGGTGCAGCCAAAAGCTTCTACCTGTGCAGTAATTGACCTTGGCACTAACTAAGCCGCATACAGCACCCATTAGTGCTGAGCACGGAACACACTGTTCAAACCTAAACACTCGCTGCTGTTTACTGGTTAGCAGAAATTAAGCCAAACTCCTATGCAAATATATGTTGGGGAGGAATATCATCCGTTGAGTTCTTTATCAGTTCACTCTTTACTTTGTTAGCACTTTTTTTTAATGCGCTATAAATCAGGTTCCTGTTAAGGCTCAGTGATCCCTGTGAAAATGTTTGCTGCTCAGAAACAGCACTGTTCCACAAATTCTCTGCTCTTAGGGACCACATTTCACTTCCATCCCTGGGACCCTGCCCATCATTCGCTTGAGAGCACTTTGCTAAATAGCAATCCTCCAATGAGATGCCAGCACCACATGGCAGGCCGGGATTGGCTGGAGGGCATGATTGATGTATTTTAGGAGAACCAATGGGTTGTAACTGAGGGCACCTGAGTCACCCTTGTCTGCTTCTTCGCTCTGTCATTCTCCCCTTGTCCTAAACAACCACACACACCCTCACACAGACGCAAATAGACACCCTCTTTCCATATTATAAACCTGGTGGTTTTCTGTGTGGAAACATGCCCCCGTCTTCTGCCCAGAAGTAAAACAGGTGGCAGAGAAGGGTACACACACACACACACACACACACACACTCGTCCTCTCTCACTTCTGATTAAACATACAGGCACAATGTTCCACTGAAAAATTATCACATAATATTTGCTTTCTACCTTTTTTTTTTATGTTGAAATGAATCAGACTAACTGTTGCAGTGGCATATGCGCAAACACATGCACACATGCACAAGCCTGCAGACATACAAGTACACATTCATACACAACTCCAGAGTGGCCTGGGGAGTCCTCGGGCTGTTTGTTCAACAGAAAATGTGCTGTCACAATCTCTGCTTCACACACTGAACCCCCATCAGCAGTCACTGGCAGTTCGCAAATACACACACACACAAACACACAGAATGGGTTTTTGAACATATTTTGTCATATGCACACTTTCCTAAAAGGTGTCTATTTATTACAAATGGCGGTTTATGAATTATGTGGGCTCATAAGTAATTGTTCGAGCCTTTAACGATGGCGTGTTGATTGTGCGAGCGCTGCGGGTTTGTCTAGGGTTAACCAGGGTGAGTGGAGCAGGATGAAGAGAGGGTTTCTCTCTCTCGCCTCGTCTCCCCTCCTTGCCTTTCCTCCTCTCTCCTGGGCCGAATTCCCCCCCCCCCCCTTTTTTTTTTTCTTCTTTTTTTTTAGCCCGTGCAGCACGCCGCCCGCTCAGCCACCTTGAAGGATTTGTTGTTGGCGACAGTGCTAAGCCCTAAAGTGTCGAGTTCCTGCTGGCTGCCTCAGAGCCGCCGTTCTCACCCAGACGTTTCATAACCTTAACTTATCACTACAAGTTTGATCTGCAAATGTACATGGGATTATGTCTGTGCCGTTCACCCACATTTAAGTGAGAGGAAGTGGGAGCGGGAAGGTGGGGGGATTGTGGCAGATGGAGCCGGAAAATCCATGTTGGGATTCTGTTTAAGATCAGTGTCATTGTGAAGGCAGGGTTGCTGATCATATGGCATCCTAAAATTAAATATAGAAAAATGATACGTGTCAATTCAGACATTGGATTATTAACTGTTTCACTGTGGTTATAAAATTAACACTTCATATACATTGCACTGTCTTATTTAGCCTTGTTTTTCCTTGTCAATTTCCAGTGATTTACTTACCTGTGTATGCCCACAAACTGTTCTTTCACAAACTGTTCCTTCATCAGTAAGTGTGTTTTTTTTAGATGACTTCTGTCACATAATGAAGTCTTACTAAGCATTTAGTGACATTTCTGCTTAACAGCAGGGCTGCAAGCAGAGCGGAGACACGTTTTATCTGTCATAATGCATAGCATCGTCTGGCCCCGTTCAGCTTCCTGACTATCGTCATTCTGAAACTTATACAATCCTCTCTTGCTTCTCCTCTCTCATTGCCTCTCGGCCTCAGTCCTTCCTAATTCTCAGCCTGCTTTTCTTTTTCTATCATCTTTGTGCATCAGTTCACATGAAAATAAGCAGTTTATCTGGTTTTAGTCGTGCACGAATTGTATTACTTCTATATCAACAAGTAAAAGCATTGTTTTTAGAACACATTCTTCTTCTTCTTCTTTTTTTTGGTTTCGTTTGAAGGCACTGAAACCCCGCTGTTATAATTAGCACAGTTAATTTTCTTTTTGTGTGTGTGTTTCTCCGTAGGTAAGCAGGTTATCCACCCAGGGCAGGTCCAAGCTGTGCAAGAAGAGTTCTCCCCCAGCAAGGAGAGGGTCCAGTGGGCCAAAGAGCTCATTGCTGCTTTTGACCAACATCAGAAGGAGGGAAAGGTAATGTTAACATCCTTTGAGAAAAGTAAAACTGCATTTTTTTTCAGACTTTGAAAAGTCAGTGGAGTTTCTCTGTGATGGCAGTGTTTTGGTCTAAAATGTCTTAACATTTTTTCTCGTAGCTGATAAAATGTAAGTGTGAAGGTGATCTTATTAATTTGTTATAATTCATCAGCTCCATAGATGGGTGTGTCATTTGCCTTAAATGTCAATTTTTTTTTAACCCAAAATGTGACTCTGTATATTCTTTTTGGTTATCAGTTTGTTAGTATTGGCTCTTAATCGATTTTTTTAGCAATTGTATTCAAGCTGCAGCGACAATTGAATTCCATTTTTATTCTTTTATACAGTAATATTTTTTTGTGAATCATTCAGAAGATGCACTGACTGAAAACCTTTTTTATAAATGATGTAAGAGTATTTCAAGTGATCCCTCCCCCTTAAATGGTCGTGTCCAGGACAGTAAAATATCTGTGTCGACTGTCTGTTGACAGGTCCGAGGTCTTTCTCTGCTCTATCACTCAGACCGATCTTTTGTGATACACAATTTTTGTGATGCACACCTCTGTAGTTCCAGAGAATACGTACTGTACACCCCTGGGTGACTCTCAGAGACAACATAGGAGGGTGGAGGGGTGGGGGGAGCTGGGCCAATTAAGTGTACAATATTATTGTTCCTAATTTAGTGCATGGTTGGATCCTGTGTGCTGAGCTCTGTGGTCTATCTGCTGAGGTAATACACAATCTGCCTACACCTCTCTCACTGCCAGGGCTGCTCCTACTAAGCATCGCCCGAGGGATTCATATCTTACCCATCCCTCTGCTGTGTATGCATGTGTACGTGTCTTTCTGTGTGTGAGAGGGGAGTGCGTACGTAATGGTTTGAATGGTGAGCAGGATTTGTCCCTTTGTCTTACAACGTGACAGGTGCTTGCCTTTCATAATCTTTACCTCCAGCCACTGACAACAATTTTGACTAAAGGGTTTTTTTTCTGCAGATTTTTTGTTTTGACTAATATGTCTGCTGCTAACTGTCAGTTTAAATAACACTTGAGGGTTATATTGTACGGCAGACATTCCGAGCATTCGTCATGCAAATCAGGATCAAATGCGTTTTATTGGGCACGTCTGATCTTATGTTTCTCTCTGTGTTCTCCCTTGTGTTGCAAACCTGTTCAGGGTGCGTTCACCTTCCTCGGCAGCATGATAGACATGCCCTCGCTGAAGCAGGCTCAGAACATAATAACACTCTCTGCCGCGGTGCCAAGGAAATAACACAACTGGTGAGAAGAAATGGCAGGAACCACACGACTAATCTGGGACGTGGAGGTCAAAGGAAACTGGAAAGGCTGCTGATCTCGTGGCTAAAGTGACATTTCAAAAACTTTTCAGCCATCGTCTCATTGCTTCACAAAAATGCAGTGTGGAAACTGTGGATTTCATTTGTGATTTTTGGTTTTATTAAGGTTGATTTATGTAGCTTTTTTCCCTTTTAAAAACAAAACAAAACTGTTGTTAATTTTGCTGCTGAGGTCCAATTCACATTGTTTTCAGCAATACCAACTCTGCAACTATCATGTGTCGACAGTATTTGCCTCTTAAAACTCACTTACAAGGACTATTGCCCTTGCAGCTTTCTTGGCATGCTCTGCAGTGTGTGTGTGTGTCTGTGTGTGTGTGTCTGTGTGTGTGACCATGCCTCCTCTTTCTCCTAGGTCATGATAAATGCTCTCCCATCTCCACGGTCCAGGCAGCTGGGCAAAAGGGTAAACAAACACAACAAGCCACTGTTGTGGATCTATTCATTGGGCCCCAGACTTCAAGTCAGGCCTCAGCCCCCTGCGCAGGGTCTGACTCACAAACATCAAAGTCCTGCTTGCTTTTTAAAAAAAGAAAAGAAAAGAAAAACCCAGATGGAAGCAAATAAACTCACAATTTAGCTTTTTTTTTGGTATCATTCTCCTTAGTAATGGCATGCAGCTCTCTCTGTGACAGCTGTGAGCCTGTGGTTGATTGTGTGTTGATGGAGAAGGCGTGTGGCGTCAGGCTCACCATTAACTTCGACGAAAAAAGTACACAAGCTGGTAGCAGTAGTCTTTATATGAATCATTTATCTTGAGATTAAGGTGATCCGATATTAAATTGGCATCTAAGGAACTTTAATCTTATAAACAGCGAAACATAAAGATGAACTCGTTAGCGAGCGAGGCAGAGAAGTTTGTCTCATCACAAACAGAAGCATAAAGGGGCTTTGTGAAGTGCTTGTCCGTGTCTGACTTGCACAGACAGTGAAGTGGGTGTGATGTTAGAATGAGACAGATTAGTGGCCATGTTGCTCCAGCAGACCAGGACTGGGGCTTTGTCTCTCTCTGACTGTGGATAGGAGGATAATTGGGGGGGTGTTGAATGGTTAATAGTGCCATTGGTGACCATGGTAATGAAAGGCGCCATACCTCCTCTACCCCACCTCATCCACTTTCTGTCTCTCCCTCTCTCTCTCCATCTCTCTTTCTCTATCTCTATCTCTTACTGTATGATCTATTGTGTCTGGGGCAGGGTTGGTGTCTGTGCCAGGCCAGGCCCAGACAAAAAGATCGAAGCCACTCCTGGGTCCAGCCAAAGACCCTAACAGTAAGCTGTCTCTTTGGCATTTGGCCACATAATTTTTTTCCCCACCCCTTCAGCTTGTGTGTGTGTGTGTGTGTGTGTGTGTGTGTGTGTGTGTGTGTGTGTGTGTGTGTGTGTGTGTGTGTGTGTGTGTGTGTGGGTGTTTGTTTGTTGTCAGCCAAATTATACCCTGAATTTGGTGGAAAACACTGCTGCTGTTTGACTTCCACTAAATAAACCACCTCCTCAAAATATTACTTAGGTAGAGTTATTTTGCGAGGCTTTGTAGGTCATTCCATTCAGAACAGATCTCGGGCATCTTTATGCTCATCCTTGTGACAAAAACTGTAGTAATTAAAAGAGATGAGTTCTTTTACCTCTGGGTTGCATTATGAGCTTTGATTATGGTGTAACTTTGTTTCAAAATCACTCAGTGGAGACTTTCATCAAACTTTGAAGTACTTTACTTTAACTTTTTAAACTTTTAGGTGTTTTGTTATTGATGCATTTTTGATCTGAGTGAGAATTTTTTAAAAAGTTGCAGAAATAAAGATAAAGCAAATGAATAAAATGATTGACTGTCTAGACAGCGTCAGTCCCCACTTTATATAATGCTGAGTCTTAAATATTCCCTCCATCTGTATACTTTATCTTATGTATTCAGCAAACACACCTTGCTTTTAATGTGAAAGTATGCAGATGGATGAAATATTTAGTATACTTTAAATACATACATTGATTATTTTGATTAGTCAAGTTTTAGTTAGTTTTTTTGTAGCATTGCCGCCATTAATAAAATAACTGTTTAGAGCGCAGTAGAATGAGTGTCCAGCAATGACAGCGCGACCAGTCTGATGAGACAAGCTGGCTTTTCCAAGTTGCTCTGTGCCAACAGGTGTCCCCACAGACAGGAAGGCAGATTTCAGAGCAGAGGAAGCAGCACATGGCATCATGCAGCGACAAAGCAAAAAGGGCAGCTCGTCTGTGGCTGATCAGGAAATGATTTGGTCACTTTATGTTTTGAAAAAAAAAAAAAAAGAGCACAACACCCTCTGAAGGTTAATGAGCCACATATAATATCATGTTTACCTTCCGCCCAATGATCTTGTTATTATTGGGTATTTCTTAATCCCCCCCCCCCCCCCCTTTCCTGGTATCTTTGCACTTACTTAGACGACTTTCCAATTCCGTAACATTTGGAAATGGGGGGCAGGCAAAGTGAACGATGTAGGTGACATCTCTGTAGATTAGAGGAATGCATCCCTGTCTGCCTGTGTAATTCTACATGACATTTCTATTATGTGTGGAACTGATAAAATCTTCCCAGCTCGCTCGACTGTTGTATTTAAATACATCTCTCCGGTATTCCCAGAGAGATTAAATTACAATTAACACGATTATAACCTCACAAAATTGTGACGGGAATCAATTAGGCTGCAAGCAGTATTTCATAGCCCGGTAATGTGTTGGTCGAGATTGCTTTCATAAATAATAAGGGACAGCGCAGGCGGAGAAAATGCATGTATGCAAAACACTGTCAGAAGAAAATTAAAACGAAATGTTTTACATATTTTTCCATTAATCTAAATGGGACCCGTGTGGCAAAGATAGTTTTATTCTAATTCCCCAGCCCGGGGATGCCCAAATAATGACTTGATGTTTTAATAGACTTGTAATGACAATATATGACAAACTAATTGCAGCAGAAGATTATTCTAAAGCAATAAAATACCTCGTTATTGCGCTTGGCGCACAGTTTGAGAAGTGTAAAGCTATTAGCAAAAACGGCTTAAAAATAAGGTGTGCACAGCTGCTCAATATAGAAACATTTCGTTTACGATAATTAACTCTGTTTCAATATTTAGTAATATTGTTTTAAATAAATGAGGACATTTTCAAAGTGACTGCGATGGGCCGTGTTTCTACGAAACTGTGACGGCACTGTTACAGTCGCTTCTTAATTTTCATTATATCACTGCCCTCAGGCGCACAACCCCGCAAAAATGTTATCCCTTACCACGGACTGCTTATACAAAAAATAAATTATATATATATATTTTTAAAAGGGCTTTAAATAAAAAGAAATTACTTTCTTTTTAGGTATCATCATGGCCTTGCAGAAATACAATTTTCAGGTGTTTTTTTCTTTTCTTTTTTAAGAGTAAAAATGTGGCACGTGTATTTGAACTGCAGGTTGTGTCAAGTCACACAGAAATGCTCTACCTTTACTTTGATTTAGGGTCTTTTTTCTTTTAATATCAGCTGCTGTATTCTGAATGGTCTGCCTGCTTGGCAGCGTCCACACAATCTTCACTAACTCGTTCTTGGCGGAACCTTTTAAATTTCTCCCACTGATGGCAGGGGCATGTCCACTCTTCTTCGTCTGCTCCCCCCCCCCCCCCAATAAAACAAACAAAAACATTGCGTTTGGATGATATGAAATGAAATTCATCGCGGCCCTGTCTGTGCTGCGTGATTCATCTGGCACATGTGGACCATTACTAACTTCATTTGAGGAGACCTTTTGTCTGAGTGTCCCCATCACCGAGTGAAGTCCGAGAGGATGGGACGGCGTGGGAGGAAATCAGGAGAGATATCAAACCCCAAGTCTCCTCTCACTTTTAAATTGTGCCATAAATCTTTTCTTTTAAAAAATGCAGTGTGTCTAAAACTATTCCATAAATTATATAATTTTCATGACCTTTTTTTCTTCCCAATGCAAGCCGAATAATGACGACGCTTCATCCTCCTCACGGGTATAAATATTGTTCTAGTTTCTATCCACCTGCTAAAGACCCATCCTGACGATGATGGGCGGGATTTAACTGTATCTATTGAGCTGAAGCCCCCAAAGCCGCGCAGGCCTCTGAAGGCCCTCTTGGTTCTTTTGGATGTCCGGGGTGTGTCCGTTTAATGTCATCTGCATTTAGTGAAAGAAGATAGTGCAGTTTATTAACAGATGTCAGGCTGGTGAGATCTAACCTTTGGACGGGTTAGAGCTTGCTTTTGCCTTCAGAGCAAATTAGGAATGATGCCCTCAAAAGTTAAATTATGGTCAGATTTTATTATTTTTAAAGGTAAGCTTTTTTAAAAAAGAAATCTAGGTGACTTTACCTTCCTCCAGGCTTTGTCTTGTTCGAACTTCCCCCTCGATTCACTTCTTTTTAACGGGCTCAGATCAAAGGGGCTGCCCGCCCCGACGGAGACCAGTAAAATCGGCCCGCTTTGTCTGCTGTTGCCAGGAGTAAGGACGGGTGTCCGGGAGGAGGAGAGGGAAGAGGGGTGGCATGGTAATGAGCCTCCTTATAGAGGCTCAAAAGTCTCAAAAAGTTATTTCCCCCTCCTCTCAAATGTCCATCTGTCGTCACATTTTAGTATCTCTATTTTTATTTCGTCTATTGACTTTACTGAATAATGAGTTTCAATAGCTCCTTATTTTGTAGTCGACTTCATTTCCGATGAATTACAAAAAGCAGTTTTAGAGCAAGCGTACAAACAGGAGGCTGTCGTGTGCTGTCAGAATGTATATATGTATTTCTTTATATCCCATCTGTGAGCTTAATGAGACATCACCTCCATATTTGACTATTTTACCTGAATAAACTATGAAACCGATTCTGCTTAGTTTTGAGGGGGGAAAAGCCACTCGGTTTTTGTTTGTTTTATTGCAATGTCCCTGAATGCATCAGCAAGATGGAAAGTTTACGCGATTGGGGCTGTGTGTGTGTGTGTATGGTCTTTAAAGAGGAGGGCCAGACATCAAATATCACACCTGCCTCTAAGAGTCGGTATCATCTCCAAATGTGTGATGGATTTATAGATTATTTATAGAAAGATTTACGGCTTCCTCACAACCTTGCAACTTTTTTTAAAAAATCTTTTCTTTCTTTCTTTTTTCCTGGCAAAATATCTGCTGTGGTTGGGCACTGATGCGCACCCTGTGATCCTGCTCTCTACACGCCGTCCCTTTGTTCGGTTTACCTGAGCAATATCAATATCTGCTCATCCTCTATAAAAACGCCTTCACACTGGCTTCATTTGTCGAGTCACACATGACGGTTTGAAGCAGAACAGACAAACACAAACGCACAACAACAACAAAAATGACAGTCGGACCTGTTAAAATGGAGCATAACTGACGAATAAGAGAGGCTGTAACAACTTTATCCTTCCGAGATAAAAGTTTAAAGGCGCGTTAAAAGGGTTGTGTTTCTCTGCTGCGCTCACAATTTGCATGGGAGAACAATACAAGGGTTTTGCCTTGTTAAAAAAAAAAAAAATCACTGAACTGTTTTAAAAGCGTCATAAAAGCAAAACGCAACGACGTGAATTCGGCATTATTTGCACTATTTTTATTTATTTATTTTTACAATCTCGACAAAAACAGAAAATGAGGAGGAAGGGGGAAAGCACGCACTGATGTGGACCTTCCTCCCACTCCTCTCTCCTCTTTGAGCAGGTGGAGGCCTCGCACCTGCACCTGCGCACACAGCTGCGCGCACCTTGTTATTGCTGCCGCTGCTTGACGCACAGATGAGCACAGCGCAAACCCGACAACACAGTCCCGACAATATAAACCTCTCCAGCGCCACAGTTCTTAGCCTCAGCATGTTTCACTTCATTTTATAGAGAGACGCCAAAACATGCTCTCTTTTCAGGAACTGGATACGTATAAGCAATTTTCTATCCAAATAAGAAAGCAAATAAAATGCCTTCACCAAATTATCCGCCTCCTCCTTTTTAAAATTAAAAACAACAACAACAAAAAAAACTGTTAAGTGGGAATAATGCTGTATTTATCCCGGTCGTGTTGCCGTCTATCTCTTGTTTGTCATGCTCCGGACTTCAACATGACACCATCTAATCCAATTAAACACGATAACCCTGGACTCACTATTATTCTCCTCTTTTTTTCCCTTCGAGTTGCTGACAAGCACTCTTGGTTTTGTGTGAAAGAGAGAGTCAAGAGCCCTCTCTTAATCCCGGGCACGACTAGAAGTGATTGAAAAGTGAAAGAAACCCCTTATTGGTCCTCGAGCTGGATGGTGTGTTCTTTGTCCGGTCCTGTGGCTTTTTGTTCGGTACGGTCATCATGCATAGCAGCCCTTTAATTTAGGTCTTTAAAGGGAAATCACGTTTATTGAGTCGGTGGCAGTTATTCGTCTGCGTCAGCGAAGAATAGTTTATTGAAACAAAATGAATAAATCTCCAAACATCTAGAGTCTCTTTATTATCTCGCTAAATGGGGAAAAACTTGTAATCCAAACAGCCCGCTAATTGGGATTTAGGAAACATTAATCGACGTCTAAAGTGTGCCTAATTTGCCCTTTTTTGTTTAAGCAGATTAGGCCTGTGTCTGTTATGAAAAAACAACTAGATAACATTCAGCCCTGGCTTTTCGTCACCGCCTCCAACCCCTTAAACCTCAAACACAAATAAACGACTGGTTTTACGGCACCTTCTGGAATTAATTACTTTTCCCCCAGTATTCATTAAGCCACGTCTGGAGTAGAAACTTCCACCGATTCTTAACAAAAATACAATAAATAATCATAAAAATTGAAAACTCAGATGAACGAAATCAAAGTTTCAAAATGAACTGAACTCGCCACAAATTAAATGCGTTCTTTTAAAAGTCGCGGGAATGCATTGCTGAGGATTTTATTCGGAGCTTCGTCTAAGCAGGCCGGTATAACATATTGTGGATGTGGCAAAAATGACAGGTAATTGACATTAATCCGCTCGCTCTGAGACTCAGGGGGGATCTAAAGTAAATGGGGATACGGTTAATGAAGCACCACTTGCCCTTTGGATCTCGGTCACAGTGTGCGGCGGGGAAGTTTGAAGAAACTTCATTTGTTTAACTTTTCCGACGTGCGTCATAAATAAAATGACGCAGGAGAGGGCTGGTGTGGGACTGCGCTGCAAATTAACAAATGAGAAACATTTCGGAGTGTCATTTGAGCGCATTCTGTTGCAGAAGAAGAAAAAAGCCACCAGCGACTCGGTGCAGCTTACTCTTTAAGTGATTACTCAGCGCATTGCGCCGCTTTAAATGACATCTCAGACGGCGTCGCGAAATTGGCGCTTGCCTAACCAACTCCAACCGTCCAGCAACCTGCATGGTCGTCATTATGCTTATTATCATTCATATTGGGAGCTCTCCCCATTGGAAGTGTGACGAGACAGACAGAGGCCAGGTGAGAGCGGTAGGTTTTCAGAGTGAGGAGTCGGACCTCGCCTCTTCACGCCGCTCGGTGCTACAGGGGCCTGCCTAATGAGGGCGCCTATGGGGGCCCTCCTGGATGGAGAAAAGTGTCTTAACCTCGTCACGGCCGGTCAGAATTGAAGCACCGACACCTGCGCGTCACCCTCCACCTCCTCCTGCTCCTCCCCTCTAGCTCCCCCCCGGCAGGGTCTGCCACAGCCCCGCATCCCCGAGAGTTCATACTCTGTGTACAACTTTTGACAACGATAATGACGCGCATGGTGATGCTGAAAATCTAAGGAGGGGCTGTAGTAGGGAAATAAGAACTGTAGTAGTAGTATGTGTAGGGGAGGGGGTGATTCTGGCTTTGCATTTCTCCAACACATACAACACACTCCTGATAGAAAAGCACCACTCTGCAGCCTCCCCACTGAAGTGATGAATACATAATTTGCAGGCTGGTCTTCTCACAATCTGATTCCGTTCAAATGCCTATGAAATGTGCGAGTGCTGGAGCTGTTAGAAGTGAACAGTGCACCTGCATAATTACCTCACGTTATGTGATAAATATTCCCCAGGTGAGAGTTACAGGTTATGTTTTACTTCTTTTTTTCCTTTTGGTGAACTATCAGTCATGTTAATAAAATATCACCATCTCTCAAGGCCTGTGTCACTAAGATGGATAAGCGTTGATGGTTTGTGAGCTATACTGTCATTTACAATGGCAAATGTCTGTGAAGGGCCAGAAAGGTCCCCGTCCCCAGTGGAGCTGGCCTAATTATACAATTAGTCTTGTGATTGGGACAGTCCCGCGCTAAGTGTCCTGTGGGACAAGCAGACACATTATGGCTGTCATCAGTGTCTTCACAGCAAGTAAAAGAGTGCTGTTTATGTCCTTAGATGGAGGTGGAGCGTTGTGATTTCTAGCCAGCGTTAAAACCAAACTTGCCCTTAAGTACAAAGTGTAAGGGAAATGTATGGCGGATGGAAATCTGTCAGGACACCATTACTGCCATAGGTCATCTTGGCATTCAATCGTTCATGTCTTAAGCCTCATCTGGGGCCTCAGCAGACCCAAACCACATCTCTTTGAATCCCCAGGTCACATTGAGACCCCCATATCTCAATCTTATTGCCCATCCAGCCATATTTCCTTTCTGGCTTATCCCTGGCCAGTTGGAAACATCAAGACTCCACATTTTCTTCTGCTCATTCAGAGCCATATCGGTCACCGCCAAACCCAAGTATGTTTAAAAGAAGGGAATGGGTTTTCAGGCAGCTTATGATGTTTGGGATCCACGCAGACATCTCCATGAAGTCAGAGGGAGGTATTGGCACTGCATGGTTGAGGAAGCAGTGGCGCCTCCATACTCGAAGCTTTACTGCTAGCACACTGCCTTATCACATTGGATTAGAGCTCCTGCAGTGACCTCGAAGCTAAGGATGATTGGTAGCCAACTTCACCAGTTTGCCCATGATGAACATATAGTGCTTCAGCGATGTAAAGACAGCGAGATGTTCGCAGGCAGAGCGCCAGTCACACTCTTATCTGGTGTTGGCACAAATAGCTCCTTGTCTTTTCTTTATTGACAGGACTGTGTCTTGAGCTCTCTTTGCTCCTCCTTATCTGGACATAACCCTCTTTTGTTTTTTTGTCCTTTCCAAGTATGCCCCGTCCTCCCTCTCCCCAGCTGCGACAGAGTGATTTTCACTCTCTAAATGCTGACCTTTTCTGCAATAAACCAGATGCATCCAGGGGCCGTCTTTCTGATGTTGCAAGCATGATAGTTCTCCACAAATCTGGTTCTGATATCAATCACTACAAGCAAAAGAGAGGCTTTCATTGCCTTTTTATTTTATTTTATAAAAGGCAATGAAATAAACTGGTGGACTGGCACTATGCTTCTGAAATTATTCTTAGCAATCAAAGATGGGTTTTAAGATATGTAAAGTGAGAAAAGGAAGGGTATTATATGGACTTGAATTTGATAAGCAGGGATTCAGGTGGTGAACGTAAATCCTATTTTATGGAGAGGCCTCCTTCATGTACTTGACCCAGGTCAGTGCATGAATATAAACTGGCTATATTATGGAGCTTGTGTCATGCCTTTTCTCTTTTTTTACTTTTTTCCTTTGGAGCTCAAATCAAAACATTTTTAATTTGATTGTGCTTTTATATCTGAAAGCAACCCTCATTTATGTGCCAGATATGAATCTGTTTCTTTTAGATATACCTAGTACCCTGTAAGCAGTTCCATCCCTGGGCACGAATCAAAATATCCTTGACTTAAAAAGTCCATCTGCTTCGCTTTGATTGAGCATATAGTTCACTGTTTCCCTCCACCCCTCTCATCCCTAGTTTCCAAGTACGATGAAGCCTACATCCTGCATTTAGAGGCTTTTAGGAAAGCCCTGTCATTCAATAAGAGACTACTGGGGCAGCATGCTCACGCTTATCTGCACTTTAGTTTCTACTTTCTGGCCGGTGGGCAATATAAGGGCCAGGTAGCAGGGCCTGGCTCATGCGGTTGTCCGTGGACGACCTTGCTCTCCTCACCTACTGCCTTGGAGTGGCTCCCAGTCCTGGGATGGGGGCTTTGGACCAGCACCAAGTCTCTACCCCCACAGATGTTACTGAGCCACCAGATATTATGTCAGTTTCTGAGTGATGTATCACACTCTTCTGAGTAGCAGTGCACCTGCAAAGTACCCATGATACATGTGACAACATAGGAAATCAGTTAAGTAACCCAGTCCCTAAAAGACTTAGTTAAAATGTTATAATTATGCCTCTACCAGTGACGCACTGATCGTTCATCCCAGAGATTATCTACCTCCTAAAGGACAAGGTAAAGAACAAAGTGTTTATCATCAGGGATGACTAACGTAGAGCTTACATTTAAAACAAAACAATACACAAATGTTTCTTGTTTAAGCATTAGAATAAAAAAAAATATTTATTTGGCTTGAAAATATGCCAAATGTAATTGTTTCAATTCATTCACATAGAATTATATTAGCTCTTCAAATTTAATTTCACAGTGCTAACATTACAAATATCCACATGTGTATTGTGTTTCAAAGATGCCTGGCACTTGTTAGAAATGTGTTCTGTGAGCAGGTTTTTACACTTCATTTGTGCTTTTTTTGCTTGAGTTTCTTTTTCTTGTGCCCCTCCAGAATATTTTTTAGGCTGAAAGCACAATAATTAGTCTTAATTCGATTAGTGTAATATATATAAAATATAGTCCTTATGAGGGACATTTTTTGGATATGTTTTGACCCAAAAAAGCATTTAAAATTAAGTCATGGAAAGCTTTTAAAAATGACTTTGAAACAGAAGAGCAAGCTCTTGTGTACACTCTGCCTGTATTAGTGGTACCACTTAACAAAAAGTTAGTCTAAATGTCAGAGCAAGAATAATTTTCCTCATCACTCAGGTTCTGTTTATATAAAATGATAAAAGCGCCCAAACCTGCAAAGCTCCTACATGTCTTTGTAGAACAGGCAAAATATTATAATGGGGAGAAAAAAACACCAACATATTTTTGCTATTAACGCTATAAACATGATGATGTGCTCACAGTAATTGATTTAATGAAGTTCCTATGAAACTAAAACCAAGTAGGCTACAGGTCAGTAGAGTAACCCCCCCTGCGTGCCCACTGTCAGATGTTTAAAGTCCCGGACTCCTTTGGGAAAGACATCAGGGCTAATAGGTGAAACCACAGCTGTTGATGTCGGGCTGAAGAGGAGCGACATGCAGAAGTCCGAGAGCACCGAGTGTAAAAGCAGACGAAGAATTTTCACTTCTCCAAGCGTTCCCAATCCATGTTTCTGGAAAAAGATTCATTTCCCCTCCTCAACAAAAAAAGAAGAAAAAGAAAAAAAACGCAGATGTTTTAAATTGCATCCTTTAACTTGGAATTCTAATTTTTTCCTGCAGGTTGGAGTGCAAAGTGTAAAACTTAATGGCTGCAGAGCAAACTGAAAAAGGGGCACTTTGATTCTGCTGGAGGAAAAAGAAGAGAAAAAAAGGAGGGGGTGGGGGGTATCGGCTCTAAAGGCAGCCTTGGAGTTGCGAATGTGGAAGTTAAGCGGGAGCCGTGCAACTGAAACTGAGCTGCCTTGTTTTCTGACATGCTCATGAAACTTAAACTAGCTAGTAACCAGGTAGGGAGCTTTGAAAAATGGCAAAATGCCTGCACTGCAAATATGAAGCCTGTAAAAACAAAGTTCCCACTCACAAAGTTATGCGCACAAACAGGTGGAATCCTGTGGCAAGACGCTCTTTAAAGCTGTAAGTGCAGAGAAACTGAACTTGCTCGTAAGTTACCACCATCATTCAGAAACATCAGTCTCCATTAACATTTGGCTCCACAGCAAGAACTGGCAGATAATGTAACGCTATTATCACTGTCTTTTTAATGGCTGCTAGTTTATAAGGTTGATTCTCTTACTGATAGGAAATATTTAAAGAAAATAAATAAAAACTATTTCCACCCATCAGGACGTTTGTTTGAGCTGAGTAGGTGAACTGTGCACTTACTTTAATAAACTGGTATCCATTTGACGTGAAATACCTGCAGAATCTCGACATGTCAGATTTATTTAGCCATATTCCGTGTCTTATTTACAGGAGTGGTGGCTTACGATTATCACCCTCGTCTTCATTCTCATATTGAGGAAACGGGGGAAGTGTGATTTATTTATTTTTAGGTGAGATGGTAAAACGGGCCAGAGGTATCACAAGGTGTTGCTGTTCTGCTGTATGTGAATTCTGGGAGGTGAGAGGGGGTTAGTGTGAAGAGGTGCCGTTTGCGTCTCCGCACCTGATTTCTGCTTCCCCAAAACTAAAAGTAAAGTTAATCAAAAATATTTTTTTAAACTCAACTTCTTTATCCTCCCTCTTCTGTCTCTCCTTCTTCTTGTACTTTATTCCCCCCAAACCCAAGAGCACTTTTCTGTTGCCGTAAAGGTGATCCATGCGCACTGCAGTTTCTGGCGCAGGTACTCGGATCAAATCTCTTGCAGTCTTGAGTCGAGACTCTTAACTTTTGTGACCAAAAAAAAAAGATCACTTCACATGCAATTTTGGCGAGCATTGTGCCGGTAGTATTCAGGAGATGGATAATGCTTGTAAACTCTGACAAGACGGCGTTTGTTTTGCCTCCACGCTCGTCTGAGAAATTATCGTTCAACCCCCTTTTAAAGGGGCGCGATTGAGAAGCAGCGGCGCTCTCACTGCGACTTCTTGCTTTGTCCTCTCCCAAGTGGCGTCTGCATGTCTGACTCTGCCGGTTACTGATTTGCAGGCAGTATGTTAAGGTGGCCCATGTAAGTGATTTCCACGGACATCCCTCTTAAGGAGAACAAATCGTTGACAAAGGAGTGCCTTTCCAATTCAACAGCGTCGTTAGGACAACCAAAAAAGTATTTCTCAGATAATAAGTTCTACTTCAAAGCGTTTCTCACTGAAGGGTGACCGCTTCACTCCTTTTTTAAATGAACTCTCCCTCCTTTTAATGTCTCTGGTTATTTTTCATCGTGTTTATTTTGTAACATTCATTGAGCATTTGTTTCCAAACAGGACATACAAGAGCACGCTACTCTCTTGGCCCCTACCCCTTCTATATATATAAAAAAGAAAAAAGTCGAGGCACAAAACAAGAAGAGGCCCACAAGTGCGTATAGTTTGAATGAAGCGGCAGATAAAGTGTTCTCTTTTCTCCCCCCATTTTTCTTTCTTTTTTTTCTTGAGAAGGCAGCTGTAAAATTGATCAAGCTTGTGTAATACAAACTTGCCCTTGTATTAAAGCTTTGCGGTGCTGCTGTGATTATTATTATTATTATTTCCTCTTTGGCTGTAAAATTAGGTTCATTTAATGTTGTTTTACGCGCCGGTGACGATTCCCTTGTGCGCCTTTTATTGCCTCAGTCCCCAAATCCTCCCAGGCTGATCCAAGTCAGGTGTATTATCAGTTAAATCTCATAATCATTTCTCATTGTTCTTTTTTTTTTATATGCGAGTGTTAGTTGATAACAATTTTTCTTGTTGTGATCACAGGAATCTAGTTGCACACATACGCTCACAGACTGGTTGGAATTTAGGTGCCAACCTGCCAAAGGTATATTTGTGACAGCACACACATTTCTGGAGAGGGTACATCCTATGCTTTGATTATAATTCATTTAGTGGCAGTTAGCATTTTTTTTCTCCCCTTTTAAACGGACATATTCAAATGCGAGCGTTTCACTACCCAATTGCCATAGAAATCCTAACGCACCATGAAGACTGTCAAAGCAGCCAGCCTTCCTCTCAGAGGCTGCAGCCTTTGAAGTGGTGCAGAACTGGCGTTGGTCAATTTTAATTCTATAGACTGGACAGGCAACTCTTTGAAAGTGAGATTTCGCGTTTTAATGGAGGAAATAAGAGGGGGAGCTTGTTTTATACACTCTATACAAGGCTCTGCTTATTGTCGGATATCTTTTTATCTTTTATTTTTCCCATGAATGATTCATGCCTCGGCTGCTTTGTGCCGTCGCGCCTTTCAGAGGTAGCGCCATCAGGGGGCTATAAGTTTTCCCATTAGCTCAGTGATTAGTTTGTACCAGCCTCCTTGGCCCGTTAGGCCTGTTTCTGAGAAGAGCTGGATATTTTATAGAAACGTCAGTAAGGCAGGTGAAGAGAGCTGCTTCAGCTTTTTCACTCGAGGTGAGACTGATGTTGATGTTTTGCAGTCACTGTGTGTAGTCCACGTTAGAAAGACGTCTGCTAAATCACATAGCGTAAAATAATAATAATAACAAGAAGAAGTACAGGCACAGTCCTCCTATAAAAACTTCTAAGGCCAAAACAAATGACCCCTTATAATCAAACTCACCCTTAAATCATGTTAATGATATAATGTGACACTTATTTACTGTATATGTCCTGTTTTTATTATTAAATTTTAGCATGATTTTTTTTTAATATTGTAAATTAATTCTTGAACATCAAAGGTCTGCACAATCATAGCTGATTCATCTCTCTCTCTTTTTCTCCATCCATTATTATCCAATGGCACCATGCACCTCAATATGAAAGACAGATCACTACAAAAGGCATGCGGGGGGAGAGGGACTTTTCACATTACACAGCCTATTCAAGTAAATGTTTCTTCTTTTACAGAGCACAAATAAAAAATATAAACTCAAAAAGTTAAAAGGTGAATCTGAAAAAAACAAACAAACAACAAAAACAAAAAAACAAAAACCATCAGCAGGGTACTATGCATCACCAAAACTGATATTATTATTCTTTGGTGTTTCTGTAATTCCAGTACAACATTGAAACCAGCAAATAAATTACAATGTACAAAACAACATTTTTTTCCTTGTAATTAAAAACTACACAACATTCACAAGCATCAGCACAATTACATATGTACAAATCCTACAGGATCAAAGCCTGTCAGTGTAGACATTTAGGGTCTCAAGGGACTTACTGGACTCTTTAACAAGTGTTAAACTTGTGTATTTTGCATAAAATATAGTCTTAAATAGTTCTTAAATATTACAAAATTCAATCCAAACACATGTATAAATCTGATAAGGTAAATGCGAACCCTTAAGACACTCAGATGTTTGCCTCCTCTCCTGTTTTTTTTTTTCTTATTAGTTTTTTCAAAGTTTGTACCACATTTTAAAGAGATTAGCTGAAATAGAAAAAAGGCCTCCTCTCTAGCCTCTAGATTTTTTAAAAATTCATTATTTCTACTTGTGGAGCTACAAGCAGTACCTTCTCTTTAATGTGACACTGATTGATTGCAGTGAAGTTATTAACTGCAAGAGGATGTGAAAGATGTCATTTCAGCACACCAGTGGAGTCTTGAGTTATGCAGTTAATTAAATCCTGCATTCATCTCGTGGAAAAAAATACACACACATTAATCTAGTTCTAGTCCGACCTGATTCAAAGAAAAAAAATTTTTTTTTGGTTCTTTCAAATTGGAAGCAAATTTTGTTCTTTCTTTCAATGTCAAATCTCCGTTTTAAACTGATTGTTGGACAGTTGTGATTTACATGTTAGGTTAAGGTCAGGGGTCATCTGGGTTAAAGGGGACAAAAAAAATCCTTTCTTGTTTGATGAAGCTACATTGCATCCACACTGAATGTAATTTTGCTGTTTTTTAGGACAGTCAGTATCACTACTGATCAATATCTCAAGTGAACCGGGTGGGGGAACAACACAGATGCACACTTTAACGGGTCAACTAGATGACAAGTTTGAAAGTCCCCATGGATGTATACCAGGTATCAGAGCATTGTCCTCGGGTCTGAATTTCTGAAAGAGTCCTCGTCGTCTGAATCTGTAGTTGGCACGTCGCTGGAGGGGGTGTGAAGGTGGTTGGGCCCTCCGCTCCCCTGGCACACGTACCACTCGTTGAGGTTGGTGACCTGAGGGGAGAGGTTCGAGGAGCGGTTCCTGTGCGGTTCAGAAGTGGGCGAAAGAGGGTCTCCGAGAGGGTTTGTGGAGGAAATATAGGTGACATTGGTGGCAGGGGGCGGAGGGGACTTGCAGTGCACTTTCATGTGTTTCCGCAACGAGCTCGGGTGTGTGTAGGATTTGTCACAGCCGCGCACTTTGCAGTAGTAAGGCTTGTCGCTGGTGTGGACGTGAGAGTGCTTCTTCCGGTCGCTGCTGTTGGCGAATTTTCGGTCACAGCCGTCAAACTCGCACTTGAAAGGTTTCTCTCCTTGAAGAAATGAAACACACAGATACTGTTACGAGTGATAACATCACGAAGTTAAAGCTTTATGGCTTTTGTTTTTGTTGTAGTTTTTTAATAAGTCAGAATAACAACTGGAATTGAATGCTCTGTACCTATTATACCACAACTTGTCAGCATTCCACCTTAAATAAATACAAGTGTTCAGTGTAGAAGCCTGTATGCCTCCGCAGACTAAACGTCCATTACACCCACTGCTCCACACCCACTTTATATTCCCGCGTGAACACGTGTAACATGCCTTTAGGCCCCTCTAGTTTACAGGGGATGTGTGTATGTAGTTGAAAAGGGGGCAGTTCGGAAAACACCAGGAGACCTATATGTGCCGTACTGGTCTCTTTCTCCCACACACGCACACACAAAGATACATACAACCCTGTCACGCACAACAAACAAACAACAACAAAAACCCGGAATGGAATGTGAAGTCTAATGCATCCTGTATATTCATAACAATAATTGGTTAGAGTATTTCCAAAGGGTTTTCCACGTTTTTTCTTCAGTGAATTATTTATTTCCCCTGTGGATTTTACATAATTCAGTTAGGCGAAGAGGCCTATTTATACTGGTGGCAAAAAGCCAAAACTGGGCTATTTACTGATCAAAATTTGACTTTCAGTCTATTTAAAAAACATAAACAGCTCTCATAAAGAGCACACATTACAATTTAAGGAAGTTGTTCGGCTAAAATTGACTTTCTTTATCTCTCAGCAGCTCTGCCAGACTTTAGTAGACAGAATATGAGAGCAAACTGTCTTTCTCTAAAGGCACTCTCAGAGAGGTAGTTGTAAATATTTTGCACCCCCGATAGGTTACCAATAAATCTGTCGAAGCCTAAAGCATGTGTTTTTTGTTTAAATGCCATCTGCCATGTGCATACACTCATCATCAATATATTAACCGTGCTTTTGCGTAAGGATCCTACGCCCAAAGACAATTACATTTACGCGTGTTCTGTCGCTGTGCTGTAGGTACGTAAGCACGTTTTACAAATCATATGCTCTAATCCTTTCACGCCTACTGCGAGTGTCTTGGTGAGTAAGGGGAAAAAAAGTTTATATTTAAGAAAGAAAATGGAACACGGTAACTCACCACGCGAATTCTTTAATCAATAAAAGTCTTTTTTTCTCGCTTCTGCGCGCAATTACGCACGATCGTTTCATACGTCCGTTTCGAGTGTGAACAGTAAAACAAGATCGCCTCAGACATAGTCTCATTCTCTGCAACCAAGCCATGTTTTTTTCAGACTGTGGTGCGTATTCTTTATTCAATTTGAAGTACTGACCTGTGTGAGTTCTCTTGTGAATTTTTAGATTCTCCGATCGCGCGAACACTTTCCCACATCCCGGGAAAGGACACGGGAAAGGCTTTTCTCCCGTGTGAACTCGGATGTGGTTTATCAGTTTGTACTTCGCTTTGAAAGCTTTTCCTTCTCGTGGACATTCCTCCCAGAAACAGACGTGGGTGCTCTGCTCCGGTCCCCCGACATGCTCCACCGTGACGTGGTTAACCAGTTCGTGCATGGTGCTGTAAGTTTTAGAGCAGGGCTTTTTTTGACTTTGCTCCTGGTCGATCCATTTGCAGATTAGCTCTTGCTTTATGGGCTGCCGCATGTATCTTAAAAACGCCCCCGCGGCTCCGTGAGGAGCAGAAGCGATGTTCACACTGAGGTTCATGGAGTTGTAGCTGTGGAGAGAAGACGGTCCATAGTGCTCTGGCCTGTGCCCGAAGTGCTCTGGCCTGCCATAGATGTCCCCCGGTATACCCAGGCGCATCTGCCCGTTGAGGGCATGGTGGTGGGCACCTGGGGACGCCTGGTCGTGAAGTCCAGTGAAAAGTGAATGGGCCCCACTTTCCGTGTGCCCATAAGCACCTGTTGGGGAGATGAACATGCCATGGTGATGAGGGGAGGAGGCGGAACTATGCTGGTCGCCAAGTGCATGCATAGCAGAGGCTGAGAGTTCTCTCCTGAGGATGAAGTCCCTGCTGCTTGAGTAGCCTGAGTGGGGGTGAGCCACGGGGAAACCAACTGTGGTCTGAGCAGAAGTGAAAGATGCCGCGGTCTGGGCTTCGGGATGGCTCTGAATGTGCTGAGATGGGCTAAGTTTGAGAGCATTTGTCTGTGCCATGTGCTCTGGTCCAAATGGAGTGAGTGCCACTCCGGGGTCGTTGCCCAGCTCCCCAGGGTGGAGGTGGGCATGGTGGGAGAGAGGGTGATGCCCCCCTAGCCCCGGGAAGCCTGTCATATTCTGATGAGGAAGGGGTTGAGTCGCTGCCAAATCCGCTAATCTTATCGCCGGATTCCTCTTGCTTAAAGGGGGTTCCATAACTACACTGACAAGTCCATCCGCACTCACCGCAACTGATTTTCCCCACCACACTACGCTCTCTAAAACATTAGGAAAATATGTATATAAGGGGTCTATAAGTTCTTTTGTCCGGCTTCTAACTCTGCTTGCTCCTTTTCCCACTCTGTCCTCAAGCGATTGGCAGAACATACAACAGTTGGAGGACACAGTGGGGAATACAGTTTAGAAATGGCACTGCGGGTATTGGACGGATTTCGGTGACTGGCAGTTAGGAGAACGAAGCGATTGGCTGTCGTTCAGCGCAGGGGCTCAGCAGGGTTCCGCCCCCTCACTCTCTTTATTGCTGTTGACTCCAAAAAGTTGTACTCAAAGTTACCAGCAGATCCGTTTGGGCGGCTTTGTGTTTACTGCTGCTGGTGCATGTGGATGACCAAAATAACAGTTTGTGTGACATGTCAAACCTTAGTCTACTCCGGCTTTGGTTTATCCACATTTTTTGTTGTTTTTTTGGGTTTGTTTGTTTGTTTGGTTTTTTTTTTGGGGGGGGGGGGGGGGCGCTTGTGGATGCTGTGAAATATTTCAAGTATTGATATGTACAAATATTCAAATGTGAAGTGAGTTCTGTTTTTTTTTTTTTTTTTTTTTATTCATACGTACAAAGACGTAGTATAATTTGTCACAAAATACAAGAGTGGACGCCCCACGTTCCTGATAAGTGGAAGTTATGCAAATCTTAATTTAAAGTAAAACACAAATACAATTAAACATTAATGCATAAAACTGTTTAAGTGTTATATACACATGACCGATTTCCCCAATATATTGATTAATATGAAATAACTTTGTGTTTACAGGCAGTCGTTTAATTTTAATGTTGAAGATTAAAAAAATATATATTTATGTTCACACATCTTACCCCACCCACCACACACAAAAGATGGGAAAAAACTACAAAAACTATTACAATTATTAAAAATAAAAATTTTATAAATAGAAAATGTAAGCCAGGTTTGTTTTTTTTTGCTTGAGGTGTTAAGGTCCAGCAGCACACTAGGACAAGAGTAGCAGAGCCTAACCTTTCGTTTTATTTTAGCGAACTGCAAAGGCAACACTTATTTTTAATGTATTTATTTTTACACCCTTCTCCTCAGTTCATTTCACCAGCTCTTTATTTTTTTTACCAGCTTTTTAAAAAAAAAAATATTGGTTATGACTTAGGTTGGCAGACATTTCAGCTGTATTTAAGTTTACTTCATATGACAGATTATGGCGTGACGGTGTAACCCCTGCTGACAGCAGTACGTGTATCCATCACTGATATGTCTTAATTCACCTTTCCAATCGAATTGTGATGTCTCGCCTCAAACCGCAAATCAGCATGTCAGCTAGTTGTGTCAGGAGTTTTATTGTACACCTTAAACAAAAAAGAATCCGACTTTGAAAATAGGGAGAATCTAAAATATTTATTAAGCAGTGCATTTTTCTTCCCCACGGACACTGAAGTTTTGTAATTGATTTTCATTATGTTGGAGGAAAACCTCTACACGTTATGGTCCTGTTGCACGTGCCCCCCTGCTGAACTGATTTATGAGCTTGATAATCAGCAACTGAAGGTTTTGCTTTAAGACCTTTCATACGTACAAATAGGGCGCTGCAGTGACATTAAGTATATATATATATGTGTGTGTGTGTGTGTGTGTGTGTGTGTGTGTGAGAGAGAAAGAGACTTTTCAAGATTAGCAGTTATAGGCACCCATATTATTGTCGCTTGTTGTGTCAAATGTATTTTTATGGGAATTGTAAATTCACACACACAAAAACATCCACCCACGACCACGTGTGTGTACCGACTGTGCTCTTTATTAAATAAATAAATTATTCCCTTCTCCAAAGAGAGCTTCTGGAAATCCATAAAACACAGGAGAGTAGTGAGTGCATTGTTTATGATTTCTCCAAGGGCCCCTGATTTACGCTCACCACATTAAGCAGCACATTGGGTTTAATATAATTTACACACTTAGAAATTCATAAAACAAATGTCTCACTTTGGTGGTAAAGCACTGGTTGCTAGTTGGCTATAAATATTTTGCTTTGATCGTGGCAATTTAAGGACATTACATATCCTGGTCACTGGCACGTAGTTTCCCCATTTCTAACATGAATCCTATTATAAAATGATTAAAAAGGAAATACATTTTAAAAAGTAATAAATAAATGGAGTTTGGGATTTGTTGAATCGGTGTAGGAATGGGTTAATTTTTATTTACTTATAGTTTCCAAATAACCCAAAGCTGTCGATGCCTCAGACAGAAGAGGGGGGCGTCTTACTGCTCTCTCGCTCTCTCTTATTCTCTCTCTCTCTCTCGCTCGCTCTTTCTCTCTCGCTCCCTCTAAAACAAAGACGCTTTGTCATAAACAGGGTTATTTTACCAAAAGGAGTCAAGAGGGCAACATATGTGGTCTTAACAGGTCAGAGGTCAAACATGCATGAAACACAAGGTCAAGCAAGCCACACAAGTAACCTTGCAATGTGTCAACATATTGATACTGTCAGACAACGGAGAGGAGAAATATGCCTTTGGCATCCATTATAACACACGGGCAGAGCGCCCCTTGCGCGATCGGGATTGTTGGGTTTAATGTTATAAACCTGTCAGATGGCTTTTTCTTTTTTTTTTTTTTGTATTTTTGTCAGCTGTAACTGTAGATTGTGTGTGTAATATTTCACGTGATTTATTTGTTACGTGTGTGAGCATAGTGAGTATTGGTACTTCTAAAACCTGTTGAAATACTAGTCTGTGGGGGATTTTGAATAGGTTGGAGGCTTTTTCTTTTCCAGGCAGAAGGGAAAACCCACAGCCTCTTGATGATTGATTTTTTTTCTCAAAATTTTCTTTCTCCTTTCCCCTATCTGGGGAAGGTTTTTGTGTGTTTTTTTCTTCTTCAGAGAAATAAAGAACTTCTTATAGGGGTCGGCAGACGTGACTTTGAACTTGGATCAGCTCCTGCGTTTCCTGTGGTGCGAGTTGAAATAGACTTGGAAGAATGGCATACAACGCTCAGCCTGTCCCACTCAGAGCTAGGAGACACAATTAAAAAAAAAAGTTTTTAAAACGTTTCCCTGGTCTTCACCATTATTTGTCGTCTAGAGTGCACCGGAGAAGCTGAGACAGGCAGAAAGCTGTGTTGTGTGACGGAACCGCAGAGCTTGTGGGATTTTTTTGGGGGGTGAAAATGTAAGTAAACTTCCTTTGACTTGCATGTGAATAAGCAGCTTTGGTGCACGGCCTGTGTATTTATGTGGCTACAGATTCAGTGTGTGTTTGTTGTGGGAAGGTGTCAGTAAATAATTCACAGAAGTATTTTGGAGTATTTGACTTCTATCTGTCTGGCTGCGTGGGACACCAAAAAGGGGGAAAATGAAAGAAGAACAAGAAATCCAATGTAGACATTACTGTGCTAACGTGGGGCAAAAAAATCGACTTTTTTTCTTACAAAAACACACCATATGTCACTATCAACACATCCTACTTTATGGCCGAAAATGCGTCACTGACAGTTCAACACAACCTCTACCTTATAGGTCACTAAGGGTTAACTTTCACCTTAGCCCAGTTCACCGCTGTAACATGTAACTTAATTGGTGTGGTAAAGTGAGAACCACCAACGAAGCAGAACTAGCGACATATACAACCACTAAAGAAACCGTCAGCCACCACTGACGGCTGCCCGGGTGAGACCTGGAGAACCACTAAAGGCCCAGTTGTGGTTGTACAACCAGTGGAAAACCACTGGACTCCATATGGAGCCACACATGCTTTTTCAGCTGTCATGAATTAAGTGACTCAAACTTTATTTATTTTTTTCTGGTAAGGATGGATAGATGGTTTTTTTTGCCTTTACTGAGATGATATGACTGTATAACGTTGTGGTTAATTTATTTCAATTTATTTTTGATGTCAGTTTCTGTAAATTAAATACAACATCAGCGCTTTTTAAAAACAGGGATACAGTAAAACACAGACCACTTACGTCACATCTACAAAACTACCTAATCAATACCTTAATCCATTATGTCAACTCTTACTTTTTACAATCTTCACTATTTCTCATCAAATGCTGTGTTTGTATCCTTCATACTACAACTTCCCTCAGAATATAAACAACAAAAACAGCTCTCCTCTCTCTTGTCGTGATCCTTTCGCCCGCACACCTCCCAAATCTTCTCCTAAAAGTAGGCGGTAATTATTAGTGGAAAATGGCGTTGCGCTATTAAGTCGCCAAAGCGCTACCTGCTATTGGAGGGGCACCTGGGATTGATGAGGCGCGGCGGCCAATGAGACTGCGAGGAATGAATGAACGCTCTCCAGTTAAAGGGGGCGGAAGAGGAGGTAGAGCCAGTCCACGGAGAAACAGGGACCCTCCGCGATAAACACGGGCAAAGCCAGAGAAATAAATACGTGCGCGTTTGGGAACGGCGTTTTTTGAGATGCCCCAGCTACTGTCTCTCTGCTGTATGCAGAAGGCACCTAGTACGATAATTATTTAATTCTTCGAGTCAATTTTAACGCAAAAAAAAAAAAAAACAAAACAAAAAAACTGCCGTAGTCAAGAGAAGAGGACACGAGGAAACTCTTGGATTTTTAAGTCACAAGTAAACTAGAAGTAAATTCAGTGTTCGATAAGCCGAGATTCCCTCTTTTATTTATTTTTTATTTTTTACATTTTTCTTTTCTTTTTTTCAACTCTTGAGCGGAGCAGCGCTTTGAAACACGCCTGATATGTTGTTTCCAAGGCTGGAAGTTCAATCGTCGCGTGCCAGCACCGAGATTTGATTTTTCCGTCTTCTTCTTTTACTAATTTGCTGTAGCTTCGAGCTCTGTGCTGGTGTTTTATATTTAAAAAAAAAAAAGAAATCGCTTTGAAGACATAATGCTACTGGATGCTGGTCACCAGTTCCCAGGACTCGGAGTGGGCTCGTTTGCCAGGCATCACTCAGCCAGCGAGATGCAGGAGAGAGACTTGAGTTTGGCACAAAATAGCTTTGTTGACTCTGCACACATGGGTGCGTTTAAGCTGAACCATGATCTCTCCCCAGGACAGAGCTCTGCCTTCACCACCCAGGCGCCGGGCTACCCCGCAGCGGCTCTGGGGGCTCACGCCGCCCATGTCACCTCGTATGCAAGCTCCCCTTTCAACTCCACCAGGGACTTTCTCTTTCGTAGTCGCGGCTTCGGAGAATCCTCTCCGGCGAGTAGCCAACACACTATTTTTGGCCCCACGGCGGGATCCCTTCATCACTCCCACACAGACACTCAAGGCCACATTCTGTTCCCCGGGATCCACGACCAGCATGGGTCCCACGGATCCCCGAACGTCCTGAATGGGCAAATGAGGCTTGGACTACCCGGCGAAGTTTTCGGACGCTCCGACCAATACCACCAGGTTTCCAGTCCGAGGACCGACCCGTATTCGGCCGCGCAGCTCCACAACCAGTACGGCTCCATGAATATGAACATGGGGATGAACATGGCAGCCCACCACCACCCCGGTGCCTTTTTCCGTTACATGAGGCAACAGTGCATCAAGCAGGAGCTCATCTGCAAGTGGATCGACCCCGAGCAGCTCAGCAACCCCAAAAAGTGTTGCAATAAAACTTTTAGCACCATGCACGAGTTGGTCACTCACGTCTCAGTGGAGCACGTCGGTGGTCCGGAGCAGACCAACCACATCTGCTTCTGGGAGGATTGCTCCCGGGAGAGCAAACCGTTCAAGGCAAAATACAAACTGGTCAACCACATTCGGGTGCACACTGGAGAAAAGCCTTTCCCCTGCCCCTTCCCTGGCTGCGGGAAGGTCTTCGCACGGTCGGAAAACTTGAAGATACACAAGAGGACGCATACAGGTAATTAAAATAATAATGCAAATAATAACGATCGCGCAAGCTTTATTTGATATAAAATTGTTTTATTTAAATAGTAAGCCCGGTGTGGGTGCTGTCACCGAGCGTACCCGAGGATTTATTTCGCTGTTGTAAATGCGTGTCTTGCCAAGACAAACACACATTAAGATCTAATTACCAGCGGGTATTTTAGGCTGCTAAAGTAGTATTCCAGGATCACATCCAGGGCAGAGAGGGAGAGGGGGGGGGCGGGGGGAGAAGAGAAGAGAGAACAAATGCGTTTAAAATGGTGGGGATACTTCATTTCTTCGTTACACGGCTACTCTGGGCCCGTTCGAACTCTTCTTCTGGTGCTTTAAAAACGCATAGAAAGCAGTTTAGTTGGCTCTCTGGGAGCTTTATTGTTCAGGCTAAACTTTAGAAATGGGTCAAAGGGAATAGAGAGAGCGCGTTGCGTGCGTCCTAGAGCAGCCAGCCTCGTAGTAAAATCACATCAGCTCATTCATGATACTCTGCGTGTATGTATGTGTGTATTTCGCGTCTCCTCAACCCCACCCACCCTTTTCCATATAGGTTTTTCTCCTTGTGTCCTTATTAAATATTTGTATTTAGCTCTGAAACGATTTGCACTTGGTGTTTGCTCGGGGGTTGTGTGTAGATTTAGCCGAGCACAGTAGCAGCAATGCTGCCAGGAATGCCTTTTGTTTTCCCATGCGCCTCTCTCATATGTGTTGAGGTGCTAGACAGGGCCATTACCAGCCTCTCACATTTTGACTTATTTTCTAGGAAATACATTACGGTGCCGTGCCATGAAATTGGCCACGTGCTAATTAGATTTTTATTGTCTCCCGGCAAATGATATGCCTTCTGCAGGCCTACTGAGGACGGCCTCGTCGTCTTCTCCCACCCCCTTCCAATCACTATGCGCATTATTTAGGCTAAATAAGACGTTGCAGCACCCCCACTTCGTTTTAAAAGACGCTTGAAACTTTGTCACAATTGTTACGGCTAAACGTGTTGCTTTTAACCCTGCGTTTTATTTACATTTTTTTTTAAATGGATGGCATCAGCAATACTCTGCACTCAACTTTTACAACAGACTGGTTCTGCACAAGCTCTTGTTGTTACACACTTCAGCCTGAGGCAGTCTCAAAAACATCTTTTCTTTTCTTTATTTCTTTCTTGCAGGAGAGAAACCGTTCCAGTGTGAGTTTGAGGGATGCGACAGAAGATTTGCAAACAGCAGCGACCGAAAGAAACACATGCACGTTCACACGTCGGACAAGCCATATCTCTGCAAAATGTGCGACAAGTCTTACACACATCCCAGCTCTCTACGAAAACACATGAAGGTAAGTAAGGCGTTGAGGGAAGTGTGTGTGTGTGTTCTTCTATTTTTTTTTAAAATATTTTTGTACAGTCTAATACCAGGTGGTTTTTAGAATTTATGGTGGGGTTTTTTTGTGTGTTTTTTTTGTTTAACGTGTAAATCAGAAAATAAATATGTATTTTCTTCTTTTCTTTTTTCTTATTTCTTTTTTTTTTTAGGTCCACGAATCCTCTCCACCAGCGTCAGACTCATCACCAGCAGCCAGCTCTGGTTACGAATCATCCACACCTCCAGGGCTGGTGTCACCCACCACGGAGACTCAAAGCAACACCACCCTTTCCCCAGCCTCAGCTGTGCACAACACCACCAACCACAGTGGCCTGTCCTCCAATTTCAGTGAATGGTATGTTTAGGACTACGCTGAAATGAAGCAACACACACTCGTTTCACTGAGTTTTGGGACATGTGCACACAGGAGGCACACGAACACTTCTTTATTTTTTAATCTTATTATTTTGGATTTACCAGGGAAGATGATGATTACCAACAGAGGAAAAATATGTATAATATTTGAGGTGTATTTCATATAATGTAAATAATCACTAAAAGCCCAAATTCCATTTGGTTGTGATAGTTCGTCTGTCTTTGGTGTGTTGATGTTCCTTCAATGGTAGCTATTTCTCTTAACTGGACCTTTTAGTGCACACATTACAATAAAATTGTACTATAATGTTGAATATTGTGATCCTAAGGCAAATTGATTGTACTATACTAAACATCTATAAACTGGAAAGAGTGCCAAAGTTAACATTTAACTCAAACAGACCACAATATTATGCTTGTGAATGTATATTTTAGTTTGCTGGGCTTAACTTGTGATGTTTTGTGCTTTGCAAATTGGAATTGTGAAACACTATCTGGAAGATTGTGAGGACAATAAACGTTGTGCCGTTCGATTTTTTTTCTTTCCTGTAACTACACCCTTCCTTTTGTAAATATCAGCTGCCATATTTATCCATTTGTAATTAAATTATGGTATTTACTTGCTACAGATGAAACAGTATTTATAAAGAATGTTTCTTTACTATAAATATGTACAATTACGAGCTAAACATGGGCAGTTGTTTCGTTATGTGCTTTTGTTCAAAGTTTTAAGAGGTGTTTTCTTCCTTATTGTGATAAGAATTTTACTGCATACAAATATAATAAAAGGTGTTGCAAGTGCTAAATACCCTTTTGCCTTTCCTCCTTTTTACGCTGCTGGGTGCTTGGTGCAGTTTGTAGTGAGTTACACGCAGTTTGGGATTTAGTCTGGTTTGGAATGGGTCAGAGAAGTTTTATGACTTCACCAATTTTTTTTTTTCTTTTTCTAAACTAGTCATTATCTCCCCTCTAAATGTCCATGCTGTCAACTCTTTTCTTTTCGGTGAGGAAAAGGCATCGTGGAAATCATGCTGTCAGGCCCTTAAGACAATGGGGCTGTGGAGATAAATAAGAAGTCCCGGAATTAAAAGTGGCCTGTGTGCGCACACAGTCTGAATTTTCTGAAAGCCAAACTATTTGAAATAATGAATTTAATTTCTAACTTTTTTAAAAAGAATGATTCAATTCGTACATTAGTTTTATTTTAATTAAAGAGGAAAACAAAGCAAACTACGCAATTTAACTTCTGCGCACGTGAACGCAACAAAATGCGTGCGAAAGCTGTTCGGTTCGCGCAGGCGTGTGGGGGGAGCAAAAGCTTTTCTTCTCCGTACATCATTGTCTTATCCCTTTTAAAAAAAATTCCCAAACCAGGTGCGGGGATTTTTATTTGAAAATAGAAACTGTAAATATAACCCACCCTCCCTCCCCCCACGCTGGACATTTCACTGGACAGGAGTTTAGTGCAGCCGTGAAGCAGCCGTGAACTTGAACTTGACACAGCTTTAGTTGTTTTCTGGGAGCTCATCTTGGTGCTCTGGTTTCAGCCTGTTCTTGGGGATGACCATGTGTTTCCCGTAGTCCTGCTATTAATATAGATGGTTTTTAGTGCTCGGATGTGAAGGTTTGTGTTGCTGCTGTTAAACTTAACGACTCAGATTAATATCAGTGTCACCTTGCAGCCTGTTTACACCCCAAGGGCTAAATGTCACCGTCTGAGGCCACGACAAGTGCTTGTCTAGTGGCGTGACGCTTTGAGAGACGCCGGCCTCTGCTGTATTGCGCATGCTTACTAGAACGAGCTGCTGTCATTATTTTTACATGAGTCGTGCTTCATGGATGTTGAGCAAAGAAAAACGCGAAGTGGGACTCGTTATCTTTTCCAGACCGCTGTAGCAGCAAGTGGCACTCTGTCTTCTTGAGCTGTTAGCAAACACTGAGTTAGTGCTCACATTTCTTGGCTCTCGGAGTGATGTGGTTAATGAAAAGATTGTGGATCCTCCGGGAAGTCAGGCTGATTACGACCAGACAATATTAACTAAAAGCTGTTAGAACCTTATAAAAATATGTTTTTATTTCTCCCCCCCCCCCTCTCTCTCTTTGTCTCTCTCACTTTTACAATTCTTTAATACATCTGAGTTTTGTTAGACTCCTTTCCGCCTCACATACTTGGATTATGTGCCAATCAAGAGCGCAAACTTGAGTTTGGTGCTGTTTTATCATTGTGGCAGAGATGGACGAAAGAATTATTAGTTGTGGATTTTTTTTCACAGTATTTAGCACTTGAAATCACCTCCTAATGGCCTTTTTAGTGGCTGGCCCGGTGACCTCCTCGCATGAGGAAGGTATGACCTGTGGGGAGTGGGAAAGGTCAGCTCCACACAGTGTGTCGATGTCGGTTCCTGTTCGGCTCCTGCTGTGCTGATATTGATCCGCAGAGAAGGAAGCGGGTTTTTTTTCCTTCTCACATCTCTTTGTAGGCTACATTGTGTTCTGTTAGGATAATACTGTAGTGTATACTGTAAAGGCACACTCGACTTGCCTCACTAGGGCCCTTACATATAGGTCTGTTAAAGTCTTGTGATGTTTCACTCCACAACGTGTTATGCGTCGTCTCGTCTCTCTTTATACTTACTGTACTGTATATAACAGAGATGACAAAAAGGTTTACTTTGACTTTGACAAAGTGTCACTTTTGCGGTCAGACTATATGCGGACAGCAGAGGTGAAACCTGTTAATATGCATTAAAAAAATGCAAAAATTAAAATAAATAAATAAAAATTGGACGACTATTTGGGGGTGATGTTTAATTTCCGAGATGGAGAATACAAATTGGATTTTAAACTGCTACTGAGACGCAATCAGCACCCTGATTGCTAGACCATCGTCGCCTTTGCGACCAACATGTCAGTAAAATAAAATCAGCTTGGAAACAACAGGTTTCACTCACATTATAGGCTACTTTAAATAATGGCTTCTTTAACAGACAGCGTATTGCGCATTTATAGAATACAGTAGATAACGAAATAGGAAAAAAAAAATGACAAGTGTATTTTTCGCCTTTATTATGCTACTTAGGATACTATTGCACCCAACTTTATTTGTCATTTCTCAGGGAGAATGGGGATAGTATTACACTCAGTTAGGGAATTGTGAATGATGTCCTCGGTCATAATTAGGGACGTGTTTACGGCAAACAACTATTAGGTACAGCGTTTGACTCGAGAATATCTAAATTCAGCTGCACCGGAGTTGCAGTTCAAGATGTGAGCTAAAAGGGAATCTGCTGACTGGAGCTGGTTTGAAGTTTGAGTAACAGAGGGAGGCAGCTCTGGATGGGACCGTGGGCCTCCTGGGAATTAAACCAAGTCGTAACGCGCGTGTCCTGAGCTGCTGTAGTTTGTTGGGTTTGCAACCACAGCAACACCTGAGACGCGTCGTTCGTTGGTGATTTCAGGAGCTCTCTCTCTCTCTCTCTCTCTCTCTCTCTCTCTCTCTCTCTCTCTCTCTCTCTCTCTCTCTCTCTCTCTCTCTCATACACTCTAAGTGTCCACGGTTTGCTTTCAGCCAGTATAAATATGTACGTGAAGGTGCTTTATTGTAACACGTGTGGCTGTGTGTGTGTGTTTATTTCTGGTTAGAGGTCTTGTGGGGGGGAAAAAAGAAATAAATAAAAAATTAAAGTAACAGCAGGCCCATCGGTTATTACCACAGCATAAATTATTGCTCTTTGTCATTCATAATTCATATTCATGGCACCCTTTGCTTGCTTGTTTTTTTGTTTGTTTTAGTTTAATGTCGAGCATTTTGTCCATGTAGCCTATTTGTAGCGAAGGCTACGGACAGAGCTACACCTGTTTTACCTTCCCCTGATCAGACAGGCAGCCAGCGTGAGGGTAAATAAAACGGATCCGGTTTACTTTGAGATATCAAACGTCACGATGCACATTATGAACGCGGTAATGATGCGGAGCACTGAGGGGCAGTGGGTGGATTAGTGAGGTTTTTTTTTCCACACTGACCGACGAAAGGTAATAAGAGAATCTTATAAAATAAAGGTTTCAGCCTGTACAGGTTTAACAGCCATCGATAAGGGTGGAATGAATGAATAAATGCTACTTTAGATCTTCACCTCAGCAATGCCATATGTTTCTATTATTTATGGACTTTGATTTTTTTCTTTTTAAAGCCAACCAGTTTGTGAAGTTTGTGAAGGCCAAATTTACGATTACAGTCAGACATGAATTCACTGAATGAATACTATATATATATATATATATATATATATATATATATATATATATATATATATATATATATATATATATATATATATATATATATATATATATATATATATATATATATATATATATGAGCCTGCTTTTCTTTTCTTCTGCCCTGCTTCGTTACCAAATCTGTGAATTCTGCTGTTTTAGTTGGCGTTGAAAGAAATGTCATATCACGATGCAGGCAGGCTACTTCCCAAACGGGCCGTTCTCAGTAGAAATAACATGAGCGCTCTTCGGTCGGTGAGCATGTTTGGTCAGAAAAGTTTTAAAGCAAAAACGTCACATCCTTTAATTGAATTTGAACCGTTCTAATGAACGCGTCTGTTCGCCTGCGCGTGTTATTTATAGCCGCTCTGTCACTTCAAACAGTGGGCGTTCCCACCTTAAAGAGAATTTTAATACGTGTAGTAAATGTCACGTAGGATTTCCTTAAAGAAAGATCAACAATGAAAGAGAAACAGTATAGAAAACGAAAAAAAAAAACTTACAGTCACAGCTCACGTTAGTTTTACTCACATGATGTAAAGAAAAAATGTTTTATTATCTTTTTATATATGAATTAAAGTTGGACTGACAAGATTAGTTTAATGCTGATATTATAATTTGCATGTAGACTTGGAGGAGGAGGTGTGACAAGGCCTTCCTGGTCTCCCCTCGTAAAAGTTAATAGGGGTGTCACTTCAGTGTGCAGACAAGTGCAGTCCACTTAATATCCAGAGCAATAAATAGCTTAAGTAGAATATAAACATTTTCACTATGTCAGATAGATAGATAGATAGAGGGCCTTGTATTATGAGAAAGTGAAACATTTATATATACAACAGTGATAAAAATAAAGAAAAGTAAAAATGAAGTTATTTAATTATTAATTCATCTTTTATTTGCTATTCTCTGAAGCCCCGGGGAGAACATGTCTTTCTTTCGTTCTTTCTGTCTGTCTGTCTGTCTGCCCGTCTGTCTGTCTGTGACACGGCTTCTGTTGTTTTTGTACTGAAGTCGATGCACAGTCTGCCTTCCTGTACAACGCAGCTCTCATGGCCTTTCATCTGAGTTCAGCGGCCGCCTTTCTCACACAGATGAATGTGTTTCTGTGAAAGAGCCGGAATGGCTGTCACTTCTCCTGGCACGATGGAGAAACAAACAAAACCCCCTACTCCTTTAAGGAAGCTTGGCGCAGGCACCTCCCATCGGACACAAACACTACAGAGTCAGAAGCACAAATAGCCTTAAAAGCTAAACACTCTCCCTTTCATGCAGAAAGCTTGGCATGACTGGTCCTCTTATGCACACAGAGAAACACAAAGTGGAGAGGTGCAGAGTAAATGACATACTCGAGCTGGACTGACTTATTGTTGTCTTCGTCCCCCCAGAAAAGAGTTTGAAACCCACTAATCCCTCAAAAAACTCTGCATCCTCCCCTGCTGCTGATTTTGCAGTGAAGTTCTCGAAGTGGCTCCTACACATCACTTTGCCAATTCTGTTTATTAAACAATAGATAATGTGCTGCTAATACGAGACGTTTTCAGGTAACTCCTCTTTTTTTCTTTCTCTCTGGCCAAAGCCAAGACTCTTCAAGACAGGAGCAGGTGTAGCATCAAAGACCAATTATCTGCATGCTGAAAACAAAGCTAACCAGAAATCAGATTATGTTATTGATTTTTTTCTCTCTCATGTATCCACAGTTTGCACATTTTTATACACACAGAATGTGGAACATGTGACAAGTTCATTGCAGAATGTTTTGAGAAATTTGCAAGAAGTACACTACTCCCTGTCTCTCTCTTTCTCTCTGTCTCTGACACACACACACACACACACACACACACACACACACACACACACACACACACACACACACACACACACACAGAGAGAGAGAGACTAGGCCAAGGAAATTTTCAATTTCCTCACACCTGTAAACATGCTGTTTTACCTCAGCTCTTTTGATCTTCAAACAGACCAGAGCTGTGCCCTGGGGGACCCCGTGCAGAAAGGGTGACTAGGTGGTGTGTGTTTTCTGGTTTATAGGAATGCTGGCCGGTAATGGAGCATACCTCACGGCCATTTTGCATTTCATATTTTAAGCCCATGCTGTAGTGGGTTCCTAATGAGGAGCATCTCAGATGACGCTTAAGCCCGATCACCTCACAGTCAAGTCCAAGAACAAGGACTGCAGCCTGAATGCTGAAGTAAAAACTGCCACTTTAGGTCAAAATGTTTTAAATGCAACACTTTAAAATAATAGTACCTGTGCAAAAAAGAACAAAGCATTTTAAGCGAGTCAGAAAGTGAGTAGAAGGGTTTCAAAGGGAGTCATTTCACCTCTTGTGCAAATACGATCATGGTGAACAGTCTAAGCTGATCATTTATGAGGTGTTAGTCTGTATTTTTATTTAAAAAGACTGCACTGATAGCACTTGAAATGGGCAAATTGAGGATTTTTGCTTAAGCTGTAGCGAGCAGCATTTGATTTGTTTCCTCTCGACAGTGACAGCAAACTCAAAAGGTCACAGCTAAAACGTTATCGCAATATGAAAATGCAATCTGTAAGTCACTGCAAATCACGTTCACTCAGTTGATCTTCCCATTTGAACATTCACTGTGACAGATTAGAAAAGTTTCTGAGGGACCTTTTTTTATTATTTTATTTTACTTTTTTTTTTTCTTTCAGGAAAGCGATTCATGCCAGCGAAGCTAGGTGCGAGCGCAGTGCTCATGCCCCCCTCCGCTGTCACTCACATTCAGATCAAGAACGATCAGAAAACAAAAGTCACTGCTCATATTCAAATATTTTTATATGACATGACACAGGAATGAGTTGAATATGCCCCCTACTAATTCCCCCAACACACACACACACAGACGCAAGCCTACAAACCTTCTGTCAACTTGTGTGTCTTCTCATCTTTTCAGATTTTGTTTATTGATCTTCTTCTCAAATCTTACAAGACAACCCCTGACATGAGCTTAATCTAAAGGAAAGCAGCGAGGAGAGTTTGGAGTAAATCTTCGCCTCACTTTGAGATGATTTCATTTCTGATGTGTTGCGACGTGACTGTGTTGAATGCTTAATATCTTAAAGCACATCAGTGGTAAAAGGCTGTCTGACTTCCACTGGTTTAACTAATAAGAAAGAAATGAAAGTGGACAGAGATCAAACCAGTTGCGGTCGTCGCGACGCAGACTCTTATTCACAAAGTCATTATCATTCTGATCTTAACAGCATTTTCACAGTCTGCTTCTCTCCAGAGGGTTCCACTCACCAGAGGAGACAAACAAATAACACACGTGTGTAGGCTTTGTCACATGCAAATCAGCAATCCTCAACTTTTGTTTTTCCATTAAATTCACCATTTGGTCACAGGAATGATATATGGTATTGATTATATTTCTTGCATATTCTTCTTTTATTGGAAATTTGGAAGTATGACAAGTTTTCTCCAGTGCTGGGCTTTCTCAGCAGGGTACCACTCAGACATTGTCTGTTCTCTGAGACGAGGGTGAACTTGCTTACCTCTACTTCTTGAGTTTAGTGAGCTGGAAGGAGCTAATTTCATTGACTTTCACCTCCTTTTCTTTTCTCTCCCTTGTACACCACAGTCCCCTGACAGTAAGACTTTTCTGGTCAGTGAGTGTATTGACAGGCAGTCAGTTAGCACTTGACATGTCAATGTCCAGTCCAGTCTTGGTCTTGTTAAGATTCTGGGTGTTTGTGTATATTTCTCATTGGCAGAACTGATTTATCTGACAGCAGTCTGGGAGATTATGGCAGATTTAACCCCAGTGCAAAGTATCTGTACCCAGGAATAAACTTAGTTTGGGTAAGGTCACCAGGCCGAGGTCATTATTTACATCGGGACACTGGATGGCACAGTCACTGATGTTTCAACATTTTAAAAAATTTACTTTGCATTGTTTGAACAAAAAAAGTTTGCTACAATGATAATAATTATTTGATGTAGGTGTATAAATGAGTATATGCATACCTTCCGGCCCCACCAACCCTTACTTAACAATCCAAGATGGCAGCAGGAAGCATAAGTAGTATTAAAACTGCACAGCGTTTTTAAGTTAAAACAAACAAACAAACAAACAAACAAACAAACAAACAAACAAACAAACAAACAAACAAACAAAACAGCAGTTATTAAAAATCAAACCAATCCTGTTTTTTCTTACTTTTCCAACATTATTACTGGATTGCACTAATTCAGGAGCTACATGACTCCTGAGTTCCAACATCTGAAGTACCTGGAACGTGGCAGAAAGCCTTCCTCAAGAAGGTCTCATCTTTTCAAGCTGTTTAAGTACTTCCCCATGTATAATCTGGGAATAGCTGAAGTTCTGCACCATATTAACACCGAAATGGTGGTAAAAGCCATAATGACAGTGACTTACCGTCGACGAATATCTGTTATGTGGGTGGTGGTAGGTGCTATGCAGTGGGAAGAGGTTGTTTCTCCATTGTTTAGAGCTGCTTTGCCAAGGTTCCAACTCTCTATGCACAACAAACACAGAGCAGCGTTAATGTAGCTTTCTCTCCAAACAACCCAATGCTTCCTGGGTAGAGTCACTCAGAGATAGGATACATCACTGCGCTGTATTAAAGGAGCTTGTTTTACCAGCTACATTCCTCTGTGATGCCAACATCACAGTGATGGAAGGTGCTGTCTGGGTAACTTGGCAGCGGTGGCCATGACAACCTCACACGGTTAATAACTTTGAGAGGTGCATCACCAGCTAAAATAACACAAAGCATGGCTTGCACCAGCAGATGTGACACTGCTTTTGGTGCTTGCAAAGGTGAGAACAGGGGTCATAATGGGCCCTTTAGTTAGCGATGACTGTGGCCACCCACGGCCATTTTCTGACTAAACCCATGGGCACAGAAATACAAGGCTTTCATTTATAAATTCAACTCGCCATGATTGAATTTGGCTAAATTTTGTCAATCCTTCTAAATTATTATTATGATTATTTTACAATTGTATTAGGAGCTGGGATTTGTTTTCCCGAAGTTTTATCTGCTGGGTCATCACTGTTTGGCGTGACACAGATGCATAGTAGTTTGTGTTGTCTACACGTGTTGTCGACAGACAATCAAAAGTGTCAGGGCAGCACGTTTGTCAGTATGTTTTCGCTCCTATCAGTGTCAGGTGCATGCATATATTCTTGAGAGATCCATCTTAGTCTTACAAAACATGAATATAAACATGACTCCGAAAACCACCTCACACAAGAGTCTTTTCAGAGACAGACTGACGTTTCCTCCCGCTTTTCTCGTTCACCCGCTAAGGAGGCGTTGATGGGTGTGTGGCACCCTGTTCCAGGAGCGTTGGCTAAGTTTACTTCCCACCACGAGTCTCCTGGGCCACAGGAAATGAGACTCTGCCTGCCCTTCTGGGCCCCCACCCCTCACACCCACCCCCCGAAGCGTGGTACAGGAGTGCCATGTGGGAGTCCCTGTACCACCAACACTTAAGAAATAAATCAGACACACTGTTGACAGGTGCTTACAGTGAAGCAGGAGGATGGGGAATTACATGAAAAGAGTGGTATTCATGACATGATATTTTCGTGGCTGGAGGAAAAAAAATGATTTGGAGGGGGGGATTTTTTTTTTTTCCGAAGGAAGTACAGTTTTCAGTTTAAACACACTCGGATTGAGTGAGAAATTCCCCCATGAATTAAATATTTGGAAAGTGTCATCGCTAGTTGTTGATAAAAGGCAATCCTATGCTGCATCACGGGGCAATGCAGATGACACACTGAGAAGCATTCTTGTTTTTGTCAGATGCACAGAAAGCTTCTCAGAAAACAGCCCATCTCCCCTCCCCTATACACATGTCTACATGTCTTCCTCACTGACTCAGATATTCCATATTTAATGGAAAGGCTATAGACAGGCTGGTGTGAAGCTAAGGGTGGAATTAGTAAAGCTTTAACACCGATACCTTTGGGACTTGGGCCTTAATCAGGTAGCTGAGGTGGCAGAGCCCATGGCAGGAGTAGAATTATGACTATTATGGCATGTTAGCACATGTCTGAGGGTGGAGTGGCCAGACAGATGAGTTCATTGGTGGCAGGATTAGCTAGCTCCCATGCTGATTAGCAGCTAACTACCGAGCAGGCCTCACTATGTCCTTTTTCACATTGGCCTCTTGATAACAGCAACAGATCAGAAGAACCTAGCAACAAATATCTGCATAATTATTTCAAAGGCACTCAGTGAGTCATTAGTAAATGGTGTATTATTGCTGTTTAAAAAAAAAAAAAAAAAAAAAAAAAAATATATATATATATATATATATATATATATATATTAGATACTTTTTCATGAGCTAATACCTCTCTGGTTTCATGACTTTGCAGAATTGAGTTCTGATTATTCAGCTACAACACTTTATTATTGTATATGTGATTACACCATAGCCTTTATGGCATCTATTTGCAATATGCAATGGCGTTTTGAAATTTTGAAGATCATTACAGAAGATCATTTTAAGAGAAACTAAGTCCTTGTGTCACTCGTAGTCCAGAGAGAGCACTAGCAAAGACGAAATGAGGCTCACAGCCGCTAAGTGCGCAGGAGCATGTCGAGCTGCCCTTGCAGGGTCACAATTCAAAATGCCCTTTCAACTATTGGATGTTGACTTTGCAACGGGACATTATCATTAAAAAGCATAATGCGAAGCAAATAACCTTTTGAGGGGGAGACTCTTCAACGTTGAGCTTCTCACTTGTCTTCCAACATGTGTGTGAAGACATTTCATGCTTTCTGACAGTGTATGACCCTGCATTGTCAGAGAAAAATGCACTGTAAGCTGCTAGGCATGTCAAGCCACAGTATGGGGTCCCTACTTGTGCTATAATCCCAGCCATGGCCTTTTAACCCTCTATGGCTCGCCATTCTCTCCACTGCTCTCTCCCCTCTCTGCACCTGACAGTAGAACATGGAAAAACAAATAGAGACCTTGAAAACCATAAGGCACTGCTTGTTTGCCCTCTAAGTTGTACCTTTTTTTATTATTTTTATTTTTTTGCCCAGATAGCTTCATGGTCTGTGTTTGTTTGTAGATTTACCTCTGTTTTGGTTTAGAAATATAAAGTCTTCTGCAGAGATGGCCCTTCCAAATTCACATGCAGCCCAGGGATTCTATTGATTTGCTGTGCAGAGTTTGTCTCATCTCAGATACAAGGGCTTCAGTTTTTTTTGCTTTTTTTTTATTCAGGTGAATGTTTTCCCACCTGTCAAAAAGTCTTTGCAAGATGAAATACTGTTTGACATTAAGTCTTTAGATACAGCCTTTTACAGTTATCTGACTACTTTGAAAGATACCCTAGAGCTAATTTGCAAAAACTCCACCAAAAAAATCTCCATAAAATCTGTGTTTAAGCTCAGGAGCGGTTGCCATATCGCCGGGGCGTGTTTTGTTTTGTCATTCGGAGGTCGTTTAAATGCTGTTTGTTTGTGGAACAGCCTTAGAACATTAGACACTAATATCATGATCAAATGTAAGATTTGGATTTGCCAACACATTTTGCTGCCCTCCTCCATAACAACCGCAGCTACTTTGTGAACCTGATTTCACTTTTCTCCCTTACCTCCCACCATCCCCCCTACTTTTGCTAATAAAGCCACGTTCCCTGCTGATGGAAAATTGTCGGTTTACCTCGAGCTGCAGGGGGCCTGGCAATCAGTCCTTAGAAAAGCAGTGCCAGGTTAACCTGCTGTGATAGTGGACTCTAGGGACAGTGCCCCACCTCTGCTTGACATGCAGAGGCTCTGTGCACCGATAAGAGGCACGCCTGATGCACAATGGAGTTGTTACCAGCCTCTTCAGTTTAACATTATAAACAACAATCTTCTGATAGGAACTGTGAATGCTAAAAAATTGTTTCATTATTATTTTTTTCTTAAATCATGTCTCATTCAGTTTGATTTGGACAAAGATGATGTGTTTGTTTGTTATATTTTTATATTTTCTTTTTTGTCTTTAAAAAAGAAAAATCAAAGTATTTTCTTCCACTCTCTAAGTTCATGTATAAATGCCTCACTGTTCTGATTGCCTTGCTACCTTCAAGGTAAACGTGTATGTCATACACCAGAAACACTTTTGCACATCCCCAGAGAAACTAATAGTGGGACACTACAGTATGGTTGTTTGCAAATTGAAGATTTGTATTTCTGCTCCATTTTTTTTAAAAAAACACAAGCACAGGACGAAGATCAGTATAGGTCACAATCAAGAAGTGCTTTGAACTCGTCTTGATCTGAGCCCTCCACAGCATTTGGAATGTGGATGGTTTCTGAATTATAAAAAACAAACCTTGCAAATACACACTTTACCTTTCGGATTTGCATCCACGTCATGAACAAACTTTTCTTGTGGAGCAGGAAGTATTTTTGACCACGTTTAGCTGCTCTGCTATTGTTCCCAGCTCCCAATCCCACTTTCTAGAAACTGCAGCTACAGATGGAGCACCAGTTTTCCACCACAGAAGGGGTCATTATCAATCAGGCTCCAGAACATGTAGTGTCGGGTCATTTTGCCCAGCTACAGCCACTACAAGGCTGAAGTGTGCAGTTGGCATGGTGTCAAGAATCAGGGTGTCATTTGCAAGCTAATCACATTTTTCATGCAAACCCCTTCGTATTGACTTGACCATATTTGATTTAATGAAGTGAATTAATTAGACTGAATTGAATTTAGGTACTCTTCAGATAGCAAAAGAGTCAAGCAAGCATTTAGTGACATGTCACATTATGCTTCACTTCTTGTTTCCGTCTTTGTCCTTTTCAACTACAGCCTGGCTCAGTGGATGACATTTCTAGGGTCAATACAGAGCTCATTTACCGTGGTGTGATAATTATGGTAATCCTTGAACTGATCTAAGTACAGTTACCATTCAAAATACCATATTCAGACATGAATAATATATCATTAAAAAAAAACTGTGCAGTCGCAACAGATTGCAGGATATGCAGAAGACTGCACACAGCCTCACGTGCATCCCTTGACGAGGAAATTTACAGGAACCCAAACTTACTAGCAAATATGTAAAGGATGGTATAAAGATTAGGCTCCTAAAGCTTCCTGACTTGTGTGTCAATTGGCCATCTTGAAAGGTGTTTTAAACCCTAAAATTCATCTTGAATACAAAGGCTTACCAAAGAAGCTATGAGCAAACGCAGCAGTAGGCTTTAATGAAAGAATGGACAGATGATAAAGCTGAAGCAACAATGCCTCATTTTGTTAAATGCCACTTGCCTCCTCTCTCGCTCCCTGGGTGTCTTTTTTGCTTCCTCTGCTTGTATTTCATGTGGGAGGGACTAATGGGGGATTTATACTTCTGTGTTAAATCTATGCTGCAGGTAAATCATAACGGCCACCTCTGTTGCGCACCTCCCTAGAAAAGGAAGTACATGTCCCTGGTGATGCATCCTGCATGCTAGCAACAGCAATGATCATTTGAGTGACTACATCGTAGGCTCTACATAGATGCACTGATGAAATGTAAATTAAGCATAATGCAGATTTTATAGTATTATATTTGATTGAGTATGCAACCTAAGAAGATGTGCTTGTGTGCACTCCTCCAAAAACACCAACAGAACTTAGCTTGAAGATGTGTATTGCTGACTGGTTAAAAGGTTGGCTACAACACGGAAGAGAGTGAAACAATTGTTTTCAATGCTCATTTTAACTCTGACCTTTTTTTGTTACTTATACTTTCACTCTTCTTCATCTCTGGTTGGAGGACCAACAACAGTGCAAGCAAAAGCAGCCCAGAAACCTGTTGTTTGTGAAGCTGCCCCCTAGTGACAGGAAACAGCTACAGACAACTGTCTCCAAGGCTGTCCAAAGACTCTGCCAATCCACAGCCATGAAAAGCAATAGAGGGTGTACATGACAAATGAGGAGAGAGAACATAAGCACTGGAGACACAGGGATGAGGAAGACATGAGGAGAACCGAAGGAGCACAATAGTGCCCATGGCACATACAGATTCCATACTTTATGCTGCTGCTGTCGGGGATAGGTTTCTTGGAATTATACCCCCTGCTGTTCACTTTCTCTTAATTAGCACCGCATGCTGCAGGTAAATTTGTTTGTGTTAGCATGCATATACAGCTGTGAGGAGAGTAGGCACGTGTCATTTGTTTTGTCAATTGTAATTGCCTTGTTTATTTTTATGTTTGCAGAGCCTAATGCGTGCATGAAATAGAAGATAGTATACAGAGAGTAAACGGTAGACATAGGCATGCTTTTTCATATCATAATCTTCTGGTGTCGCTACCTTGGGCTTTCCCCAGACCTGTACGAGGGAGCTCTGTGGGAGAGAGCTGGTTCATTGCATTTTATTTCCGACATTTTATCATGTTGACCTAGTTTATCCAGACCTAAAAAAAAAAAGAATGCATCTTTTAATTGCTGTACCAGTGCAAGCTGCTTTGCAACCCACCTCCATCTTTCATGATCTGTCCATTTCCATATATGACTTGGAGGTGTGTTCTCTCTGCCTTATGCTAGTCAACATGAATTGATCTGGGATCTACCGGTATGCGTTGTCTCGGTCTTGAACCAGGGATCTTGCACTTGTTAGACAAATGTTTTAACTATTGCAATATGGAGCCACCCCCAAAACAGATCTATACTACTGAATACTGCTGAAAAAAATACAGTTTCAGAAATAGATCAAATCAAATTCATCCACAGAATGCAAAAATGAATTTCTTAAATACAGACAATTAAACATAAGCTAAGCCGGTAACATATTCTTCTACTTTGCCACTTCAGATAAATTAGTGTTTACCCTTTTTTTGGCCCCTGGCTTTAATTTGCGAGCAACGCTGACCTGACCCTGTGTTTGGATATTCACTGCATCCCTTTTAGTCGAATCATTTAATTATACCAATCTACCCAGGGTGCCAGTGCAGAGCAGCATCTGAATGTTGCTTCTTCAATCTGCATGTATAAACAATGTTGGCAGCCGGGTGGAGCTACGATGACCAACACACACTTTCGGGTACATTAAATATACTTTCATGGACATCCATGGAAAAGCAGCTGTGTTTCTTTTAGGAACGAGCTGATCCATCAGGGGAGGAAATGATGAGAGGAACCACAAACTCTGTTAATTGGGAGGAAACAGCAGTTGAGATTAGTGTGGAGAGGAGATGAGCGTGTGACCATTAAAAGGCTCCCCTCGTTCTTTTTAGATGTAGTAAAACACATTGCTTTCGCACTTATCAATGACAAGGTGTTTTTTTTCTAGTGTTTTGTGGCATATGTGAGATCACAGAGTCTTTTTTTCTCTTGCTAGACTGTGTTGCTTAAGTGTGCTTAACTACACTGAAATAAATTCTAGGGGGGAAAAACTCAAAATAGGAAATCAGCCATGACACTAATTTGTGCGAGCAGGTAGTAGGAACCCAAATGTTTGATGTGAAGCAAGGTGGCTAAGTGAGTGAAAAGGAATGAGTTCATGCTTGTCATCAAAAGTTGTTCATTTTCTGCTTGCAGGCACACATCTTGAAATGCAGTGAAACAACACAACTTTGTCATTTTAAAAAAAAGGTGACATTTATGTTCTTTATGGCTTCATTTTGACGTAAGAGTGCTTTTACAGAATCTGGATGCATTTGTAATTTCTGGCACTTAGAGTACAAGAAAAAGCTGGGAGTAGAGACACAGGAGGAGAGTGAAGGAAACTATCATGACTGCAAAGAAGAAGACTGCTTTCTGTTCTCGAGGTCTGCATCACTGATGGGCTTTAGAACTGGCTGTCGAAGCCTTAATTAACGATCGTCTCGAGACCCGGGGATAGTCACCCCCTCCTCTCTCATTTAATCCTTTCATATATTTGCATCAATATCATAATACAAAGTTATTAGAGAACAAATTGAGCTGCCTACACTATTATATTGTCTGACAGCGTGCAAGGCATGGCGTTTTTCTGACAGCACTAAACTCAGACTTGTACAACTCTACTTGAAAGCGACATGGAAATGTTACAAGGTCCAGCCTAGTGAGACTGATGTTAAGATTTTGACATAAAAGTGACCAAGGTGCTTTAAGACAGCATATCAGCATGTCAAAATGCTAAATTATTTACATAAGGCCCAAGGGGACAACATTCAAGTTCTCTACTCTGCTTCAAGGTCCTGCAAAAGAAAAGAGGCAACTATAGACAATAACCATGGCGATTTAAAATAAAATCATGTTAAAAATATGCAAATGTACCTTAGTCACTTAGGCTACAGACTCACTTTCCAGTTTATCGCAGGTTCATTCATTTTAATGACTACTATACTGGAGCTTCAGCGTATGTACACACTTCACGGCTGATTAAAGTATAAGCTGACTACTGGAAACTGCATTTAGTTCTCTCACACACACTGCGAGAGATTTACCACCCACAACAAATTTGCCAAGTTAGATTTAGTCTCAAGCAAGTGCATATAGGCTGAAAACTGGATGAACTGGAGGCAGGTGAGCTGTTAAGAATTTAATCACTAAGTGACTAATTTGCTTACTTACTGCTGCTCTTTTTCTTTTCTCCGATTTCAAAGTGCCCTAAAGCCTTGACTGTGCTCTGCTTTGTACACGAGGACACAGAGAGCTGCAGACCTGGTGATCAAGTAGTCATTCCAGCTGCCGATGGCCCAGTGTAATGTAAACTCTCTGCTGACAAGTCTGCACAGTTACAGAAAACAGAGATGCGTTCAAATGTCCACACGGACAGTTGTGCTCACTGTCTGATGACAAGATCTACATTTTTCTGACCTCAAGTCTGTGTAGGTTCTCTGTCATCCAGATCATGGCAGTCTTGAGAGCTTGAAAGCGAAAGGCAAGGGGCCTTCTTTGGGTTTGTGAAGCCGTTTCGCCTCCTCATCCAAGAAGCTTCTTCAGTTCTAAAAATAAAAGGTGGAGGGTCCCAGGTATTTAAATAGTCGGGGCCATCCAGTTTGGAGGTGGTCCTGAAGGTTGTTGACCCACTATTAAGCATGTTAGTCATTACATGAGCCAAAGTGTGAAAAAAGGAGCGGGTCATTACCATTACTGGGGGGGGGGGGGGGGGGGGGGGGGGGTTAGGGGATAAACCACTGCGAGACCTTGCCACACCCCATCATTTGACCTATTGAGGTCACCTGAGGCAAAGTGTGTGGGGCTCTCAAGTGTCAAGTGTCTGGTGTCGTAAGTCAGCGCATCTGTTTAATGATGGTCATTCACAGTGGATAAAGATGTCCTCCTTTACTTGTCTGTCAAACCATCTGCCTTCTCGGTCCAAAATGGGAACACTGGCATCCTTGCAAGAGTGTCCCTTCTCCTTTAAATGTAGTGAGTCTTGTCCTGTTGAGGTGGCTCTCCTGTGTTGAGCCATGTGTTTGAGGAGTGGATCCTAGCTTTCTCTTGGCTTCATAGTGCGTTCCATTTAAGCCAGAAGTTGGAATTCCTGAGTTCTTACCTGGAATTTTCAACTAAAATACAGCCTCAAGTTAGAAACTGAACATCCAACTCAGAAAGTTGCAGCAGTCCCATCAACCCCATCTTCGCAATCCAAAATGGTGGAAGTGTATGCAAACATTAGTAAAACTGTGAAACTTGTAATCTGTTATTTATTTGTTACTGGATAAATAAGCCATACAACGAGCATTCATTAGCCTCTATCCATGCTGCATGTGTTTCAAAGGGGCAATAAACAAGCTTGAGTTTTATTGGTAGTGTTGCATGACTGCCTCTACCGTTCTAAGGAGTAAAGCAATTCCTGTTTTTCCTGTTTTTGCCTTTCTGACTTTACTCCACTCAGAAGTGATGTCACTCCCAGCTCCAACATCTGGCATCCAAGGCAAATAGTAAAGCAGCATTAGAGGATGCTAGCTGCACCATTTTAAAGTGACACTCTGCTTTGACTCTCAGATGAGTGATTGACGTGACCGACTGCTCTATTTTTTCCTCAACACTCATCGCCATCATAAAACCCCAGACCTAGCACTATGTTTTTGAGAAAAACAATTTTTTTTAATGTCTGTTAGTTACTTTATTTTTCAGCTCTTGATTGACAAGATTTGGTGGAACAGTTTTTGAAACCCCAAAATCACATCCTGTGTTAATCTTTGATCATACTGTGTTGTGGACATGGACAGATTCACTTTGAGATCCGATGACCAAACAGCCATTCTTCTTAACAGCCTGCTGCTTTGGGCGCATGTGTAGTTGATGTATTTTAATGTAAATTCTCTGCTAACGAGTCAGCTGGGGTAACAAAAATCAGGCAGGTGTATCTTGGACCTGAATGGACCCTAGCATACTCACATAAACAGCTATGCTATGAACTATATTCAAGGCATTAGGAGCTTCTAACACCCAGTGACTGATAACCACTTTTTTCAATAGATATTGGTATCATGAATTGTTTTGTACAGGATAATTGTGGAGTGAAAATATGATATTGTGACAACCCTGTTTTTGGCAACCATTTATTCTCAAGTATAAAAAAATAGGTTATTCAATGAGAGTTAAGACTGTCTGCACTGAAAACTAAACAAGTTAAATTACAACAGTTTCTCTTTTCAAAAATACACAGAGTAGCAATAACAGCTGCATAGTGTTGATATGAAAAAGGGTGTTTAGCAATTTCATTACTTTTTGTACAACAGGCGGCCTCTTGTCAGTGGAAGAAGAATGACCTAAATCAAATGTGATTCTGATTGTGTAAGAAGAGCCCATGACTGTAGGCAACCGCCTTCTTACTTAAAGAGTAAATCTTTTTTTACATGAAATATCTGATGGTTTCTGGTATTTGCAACAGCTGCAGCTCGGCTGGTCAAGACTGAATATAAGAAGTGTCCATTTTTTGATTTATTTTACATGCGCACCATGTAAGATGGACATGCTGGTAGCTGGGAAAATGGCGGTAGTGGTTGCTGGGATTGGTCCTCTCCCAAAAGGCTTCCATGTCGTGCAGCAGCCACAACATGGAAGCTGAGGAGGAGAAGTTGAAGGCAAAGGAGGAGGTGGAGGAGGAGTACAGAGGCAAGCACAAGCTGTGAGTTTGAATGAGGCAAGATTCAGCTCTCAGCCGGACAGCAGCTTAGACATACCCGAAACTCAAAACCCTGGAAACAGTTGAGATACATGGCTTTGGTTAAAAAAAAAAAAAAGGGAGCAGTGGAAAGAGAAGGACCAATAAACTGAATGAAATAAGACAAATGGGAGGGGGAAGTGGGATGTCATATGTTAGGATAGGTTTTGGGGTCACAGGGGTTCATGGTCAGAAAAAGGGGCAAGTTTTCTGGAGTGTGGATGAGAAAGGAAAACGGTCACGAACACGTTCGTTTGTACGACAAGGAAAGGATATGTGGTTAAAATGTGAAAAAAAGAATAATGCATATGGATGTATTGATTTAGCGCAACCAGTGTGGTATTACTTGAGTATTTGAATTGTGGTAACACAAGGGGAACCATGTAGATTAGAATTCAGGTCATTATGTTCATTTTCTTTACCATTCACCATGTAACCATGCGTCATGCCCACCACCGCCACCTACTTATTAAATAAGACCCATAAGCATATTCGCCATCTTCCACCTCACCCCTCTGCATGCAAAAAGGTATATATAATGGGAGAATTTTAAAAGGCAGACTGAATTATTTAACAAAACATGCAGGGATGGGGGTGTGAGGGGGACAAGAAAACCACTGCGGGAGGTAATTCAGACCAAAAAACGACTGGGACCGTCTTGTGTTAACTGAGATTATGCTCTGTGGCAGAAATACAGTGCAAAAATTCCACTGTCTCCAGCTTTCATGTTGTGGATGAAAATGAGATGAGCTGAACGAAGACTTGCAGTGGTAATACGGTGATAAACAAACAAAACGCCACATGAATACCCAATTAGTGCTTTGAGTGAGGACCTAATAGCATGCTTGGGTAGGTTTAGAGTAACCCAAACCACTGCCTGGCTATTCTCCATGGGTTCACCGGTTCATAATACATAGTGACTTTCCAGATGCAGAGCTTTAACGCCATGACAAGCAGTTTGCATTGATTTTTTTTTTCTAGTTTTTACACAAGTTCACTCTTATGTGTTTTGACTAATTTGAGTCTGGAGATGAAAGTGTGTTTTCTCTCTTTCTCAGGAGGACATATTTGAATTGGTGTGTATTCTTTGGCTTTGTGAATGTCTTTGTTATGCTGAAATGATCCCTAAGCTCGTTTTTTCCAGTCCGCAGTTCCCTAATGCTGAGTCTGAGGAGCGAGTTATGCATGTATGTAGCCATTTATGTGTGTAAGTGTTAATTCTGCTGCTGATCTCAAGCCAAAACTGTAATAGGGGCAGACGTGTTTAATTTATTCATTATATATTTATTTGTTGAACGCTGGAGGATTCCACCTACAGCTGGACTGTGTATTTCAACTGCATAGCTGCATCACAAGGTCTTTTAGGTGTGGAGAAGAATAAATGGTAAGAAACAGAGCAAATGGTTTCCGAGCCTATGTTTCGTATGCGCTTCTGTTAGTCTCTCATTTAGACAGTTTCCTGTCTCATTGAGCCAATTTGTCAATCCATGTGTTTAACCAGCACAGTCTTTGTTGTCTCAGTCGCAGGGAAATTCATGTCAAATTGTCTGTCTTTCCATTTGTGAAGCTCACCTGTCTCTCCAGAGGTGTTCTAATATGGCAGATGGTGCTAATTATCAAGGGTCACACACACACAAACACACACATGCATATTATTTAAGGTTATTCATGGGGTCACAATACCTCTTAAATTAGCGTCTTCTTTTTCTTTGCAATATATTTTGCGAAATCATACAGATGCTGCACTTAACAGAGGATGAAATTAGTTGATGACGTTGCACAGAGTGTAGAGATTATTTTTACTGCACTGCATTTTTCATCAACTACTAGCCCTTTAATAGATTTAGTCTTATTTCTGTGCAATGACTGTCATTTTTCATTACACTGCAATATCTACTTCCTGGACCTCCAAAAGAGAACAGATTAAATTTCACTCTTTTTATAAAAAAAAAAATCACCTCCTCCTCTTCATGGACACACACACACACAGTGTTGGGAAGGTTACTTTTAAAATGTATTCCGTTACAGAATACAGAATACATGCCCCAAAATGTATTCTGTAACGTATTCCGTTACGTTACTCAATGAGAGTAACGTATTCTGAATACTTTGGATTACTTAATATATTATCGTGCTTTTTACAACAACGTGAATGTACTATTGCTGTGTGATTTATTACTATTACTGAAGGTCCGCGACTCCGAACTGTAGTAAAGGGACCTCTGACTAATACGGCGGGGTCCCTGTCGGCTTGTAGCCGAAAAATAGCTTTACTTTGTTGTCTGGGTCAACTTTTCTTGCGAGAGACAGAGAGAGGCGTTGAAAGACTGCTCCAACGGAACTTATTGTTTTCGGAGGAAAACACGAACACGGTGTACAGTCGAGTCTTAATAGCTTACTTACAACTGGGCTCGTCAGGCACTCTTCTTGGCTGCAGTGGTTATTATTATATTTACATGCTTCCAGCTCCCGTTTTTCCTCGACGACAACTCGTACCTTTCCACTCGCCTTTTTCTCCCTCCTCGCGCTCACAGACACATAACGTGTATGGCAGTGCATTCTCCCTGCAACACGGACTATACTGCCCATGATGCTACATTCTTTAGAGTTATGCTTGTAGCATTCTGCCTGTTAGCTTAGCACAACAACAACAACGAAAAGGCGCTCTCTCACCCAGGAAACACACAGTCGCAGAAAGAGAGAGAGAGCGTCGCCCTGTAACCATGGCAACCGTAACGCTGCCGCCTGGAACGAAAGAACGTAGCTGTCAAACAAAACCCAAACAGTCCTGACCCGCGACTAAATGAAACAGGAAAGTACCGCAGTGTAATCCATTTATTTCAACAAAGTAACTGTATTCTGAATACCACCTTTTTAAACGGTAACTGTAACGGAATACAGTTACTCATATTTTGTATTCTAAATATGTAACGGCGGTACATGTATTCCGTTACTCCCCAACACTGCACACACATACACACAGAGTGTGTGGCATATTCTTGGCCCTGTTTAAATGTCCTCCACTTAACAGTGACTGCAGTTCTTGGTTCTGTGCATTAACCTTTGCAGTGGTATTTAATTAAAGGTCCACACCTGTATCACCACCTCCTCAACCCCCCATCTTCCTCAGCAGAAGTATAGCTAACTGAGCTCATGCTGTAAATCCACGGCAATTAGCATGACCTAAAAACACCACGAGAGCCTTGACACTCACCGGCACATTCTCCTTTGCCCTGTAGACCACTAGTTCTGCCTGTCCTTCTTTTTTGACCCGACTGTGGTGCAGCTGTGCTCACACACAGTAGGATCCAGTCGATTACTGTGGCCCTTCTAGTTCACGGGGCCCTGAGGGAATACATTAGGACACAAGTCGGGGTCACAGGTCCCCCAGGTTCCTTGAGGATAACTTCTTTGTCATCTATCCCCAAATCATCATTACTCAAATGAGCAGCATAGACTGTTGTTGGATTTAAATTGTTGCCCTTAAGGATGTCTCTACTTTGAGTCATGTTAAGGCATTCTGAGTTTCCACATAGCCAATTAAGGTTCCACAGCTTCTTTAAATGTTGTTTAAATTACTTGGTTGTAATGACTGTTCATGCTCATAGTATACTGTGCCTTCAAGAAAGAAGCAGCACTTGTGTAATAGAGTAAGCCAAGCTAAAAACACCAAAAGGATATTTAATAGGAGCCTAAAATAGTTTGTAAAGGTCACAACTCAGTGCTGCTAATTTACAATGGCCAATAGGTTTTATGAAGAAGGTGCTTATTGGAATACATTTTTGATCAACTAAATGAGTATTCCAGTAAATGTTCATTAACAATGTTGTTTGTTTCACTGTTTTCAATTCAATATGCTTTTAAAGCACAGTCCTGACTTCAAGAATTAAAGAACAACTAAACTTTATTGGTATTTTTTGGCAGTCAGAGGCCATGACAAGTACCCATAATACTATGATAGAACACATTAAAATCAAACTAGAGTCCTCACTTAGTTTTAACAAAAATGTCCTTTTGTTGCTAAAAACCTAACCATATGCAGAAGCATGTTCTGGCTAAATTTAAAACACAACCTCAATATAATGAGCCCACCACAGGTTTTTCCAATTTTTTTGAAAATGCTTCTATACACATCAAAAACACACAAACTGGTAACTTCCCTGTTACGGGCAAATCAGGACAGAAAACCACAAAAATGAAAAATCTGTTTCTATGACTTCCAGACATTTTAATGAATTGCTTATTACATTTTCTACAAGACAAAGTTTGAGTTTTGGGTATCACAGAACAAACTGATGCCACAAAGTCTTTTACAATTTCTAAAACTAATAAAGTCTGTAGAGTTGTTGTTGTCACTGAGATTGCTTACTTTTCAAAAAAGTGTAAAACTTGATACTTCCACTGTTCAGGTGCAAGAAAAAGACTTTTAGAATATGTTTGTCAGTCATATCATACCATTTCTACAAAGCCCCTCCAACCCTGCTTATAACAGATGTAATCAAGTCCAAACTTCTGGCCAATTACATTTATTTATTTTAATTTTCCCTCTGTAAGGTGAGAAAGATTAAGGAAATGCTAACCTGTGAAAATTTGCTGTCATTTAAAACAAACAACAGATTTATCCAACCTAATAGGCTGGATAAAGGTGTTCCAAAGGTTAGGCACTATAATTTCCAAAGACGAATTGCTCTGGATTTAAAACAAGGGTCGGGGATCCTAAACAGACGAGGCCTGTTCACTTGTGATAAATTAAGATAAAAGATCTGGAGTAGGTCCCAAGTGCTGAACTTGCATTTGGTAGCTATTCAAAGGAATTATCAGTATGAGGCCGAAAGTGACGTTGATGCCAGTGAGAGAGGCAACCATTACATTGAAAAAACAAAATAAACCTGTGAGACTTTACAAGAAAACATCTGAAAGACCTTGCAGAGTTCTGGAAAAAATATCTTTGGACAAACGAAACCAAAATGACCTTGTACCAGGAGGATGGGAAAACTAAATTATCAGTAAGGAAAGGAATAGGTTACAGTCTGAAGCATAACACATCATCTGTCAAACATGGTGAAGGCAATGTTATTGTGTGACTGCTCATAGAAGTAGCTGGGGGAATTCTGATCGTGTGTGTACAGGGCTCCCTGCTCAGATTCAACCAGATGCTCCAAAACTAACAGACAACACTTCACAGTTCAAATGGACAATGACCAAAAGCAAAAACAACCCATGAGTTTCTCAAGGCAAAGAAACAAAAAAATCTTCTGATCAGTCACCTGATCCCAACCCAATCGAGCATTTACATATTTACTCAAGACAAAAGAGGAGGAGGCTACAAATAATTAACAACTGAAAGTGACTGCACTAAAGGCCTAGCAAAATATCTCCAGGGAAGAAACACAGCATATGGTGATGTCCATGGGTTAAAGACTTCAGTTAGGTTGCAGTTCTAGACTGCATAGGTTTCCATCCATGAATTAAAAACAAAAAACAGTCCTTACATTTAAATTTGGTTAATTTGTCCATTTGTTTTTGACCATCTGAAAATGGGGGGACTATGTATAACAATGAGACCAGTTGTGAGGGTACTGTCAGGCAGAAGAGGAGTCCTTGGCAAGTGACATGTATCAACAGGCTGGAAAAGAGACCATTGAACAACACTTTTGATTGGGCTCCAAGCAGTTCTGGCAAACTGTTGTGTGACAGTCTTCTAAAAATTCAATTTGATAAATAGAATATAGATTACAGTACTGAATCTGCGTTAGGCTTATTACTGCTGTTGTATCTACAGATGCATTTGACTACAGAGAGCCTGCGGAGAGGGGTTAACCACTGTTAACCAATTCCAAAATCCCAACTGCACAGTGCATAATGTGGATAAAAATGTGTTGGTCAGATGCTGACTGGTTGGGAAGTGAGCAACAGCAGATATAACCAGTAATGGTAGAGACACGAAAAAAAGTCAAAGTCAGAAAATCTTTGTATAAATGCCCTTCTCTGCAGCTGGCTGATGGACCAACAACGACACAAACAAGCATAGCCCACACAGACTAGTTGTATTACATATTTTTGACACTGCCCTCCTCTGACAGAAGACACTCTTTACAGATAGACGGACAGTCTGGAGCTGCTCGTGAATTGCCAACAGACTGCTCAATCGCTACCATTCCTGAACCATAATTTTACCATTAGGCTTTGCACAGTTGCTGTACATCTGCAAGCCATTTTGCAGAGCACCTTCTCCCAAAATCCTGCTTATATTCCATTATTTATAAGTGTCAGATCTGTTGTTACTGATGCCTGCTCAGTTTTGTGATGAAGGTCTTGTAGTTTCATTCCCAGCCTCCAGCTTTCTACTCACGCACTTGCAAAGACATAAAGGTTCATAGCAGATCCAGCTTGCCAAATCTAAATGACCAGAGCTAAAATAAAATCTCTCAAAGACTTTAGTGGTCTTGATTGAATTACATTTTACTGAACAGTATTGCATTGTGTTTATCAGGAAAAGTAGCTTCTTGCAAAAAATTAAAATAGAAAAATAAATAAAATGACAATTGAGAAGTCATTATAGACTCTTGCCATATTACGCTACTACCAGAAGCCGATTAGCAGATCTTTCTATGTGAGCAAATCTATATTAGAGTGCTTTCAGAACTGCTTATAATACAGTGCAGCTCCTGCAATACCAGTGATATCACTTATTGACCAGATAAATGTCTTGTATAGAGTCGCAACCACACACATGATTAGGCACTCATATGTTCACCCATGCACATATGAGCGTATGCACGTGTCTACACACACATACACCTCACTTTCTTCTGTGGACCCCCTGTGAGGTCAGAAGCACCAGTGCCCCTGTGGTTTTCTGCCCTATGGTATCATGCTGGGCAGATATTTCTGTCTGCTTGGATGGCTCCTTGACATGGTGTTTATTTGGATTGGCAACTTGTTTTCATTTGAATCGATATGCAGCGCAGAAGAAAGAGGAGGTTGACTTTGAATGGGAGTGGCCATCAGGAGCGAGCGCAGATCTGCTTTGACATGAAGAACACGGGCAGACGATGCACACCTGAAGGAGGCGGAGCGGGGAGAAGTGTATCTCCTCAAATTACGCATGCTTTCAAATAATGGATTTAAAACAATAAAATAAAAATAATAACAATAATAACAGCTGTCATTTATGAAAATGCTGTTTAATAAGATCCTTGGTTAAAAAGTTAAACCAGAATAAATGAAAGTCAACAAAATTTAATTGGTTGTATTTGAATGAAATAAAAAACCCATGTAAGCGGGCTTCTGCTGCTAGGCAGACAAAATATTTGTTTTGCTTGTTTCTATTTGCATCTTTTTGTATTTGGCTGGATTGAACATAACAAAAAAGCAGTTTTCTTCGGAACGCTTACCCACCAGCGCTGCCAAGGAAGGGCTAATAAAATGTCATCAGAGTGAAATGAGAGTTAAGTGGAGGGGAAAAAGCTGAATATTCACACTCATTTGGCTGACACCTGGGGGACTGCAGTCACTCATGGCTGCATTGATATGCATTGTATTATGTGCTCCTCGCCCGTTCACAGTGACAATCAGCGGCTTTAACACCTTTGCTATAATTTAATTAAAGCTGTGATTGTCAGGGTGAAAACTTGATTTGCACACGTACGTGCATTCACGTGTGCCTGCCCACGCATATGCACGAAACACAAGGGTCAGTGTACCTAGAGGAGGACCAATTATTTCTGTATGGATAATTAGACAACTTAAATGGCCTGAGCAGAACACGGCAGGCAGGAGAGGAAAGTGGCAGGCTGACACGTTTATCAATGAATCACCACATTTTCTACATTAAAGTCTGGAAGGTAACCCTCACCTCAAGCAGACGCCTTTGTGTGAGTTTTATAGTAGCATTGCAATCTCCAAAAAGAGCTAACAGTGGCAGTGACAGTGCTCTGTATAGGTAGAATCCTTCAAACAAGAGTCTTCAGGCTTGTCCTAGTTAGAGCAGAAGTTGCCTAGAGGCTCTGAGATTGGATCAACTTTCACTTTTCTAGGGCCCTCTGAAGAAAAGATGCAAACTTAAGTTAAATGTATCTACACTAAGAACGGCCCCATCTAGTGCAAAAGTGTATCAGTGTATTATTAATACTGAATAAGAACAAGAATGGGTCTGCAAAGGACCTGTATGAAAAGAAAGTAATGAACACGCCAATGTAGTTTAAATTCTGCATATTTATATAGCTGCTTTATTCCAGCTAAGAAAGCTATCACACTGAGCTCTATAAACACATGCAAAACAAATGGATCCAGCTATCAAATATTTCTAAAAAAAAAACCCATGGTCATCTTTTAATCTTTGCTTAAAAGAAGGTCTTGGTGGCATTTGTGGAACATTAAAGGGCTGCAGGAAGAAAGAGACAGCGAGGTGATGAAAGTGTCGTCAGATTTTTTTGAGCAAGGGGGATCACTGTGTTATTTCCTTCACACCCTTTCATTACAGACCGGTCTTCTAGACCTTAATGACCACAGTATTTTAAACACTGACATCTTGTTGGATGCTGGTTGCCACATTTTTGAGCTGCCACCTCAACTTAGTTCAAACAAATAAAAACATTTCACAGGGCAGAGATACAGTTGCGATGTAGTAATAATTCAATTTTCAAGATAAAGTAATGTGGTTTCACCTCAACGTTAAGAGTTACATCCATTTGGCTACATTGCAGCAAATATACGCCTGCAGGTAAATGCAACGCTACTGCATTTGAGGCTGTGAGGTACCGCTTGGGGACCACAGCAAATGTGATTGGCAAACACAATGAAAAATATAGTAGGGCTGTATTCAGCTCCAACAAAACAAATCAAAAATACGAACTTAGCAAAGCTGTAGTGCATTAAACACCATGTTATATTACCAAAGTGTTGCACCTACCGAAGCAGATCCATTGTGTGTAATGCCCGTTTAATACGGTTTGGTGTGTATTCACGTGACTGCTGACTGAGTAAGATTTTTGACGCACCTACCAAATGAGAGAAAACGCGCATCTTTGGTTCTTGCACACCGTGTCAAACAAACTTGTGCTAGATTAGGAAACCTTTTCAGGTTGAACTGTTTTTCTGAGGAACCGACTTCCAGCAAGTTGGCCAGATACGGAAATGTAGCAGCGCATCACCACTTATTAATAAAAGCAAATTTAAAGCAAATGAATGATATCGAAGCTCTGACTGAATTCCTTCATTCAAGCAGGTATTTAGGGTTTTTTTTTTGTTAAATCTCCACTTTTTACAAATTTTTTACTGCTTTGGCTGTCCTGTTTTTACTTACATCACTTTAAATATATCAAAGTGAAGTAACTTGAGGCAGTGATCATAATATTATTAGCTTTTCTCTGAATCCACTATATCTTCCTAAATGCGTGCTTTGATTTCTGCCAAACTCCTTTAGTACTGTATAGATTAAATGCAATTTGATTTTGCTATCAGCAGAATCACCAGTGAAAAAGGGTAGTTTTCCTTACTTAATTATAATCGTTAGACGATTAGTGTTTCACTTCTAAAAGCTCCTGAAAAGCTTTTTGCCTTACTTCACCCTTGTCTCCATGGAGAATGTGAGACAGACTATAGTGAAAGAGTTTTGGACACTTAGGATTTCCTCACATTAAAACGATTACAGGAGCACGCCTTTGTGGTTTTTTAAATGCTAAAAATGCTTCCATAATGATGACCCAAAATGTAACGCTGCTTTTATCATTTTCAGCAGCTATAAAAAACCCAGCTTCCACATACATGCAGGATCTGAACACACAGTTTTATTTATATATAAGCACACACTCACACGCATTCCCCAGGGAAACCTTCCCTTTGCTTCCCAATTCTCACCTACTTCTGCTTTTTGTCATGTGTCTTTTATTTGTCACAACATTCACATGTTACTTTGCTTCAATTTGATGTGTGAGATGCAGTCAAAACCCGAACGCCAAACAAGTCCCCCAAACCCAAAACCAGTGTAAACATCTCCTCCACAACTGTACACCTGTTCATCACCTACCTCGCAAAAATGGATAACCACTCTGGACAAAAAAGAAGAAAAAAATCAAATTAGAGATTTGTGTTCTCCTCCTCTGCTTTCAACTCTCATCCCACAAGTTTCCTACTGGCAGCATAATGACTACCTTTATGAAAATGGCAGGTTAATCTAAATCCAAGTTAGCTTTTTTTCCATTCTCTTCTCCTCCTCAGTCCCCTCCTCTCTTTCTTGTCCTCCCTTACTCCTAACACCAGGTGCACAGTGCCCTTGCATACATCTCTGTATTGTTACCATTTATCCTTTTATAAGAGTGCATTTCCTGCAGGTTTGCAAAAGCACAGAGGTGTGCATGTTGTGAAGAACAATACCTCTTCCTCCACGGCCTTATGTACCCCCCAAAGGATTCTTATCTTTGGGATTGTAATGTAATGAGTGGCCCCTTGAAACAAAAGGCCTGACAGCTCTAGCAGCTCTGTGGCTCCCCAGGACCACAGTATTGTTATTAGATTCCCCAGGAGTGTTTGTGCAGGGGCATACCCCTCTGCATTTTGGTGTTAGCAAGACCCAACATATACACAGTATAGACATGCGGTGAAATGACACCAAAAGCTATGTAAATAGGAAAAATATTAGAACATTTTCATTTTAAAATGCTATTCCTGAAATTATTCATTATCATCCTGAACAGCAGTTTTGCATATTCCCATGCAGAATTGCACCAGAGCTTCTACCTTGTATTGATGGATGACATAAGTCAGCAGTGGCTTAAAACTTTAACAACTTTCGCAGCTTTCGCAGCTTTGACCTCTCCATCTCCTCTCATATTGTCCTTGTCCTCGGTGACAATAGGCCACCAGTGGCTGTGACATTCATCACCTGTTAGCCACACTTATCCATATGAATACAGTATCCACTTCTATTTCTTAGCCTGCAGGACAACTTTAGGGCATGGGGGAGTTTAATTAAGACAATAGAGACATATCAGGAAAAAACACTGGCAAGATAAACAATTATTTGTGCAGGGTAACAGATTGTATTCATATTGGGGTTCATGTTAAAAGGTGAAAACAAAAACTTGAGTATATCAATTTGAATAGGGAGAGCTTTTTGTGGAAATTTTGCATTTAATGCTTGTTTTTCATTCAAAATTCAAGCTAACGCTGATTAGCAAGCTACTTTTTTTATTTCGATTTTTACTTTAAGAACCATTTAAGGACAAAAATGTGCCTTGTAGAGAGCAAAGGCATAAATATGTAATTGAGGACCTTTTTATTTTATAATTAGAAAAATAAAAATAAAAAATAAAAACAAAAGGAAACAATCAGAGAAGGTTACAGGTAACAAAAACGACCAAAATAAGAAAAAACTGCTATCATTTGTGAGCTTTATTCACTTAACCTGTTTTCTATAAAATACGTGGAAAGCATTTTTATTTCTTGGGTGTGTTTGGATGAAAAGCACATCTGCTGGTTGACTCTTAACATTTTGTTTTTCTTTCAAAGTGACTTTAGTATTATTATTTGGAAGCTAAAAAACCTCAACACTGTTTTTTTACCTACACACGAGCCACGAGACAGTAGTAGTATATACATAAAATATCATCTGTATAATTTTTTGTTAAAAATTTAACTCTGACACATTTTGCTGCAAGTGGCATCCACTGACACGTAGCGGGCAAAAAAATCAGTTGTTAAACGCTGCATGTCATGTCACTCCCTCTTCAGTGTGTGGTAAATATTTCATGTCTACAAGCTTCTGCGTTTTGTGAGTGACATTCTTTATGTGCTAGTGAGTCACTCACCAACATGATTGTGTGTGTGTGTGTGTGTGTGTGTGTGTGTGTGTGTGTGTGTGTGTGTGTGTGTGTGTGTGTGTGTGTGTGTGTGTGTTGGGGGCTGCTTTGTTTTGCTAGCTGACAGCTCCCCTCCCCGTGTTGGGCCTGGCAGATGTAGAGGTGTCACAATGTTGATTAATTGTTTACGGTCACCTGTCTGCGTGGCTGCCTGTCTGCCATGTTGCCGTGTGCTAGGGGGATTTAGGGTTGTGGGGTCAAAGTGAAAGAGGGGGCTAGCTGAAAAGGTGAGGGGAAGGGGAGATGACAGAGGGATGGCGTGCGGGAGCTTGCGCTAGTGTAAATGGTGCCACGCTATCAACCCGACGTCTTCAGCTGTGTCTGTCTGAACAGCAGTGTCATCATGTCGAACACGAATCACAGCTAGCCGGGGCCTGGCAGGGCCCTGCGCTCATACGCTGTTTCCTGCAGTTTGTGGTACTCCTCTCTGCAGTGGGAAAGGAGAAGAGGGGCAAGAGAGTGAGGGGGATTAAGAAGTTTGGGGGAGTTTCATTTTTCAAATACACGGTATTTAGCACAAGTTCTCCTGCTGGGTAAATTAAAACCCCCGATGAGTGTGTGATGTTTATTCAAAAAGAACTGAAGCCTCTCAAGTGCTGTGAAGAAATTTGTGATTAAGATTTTAAAAGCCAAACAAAATAGCCAACAGTCATTGCAGGAATCTAATAAGTTGTAGTAGTGGTGCGACTACTGTGATATTCACATTGGTGAGTGGTTCTGTCGATCAAAATATCATTTTTAATAAACTTCACTAGCATTTCTGATGTAAAATATTGATTAATATTTGACACAATTTGAGCAAAGAGGTTTAGTTCATCTAAATGAGACTCATTCAGCTAAGAGTTTTCATCTTTTTTGATTTTCCCTTTTTCTGTTCTGTCTCTATTCTGTGCTTTTTAGTTGGAGAATATTAGCGACATGACATGAGGAGGCTTGACAGTACGGTTCAGTACTGTAGTTTGCTGTGCCCTCATGTAGAGAGAAAGACACACTGGACTTCTGCATCATTGAGAACGCATATCCAATTCAGTTTGAATGGCTTTTGATTTAGCCCATATTATCCATTACTTACTTATTCATAGGCCACTAGGTTTTCTTCCCTTCCATCCATTCAAATCAATATTGCAGAACTCAGTTGTGAGTGTGGGTTGGGGTTTTCTTCAAAGTGGCAATTCTTCCAACCATCTGCGCCTCTCTCTCTCTCTCTCTCTCTCTCTCTCTCTCTCTCTCTACGCTTTAAACCCACCCTTAGTAACAAGCCACGGAGCACCAATCTGTGCCGTGATTCGGCCAAGCCCTGCCTGCCGACTGGGAAGGAACATCATCAAAACTATTCTGTGTTGCCATGGAAATAGAGACCTCAATAAGTTCATCTTTTTCATGTGTTTTTTTTTTTTTGGCGCATGCTTGGCATTTGGTTGGTTGGTTGGTTGGTTGGTTGGTTGTTTGAATGAGTAGCAGAGCTACAAGCTGTTCCTCCTCAGTGTTTTTTCCCCCCTTCCACTCGTGCATGCATGCGTGTTCATTTATTTAGTCATCAAACATCAAGAAGAACCAGTTTTGCATCACCATTCTCCATCCTGTATCACGAAGGTGTGTTTCTGTCCTTGTCTATTGTCCCGTGTGAACATGGATGCATATAGGTAAAGTGTTGAATACGGAGGAGAACATGAGCAGGCAGGTGGATCATGAGTAGATGCAGTGCAAGGCTGCTTATGACTTAAAAAAATCACTCAGCTGGATGCATGAAAAGAAAATGGGTCAGCAGAATGCATTGGCTGCAAACAATTTGTGTAACAGATGTATAAATGAATGGGTTATAGTGCTCAGTTTCTCCTGTACTGCATGCCTTTGACTTTGAGTGAAGCACCGGCAGCAGCACTCATGTTCAGGGCTGATGCCTTGCCATGTCTGTAAGGAGTATTAGTAGTAGTAGTAGTAGTAGTGGAAATGGGTTCTTTGAAGTAACTGGATCTCCCCCTTACACTCGTAGAATACCAATGTATGTTAGGCAAGTCACTGCATGTGTGTGTGTGTGTGAGTGTGTGCACGTGCATGGGAGATTGAGATGAGAGGATGAAGGGAGAGAGTGAAAGAGAGAGAGCAAGATGTGTTATAGACATGTCACTGCGATGTATGATACAGCTTGATCAGATGGTTTCCAAGAAATTCTCTTTGATGTTAAAATTATTCATGTGAACTCTGTGAGGTAGCGAACACCAGCTCTCAGAGGAGGAAATGTGTGCGATGTCTCAGTTATCTCCACTGTGTAAGCCCTAATTCATAGAAGAAGAAAAAAATCATTGCTGCAACCAAACTGATCTTTCCAAAAAAAGGAAAACGAATACAGAATTTTGGGAGGAGTACCGAGTTCAGGGTGGGCTGGAACAGCTATATTCTGTGTAATTGGACAATTAAAATCATATCTTGGCATCTCTCTGCTGTCTGCTCTGAGGGGAAAAAAAAAAAGAAAATGGGAGGTTGCAATGTGTTCTCACCCTCATCTTGATATGACTGTGGAAAATAATGCTATGTATCTCTACATGTCTGTGTGTGGTGAAGCAAGTGTGTTTAGTGGCCTCTGTGCCACTTAACAGTGTTAATATAATTCAGTTAAAGATGAAAGGCAGTGATGGGGCTCCGTGGGTTATTGTTGCTGAGAAATGGGGAGTGGAAGTGGCCAATTAGATCCTGTAAAATGTCATGAAACGCTGTTTGAGTGGATTTCTCTATTCTGTATTAATCGCTGTGCTGTAGGACGTACTTTTTAATCTATTTTTCTTTTATCAGTGACACAAAGATACAACACTGCTATTGTTTGGGTATTTATTTGTGTATTAACTCCTGAACATGATCAGATAAACACCTCCGGGTAACCCACTGCATTTAGTGAAAGTTCACTTTTGCCCGTTAAGCCTTAATAAGCGGTAAATATCATTCAGTTTAGAAATCTGTCTGCTGCTTTTAAACAACACGCACCTGTAACCCGCTAAAATCGTGTTCAACAACACTTTTATTTACAATTCCAAGGTGAAGTGAGGCTCGTGTGCTCTTGCTTATCTGCTTGTCATCAGGGCCCCCCCTTCCTTAAGGCTGACCCTAACTAGATGTGGCTGATAAGGCGGGCCGCTAGCTGCATCTGTATGCCAGGCCTATTGTACTGCAGGGGCTAAGGGATGAGAGCGGAAAAGAGAGAGGGAAGGCGAGAGGAGGGAGAGGGGCGAGTTTGCTTGAATCTCTGAGAGCCCGCTAACCCCCTGCTCCTTTCCTGAAATGGAGATGTTATTACATTAGCAGCTAAAAGGGTTTATTCACAGTTAGTGCAGTTTAGGCATGCAAATGGAGGATTTCAGTGTGCTGTGTTGCCTGGAGGTATAGGACAGAAAGCACAGGAGATTTGCAAGGATTAGTTCCACAGGTTCCTTTTATTATGGAAAGAACCCTTTCTGAATGACGGGGGAGGAAAAGGTGAGTTGAGGAGAGAAGAGAGAAGTAGTAAGGGAATTTTAGGGATGGGGTGTTTTTTCTCTCTCTCTTCACCACATTAGCCCAGTAGTGAAGTATGTGAATGATTTTTCACATCTTGACTCTCACATGTTCTGAGGTTATGCACGCAGGATTGCTTTTTTTTTTCTTCCCTGCCTCAGGCTGCCGTAACAGTTGGTAAACAGTATGCAACTCCTCAGCTGCCCTCCTCGAAGGGTGTGTGTATCATTGCAGGCATGTGTGCTGTGATATGTCTCACTAAACCCGATCCTGAAGCCCACTCCGAAATAAGTGATGGTTATGATGATGAGGCCTTTTGGCAGATTTTACAGTGCACACTGCTCAGTGCACATGAAATGGAGGGTGGCGACCCATTCAGATCACTCATGTAGTGGGTGCATGTCTGAGGGACTGGGGCGCAGCAATCTGATATGCTTGAGTTGTAAAGTTAAAGCCTTCATTATCTCGGCACGAGGCATAAGGTGTCACCTTCACTGGACCTGACACGTGCACGCTTCCCTAACCATGGGAGGCCACACACAAACACAAACACACACACACACGCATGTGTGTCCACAACCTAAACCATGGGAGACAAGGTTGAGAGATGAAGGTTTTGAGTAGGAGATAGACAGAAAGACACTGAATTAATGGGTAATGGAAAAACCAAGGTCAGCCTAGCTTTGGTTTGCTGTAGTGGTCAAGGTGATGGGTCCAGTCGGAGGCAAGGGGACACACAAACACACACAGAAGGCCAGTGTCAAATGACTCAGGTCTGTTGTGCAGCAGGGAGGAGAGAGTGATGGCAAAACTGAAGGAGGAGATTGATGGGGATGTGCATGTTTCAATCAGGCTCTATGTGATGTCATCTGCTGAACTGCCATCTATTCTTCACTCAGACTGTTTGCTCCAACTTTCTCTCACTGGTGCGTATCACCTTCAGCAAGTAGGTATACAGTAAAAAGAGAATACTAAATCGAGCCTATTGTAAAAACATGATGTACACTTCTTAGGCCCTTTCAGACTGTGGTAAGAATGTCTTTAGTTTTAAGAGGATTTGGGGTTTTTTTGTCCACATGAGCATTTGCTGCACAATGACCCTTGAGGTGAAGTGGCCTGTTAAACTCTATTTTCAGCTCAAGACATTGCTTAAGAAAAGAAAGGTGTGAGCCGCTGAATAAAAGCTCACTCTTCTCTGTACCAACACCAGTCATCTGTCTTTTCTGGCACAACGCCTCTGTAATTGTCTACATTTGGGTGCTTTAACACTTGTGCTGTTAACAGCCTTTAACCACAAGTGTCCCCACACAACTGTGAAGGAGGGACAAAGCCCAAACCAATGAAGGAAGACCCAAACCAATGATTGTTGAGCAAGAGGTTCAAACAGGAATTGGGGTAATCAAACATGGTAGTTATAATCTGTTCACAACGCACAGAGATAAAATGGGCCAACATGTATTGAAGCGATGCCAGGATGTCCATTGTTTCTGTGTTCTTCAGTTCATAATCTAATAACATGTGGTTTTACCTGCAATTAGAAAACAACATATGTCTCACTTTTACAATAAAGAACTAAGGGGACTCTTAAAAGTCTGGGCCTCACTTTGAAAAAAAAAATCTTCCTTTCACTTTAAACAATCTTAACCTTCATGTCAAAGTTTGTTTTTTTGTTTTTTCAACTAGTACTGAAGAAACAGTCTCACTAAAATGCTATCATGCTGTGCTGTAAAGATCTGAAAACACGAACAAATAAGACAGCACCCCTTACTGTCTTATCTAGTTATAATATAGAAATGCAGTGTTTTAATCATTTTTGAATGACAGTGGGGTTCTGTGGCACAAAGGCTCTACACCAAATTACCGGATAACTTTATTGTTAGTTTTCTTTTCCTCTGGAAGCTTCCATTTATATTTTTTCTGTTAATTTACCAAGCCCGTCTTCTGCAAGGAAAAAACCCCCAAAAAAACAAAATTTACTTTACTTCAATTTGTACTTTTCTTTGTGCTGCTTTTACTAAGTTTTAGATGCCACACAAAGGGACAAAAGAGACAAGGAATAGAAAGACGGGGAGGGAAATAATACAACTGTGTGACCAAGTCACTTTGTAGTCTGCTGTTTTTTTCTTTTTTGTATTCCTGCACCCATCATCCCTTTCCCTTGAATATATTTGAAAGTTTGTGTATACAAATGCAGTTTTTGAACAAACATTTCCCAACTCAGTGCCCGGGGCCTGGATCCAGTCAGAACAATAGTGGAGCTGCTCCCCCTGCTGCTACTAGATGGAAACTGCCTCTGGGCCTTCATCACTCTCTGCTCTCTCTCACTCTCACTCTGTGTGTGTGTGTTTGCGTTACTGCAAGGGGTGAGTTTGTATTTATTTGCTGGTGTTTTTGCATGTGGCAGTCAGAGCGAGCGAGTTACCCATCGCTCGGTGCCGTTACATTTGCACAGTAGATGTGTTCTGCTGCATCCTTCCACATATATATGCGTGACCTCAACTCCTATTCTCTCACCCCTGTGCTGTTCAGTAACAACAGCTCCAGCATCTGCTAGCAATTGTTTGTGATGCTGAATGTTCCTCTTCCTTCTTGTCTGCCATTACAGCTATAAAAGTCAAATGATCTTGTGCTGCTTTTTGTCTTTGCATCACTGTACTGAGTCTTTGTGTGCTTTCTCTGTATTCCAGAGATAGATTTCTGGAATCTGTCCACATAAAGAACACATTGACGAAGCCAGATATGAATTAAAACAGATTATAAAGCAAAAACAATATAAAGAAATAACCTCATAAACACTTGGGGAATTCATCGACCCTAGAAAGATTTTTTTTTAAAGTAAAAGTCATTAAAAGGCATCTTTACTTTATTTTCATTTCCTTTTCTTGTTGCAGTATACATCTAGAGAGTTTAAGCACCAATTATCATTTGCATTTTATCAGCCATATGGTCACCTGTCATGTTCACATGACCAAGTGATCAAAGGCTGGGATTTGGTTTAATTGTTCCCCACTGTTAGGCTTCAGCCAGTAAGGACTCTCGCCATCTCTGCTTCAGCAGGTGGTGTGTGTATGTGCATGTGTGTCTGCATGTGAGTGTGTGAGTGAAAGCATGTTGTGGAAGCTTAATTCCACGATGCAAGTTATATGTTGCACTTGCATTAGGACAGTTTTGCTCTCGCTCTGGCACTCCAGACCAAAACGAAACAATGCAACGAGTTATAAATAAATCAAAGCTGCTTATACCTACTTTGAATTCACATTGTGGGGAATTTACCCTTATTCATATGCGGTACCCCGGAGCTACAAAAGGGAAGTGTGTCTATTCATTCAAGGTGTACTCTTAAAGACGAAATCGCTTTAAGCTACAATTTACAAAATAATAGCATTAATAAAAAATTGGTAAGTATATTAAAAAACACACCACTTTCTAAATTGGTGAATTGTCTTGACAGAAAAAATCCCTTTTTTCTGCCTGCACTGCTTCCTTACATCTCTCAAAGCAAATACTACAACACCCTTTTAATTAATGTAATCAGGTTGGTTTAGTGCAGGATTTAATCCCTGTTGTAATTGTAAATTAAGTCTGCTGTGGTTGCTTTTCCTGGTGTGGAGTAGACAAATACAGGTCAGTACATCACGTCAGTGTTCCATGATAGCCTGGTTGAGTTTGGGGTCGGAGCATTGTGTGGGGGGGCATGGGAGGGTGTGTGTGTGTGTGGGGGGGGGGGGGGGGGGTGCTCTGATGGTTGGGCAGGAAGGGGGGGGCTACACTGAGGGTGACTGGAAAAGGTGGTGAGCAGGGGTCCCCCTCACCACGAAAAGCTTTAGTTTGAAAGGGGCTTTGACCAGGCCGAGTGAGATTCACATTGATTGGGTTTTAATTTGGTGGAGGGCCCTCTTCAGCCAATGCACCGAGCTCCACCCATCCCCCCTTAATCCAAATCCCCACCCACAGCACCCCTCTCACCCCCATCCCCCTTCCTGTCCCAATGAGAGTGAGGAGTTGAGGAGTCAGGGTGGTCTGTGTGGCTGGTCAGAGCCAGCTGATAGGAGTAAACTAAACTCAGCAGGCCTGTTGTTTGTGTTTACTCTGTGTGTGTGTGTGTGTGTGTGTGTGTGTGTGTGTGTGTGTGTGTGTGTGTGTGTGTGTGTGTGTGTGTGTGTGTGTTTCACTCAGCTGAATAAAACCACCCTTATGTTGCCTCACATGTTCCAGCAACTTTAAAGGCTTTCTATAAAAACACAATCAATCACAGGCTACTTTCACAGGTGGTCTAAGTGTGTTACTCTCTTTGTGACCCCACTGCTCTAAATGCTAAATATGTGGTGTTTTTGTTATCATTTAGAATAGTTATATTACATTTACCATTCCCCGCATATCCCTCTAGTGGAATTGAGGGTGTGAAAACCTGGAGTTCAAAGAGTACTAAACAATTTAAGGGCATTTAAAGATGCAGCCTCTCCCTCCAGTGTTTGCTTTAGCAATCTAATCTCAACCCTAATCTCTGACAAGTTTTCTTTTTCTTTCCTTAATTTGCAGGCTCAAAGAGGACAGAGATAGAGGTCTAGTCCTAATTAGGTTAGTTATCTCTGCACCAAAAGGATAAAGTTCTCACACCAGGACTGTTTCGAATTAACCTAATTGGATTTTTTAGCAGAAACTCAGCAAATAGTTAGGGTTAAATAAAGAGTGTGACATAAAGCGAGGGAGTTCACATGAACTGTGCTCCATGAACGGAGAATAAAAGCCTATTTGAGGGTCACGTACAAGGTTCTCCTTTCTACTTTCTCTCAACAAACAGAAGAGAAATGCTGTGGGCTTGCTTCAAGGGGACCTGGCCTGGCCAGAGGCACAGAAAACCTGGGCTGGGGCCCTCTGCACCAAGCTGAGCCAAAGATAAGAGAGAGACAGACAGCGAGAGTGAGAGAGAGACATCTGAGGGCAAGTCCACACAAAAACAGATACATTTAAAACAGTTTTTGAGCATCCACAAACATTTTGTGTGCCCCCCCTTTTTTAAAGGTGTTTTTGCCTGAAATAAGTTTAAAAAAAGTTGATGGTTTCAGCTTGAATCTCCACTCTTTTGCCCTGAAAAGTTGTTTATCTATTTATTTATTTTACTTAGAATAGAATAGACTGGAATAGAATAGAGAAGAAAAGAATAAACCTTTATTATCCTACGAATGATAAATTTGGGTGTTAAACAGCTCTTATAGCAGAAGGAAGACACAAAGTGGTCCTATATACATAATCAACTGAAGTTCATATATACAGGTAACATTGTACAGAAATATGTATAAAAACTGTATGGAGATATGTATAAGAGTACACAGAGATATGTACTTGAAATCTCTGTTAACTTGATCTTTATTACCAAGAGACAAGATAAGATACATGCTTCATGCTTAAATTACTCTATTAATGTGTGTTAATGCCATTTTTTAGCCATTATTTTTACCAAGCTAAACCAATGGCTCATCAGTGGATAGCAATCATTTTCATTCCATTAGAAAAAAATCTGCATGTGCATAGTGAAAAAGAAGGAAAACACAAGAAAAAATGCAAATACTTTGAATATTTCTTCTTACACCTGGAAAAAAACATAAACAATATTTTGCATAGTTCTTTTTCTTCTTTTCATGTAGCAGGTCATGTAAATCTGCATGATTGCATGGATCTATGTCTGTATGCAGTATTTGCAATATTTTGGATTTTTAACAAAAACTGTATGAGCTGGTCCTTTTTTTCTACTTATGTCAGAAGGAACAATCACAGGAATGATTAATATTTCTTTCCCATCTGATCTAACACGCTCTAAAGAAGCAGGGTTACATTAAGAATCCCAAGTTCCTCACCATGCTGAAGTGTGAAAATATTCCAGGGGCAGTTTGCTTAGAACCAGGGCTGGATAGTAAAACTATTTCCTTGTCCAAGTCTCTCAGGGTGAATTAATTAAGTAAAGGTGTAAGTGTGATGGGCTGCTCTCTGCAAACCTGGTTAACATTAATCGTGGGCGAAATGTATAATTTACACAAAACCCTCTGCAAGATGAGCCACAGATTGAAAGGAAGAAAAATGAAATGAGCTGTAATGATTTTGATCCCAGCAATAATTTGGGAGGAACTGACAATGACTTAGATGCTGACTCTGACTTGGAAAAAAAAATGAATATTTTGTGTAACTGGCATTGACATTGAATGCAACAGTTACAAGTAGAATGCTGTGTTCTGGCTGTGTCTAAAAAATAGGGTCCGCCGTACGCTGAAGTGATGTATAGACGAATTAATTAAGCATATTGAATGCCGCAGCACTGATGTGGAGTGTAGATTTTTAATTAGTGCATGCTTGAGTGTGTTAAAACTCTTGTGTTCTGTCTGAGTGGAACCAAGTGGAACTGAGCATGTCAGCGGAGAACACAGCTCAATGTCCCCCCGGTACGGCACTTGCCAGCATCGTGGCTGCCTCCGCTCCTGTTCCAAACCGTGGATTAACTCTGTCTGTTCCACTCTGTGCCTCAAAAAACTAGGCCGCCATTTTAGGCCTGTCTGGACTCTCTTGCCCTTCATTTTGAATGGGGAGCTAGACCCAGTAAGTGCATTGTGTGTCCAAGCAGTTGTCCTCCCCTGAAGGTCCCTCTGAGGGGAACTCTTTCGGACCCCCACAGATACTCATTCTCGAAGCTCATTTCATGTATCACATCTCTTCATAAATATTTCACAGTTCTGTGATCAAAGCTCACCTCTGTGAGCCCCTGTTTGGCTAATTGCTTTGGCTGATATACACTGTATAGTAGGCTCTGTGTGTCCTTTACAGTTGGCCGACTGTGGGATTTCTAATTAAAAATATATCTATTTTTTTTAAATTTACAAATATGTGTTTAGTTTTACAGAACTATATTTAAATAGGTGTTTGATTTGGACAGGGCTTAAAAAGCAAGGCACTTACTGCATATAAATTACAACTAAGACATTGTATTAGAAAGAGCAAGCCTTTTTCAGCCACATGTGGAATAACTCGTGTGTACCTAATTAATAAATGTGTATTTGGGTAATCCTGCCATGCTATTAGTGTGTGTGTCCATGATCCGTATGCTGTCCACCTGTCTCAATAGTCCATTTGTCCAGCTGCTGTTGAAATGCTTATTTTCCCTCTGAGAGGCCCACTCTGGTCTGCGTGGGACAGCCTGGAGCTAACTAGGATGCTCAGAACTCCACAGGGGCACCAGGCCAATGCATCGTAGCAGAGATGGTAATGACGATTTGGAGGCAGGAGGAAAATCGTGGTAACTGCAGCAGTGGAATATTTGCTGAGGATAACGCAACGCAAAAATAAAGTCTTAAGCCCTTTCTACTTGATGACTCTTCTTCTTTCACACCACCTCTCTCACTGCGTGTCAGTTATTCAGTCATCCAGCGCTGCCCTCGCTCCCTGCTCCCATTGATTCCTCAGCCTGCGGAGAGATGAAAAAGCCGGACCACCTCGCCAGGGCTTTTCAGCTTTTCATGTCCCCCAAGTACTTGGCTCTGTTCACTAAACTCTCCGGCACTGTTTGTCTAGAATCACTCATCACTCCAGTCAGGCTTTGTAGAGAAAAAAAATCCTCCCCTTTTATTAATTTCTCAATCCTCCTTTTTTTTATTTTGGCATATTTTCTCAGAGAGTATGTGAAACTCTGCATTCTTGCCATTGCCTTGCCCTTTTGGCTCTGTAACTGAATCTCCCATCTTCCCAGAGCTTTTTCTTTCACCAATGGTACCCTGTAGTCCAAAGATAGCAATTTCTCCTGATTAGGCCTTATGTCAATTTAACCATGCCTATAAAGTGAACATTTTCATTATGCAGATGACTGAGGGCCGGTAGTGCATTGCATACTGAGCAACAGAGAACGCACGCTGCTGTTGTGTACCACTCTGTTTGGCACCCTTGCAGCTATCTGCACATGCCTCTCTCCCCGATACACACTTCCTCGCTGCAGTCTGTCACATTTCTTTCTACAGAGGACACATTCATGATGAGATCACACACCAGGCCCTGGGGCCAGTGTTTATTATGTATGAGTGGGTTTATCCTCTAGGTGTCTGGCGTCCAGGTTGGGGAAAACAGAAAACCAGGGAGAGGCTCAGGGTTTGTCAGCGGCTGACCAAGGGGTGGGTGGGGCTGGGAGAGCGACTGTGTGGCAGAGGCCTGGTTCAGGCCTGGTTCATGTGCTCTGTGGGCTCCCAGTCTGATGTGCTATATCTCAGTTTGGCTCTGCTTCAGACAAGCCTCCCGCGGAGGTCAGCTGTGCCATCGGCGAAACACAGCAGAGAGGGGACATACTTGTTGAACAGCACACCTGTCCTTAGCACTGAGTACGGCCCCACAGCACACCTATGGATAATGTTTAGGCCAAATTTAACGATAACTTGTTCTTCTTCTCTTAATAGCTCGGTTTTTATTGTAGCTTTACAGTTTTATTTTAGGTAATGAGGTGTCAGACAAGTTTTAAAGGAAGCAGCATATAGCAGACTCTAATAAAACTGCCTGCCTCCATAGAGCAGACAGCTGAAGCCCTGGTTTGAGTTGGTCTTTGCTCCCCTGCTGGGTGTATTGATAAGCAGCACTGAACCCTGCGGTCAGTGTTTAATTGCATTATTTGGAGTCCTCTAGTCACCCTCCTCTTTCCTCCTTGATGGAAGGAGAGAACAAGTGTTTACCAGTATTTAGAGGTAAGGATCAGAAAGATATGCCGAGGCAGAGGTGGCACACTAACATATTTGGGTGTTTAATATGGTTTGGATAAGAGAAATCTTCAGTCTTATTGCTGCTTAATCTTGTAGCTATTGCGGTCGCATTATTAAACCACAGGGACTTTGGAGGGCCAAAGCATTTCAGCGGCCTTAGCTTCATTCATGTGCGACTTTGGCAACCTCACAGAAAATCTGCGGAAATCCATGACATCATTGTTCAAGCCACCTTTTATCTTGTTGTGGCTTATCATGCCCAGTGTTCCAGACATTCACACAGCACACACACGCCTACAGAGGCGACTTCCAGCAGAGTGGATTAAAACAGCCTGCACACTTTGACAGACCTCGTTGGGCCCCAGCGTCTGTTTTGAGCTCTGTTTGGGGACCTTGTTGCTGCTCTAGAAGGTGACACATATAAGGCAAGGAATGCCAAAAAATAAATAAATCATGCATTTAACAACCTTGGAATCAATCAGAACTCTAAAATGACTGTTTCACGGATACTGAAGGTCATCTTTTAATTTACACCCATAACAGGATAGTGCATTGGGGCTAAAGCCATCTTTGCTCCCTGCAAATGTTGCCTGTGTCCCATTGATAATGAGTGGGTAACAGGGCAAAACTAAACACACACACACACACAAAGAAGGCTTGAACAACTTGCCATGGTTGAGCAGTGTTGTAAACCTCCTTTTTTCCTTCACCTCTGTGCCCTTCCTCTCAAAGTGACTGTGTTTTTATGGTGGCATCTCACAAAGTGGCTTTGTCCACTCATCATGCCCTCCCATGCCCTGGACTTTTCAGCTATACAACCACAGACAAATGTGCGTACACTCCCCCATACATTCACGCACAGGGTTAGAGGGAGCAGCATTCATTTGGGTCTAGACAGCTGTACCCTTTTTCACCTGATGCCCAATCAAGAATGGTCCCTGGATGCAGCCATGGAATCTAATCAAGGACGTCTTAGGTATGTGTACATGCACACACACACAGACATATATATATAAATATATATATATATACACACACAAACAGGCACAGACAGCAATCCAATTCCAAAAAATGCCTTTGGTGAAGCAGTTGCCTATACCACACCTGCTCAAATTGTCAGATTGTGTATTTGTGCGATGGCGTGGAAGAGTTTCTCATTATTTTGACCATTGTGCATGTGCTTCTTTTCGGAGGAGGTGGCTCGGAAAGCCTACTCACTGTGGCGATGAATAGAGCGGCCATCATGTTCATTGTACAGTCTCCAACAACTCTGACGGCATAGTGTGCTCACACATGCACATATTCAGATTCAGACGCTGCAGATGACATGAAGCATATCCCCACTTCCTGGCACCCGGCATTTCAAGGATATCAGGGCTAATTACATCATCATTATCTCAAGCCACACGTGTTTGCTTGTGTGTCTGTGTGTGCGTGTGCATATGCGCTCAGTATGGCACACACTGATCTGTGTATGAGTGTGTGTCTGTCAAGTTTTAATGAGGCTCCTCAGATAAGGCTCATTGAACCTTTGGTTCACCACTGAACGTCTCACAGCTCCGATGCGGGCCAGTGTGCGCCACCCCCAAGAGCCACAGAGTTGACAAACGCAGCTTATCAGATGGTGGAAACAGATGCCCTGTCTTCAGCTAGATCAGGCACTAAAGACAAGAAATGGTGACCACTGATTCCAAATCGTCTTGAAAGCGGTGTATACGTGCTGTTTTGTTTGTGCCAATCTGACCTTGAGCCCCCTGTCGATCTTGGATGCTCTGGCTACGTGAGCTCATTTGTACGTGTCTGTTACGTGTGTGTGAGTAAGGTAGAGCGCTGTGGGGTCAGCAAGGAGTTCAGTGTGTCAGAGGTCTCAGAGTCCCGGCTCTTTGATTCCACTCCCTTGTGGCTCGGAGAATTTCCTCTCCAGTTTCCCAGTGCTGAGCCCATGCTGGGCAAGGAGAGCCGCGCCAGGAAAATTTATGTTGATGTCAGCAATGAAAACACCACCATCCCTCCACCGCGTCTCACAATATTTGTCAAACAGCGGTCTGTCCGTTCTTTCTCTCTCTCCCTCCGTTCTCTTCTTTCTCCCTGAATATTTCCATTCTTGCTGATGTACGTTTCTGAAAACTTAAATTCATGTTGGCGAGGGGTTTCACACTTCACATGGTTTGTTGTCTCTGCAGGGACTTTGGTAACACAGCTCTCTATTGGTCTCCTCAGGGGCTGGGCAAGTTTGGGGGTGTCTTTAAAGGTGTAATCCACACATATTTCCTTCCCTAAGGCTTTGTATATGGAAAGCTAAAATAAAATCACAAAAGAATTGCAAATGTTACATTATGTCCGGCGTGGTTTCATATTTATGAAGCTGAATAAAAATGGTATACAGCCACCTATTATAATCATCATAAGACTGTAAAAAATTCCCCAAGCTTGGACTCGGAAAGGCCCAGGACCATATTTACAGCACATTATGTTAATAATAATTTGCAGTCTTTAAAATTTGGGATAAATATGCTGGTGGTGAGGCATCAAAAAGTCTTCAAAGGTTTCTAATTAAAGAAGATACAATATCTTGTTCTTTCACGTTCAAAATCACCGTACAACTTACTTAGCTTATAGTTAATGCTGGGTCAGGCAACCCTGAATCATTCCTTAAGGCCACGTTGGTTGCCACCAATAATGCACCACACATAGTTACTTCTATTTATGTTGGAAGAGGTCAAATAAGGAAGCAAAGACATTACTAAGCATTTTTATTTCCTCAAAGTCTTGTGTTGCCGTTGCACAGCAATTTACCACTGATCTAAAAAAAAAAAATATATGCCCTTTACAGTTTCAGTAAATAAAGTAAATAGAAAAATACTGGTCATTTGTTAGCTGCATGGCTAAGATCAAATTCACTATAATTCCATTTTTTTCCACAACATTCCGGTGTGTAGTGTACCTGTTGTAGTGCCCACAATTACTGTTGTCCATATGATAGTACAGTTTCAATTGGTTAGTGCTTTTTGTATCATATGCAACTTGTGGCCTAACGATGTTGCTTACTTTGCATATGCATGAAATGGACATCAAGATGTTTGGATCTTTTTTTTTGGATCCAGAAATGACATAACTCATTTCTATTCCAACCTGTAAGAGCAGGAGTACGTCACCATTAGAACTTAAGATATGAAGGATGAAGGTATTGATGATGCAAGAAGTAATTGGGAAACATGTCTTGCTAGCTGACGCTGCTATCAAACGGAGATAAACAAATGTAAAGAGTTATGAAGACGGTAACAAAGAGGTAAGATCACTGAAGAACAGGTATGTTATGCTTGCATGGTATGTATTGCTAACAATTTACATTAACTAAATAACCGATGGAGACGTGGAGTGTTTATATATTGGAATAAAACTCATCTGTTTGAATGGTGTAGTCTGTTATCCTAAAAGACACGCTACAGATTTTACTATTCAGTTTTTCGGTTAAGCTCGTTTTGTTTTAAGCCTAGCAAATGTTAGCATTTAACTTAATATCACAGTGAATTATGTGGCTTCTGAACCAAGCTAGCTAGCATGTGCTAACTTATCTTTTTTTATTTAAAAAAAAAAGATTTCCGTCTTAGTTTTCCACAAATTTAAAAAATATTTACATTAAAAAAAAATAACACTGCAATTTTAATATTTTCTTATTAGTGATTCCAAGCTCAGCAATAAACAAGCATTTTCCTTGAAAACACAACATGTGGATTCCATACTTCAGGCTGGCACTTTTTATAATAAAATTCTCATTTATTGTCACACAATAACATGATTTAATTATTTTTGCTTTAAATTTTTGCTTTCTGCGCACATAAACATAGGGTGGGATGGGACTTCGGAAAATGTCTTTACATCACTTGAAATATTGGCTAATGAAACAATACACTTTAACATGTTTTCCTCTTTCTTTCCGTCGTTTTTCTTTTTGATCAGCAAACATGTTGTGTCAGTTTGACTCTGGTAAATCAAAGTGGGGAGACTTGACAGCAAATTCCTGAGCTGCGTGTTATTGCTAGTCCGCTCCTGCTTACACACAATTATCATGACGAGCTGTAGATTAAACCTCAAGGGGTCTATTATTTAATTCTGAGACATCATCTGTGTCTTTCATTCATATTATATTGACAGCTCATTTTTCTATTAGCTTTTGTATGAGATCCCTCGCTGCCGGCTGCAGCGTTTGAGTTAATTCCCATCTGGGTGAAATATTAAGAAAACATTCCTGTCTTGCTGAATGGTTTTATTGAACCCAAGCTGACATGATTTTTATCACGCTGTGTCCCATATATATATACAACGTGTTATACTATGTCTGCAGAGTATGGATCATTGAATAGATAATGCTTGAGTAACAGGCAATATGTTTTAGCAACTGATTCAGCTTTATGATAATATTCAGCCACAGAGAGCTTATGGTTTGTGTTGCATAACATACAGGAAACAGTACGCTATGTACTTGTGTGATTGTGTTACTGTGTCAGGATGAGTGTGAACACTATTATTCTCCACCTCGTGTGCACCATGAGATAGTATCCGGCAGGTGCTCCTGCCCATGCAGAGACAAATTTGTTGACATGACACACTCTGAATGCATTATAAACACTTTCTTTCTTTGCTGAATTGTGTGTCACTCTATAAGGGGAAAAAAAGCAAATCTTTTATCTTAGCTCACCCGTCAACTCAGGCAATATTTAAGGCAGTCAAAAGTACAGCTCCCCTTTTTGAGCTGTGCGTCCCGGTTGCTCGTGCATGAGCATACACTCGGAAATGCACACACACAATTTGTCCAGTCAGTGAGCGATTTTGAAGCCCCATTGCCTGAGGGTCGGCGATAACTGTCGGCACTGATTCCTATTGGCTGAGACGCCGTCGTGACAAAGAGAAGACAAGCAACATGTAGCGATCTGAGCATTCTGGTGTGTGTTTGGAAGTGTGTGCAAGCATTTGATCGGGTTTAAGGCATTAGTGGCAAAGCTGGATGAGATGTTTCTATGGGCTGTTGTGAATGACCTTTTGGGTGCTGGCTGGTTGCTGTACGCTTGGGGAAGGCATTTTAAGACATGCAGGGCGCAGAAAAACATCTCAGTAGTAAAGAGGAGACAGGTGAAATCGAGAAATGTGTGTACTTTATGTTCTGGATGGATTTGGTCTCATGAGGTCCCTGCTCTATCCCGCCTCCTCTGTTGCTCATACTCATGTAAACACACGTACAATAATTCTTGGTACTCACTTACACTAGGCCTGATTTGGACCTGGGCCATGCCTTCAGGCAGCCCCAGTCCCTTGATTCCCAGCTCTGTCCCGCTGGCCCTAAACCCAGTCCCAGCCTCCCTCTGCTGGGAGCCAGGCGAAATGGCTTTAGCTATTATCCAGAGCTAAATTACCAGATTGCCATCCATTTTCCTTTGCCGCTTCTTTATTGTTGTTATTACTGGTGGAATATAGAATTAGCTGGTATGCATAATTCACATATAACTACTAGTACAAATAGTCTCCAACACTTATCCATCCGTACTAAATTTATGTTTTCTCTGAAGTATTTAAAGCCCCTTGTTTGCATTTTTCCTATCCATAATTCATGTCATCCCCAATCTTAAATATGTAATGTAGTGTTTTATATGTATATATATATATATTTTTTAGAGTAGCCCCTATATTTGACATGTGTCTTTATAGATTAAAACGTTATTTTCTGTGTTTCTTAAAAATGTAATTGTTATTTCATACGTCACAAAAGCTGCTGGTCGCCATTGGATGCAACCACGTAGGAAGGTGCAATTTATGAAAAGTCTCCTTGGCAGTAGGCATAACAAGCGGGCATTCTAGTCACGTTTTCCCTTTGCCTCCTGCATGGCATCTATCCATCATCTCATTGGTTGGCATGCCTGGCTCCTGCCATCATCACCATGGCAATGTGAGTGTCCTCCCAGTAGCCATCACCATGGCAATGGGAGTGTCCCCCAGCAACCATCCGCATGGGCCGAATGTAAGCCTCTTAACCAAGATCACCATGGCAATATGTGCCTGCTGAAACACCAGGCTGCGGTATGTCTGGGGGTATGTGTGTGTGTGTGTGTGTGTGTGCAACAGTGATATCAGCCATATCATAAGGTACTGCCAAATGAAATGTTCTCTGTCTATTTGTCATTGTACTTCTCAAGCAAGTTTTTCACATTTCACTGCATCCTCATACTGGTGGGTGGGTGGGTGCCACAATGTCGCCCGTGTCCTAAGTGGGGCCCGGCAGGAGGTTTAAATGGCACCGATAGAGCCTCGGTCCATCCTAACCGCTGCTGAATACTCTGGGCCCCTCTGGGAGCTCACCAACCCTGTCTGCTTGGGACATCATCTAGTGTCAGTGTCCTGACACACAATAGTGAAAGCTGACAAAACCACAGGGGGTGAATTTAGGAGGGGGGCCTGGTGGAGAGAGAAGCATGCCATTGCTCCAGCAAGGACATGTGCATGACACACACAGTGACACCCTCATAAACAAACACTATCTGTCACATACACACATATTTATACAGTGGACACACACTCATGTGCAAAATGTGCTATTACACTTCCGTAAAGACATGCGCTCATGCACGGACACACTCACATACACACATGGAGTTAATTGTGCATATTCATGAGCATACATACAGGGTGTTCCGTTTCGCAAGGCTGACTTTTATTGTTTCCCTGGTGGGTACAGTGTATGTGTGCGCACTGAAGCACATGGGCATGTTTATATAAAAGTGCACGTGCATGTGTGAAAGTGTGGTTCTGCATGTGTGTGTGCGCATTTAGCTAAAGAGCTTGGTGGGTACCAAGAAGCATAGCTTTAAGGTATGATATGTTAATAAAATGTGTCAAGATGTCTGGAACCCTTTCTCTCTTTATAAACAAACTTACAGCCTGAGCGCCGCTAATTAGCAAGCCCATCTGTTCAGTTTAGCAAAGTTGTTGAGATTTACCACGGAAACTGTAAAAAGACAAGCTCACTTCAACACAGCAGATGACAAGTGTTAAAAATCCCAAATTCAATTCCCCAGCCTGCAGCCTCTTGTTGACTGTCTTATTCAATTACTTGTATGATCATTTATTTATTTATTTATATGAAAAATGAATGAAAAGATCCTTCCTTTTCTTTTTTTTTGCTCTTTTTTTCTTATGCTAAAATGACCAAACTGGCACACGCATACACACCAGCAGGACCACAGTGTTCGCTGAGACACAGCATATGAATGTACAGGGTAACATTCCCCAAACAGCATCATCCAAAGCTGTGGCAATTTGCTGGGAGAACATTAATTACTGTGGCTGGGGCCCAGGTTTTGCATGCTAAGCACTCTGCAGCTAAGTCTAATATGTGTGTTTATGAGTGAGAGAGTTTGCATTTGCTTGTGCGCCTGCTAGTGTGTGTGTGTGTGTGCTGGGTGAAGGGGGTGGAGGGCTGGGGGTGGGGGGGCACAGGGGTCCATCTGCTCTCTTCTGCTCCTCTGCACTGATATAAGATTACGTTAATCTGGGTACTTGTCAGGACAGGTTAGTGAAAGCAGACGACTGGGTGGGACTCATGCTAAACAAGTTGGCTAGAAAATGACTGTTTTTTGCCCTCAGACTGCAGTGTGGGTTTTGGCACGAGTCGATGGATGGTGAGCCGACAGTGCCGTAACCGCACTGAATTTTCTGTACTTTGGATTTACAAATATTGCCATATTTATATGGCTAAGTTGTCCAAGTTATTCTAATTAAGTTACGTTTTTCTATGTTTAAATTGCTCTCAATTACTCCAATCTTGGTGGCCCGCTCTGTTCACTGGTGCCTGATTTTTGTGTGCATGTGTGTTAATACCTCTGACATAGGGTCGTTGTTGTGGAAGTCAGACCCTTAGTTGTGTTTGCCCATCTTCCCACCTCTCCAAACATTTTATTCAATTATATAGCCCACCCCCCTAAACCCCAGTCCTGCATCCTGTGCACCACTGATGGTTGTTTTCTCTGAAAGCACTTTAAGGCCATAATGTTTTTCTAACTTGTTATGCTAATTAGAATGGCCCTCTTGGACTGTGTAGCACAGAGAAGGATTTATTGCCCGTTTGCTTTGAGAGGAAGAAAAGAAAAAGAACTTAGAGTAATTAATCCCGTTAACCAAGGATAATTGGGCAAAAAATAGCCGAACCACTGGCACTGACTGGGAGGAGTTGTAGTTAACCCTGTTTCCTGTGTTTTATTTCAAACTTAATGTTTCCTCTTGTTTAAACTTCCTCTCAGGATTCCTGTTAATCCGCTTGCTTGTGCCCCATTGGTGGAGCGAGGCAGCACTGGGGGCCAGCGAGAGGAGGTGGCTCGATTCAATCAAACATCAGCAAGGATTTAGAATCCTGCCCAGTGTGTTTGCAGTCAGGGTTTAGTGGAATTGTGGAAAATTAATGTTATCAGTTAGTTTTTTTAATATTCTATCAATTACTAAAGTTTTATTAGTGTTTATGCTTTTTTTTAAACAAAACAAAAAACACACTGAATACATTTCTAGGTTTCTGATTCCTTTTATTTTTCTTAGCAGCATATGTTCAGAATAATTACATTGATTAACACACTGCGGACAATCAAGTTCACCTACTTTATGACCTTATTAACCATGCTTAAGTTTTGTCTTTCACCTAACTGTTTTGCATTAACATGTTTTTATAGGAGCAAACATTTTCCAGCTTTTACATTCCCATGCACGTAGCCTTTTATGATCAGCTGCAATAACAGGCAGTGCTAACTCCTTCCATACCCACAATCCTCTCCCTCAGGAGAAACACTCATCTGTTTTTGTCAGTATCATGCCGGGACAGTAACCGGAATAGGCAGATCCTAATTTCATCCACTTTCAAGGAATTTACAGGCTTAAACAAGACCTCCTTGAAGGTGTATTTGTGTTAGAAAATGAAGGGGGGAAAAAACATGGAGGAGGAAACATTTCTGTTCTTTAAAATGATTTGGTCAGTGTATCAAAGGTCTACAATGTTATTCGGTGAACGTGGGAGGATAAGAATCTCTGTTCAAACGCAATCTTTGATGTGTTATTCGCTTTATTCTTTTTTCTTGAAATCTACTTTTATTGCAAATTAAAAAGGATTCTGTCTCCGTGTTAGAAGAAGAACCCCTTTTGTTCTTTATAGGATTTCGCTTACAGTTCTCTTTTTCCCCTCTTTCTGTTTCTTTTCTCTTTTTTTTACTTTATTTGAGAGTTGTTTTTTAATCTGCAAAACCTGGAATGTCATTTAAATATGTCCCGCTGTCATAAAAGGCAGCAACAGTTTCACAGAATTAATTTGAGAATTCAGCATTTCTGGGCTGTTGTTTCTAATTGCTGTTTTGATTGTTTTCAAGTTCAGTTATTAGCCACATTAGGTCAGATTAAGGACAAGCATGCAGAGACAAAGCCAGGTAATTAAGAGAGGATATGGAAGCCCTGTCCAGTTACACTCGGCTTCATTAATACTGCTAACTTAAATCAACCGTCACAATGCTAGCAGGAAGGCTATGTTTTTTTCAATGTGAACTTGTAGTCCTGCCTCCCAGACTTCAGGATAGGCTGTTTAGCATCCACAGTATGGCTATTGTCAAAGTCAACCATAAGATAGGAAGCAAGGGCATGGCAGAGGAGAGGCAACCAAGAAGAGAAGTTAGTCAGGAGTGGGGGAGCACTTGACATACGATTGCAAGCAAAACCTCTCATTAATTACTTTAAAGATAATTATTTTCTTGAGTTGTTTGCCCACATTTCCTCACGTGTTCCTGCATTTCATGCTCCTTTTGTTTACTTATTTATCTGTTTTTGTGTGTGAGTGTGTTGTGTGTGTGTGTGTTTACTCCCCCTCCCTGCTTGCACCATATGGTTGCAGATCAAATAATGTCAAACATTTTGCCCTTGCAAGTTTTTGCAATTTGCAGTTTCCAAATGTGAGACCTGTTGAAAGCAGGAGTGATAATGGACATGCTCTACCCCCCGTCGTTTTTGTCCCACCATATCTCCCTTCAATTAATGCTACAGCGGGAGTTTCATGTAATAACACTTGCACTTCTGAGCCGTCCACATGAGAGAGGGAGAGGAGAGGGAGATGGGAGAACAGAGGAGGGAACAGAGGGATGAGGCTGAGGCTGGGAAGAAATGAAGAAGGGAGAGGGGAAACAATTAAAACTGGGCTGGGATGCCATGACTGCCCTGTGTTGTGTGGCCATGTGAACGTTGCGTGTCAGCTAAAAACAGAGCAAAGAGGGAACGAGCGTGGTGGCGGTTGGTGGAGAGCGTGCTAAGCTTGTCTATCATTGTTGCCGAGCGCAATCAAGCTGGTGCCAGCAGGATGGAGAATGCGTTGACAGCAGTAATTACCCATCGCCATAGTGATCACTTTTGGCCTGCAGTGGACGGCCGGCAGAGGCCCCTCTTCTCATCAGCCTTTAATCAGATTGGGCTGTCAGTTGTCAGGTAGACATGGGTGGGATAGACACTTTATGTGTACCGTCTTAGGTCCCTAGTTGTTTTTAATTAGGTATTCCCATCCATGGAAGACCCTATTAGAGCCTGGAAATAGAGTATACGCCTCACCATTAAATGCAGTAGGAGCTGGTAGGAGCAGGAAAACTGTTTTTCACCTGTCTGTGTTTGCTGAACAGGAGCTTATTTTATGTGTGGTCATTTATGGGACATATTACAGCTCACAGGATGTCTCTTTGAGGTTATCTATAGCATCCCTTTGACTCTGCATATAATAGCAAACATCTTCATTGTCTCACTGCTACCATGTTTATTTTTGTATTTTTCATACTATGAAACGAGCGCAGAGGAGTTTTATTGAAAAGAACTGAAATTTTCAACTCTTAAGTAGTCATTTGCAAAATGTTGTCAAAAAGGGTTATGAAAAGCTACGTGAAATTTAGGGATACATAAAAAATATTTTTCTATGAGCTGAGATAACTGGAAGCTCTGTCATGCTTTTTAGACAAAGACGGCGCATAATATGCTGTCTTTTATTATGATGCTCTGGTTAAAAGTCCATAATGGTGCAGTGCTTAAGGTAGCAGAGAATGCCAGGTACAGTGTGATAATGTCAGTGTGATAATTAGTGCAGAGAGGCTTAAACCAGCAGCCCACAGGGAGACAGCCCCTGGTGTGGAGAGATGGCACGCAGCTGGATCATACTTAATTAAGTAATTGAATATCATTTTGCCAGTTAGCTGGAAATTAGCTGGAAATTAAAACATGGACAAACACGACACTGAAAAGGACATTACTAAATTAAATTGAGAAAATTCTTTTTCCATGCAAAAGCTAATAGTCTGATAATGAGGGATGATTTTGTTCCATTGTGACTAATTAATGTTTTTTTTTCTTGTTTTATTCTTTTTTTTAAGCTTGATGCTCATTTTTAAGAGGCCTCCCTTTACTGGATAATATAACCCACAACTTATTTTGTATTTTCCCTGTATTTACTGTATGGATTTGTTTTATTGTGAGTGTTGGTACATATGAAACAGGTACAAGCCCTTAAATAGGTAACAACTAAGAGGACTTTAGACCAAAATAAATAAATTATATTGTAACTATTTTGTTGACAACATCCTGCTGCACTTCTTTAATAACTATGATATAACCTATAACATAATTCCTGGTCATGTAAACAACAAATACAGACTTAAACTACAGCCTCCAAATGAGTTTTCCTATTTTTGAGGTTGTAGTTTGTTTTGTTGCATTGGACCACATGCTGAAAAAGTACTTTTCTACACCAATCTTAGTATTTTACAACTGCAGACATACCACCTGGGACTCTTATAAAATACTAAGGCTATTTAAGTGATGGAATGTGATTAAAATCACAGTCTTCTAGCCAGAATAAGGTAGCTGCTGCTGCTGGGACACAGTATTCCCCTATGGCGCGGATGTCTCACTATGTTTAACTCAATCTGACTCAGGCAGCACAGTAGTACTGTTGTCAGTCAGATGTGATTACTTAATATTGGTGGCAACATCCTCCACGGAAAACTATGCATTTATTGGTAAGATTTAAATAATAGACATGCTAGTAACTGGATGAGCTTTACAGTTATTTTGTATCAAGTCAGTTTATAGCCCAAGATTATTACAGTTAACTAAATGTAAAGTGAAAACCAAAGCCATATGTGGAAATAATAATAATTCAAAACAGACTAGATAAACACATTATACATGTATGCACACACACATTCATATGTGAATAATAAATGAACTACAATGAAATATTTCTGCACAATAATAAAGATGCAGATGAACACATAGGCTCTGGAAGCAAACAAACAGAACTAAAAGCTATTTTAAATCACAATACAGTAACACTTATAAATAACTGGGTAGCAAACATTCAGTAGCTTGCTTTTCTTTGTTATAGCGTTTAAATGTGCAGCTATTCACACAGAAAGCTTCTGATGAGAGTGAAGGATGGAGAGAAGCTGAAAGGATTTGTTGTCTGCATGATCCTTCTTGCTATCAGTCTATTTTGACGAACAGCTCGAGTTCTACAACACAGTAAGCTGCGGTTGTTTGCCGCCACGCTATAACCTTGTTAGCTGAGGTGGACCTAAGTTGCTTTGGTGTTAACCTTCTGTTAGCAGCTGGCTGGATATTGTTAGCGATGACAGTGTATTTTCGTTTCGCTGCACGCTTTTTTTAAGGGGGGCAAACCTTTCGGACAATAGATTATTTTTGATCATAAATTTAGACTTTGTTTTTCTGTTTAGGTTGATTTTATTATTAACAGTTATTTTTAAGTTCTGAGTTGAGATATTTTAGAAAAGAGCCCATATTCCTAATAATACCATGTATAAGAATAATACATTTATTTTCCTTAATTAAACTTAATTAAAAATACCTTGTAGGAACATAGTACTTAGATAAATACTTTTTTTTCTAAATCTCCAGATTGTTTTACTGTATTGAGATTTTAAATATAACCAGAGAGAAATTGGTGGCTGTATCGTGCAGTGCTACGACTTTACCTTTCTTCACTCACACTTTTCGATATATATTTTATTAACCAGTCGCAGCACCACATCTGATTTGTGTATGTACCTTGCCTGTGTGGGTTAGGGTACTGTAAATATGACTTTCATTAGTCCCATATGAGATAGGCAGAGTGAGATTCTTGCTGTGAGAAGAGAGGAATATGGCTTAAGAAGGTACAAAAATATCTCTGGATGTCATATAAAAAGGAGGTCAAGCTCATCCAGGGTGATGCTGGGGCCCAGATTAAGTTCCACTTATTTAGGAGTATTTATCTACAATTGGACATTTCGTTCCACCCGTGCTCCATCATTTTAAAGGTGTTTCTCTTCATATAATTGCATGTAATTCTTCAAGGTAAGTAAATGTATTAGCTGGCAAAGATGTTCGTAATATGTTATAGTGTATTTCTAAACTGGGGTATCCCGTGTTACGGGAAATCCTCCATATGAAATTTGTAGATGTAAGCAGACTGTGAAGATTGACATATGTTCAATTCCTGCAACTATCGGAACATTATATAGAACATTTTATTTAAAGTCCAGTAAAAGATGAAGACATTTTTTTTATTTTTATCATAAGTGAATAGCATCTTGGCAAATAAAAGCAATAAATATCTGTTTATGCAAACGTTCGAACACAAACGCTTGAAAACTTCTTTGTGGTTGTGGTTGTGTGATAGTTTAGTGCTTCAGCAAAAGTGGAAGACAAGTGTTTGCTGAAAAAACAAAGACTTAATTGCTTACATTATTTATACAGATACAACAGTGAGCTCAAAGGGTCACCGATAATGAGGAAATTATGGGCAATTGAGAAAATTACAGAAAATATCAAACAACTGATAGTGTGAAACATGCCTGTGCATTACTAAACTGTAGGGAAGCTGCACATTAGCTTAATTTAGTAACATCAGCCCACTGACACCATTGATCATGGAAATCCAAATAATATGTTGCTGGTAAATACACCGATTTTATTTGCCTTTATTTGCCTTCATAAATGTACGTTTTTGGATCCAAGCAGCCTATAGCAGTATACAGCACCACCTCAGTGCTATACACTGTATAACGCAGCATATAGCGTTTACTGATCTTAATATACAGACGAGCACGAGGCTTCAGGAGCCACAGGAGAATGCTACTCACTACTATATCCGGTTTGTTGTGTCAATGCCACCCCAGTTGTTCTCCGCATAGTAATAAACAAATAAAGTGGGAGAAATTAATCCCTCTGGAGCCATTGTGGGCACTTCACGTCATCCTGCCCCGTGCTCCCAGCTGCTTCTGAGTGCACGCATGTGTGTGAGGCCACATAAATTCACAGACGTGTGCGTATGTAGGGATCTCTGAGTCATAGAAGGCCCACACTGAGATGAGATAAGAAGAAAATGTGTGATGTGTAACTTCAGGAGTAGAGAGTGGAAATGATGTGGCCTAAAGATCTCCAGAGTACTTATCTATCTATTACTATAATAATAACATTTACTTACGGCTGCCCAACATACCTGTAATCGGCTCCAGTATCCATGACAGCTTATTAGCATGCATTTGCTCCTGCTGTATTTCTTCAGTGACAATGCAGCAACATTTCTGAAAAGCATTGTTTGCTCACAAAATATATTTCTTAATCATATTAGTCACTGAGATGACAAAACGGCTGCATATCAAAATTATCTTGTGTGACTATGTGCAGTAGAATGTGTACTTGGATGAGAGTGAAAACATTTCTCCTCGTATCTTAACACAGCCTCACTTATGAGTTTCACATGTGTGGGTCAGCACAGCAAAGAGTATTATGGGCTGTTGTTTCTTAATTAAGAATGTATAAGAGGATTAGACTTCAAACGGTACAGTTTGTGTAAATTTGGTCTTTTCGCAGCAGTCAAGGCTTGGGTTATCTGTAAGGGTGGCGTAAGCCCATTTATTCTTTAATGTTTTTGTTTTCTGTCTGTACCCCCACCCACCCTTTTCCCCTTTAGTGGCCAAAGTAGCACAAAACGTACCACTGGAGCCCCCCAGAACCCCCTTCAGTCTTTGCACCCCCCCCCCCCCCCCCTTCTTTCTGTTTCTCTGAAATAAGCAGTATTCTCTGGCCCTGTTTGATCCTTTGACTATGCAGGGGCTTCATGTCTGGCCAGTGTTTTTGGATCAGCAGGTAGTCGCAGGCAAGCTGTTAAAGGGGTCATCATTCTTCTCTCTCTCTGCTCCTCTCCGCTCCTCACACACAGATGGGGACCTGCTGAACTCTGCCAAAGGTCAGAGCTAAATTACATATTTTATGAATTCTTGCTTTGGTTGAGGCTTTTGAGAGGGGACACAGAATAATGAAATGCTGCCAGAAAACAATTATCTGACATTTCCATTAATCACACTGATGGTGTTATTTCATTGTCTGATTTATTTTTTTATTTTTTTTAGACGTTTCTGGAAATTTCCAGCCTCTTAATTCTTATTTCATGCTCATAACAAATTAAATTATCTTCTAGTCTTTAGTTTCTCCCACCCCCTCCACACCTCCTTTCTTCAAATTCGGCCTTTCCTCCATCCTGCGTGAGTTAAAAGGGACGTCTGAAATGTGTGATGTTCGGAGAGTAGACATTTTGGCTGGCATCCAGCTCATTGTACACCAGTCTGGACTGGGCTGCCATGCCGGCTTTAACACACAGTACAGCAGACAGATGACAACTGCCGGCACGCCATTCAAGACCTCAGAAACAACATCTCCCCACCATGTCTGATGCATTAGGAATGGAAATCAGTGATTCTATTGGTTTTACTGCCCATTTCCTTTGTTATAAAAGGATGCCTTTTCCTTTGCTTGTTTCGATGCATGCTGAATTGAGTCAGTTTTTTCCCTTCACTTTTTTGTTTCCTGGCTGTTTTGGATTCTTAAGTGATGTTTTTGGGTGTGCATCAGTAAGCATATGTGTTTGCATGTTTTTGTACACCTGTGTATGCGTGTATGCATGTGTGTGTGTGTGTGTGTTTGTGCGCTATGCTATGTGTGAACATAAGTTGAGTTAGGTAGAGGTAATGGTTTGGTGTGTTTGGATAATTCCGTTGCCATCAGACTGCAGCATCTGCCATCAGATGTCTTCTCACCAGGGATCCCGAATGGTGCTGGAGACGCAAGTATATCTGCTTTCACACTGCTGAACATGACATTTGAACGTGCATGTACACGCAAAAAAAAAAAAAAAAAAAAGAATGAAAGAAAGAAAAAAGAAAGTCTAAGCGTGCGTGCACACACACAAGCATGCGCGCACACACTTCACAGAGGCTGTGTGAGAGCCAAAATGCAGAGCCCGAGGGCTGTTGTGTCTCTGATGTTTGTATTGTTTACTCTGTTGTCCCAGTGCATGTAGGAGATTGTTGCCCACTTAGGCCTCACTCTAGCCTTGCATTATTTACTATGACTGGTGCGGACAGCAGGTTACTGTCCAGGAGAGCTGAAAGGCCAAGCAAAGAGAAGGGGGAATAAAAAAGCTGGAGATCGAAGGAGACAGAAAGAGATCATTGACTGTCTTTTCCCCCTATATTTGTTCACATACTGCTTCTCTTTGCTTTTCAGTTTGTCTTTGATCCCTTCTCCTCAAACTTCTGCCCCCTGGGTCACCAGCTGACAGACAACGAGAGGAGGGTGCCGCCTCTTTTCTTATCCACTCTTCTCTCGCTTTTTTTGCTGTTTGGGATACGTAGCGTTTTGCAGCCGGGGAACCATTTGGGAACCCCAGGTAAGTGAACCGAAGCCACACAGATGTTAATCTCCCCTTGGCCCGCTTCAGACATGCACTGAACTCCTCCAGCTCCTTCTAAGTCTCTTCCCCTCTTTTTCCACCTTTCTTGCCCTAAGTCTCAGAAATCTCATTGAAGACAGCAAAGTGTGAGTTGAAGTCTCCTGATTAAGTCTTTTTTAATCGAGGAGGATGAGGAAGTGGTGGCGGATAGGGGAGAGCGATGTTTCTCGCGGCTGCAGTAAGGCCCTTCACTTTGGGCATGCAGGCAGGTGAGCTTCTCATCTCACTCAGCTCCTCACCTCACTTCTCCTCTAACAATCCGGTTATCTGTGTCTATTACAGAAGGGTGGCTGATGGCCTGGCTAAATCCTCATACTTCCAGACATGTTTTGGGGGCCCCTATCAGCTGGGGACAGGACCTTGAGCCTTGATGAGAAAACTGGTGCAGGGAAATTGAATTAGGCATTGTGTCTGGGTCTTCACTGATTGCTATTAGAGTTGGCCTGGAGCTGGGTGAAAGAGAGATGAGGAGAGTTAAGCCTGTCTGAGTGAACCGCTCTGCCCGTCTCATGTAGCAGAGCTCAAGTCATATCAGATTGAAACACTTGTCGTGTCAGTCTCTAACCATAAAAATCACCAGCGAAAATCAAGAAATGAAATAAATAAATAAATAAATAAATATATATATATATGTGTGTGTGTGTGTGTGTGTATGTAAAAAATGTTTACGATGAAGAAATGATGATGACTGTGTTCATATTGCCATGAATAATGGTGTGAGTCAGTCATGTTCGAAGTGGATAACAATGAGAGTCAAAAGTCTATAAATGTGACAGGTCTTTAAGTTGGAGATGATGGATGGAGTCTGTGATGCAGACACTTCCTGTTTCTCTCGGTGCAGAGGCGCAGATGAAAGAGCCGCGGTGTGTTTTCAAACTGAGGAAGAACAATGGGTCAGAGGAAGAAAGAGTTCCCCTGACCTGACCCCCACTGCCTCCACCCACCCCAAACACCCTCCCACCCCACCCTACCCTTCTGTTGAGACTGGGGCCTGATAGTTCTGACATTACTGATCTCTTCTGGCTGACTCACACAAAGAAAGAGATAGGAGATACCTGTGGGTATTGTGTGCCACTGCTGCTGCTGCTGCATAAGCACCTGCCTCACTTAAGAATTTCACTGCAATTTGGAGAAAGTCAGTGCCTGATGGCAGACTTGTAAGATTTCCTCTCAGTTTTGAGACTGTTAAAGATCGTTTACGATTCTGTTTCATGCTTCTTCTATAGCTATTCCTACATTTTGCTTATGCATGGACTTTGTAGTGTATATTTAACATGCTGAGTTGCCATTTAGCCTACTAGCAATTTATTTAAGGGTACATACACTATTTAGAAGTAGGAAGACACAGTAGCTTTAATCGTATCACAATGAGTTATATACAGATCCACTAGGGTGTTTGCAACAGCTAGCTGTGTGAGTGTTTTCTCTGCCCTTTTTACAACCCCATCACATGTTACCTCCTTCAAGAAATCTGCAGGGGTGAATGACGATGGCTTCATCGCGTGGTTCATCACCCTTCTTAATACTGTGATTAAAACTGATCTCATAAAAAAAAAAAAAACATTTTCTTTGCAATCTGTGCTTTACTGCTATTGTTTTGACAGACATTTCAGGTAATTGTGATTTTAACCTCAGACTTCCTTGTTAACACTTAATAGCACTGAAAGATATTGTTTTTTAAGCCTGCAAGTTTGCTTCAGTCTTGGTCTAATAAGCATTAATTATCTACATGCTTTACGTATAATCAGATCAGGTCATAAAAAACTTAAAGAAAACATGCTCTTGGGTCATCTTCAAATATATTCATACTGGAGGCAAAAACAGCATTTGTATTGACAGGGAAACAATCAGAATAAAGTCTCTGCAAACAGATGCAAATTATTGCTATTTCATTCTCTGGTAGCTTAAAATTGCAGATGCACAGAAATGTATTGTCTGCATGCACATATTTACTTTTGTACTACTAACACTGTCACTTGCATTGGTAACAATTAAGAAAAGAAGTGTATTCCTTTGTTGCATCTCTCAAGTGTTTCTAGAAAAGTGTTCAAATAAAAGGCAAAGGAAAGCAAATAACTGATTAACTGTGATTGTACAACCCTGGTCTTCCAGTTCTCCTGTGGGTAACCTCAGTTCACCCTACACGTTCAGCAAAGGCTTTACACCCTCCATAGGTGTGGGCCCAGCAACATTCCACATGGTAGCTCACACTGTGATAGCCTCCAGCTCTTCATATGAGGTATTCTGTGTGCGCGCACGCATCTGCTCGTGTGCGCGTATGTGTACACTGGCAGTCTCGCTCTTTTATTCAACGATAGCTCTTTCATCCTCTGTAAGAGGGCCACAGGGTCTTGCCCTCTGAGCCCCAGAGATGAAGTCTAGTGTTTATGTGCGTTAGATTTCCATCCCACAGAGCACGGCCTCCCTTTCTACTCACATTAAAGAAGAGATGTGGACAACAGCTTGGTGGTTTACTTTTTTCGTAGTAGTCAGTTTTTACAGGCAGTAAATATTTATAATAAATATTTGCTGGAAAGAAGTGTTACTGATCTATTTGTGGGATGTCTTCTTTTGCTCTGATAGAGCAATGTCCTCGTAACTGGCTTTTTTGGTCACGTTTAAACGAAGCAGAAAGGATGATGTATAGCAGTGTGCTTTGAAATATAAGCTGAGCACTCCTTGGCAAACAGTAAACTATTTGAGGGAATATTAAATCATATTGTGTAACCATGAAGTTATAAAATATAAGAAAGTCGTACTAATGCCGAATTAAAAACAAGAACCTCTCCATCACAATGGCAGATCTGTTTAAGCCACTGTTTAAAAGCATTGTACAAAAATCCTTGAAGAGATCAATAAACGTGCAGTTCTTAGCTCTAAGGTGGCACGACGTCGCCTGTTTATAGCAGGGAAAACCCATACTGTATGAAAAGTAAAAGCTCTCTCAGTAAAGCAAACACTAATGCACATTCATGTTTTCATTCAGACCCTCGCACACTCTGTGTGTATGCACACTATAGCACACACATTCACTACCCATAGCTGGTAGATGTACACACACAGCGCCTGCAAGAGTGGTGGGTCAGACTGGTAGCAGAGGCCGGAGTTGACCTCTAGTGAGTGTGTAGATTTATTCTAATCAGTACTCTGCTTCTGACAGGTTAACTGCTGCCCTCTGACCTGGGGAGCTCTCTGGGTGTCACCGTCCTTGTGTTCCCTGTCCACTTTTATCGGCAGCAAAAAGAAAATGTAAATTAAATGCAGCATAAAAATAGATGATGGGAGCTTGTTCCTCTCATCTATTTATTCACCCCGTCTCATCTCTCCCTCCTGCCTCTGTTTTTCTTTTTCTTTTTTGTTTAACAGCTGCATACTCAAAATGAAATGGATGAATACTGTTTTTTTTTTTTCTTACATTGCTCTCGCTTTCCCTTTTTGTATTCATCAACACGTAATACACAGCTGGAATAATAAAATCTGTGGAGGAGTAGAGGCAAGGACGTTCCCTGATACTTGACATGTGATGATCAGCTGTAGAGTTATATATGGGTAAAGAGAGCCCTGCAAACACATTAAGATGTAAAACCTTTCCTCCCATACATCAGTGGAAGCACCGTTGCCCACACATCACTCTGCCTTTTGCTGCTTTTTGCAGCTGATTTTGGAGGGTAGTGTTACATCTTGTTGTGCCTTTTCAAAGCAGTACAGAGGGCACTCGAATTAGACTGCATTGTTATGCCTCCATCAGAGCAATTTTCCAGCAATGCCTCTAAAAGCCCTCACACACTTCATCAGTATTATTGTAATTCTTTAGCTCTAGGTTATTTGGCAGCTGCTGTGCCCCACTGGCAAATCCCATTCGTGATGCCGTCCCTTTCACCGCAGCCAGAGATCCATTGATTTTTCTTTTCTCTCTTCTTGCCTCACCCAATTCATTTCAGATTGCTCGATATGAAACATTTTAATTTCTGCTTGCACCTCCACTCGGATAACAGTCAGAGGTTTCCCTTTTCTTCCTTTTTGTGCAACATCGTTTTTTTTTCTGTCTCCTTTTTTTTTTACCAACTCTTTAACCAGTCAAAGGATCAGAGTAAATTGATTTACATCTTTCTTTTCACTTCCTGTTTTTGAAACTTTATTGATTTAAATGTGATTACAAGCAATGAAGAAAAAACTATTTAATATAAAGTGGAAGAAGCAGAAACAATAAGCTTTTTTGAACCTCATGTAAATCGTATATTTAAGATATATTTATCTGTAAAACAAATGTTAACCTCATACAGATTTACCATTGCATGTTTTCAAGTGTGTGCATACGTGCAGGTGTGTAATCAGCAGTATTCCCTCTATGATAGGGCATGGGAAGCTATGTGCAGTCTGACGGAACCTATTGATGTCTGAGAACACAGGCCCTACTTAATTAGTCCATCACACCCACTGCTTTGGTCTCTATAGGATCCCCGTAAGTGGTGGTCCTTTGCATATGCCATGCAATTTCTTAGGCAAGCCTGTGTTTTTAATTTTAAAATTATGGGGGGTAAAAAAAACAACAACATTATATACGTCACAGGGGATAGCACCGTCTGGTTCACTTTGTGAGTCTGTCTGAGTGACTGTCTTCCTCTCCTTACACACCTGGAGGCTTTGTCATGTGTGTGTCTGACAAAATTTGTGCCACTCATTTTGCACATTAATCTAGGTGCCTTGCACTCGGCGTGCCAGACATTTTGGACTGTATCATTGATTTGGAATCGAGCTCTGCACTCCTTGTCCTTCACTTAGCGTTGAAATCGATGATGCCTGCCTCTGACCATGCATTAAAATCTGCCCACCGCTCTGCACACACACAGTCACACACACCACACACACGCCTCCACCCTTCCTCCCCTGGACTTTGACTCCTGCTTTTAATCTGCACCGTAGACCGTGTTTCTCCTTCACCACTGGACTTGGAAATGTGCCAGCATGAATATTCAGATAAGGTGGTTGCTATAATATCATATATTGCCTGCCGCAACGCACAGTGTGAGAGTTAACCCATGCACGATGCTGATGGAAAAAGCATCTAAAATTAAAAATCTTTTCTGTCTTTTATCTAAATCCCTTTTCAGGTACGGATAGCTGACATCGCTGGCTGTTCTGTCGTTCAAGCATAGGTCAGATTTGTGCAGTGTTTATATGCCTCTAGGTCCATCCTAGTAGATCTGCCATAGAAGTGTTTACAGAAAAGTTACCAGGGTGCCTACCTCGCATGCTGAGATGTCATCAGATTAATGGAAAGGAGCACATGGCCGAAATGGGTATTGTGCGAATGGTATTCAAGGCCACTGATCAATGGTTGTAACAGTTTGTTAGGACATGGTGCTAGATGTGGTCATTATCCAAATGTACTGTTTATAAAGTTGAGGAAACCTCCAGCCAGCTGAGACTGAAGATATCAGTTGGATGAGTGATGAAACGTTTCTTCCATTAAAAATAAAATGTCTGGATGAACTGGGATTTCCTTAACTGGATGATAGAGCATGCTTCAAGACATTTTCACACATATTTTCTGCAGCTCTTAACTTTTCTAGACATTACTTGATGGAAGTGAGAATGCACATGTCCGATGTCTATAACTGACCTGACTCTCCCGATATTTATACTGAAAAATATTGGGAGAGTTCATAATATAAGCATCTTATACCGTTACAAGTTGATCTTTAATCTTTTACCATTGGATTCGTGCAAAGGTTTTCCACACTTGCAGCTGGCTGGTGAGCATCTGGCATAAGACCCCAGTCCTCTTAGGACTGGCTTGAGCCTCTAGCCTGGTTATGCTTATTTAAGATAATAATTTGGAAAATGTTGGATGGATGGACGGACGGACGGATGGATGGATGGATTATTCTTTTACACACTGCAAAAGTGCAATGCTAAGCGTTGGATGAAGGGGTGTAAAGCATGCCGTCACTTGACCGTAGCGCCATGAAGACATGTTCTCTGGAGTGAGAAATCACACTTCACCTTCTGGTAATCCAGTGAGTGTTTGCACCTCATTGCTGGATCATGGTTGTGATTTTTTGTGAAGATGTCACTCTCATGACTGGCCAATCAGTGGAATGCACTCTGTTGATGTCATGTCTTTGGAATGAGTCAGATCTCTTGGAACCTTGCCAAGCAGGTACTAAAAAAAGCACCTGTTACCAGGTACTACCCCCTAATGGAGAACCCTAAAAATCAAGTCGAGTCAAGCCGAGCCAAGTAGGTACTAGTTGAAAAAGCCATTTAATGCTTCAGTATGACAATACATTTTGGACAATTTCATGCTCCCAACTTTGTGAGAACAGTGGGGATTTCAGTTTGGGGCTTTCTGTTTCAACAGTGCACAAAGCAAGGTTCAATAATAACTTGACTGGCCTGTACAGACCCCTAAAACAACTCGACAAAAGACCTCATCTAACATCAATCTCTAACCTTACAAATGCACTTATTGAAGAATTGTCAAAAGTTCCCATAAACTCATTCTTGATGATATTCCTAATTCTGAATATCAAGTGGAAAAAAGAACAGTAAACAAAGTAATCATTGTAATATATTAAGAACAAGAAGGACTATCCTCTGTAGACAGACATGAAGAAACACCTTTTGAAAAACTGTAAGTGTATTGTAAGACACAAATGCTTGATCTTTCCTTTATGTCTGTTTCTCCCACTGTGTTGTTCTGTTTGGTGATGATTTAGTTTGTGTAAGAACGCAATTTATTAAGAAAGGAAACCCATTATTTCCAATGTAGAAGCAGAATGTAGGCGAGGAGCAAAGGCAGGAGAAATGCAGTTAGGGCAGTTAGAGAGGCAGGTGGACGGAGATAGAGCAGAAACAAACAAATGAAGAGGGCATTTCATACGTGGCTCCCCTGTAGTGTGTAGCTGAATAGAGCCAGCGCAGATGTCAAAGGACAGGCCTCTCAGCAACATTGTACACATAGCTTTCACCACAGCACCCTGACAAAATATTGGCAACTAGGTAAATATTGTGGATGGCAGGGGGTTAGAGGTGTATGCTGGACCTGTAAGACTTAAATGAAAATCAATACTGGTGAGCTGTTGAGGCCATAGTGGTCCATGTGTCTCTCTCTACAGTACCGTGTGTTCACTTGGAGTGTTTGTGGTAATGGCAGCTATCATAATCACGGGACACTTGAAGGATCAGGGTACTTGGGTCTAAGTGAGCCACTGTGTACCCCTGCAAACAAAATATACTGCATACACAAACACACACAAGCAAATATAACCAATATATATATAAATATAAAATTCCAAAGAATTCCATTCATGCATGCATTTGATATCATTCATATGTTTGTTTTTTTCAAACACAAAATCTGATTAAGTAAAATCCAGAAAACCCATTTTCTGAGGCGTAACACTTTGCTCCCTTCATCAGCCAAGCAGAACAGCTATTGCTCACTCACTGAGAAATGAAGACCCCGAGCAGGGTAGACAGGCCTTTGGGCAAACATATTTGAACACAACTACACACCAACACCAGAGTGTGTCTTACAGGGATTAATAAACAAAGCTTAAATGTTGTGCTGAGGACTGGAGCACGGGCCCAGGATCAAGCAGGCTTTGGTTCCATCCCCGTTCTAAATGTAATTCCTTGTTCTAGAAAAGGGCCAGTTAACAGCTACTGCTCCAATGCTATGGTCATGTCATCTAAAAGAAATCCAAGCGTATGATTAGGCCCTGGTAGGTTTGGGTGAGGCCGAGGGGAGACTGTGGGTGGGATAGGCAGGTTGATTTCAGGGGCACTTTCTAATAGGCATTCACTTTGTGAAAGCTCCTGCCTTCAACACACGCACACAATTTCTAGACTGTTAGCGCTCTTTCTCTGTCTTTCTCTCACTCATTTGGTGATCTCGTGGAGCGAGATTTTTCCATGGAGGACAATAGCAGTGGAAATGGATTATGATTATAAAGGATAGGTAGAGCTTGGCACTGCACCTACACTGCAATGTTAACGTGGTGAAGCACACCCCAGGAGTTCCCTGTCCTTTCTGTCTAAGCTGTAGGTTTAATGATTTATTATTATTATTATTATTATTATTATTATTATTTATATGTTATACAGTGTGCCTTTGCAATGCACCTTACATTTTCTAAGCTCCTCTATTCAAAGCCTTCGGTAGCCCTCTGTTATGGTAGCATTTAAAATCTCCCCTGGCTTTTTTTCTCTTTTGAGGGAATTCAAGTGTGAAGGTTTGACATGGTCAAATAATCAGCATTAATTTGACAGAGTCACAAAAGCGATACCTTTTTATTCGGCTCCCCCCATCAAATAATTAGTTGCACATTTTAGATATTTGATTGCAGTTTGGCCATTAATAATTCATGCTCGCTAAATTCATAAAACATCGTCTTGTCCCCAGCAAGTAACATTTGATATTACATCTGAAGGCCCAGAGCAGAGATGTTTGCCAGAATCCAATCAAATGAAATTTCTAAAAATACTGACTAGCGTGTTTTCCCTCAGAGCCTCTCAGTGGCCCTTTAAGAACGACTGGAGGAGGAGAGGAGTCCCCTGCTATCTATTTTCTTTGGCACCACAGCTCTTTTCTGAACGCCTTCCATTTGATTCCCTGCCTCCTCCCCTCCTCCCCACCCCCTCACACCAACTCTTTTCCAGCTCCTTCTCATGATGTCAATTTAATTCAATCTAAAGGATTTAAAGCAACCAGTAGCTTTTAATGTCTGTTGGAAAGGCACTTGTAACACATTAAATTTACTTTCACCTTTCTGCTGGGTTTTTAAGGGGGGAAATAAAGATCAATTATTTGCCAAATCTGAAGTTTCATTAAAATCACTTTTCTCTGTCTGTGTCCTTGCGTCGTTTTAAGTGGGCCATCTGTCTAAACATCTCTTAGGGTCCTTTTTCCTTTTTTTCTGATCATTTCCTCGCCTTATTCATGAACCCTAGGAGTCCAGCTTTGTAGTAGTGTTGGAGCTAGAGCAGGCTACCCCCACTGAATACAGCTCTGGGCCTCAGCCTGCGCAAGACTCCCCCTCTACCCTGTTACCTCTCCCCAAATAGCCTCCCCTCCCCTTTACCTCCCTCCACCTCTTCCCCATAAGGGCCCACAGAATCTCTGAACTTGCTACACAGAAATGACCCGCCTTATTGTGATCAGTTATCCTCAACCCCAGTCTCTCTCGCTCTCTCTCTCCCTCTTCCCCTCTCAAACCCACCCACTGTTCCAGATCCCCCTGCCTCGTCCCTAGCCTTCACTCCTTTCCTGCCTCTCCTCCTCATTGCAGATTTGTATGCAGACTGTGACCTGGGCGGCTACAAAGGACCGCACATTATTCTTGATCATTCCTCTGCCCCCATGAAGCCGGTTATGCGGAAAGAACCCTTAATGATGCTCTGACTATTAACAGTGTTTTATGTCCAAATGTGCCGCTCGTTCTCCTAACCACCCAGTCAAATATAGACACAAGAAATGTGGGAATCTGCAGTGACAGTGATTCTGGTAAAATATACATAAGCACAGTTTGATTGTAGCAGTAACTGGCAAGTAAAGGGTCCAATTAAGTGACCGTGGAACATGGCGGTGGCTGGCGATGGACTTTTGGGCGTCTCAGATGAATTCAAAGTTAGCTTTAAAGTTGTTCTTGGTTATACATTTCCTAAGCGTGAATATCCAATGCAAGATTTACTTTCTAAATAATACTCATCATTAGTAAAGAGTGATGATTGTCATTTGCACAATATGCCAAGTAATGTCACATGTGATATGTCATTCTTTTGGTAAATGTTTCATTTTTTTCACAAACCCCCCCCAAATACATCAAAAATAACTTTTTATGGAAAACGTAAATAACCTTTTTGAATGAAGAATGATGAAATGAGAGTTTCCAGAGTATGTGTGCGGGTGCATGTGTGCGTCGTATTTAGGAGTACGAGATTAGTCTTGATCGGTGTTTGTTGTCACAGTGCCAGCATTGTGTCTGCAGCCAGTCCATCCAGGCCCCCGCGTCTCCCATCTCGTCCCAAGCTCATCCCTCTGTCTGTAGGAAGACAAGTCACAGCGCCAGTCTGGCTTGATGCCAGTGTGGAAGCTCTGGTTAAGTCTCTTTGCCAAGCCTGGATTACACTGAGATGTTAATCATGGGAGAGCATATTAAAAGCATTATTGTATACTTTCTATTTTCAAACCGCAGTGACATTTCGGTGGCGGTAGACGCACCACCTGCGAGCTCTTTTGAATCTTTGCCTTTTTCTTCTTCTTCTTTTTAACGCATCTTCAGTAAAACACGTCAAAAGGCACGTCTTACTGGAGAGTCCGTGGAGTATTTTGGGTGGAGTTTGGTAAAGAGGAATGCCCTTTAAATTCTGGTCTCTTTTGTTACTTCATTGTTGCAGCTTATTGTGTCATAAGTAATTCTAGCTGACTTCAAAGGAGGTTGGGGCCGCCAACTGTAGGGTTGTGGGAAGCACTGTGAATGTCAAGCTATGCAAACGACCTCTCTCAGATGGGAACGATACAGCTCGTCTCTCGTGAAAATAGTTTGTTTCCCTTCCCGTCTCCCTTCAGATTGATACATGACCTAAATTTGGCAAATTTGAACTTATAACGCAGGGAACCTGATGCCAAACCTGTTTTATTTTGCCGCACGATATGTGCAGATCTGTTTGTAAGTGCGTGCGTGTGTGCGTGTTTATGCACAAGACTCACATTTATTGGGTTTTGTAGGGGGTGAGTGGGAGATGCCAAAATGGCAAAGGGAGCACCACAGAAATAGATCATATTTCTGTGTTCTGTGTTTTCTCCTAATAAACCAAAGCAATATATCAGAATTACACATAATCGAGGCTTTTCAATTTTGACTAAGTTGATTTGAGTGAGATGTGTGTAGGAGAAAGGAGGCCTGTAACCAATTCACTTAGGGAGTATGTATGCATTTGGGCCCCTATAGTGAAGCAGACAGACGTTCAAATTCGAATGATGAATCGTCCTGTTTTACTGCATCTGTTTATACTGAATTTGGCAGCAGATTTTAGCAGACCCGTCACCCGTTCGTTCTCCGCAATGATTTAATCGTGTTTGAGTTACGGGATGCTGAAGTAAACATCAGCATACCTTATGTGGAAGGAAGAGAAGAATGTCACCAGTCCCTGACAGAGCTGTCAGTTCGCTCTGCGTTCCTATTGATGGAAGCAGGCGCAGATTTATGACAAAGAGGGTAAGAAAAGTCACGTAAGCGAGAACAACAGAAACAGAGCCAAACAGAGAAAAGCTAAGACCACGAGTATGGAAAAGATGAAGCATTTTGCAGAGTTGCTGGCGATCAGCAGGAGTTGGACAAACAGAGATTGTTGGTGGTGGTGGAGATCAGGGGTCCATGCTATCACTGTCTGCGCTACCAGAGAGATCTCCACAGGGGAAAAGAGTGCCCTCTGGACCTCCACACATCCATCTAAAGCGATCGTGTACATTCCTTACATACTCCTAATATTGGCTTGTCCATCTTCTGCTCATTGTGCTGCCGTTTGACTGATATCTTTATTCACATCTTTGAAAAGGTCTGCACTTGTCTCAGTTTACCACTGTGTAATCAATACAATGGGAATGTGTTAACAAGCAAGCAAAAGGGGAAAAAAAATTGTTTTGACAAACCTAACCTAAATAAAAGTAAACAGGAGTCACGGTGTTCCAGCACTTCAATCATGCAGCTTTGCGTCTCTGCATGTTTCTGTCATATTTACAATATGGTGCAGTGTGAGGGAACATTTTCTCTCTCGACAGCCGTGAAAGCATCTCCGTGCTCATGGTAACAGAAAGAATTTGCACCTGCACATTTGCAGCTGTCAGAACTTCCTGCTGATGTTCACATAAGGTTTTCCGGCACACATGAGCATAGATTTTGCTTCAGGAAGAAGGAGATTCTTGGATGGGACACGTCCCGCTGCATCTTCATTGCTTCAGCTCTATTGCACCTCTTTTGCAGATTTAGCGCTTAACTTCTAAGAAGTCTGTATTATTTGCTTTTTACAACTTGGCTTTTACATATGTGTGTGAGATGTAACCAAACTACAAGTGAGGATCCCATATTAGCTTTCATGGTTAGTGGGGTTTTTTTTGCTCTCACTCTCTCTTTCTCTCTCTTTCTCTCCCTTTGTCTCACTCTGTGTGTGTGAGTGTGTGTGTGTGTGTGTGTGTGTGTGTGTGTGTGTGTGTGTGTGTGTGTGTGTGTGTGTGTGTAGGTGTGTGTGTGTGTGTGTATTTGTGTGTATTTGTGTGTATTTTAAGGAAAGAAAGTTTCAGATCCACGTTCCTTAGTCTTAATGAACCCATCAGTCAATAACAGTCAATGACAGCAGTTCCTCGTGTTATCAGTATTCACGCGGGAAATCGGCAGCTTTCTAATTAAGTGGATCAGAATTAATCAAGCAGCAGCTTACTGTGGGTCTTTGTCAGAGGAGGAAGTAGTTATCACTCAAAGAACACACACACACACATACACATACACACACACATAATTAAAGTATATATAGATATATATTCAACCTTGCAACTGTTTCTGCTTTATACATCTCATTATAAAATCTATTAAAACTAAGTTAATTAGTAAAAGGCGTAGTACATTTTTTTGTTTTTTTTAAACTGCATCCCAGGTCAGCTTGACTTAACACTCTTTTTTTTACCTTTTTTTTTTTTTTCAGCTTCTCAGGTTAACCTCCTTTGGGGGTCTTTTTCAACAATTGAAATCTTACTTTATCTTCATCTGAAACTGTTTGGCATTTAAACTCTGCTCTTGTTGATTTTTGGATTTGACTAACCTTTAGGAGGCGAGCTGTGCATCTTTGGTATTTATACACTTGTTTGTGTACTTTTTGTGTTGTTTGAGAGAGAATGAAACCCTCTGCATATGCCTACATGCACAGTATTTATGTTTGTACCTACAGGATGCATGTACCTTCTGCTGAAAAAGGAAAAAGACAGACAGGCCTGCGTGTATATAATATTTGCGCTTTAATATCATCATTGCCTGGATGTCCTCTTCATCTTGAGCCACAGATTCAGAGAGGTGCCCTCCCCCAGCTGACCTTTCAATGTAAACTGCTTATTTTAAGATGCCATGTTGCATCACCGCAGAGAGGCTGCTGGGATGCAACTCTAGTGTTGCAGGGAATGAGGGAGACAATTCAGAGGTGGGGAGAATCCATCTAAGTGACCTCTCCAACCTCTGACCTTTTAATGAAGCTTTTATTACTGACAACCACATTCACTTTGTTTTGTTTTGGACTTAACCCTCGTTGAACCTCAGATTAGATGTTGTTCTTTGGCTCGCGTAGCCACAGGTTATTCTTCTCTTTTCTTTCCTCGTTACAGTCTTTTCTGTCTTCTTTCATCATAGCTGCATTCAACAACATGTTAAAAGATTATTTGTTTTGTTTCTTCCAGAGTTTGAGCTCACAAGATCAACATCAGAACTTAAAGGTAGCAAAAGAAAATCAAATATTCATTAAATGTCCTCTTATTTAACTGAACAAAAGAAGAGAGACCTTGCCAACATGGCAACATAAGATATTTACATTTCTAAATAACACAAGAATCTCTCTAAAATGTATGTATGTATGTATGATCTCATAATATGTTCCTATGTTTCTTGTGTTTTTAATTAATAGAAAGCTGTGATGAAGACATTATTTCCCAGGTATGGAAAATGGGGCATAATTTGGATCAGATTATGTCAAAAATTGTGTGAAATAAATGCGTCAAGTTTTGATGTCAAATGCCAAATGGCAGTAAAAATGCAGTTAAGAAACCAAAGATTAAACTGGGAAAAAACATACAGTTACGTTAACTGTGCTCATCTTCATTATATTGTGGTTATTGTGGCAGCATTGTGCAGTTCATTTTATTTTAAGGATGACTCGCTGCTGTTTGAAAACGGGTCTGATATTTAAAACACCTTTATAACCGTGTTATAAGACTATGAGGGAGTTTATGTTAATCCCTGAAGTCATATTCATATATGATAGGAGGCTGAAGGATTTACACAGCGTAAATATGCTGAGTGTCTTAATCTGCACGAAAGGGTTTTTCCAAATCTCAGTTATGCACACACGTTTCAGTGCTACCTATGTACATTTATGAGATAGTGCCAATAATGAACATGTCTATACTGGGAGGCAAAGGATGCATTTACTTTCAAGTCGACTGTTTACTCTTTTAAAACCAGTAATAAATACAATGCCAAGATGATGGACTGTATGATGAGCTGAAACTCAGTAAGTACACTATTTATATGAAACACTGTTTTTCTGTGTGCTTTCTTAGATTTACCACTCACTTTACCTCAAGCAGGCAATAGATTGAGCAGAAAACAACAATCAAACCCGTCACTTCCCCTCGGACCAGTCTTGTTCTATCTACTGTCCCACAGTGTGCTTTGACTGTGAGCTGTCTGCTTAGCCTGTGGCTGTCTGGCACACTGACCCGCTTAAGAGGATACATTGTGTGTATGTGTATGTGTGGGTGTGAGTGAGCGCGCGTATGTACACGCACACCCGTGGGCGTGACTGTGTGTGTTTGTTTATGAGTGAGTGTGTGTGGGTGCCACCCCTCCTCTAGCCCAACATCAGCTCATGTCCTGGCTGTTATAAATAATTCATTGGCCATTTGAGGCCCCCAGAGCAGAAGAGCACTTGTGGAAGCCTTTAGTGATAGCCTTTAGTTACTTCTTACAAATACCCACTTAAACAGTCTTCACACACAAGAATACGCTCCTCACAAACCACACCAAAGCGGCCACTTAAACTGTCACAGCAGATCAATGGGAAGTCTAAATTCAACATTATCCTCTTATGTCAAAGCTTTTTTCAACCTGACAGTACTCAAGCAAATAGATATTTCCTTTATCCCGTTCAGCCTTTTATCACTTAGCCTGGACTAGTATCTGTATCCAGAAGCTCCGGCTAGGGTCAGGGTTGATATTTTGACGGAGCAGGGAGGAGTGTGATGCGAGGTGGAGGCAAAACACCTGGATTTCTTCCTCCAATCTGCTACCTGCTTCTGGTTTGTGCATTTGATGTGCCATGCAAATGAATGGGGGGAGAGAGGTAATTGAGCGAGGTGGGTGAGACATGGCAAGACACGGAGGAAGAGACAGAGGATGAGGCATTGGGAGGTCAGAGTAGCATCTAGCCTCCCGAAGAGAGGAAGAGAACTGTCCGGTAGCACCTGCCTCATTACCGTCTGCACTCCCTTGGTCTGACGTAACCCCGGTAACCCTGAAGAATATACATTAGCTGTGGGCCATACCTATAAGCCATGCAAACACATTTGTACAAGTTTTTGTCGATTAACTAATTCAGAAGTGAGCTTCATTATTCCACTGCCTTAATTGAGATAACAATGCAAATTCCCTTCATTAACTGTGACATGGACAATTTCTCGCGGGCTCCACAGGGACACCATTATATTCAGAGCCCATGGAGCAGGTTGCAAGGTGTCATCAGATATTCAAATGGCATGCTTGTTTAATTGCAGTAAATGTAGCATGTCCGGACGGCTTGGTGGAGGACATTTGGAGTGCGAGCCCGGCCTTTTTTGTGTCGCTCTTTTAGGTGTGTATGTGCGCGCTACGTGTTTGGTAATAGAGGCATTTGAATAGTAGTTGAGGTAGGAGTCAGTTCAAGGTGTGAGTATAGGTGTGTGTGTGTGCGTGTGTGCTTAAAGGTGCAGGGCCAATGCCCCTCCCACCCCTCCCACCCCCCAGGCAGCTGTTTGCGGGCCCCTGTGCGATCCCGTGGGGCTCCTGAGGGAGTGTGTTGTTGGACTCTTGTCTTTTATGGCAGCAGCAGTAAACATGACAGGCTGTTTGGAGACCATCTGTTTCCAATGGCTGCCGCATGGTAACAGGGAGCTCAACCTGAGATCTGCTTGGTGTCTGTCTCAAAGGTAACAGTCCTGTCTTCCAGCTCCTGCAATGGGATTCTGACGGGTAGTGGGAGAGGGGACGCGGATGAGAGAGGGGATTCCAGTGAGATAAAACTTGGCACCCGCATGTAATACCTAGCATCAAACAGCACCCGAAGGACCTACGGGTATACTCTCATCACTTAAAAAAACACACACACACACTTCAAACATAGGCAGAAAAATGTCCACACGCTCTTTTCAGCACACACATAGCTACACCTCGGGTCATTAGGTTAAAGCGGTATTAAGAGAGGCGGTCCCAGAGCATGACAGATTGACTCAAGTTCTTCTAACACTCTCTGGCTGCCTACACGGTGCTATGTCAAAAGCCTGCACCCCCCCCAAACACCTTCTCTTGCCAAATGAGATGAAGCAAAGAAGAGACTGTCATACTCCTCTTAACACATAAGTCATTAATATGTCTCTGATGCAATCATTTGTTCACCTCACTCATTAATTTGGGCTTGTTCTCACTTAAACAGCATTCAAATCAAAACAGTGCGTATAGCTTTGAGGTGTGACTCTGGCTGATTTGCAAGTCCTTTACCTTTGAGGCCATCTTGTTGCCATTAGAGTATCACAGATCATTTTTCTTTTTTTTTTCTCCCCTTTATCCTCCTGTGTTTTTTCTTGGTCTGTGATCATTTGTTGAAATCCGACTTAAGAAAAACACCAGTCACCCTTGGACAGCTAACAGTAGCCAGGCAGAGTTTTTATTTAGCCATCTGAAGAGGTGTATCTGTTGAAACAAGGTTGGCATTCTTTCTATCTTAGGCTAATTATTCTTTTAAAGCCATTTACTTTCCCATCATTACCCTGCTTAAACAAGCCTATCCCGAAAGGCCATGAACCTCTCTCTCTCTCTCTCGCTCTCTCTCTTTCTGCCTTGTCATTTCATTCTCCCTTGCACATACCCACCCATTAAAGAGCTGCTGCAGTCCGCCACTCATTATTGCACAGTACATTTACATTGAATAGGTCATTGGGACCCAACTAAGTGGAACTAATGTGGGATAGAATAGTAGACGGTTTGGCTTCAGTGTTACACAAACCCTCTGCTCTGGAATAAGGACTGATAGCTGTTAAGCGGGTAGCAGAGCGCCTCACTGATCCGAGACATGCCACAAACAAATCTCGGGTTTGCTCGTTTGTTTTGTGGCTGTCTGTGTTTTGGCTTTTCTTTATCGTAATTGATATGGAACGGGGCTGTTCTCTTCATCAAAACATAAAGGAAAGCTCGCTCAGCTTTGTTAGATATGCACGTTTAGAGGTCTTATTTTTTTATGTTTTTTTTTTATTTGTTTCAGTTGAAATGTTACGTATAGGCTCGTAATTATGCAGGGATAAGGATGCAGAAGGCAAGGCCATATGGTGGATGTCTCCTTGCCTTACTGACACAGAGAAGACTTAGAAATGAAGCACAGGGTCACTCCTTGACATCGGCCAGTGCGCATCATAAAGAGACAGAAGTATACAGTATATGCACGCAGTCAGCAATGCCTGCAAACTGTATAATCTGACTGTATGCTTTCAGCAATAAGTCTTTGTGCAGTGAAACATCTGTTGTTGATGTTTATGGAAATACAGCCACTGCTTTTGTCATGCTGACAATAAAGTCTGCCTTCCTACACAACATGTGTTAGGTCTCCAGTTGAAGTAAACAGGCAGTAATTCTGTATCTTGTTTCTACTTCGTAGGCTCGTCTGTGGGTGCAGCCAGGGAGGAGATGATAGTTGATACTTACACCTCTGGCTCAACGTGGTGGGCGAGAGCACAGCAGCTGGTTGACTTTTATTAAGACACTGCAATGTGTGTATCTGTGCAGAGCGAGTGAGCACAACCGCAGCACACGTTTCAGCCCGTTTACATGTCGATCTACTGTATGTTCTCTGTGCCGTGTGTAGACGCAGACACGATCAACTGTTCTATCAATTAACACTCCATGTTACGTGACAACGAAAAAAGGGGATTTTCTTTGTGTGTGTGTGGCTGGTTAGGAGATCATTTTGTTGAACATGGGAGCAAGTAGGGAAAAGGGGTAGGAAGAACTAAGAAGAGAGGGAGTACCCTGTCTATGTGAATCCACTTCAACTGGATTTAGCTGTATGAAGTAAGATAGATCAAATATTGAGTAAGTGAAGGAAGGGCATCTCCACATCAAAGGCACGGATTGGGAGGCACAGGGAGAGATTAAAGGCAGCCTTGAAGAACTGGGTGAAGGAGACCAAACTGTGGTAGGAGCCACACTGGATGGACCAGTCGATAGCCAACACCACTGCACTGCTCCTCCAAGTCACTGCTACATGAGCTCCTTTTCTATCCCCGTGCTGCCAGATCTTAAATGCTCACACAATGACCTTGAGGAGGAAACGATCACGAGACACAAGAAAGAGAAATGCCAGCAAGATTTCACTTGGAGGTGCTTTTTTTGTTTTTTTAAATGAACACCATCCAATTTTTTTTCCATTTAGAGGAAGTCGTCATCCACCCCCTCTCTCTGTTTTCTCCAAACTTCCACCCTTTACCTAAAGGTTGCGGCATTTCAGCTTTCATCTACAATGTCTTCTATAATTCTAATTTCACAAAATGTTTGCATATTTCTTTGGACAGTCAACTAACTAAAAGAGTAATGAAAGGAGAGGACACAATAGCACATAAACAAAGTTGAGTAGAAACCCAAACCCCTGCAGATTCTGGCCTAATCAGCCTGCCCTGTTCTGGCCCAGCTTGCATGCCTGCATGCCTGCCCGAGCTTGGCTGGGTTTGAAAAGTCATGCTTGTGGGTGGATGCTACTCATAAATATGTATTTGGCTTAAGCCGTGTAGTCCCACTGCTCTCGACTCTGCCTTGCCCGCCCAAACCTTATGCTCCTTTTCACTCGTCAGTCCTTCACAAGTAAAGGATGCAACTTCCTGTGGCATTCGCATTAAAAGAAATACAGAAAAATAAGATTGGCGATAGAATCTCTGTAACAGGTTGCTGCTACATAAGAAATGTAAAGGTGGGCAGCAGGGCGCGTGTAAAGATAACATGCCACTGTTGTAACAGTTCCAAACAAAGAATAGAGTCAAAAGTCTAGAAGCTGCACTACTTCCTTTGGAGTGAAGCACCATATAAACATCTATCTTTCTGTGTCAGTCTTCACTGATGGCTTCATTGGCACCGCTCTGATTCGTTTCAAAGCTCGCTAGTAAAGGAGGCTTCAAAGACTTCAAATGAGCTACATTGGAATAAGACCTTAAAAATACCTCACTTAAATCTTCCCTGAAGAATTTCTTTTTCTTTTTACCTTGGAAATTGAGATATGTCTGACTGAGTGCATAATCCTGATCCTGAATTTTGATTTAGGCTGCAGCTAGTGTTTTCTGAGGATGCGTGTGCTTCAAGTCAAAAGGCACAGAAGCTAAAACCTAAGATCTCTGCATGTACAATCTGCTGGGAATCTGTCATGTGACGATCCCTTTTTATCTACACAGTTGGTGTGTGCGCGTGAGAGTGTGAGCAGGCGTGTGTTTCTGTGCTTGTGTATACGCGTGGCAGCCTCGTATGAGCACTGATTCACTAAGTTGCTCCCACCCCTCTGTCTTTGCGTTTCCTTGGTTGCAGGTTTGCACTTTGCTAAGTGAAGATGTGCATTTAAAACTATGTCAGTACTCACAGTAACTGGCTTTCTGTGTAATCCTACAGTCATGTTTAAAGCACTCCTCCTCCTCCCTTACTTACTTGCCTTTATTTAGACTTGTGAAAGTTGCTGCTCCTTTTTTTGTCTTTCTCCTAATAATGCTATTGTTAGCTTTAACGAGAAGAAGTGCCTGTATTTTCTGACAGTTCTCAGAATTTAGAAAGATCACCCATAAACAAGAACTGATGGCTCCCTGAAAACATACACACACACACACACACACACACACACACACACACGCACACACACACACACTGTTTTAGGCTTTGAACAAATAGGAATCTTTGTTGCAGTCATTTTTAAATGCAGTGTGAAACTGATTGCACATAGTAGGCAACAAAAAACATCAAATAGCTCAACGATTTTTCATGTAGTAGATGTTGCTGTGTAGTTTGTTAGATGACTACCCTAAAATAATAACACAATACCAGAATATTGGTTGATGTACTTGTATAAAAGGCTTTGCGGTGGAAAGAGAATTTGCCTAACATATGCTGTTTAGTCACTTCCCTCTAGGCCTACGTGACACCTGATACTCAAATTTTACACAAAGTAAAAAGAGGTGAGACACAATCAGAAAAAGAGTAACAAGCCCCAAAAAATTGAAGCACTTTTTTGTGGTTACTTTTCATGACGACAGTCATTCTGTGCGCATTCTATTTTTGTTATAGTAACCTGATGATTTCTTCTGTAATGTGTTGTCCATCATTCTTTCAAACCTAAAAATAATTCAGATTTATACCTTGAATGTGTGAGTAGCAGTCCTTTATAAACGCTGAAGGGATTGTCTTTTAACCTAATTGTTGGAAGAGACGATAGAATAATGACAATCTCCAGGCTGCAAGCCAACCCAAACCTTTCAATCTTTGCTCTGCAGGGATTGGCCACTCGACTCTGCCAGCCAAACTGCTGCAGTAACCTTGACAGGAGCTGACCTCTGTGATTATAATCCTTCTATTCTCATCCACAGGTGAGTTCTTTTTCTGCCTTTGTCTTTTGGTTTATTACTACCAGTAAAAACAATTAAACTCAAATACATTTCAATAACACGCATCAGACTTCTTAGTCGTATGCTCAATTGCTGCTCTAGTCTTTAGCTGTAGAATCTCTTCTTTTCCGGCCTTGTTTTACAAGCTCACACCTCTTATTTCTTCTCCAAGGCCCATCCTTTCCAGGCCCAGCCCGGTGTAAACTCCTGCCTACAGTAGCCTGTCCACCCTATGCCCTGGCTGTCAGCTTTCCAGGCAGGCTGTGTTGACAAGGGGAGGCCACTAGGGCTGTCTGTCATAGGGTTATTCTCAGGGCGGAGACGGTTCAGCTGATTCGCTGACACCGGCTGGCGTGCGCAGGGGCTGGAAGGGCGGGCATTTGGCGGGGATTCACAATGTGTGTATGTGCGAGTCTTTATGTGTGTGCATTTGGCGGGGAGTTACCAGGGGTTAGCCTTGCCAGATGACAGGTATAAGGAAGGCGCAGAGAGAGGCTCAAGAGGCAAAAAAGAAATACAGGGCAGGCTTCTTCTACACACCTAAACAGACACATAGATATGGTCACACAATCATAGTGAGTTGAAGGACAATGAACAGGGTTTCAGAGCTCAGAAACACAGCTGGGCATAAATGCCCTCAAGAGAGGTGTGTTTTAATCAAAGAGTGAAAACAATGGACATAAAGTAACCTGATTAAATGTATTACTTCTGTAAGTTCTGACTGCCTCTTATGACCCCTGTAAACATGCCTGCCTACTACCTAGAATGCTTATTTTGCAACAGCTCTTTCTTGATTAAAATTATTTGCCCACTAGATACTTTGAGATTGTAATGTTGCATATGTATGACAGTCCAATTATGGTAATGATGATGTTCAAGTCAAGCGATTGCAAAAGTCTGTACCTGGGGAAGCCAGGAGTGAGAACTGAACTGAACCTTAGGCGCGCATCTTCTACCAACACTAATATAAACTATGACGTCAGAAAAGGTTGATTATTGTAACAATGTTTCTTGACAATAAATCTTATAATATAATAAACGACACCAAACACAAGTCACTGGCACCTCCTGACACACCCTCCTTATGTTGGTTACCAGTTTGGTCACACACTGATGTGGGATGGCCCATTCCTTAACCAGCAGTTGTCACAAGTCAGCCAGTGTGGTTGTGTCGGTCACAGAATAAGCTGTTTGGCCAAATGTCAATACCAGTGTGATTGAAAACAGGAGTCACAGGGTAACTAAGCAAAACACAATTGTAAACAACAAACAGTGCAGTATAGTCTGGTATGAATACATAAGCAAACTAAATGTGCACGCTTACAAATAGAACAAATATATCCAAACCAATCAATAAAGTTATTGGAAACTAAAGTGTGTTATTGTGTTCAAACAAAGAAATGAAAATACACAGTTACCAACTTTAGAGTGTGGCCATGGGTTTGGCCATCACACCAGTTTCAGTGATAAATTTTCATTAGAAATGTGGCACCATTTAAGTGGTAAATAACAGGCTCTCCAATGGTATACAACAGCAGTCCCCAACCTTTTTTGCGGTTTATGTTTTCACGGACCGGCCTTTTATGTTTGCGGATAAATACAACAAAATAAAACCAGTACCGATACCAAAAAATAGAAGATTTATTCATAACACATTCATAATAATCAAAAGAGATAAAAAAAAAAAACAATGATAAAAACCGATAAAAACCCTGAAAACCATAAATTTCACACTCGAGCCTCAACTCTCACAGCCCGGTACTAAATTCATGAATTGGTACCAGTCCATGGCCCCGGGGTTGGGGACCACTGGTATTGCTAAGAAGCATCATTATAACAAAGAAATAATCGAAATAATCGACCAAACACAAATTTCTTTACTTTTTGTGCATTTTACTTGTTGCTCAGTTATGGTAATTTTTGCAGATCTCTTCACAATGAGCACAAACCTGCACAAAATGTCATCCAAAGCCCTCAAAGAAAACCATCCTGTTTCGCGGTTGAAAGTTTGGAAAGTTTTTCTTTCATCAAATGTTGCTCCGAATATTTCTTTATGTATTGTAGCCAAACAGGTCATTTTAACTAGCATCTGTACAGAACATGTGTTTCTAAATTTACTCAGGCATATCCAGATGTTGCTTTTCATAGTTCCAATGTTGGCTTTTGTGATAAACCTGTTCTTGCAAGCGTTGCCACATAGTGGAATGATGCAACCCTTATTTCTTCTGCTTTTGCAAAGAAATGCAGGTTTTGCTTCGCCTGTCAGCAGAGCTTGCTTTTCTTGATTCTTTTCTTTTTTACTTTTTTCCTGCAATTTGCAAACTGGAGTCGCTTTGATAGATTTCTTACCTTCCCCAACATATTTTCAGTCAGTTGCCCACTGCTGAGTGCTTCCACAGGTTTAAAGAGTCAGAAATTTAATAAGAGCTTTCATCAGGTGACAGTTCCTAATGGCATCTTTTGACCAGCCTTTGCAAGCACTTCCAAGAGACTTTTAAGAGTTAATGAATTTGAGAATTTCCAATCATTATCAAGTCTCTAAATTAAACTCAAACCTTATTGAAAGTCAGGTGATTCTTCGTCACTTCCTTCAGAATTCTTAACGGACTTTTAGGTGGAAGCTTTCCACCATGTAGGGTTGTATGGGTTTTTTCAAATGGTAGGAATAAAACATCAAATATGGTCGTCTAGTTGCAAGACGCCTTGTTACGCAGCAGTTCGATACAAAGATGTTTTGGACTCTTGTCTTTTTAAAAATATTAGCAACTAATATAGATCATGAAAGCTCTGCCCATCAGACAATTTGTTATCTGTTTTTATTAGCAGACCTAAACAGGCACACACACACACAGAATCAAAGTCCCATTGTACATCTGGACTTTGAAGTTGGAATTGTCCTCGGTCCCGGTTAGGCAACTAACAAAGCTTTTTGGAGTGGCTTTTTATCTTTATTGAGAAAATATGCAAATATGTAAACAGTGCAGACATGCTCAGCATTATTATTACAGGGAAAAAACACAATGTGATTTTAGATAAATAAATAGAGTTAGCTATACAGTTACACAGTCACAGTATACAGACTGTATACTGCGTGGGCGTGTTTCATGTGGTAGGGGATACATTTGAAGAAATGAGATTTTGCTTTATGTTTAAGATTGAACATTTACAGTTCAATTTTTAGCATGTTTAAAATGTGTAATGACAGCCTACCACTCCAACCTTCCAATGCATCACTGTCACCAGTTTTATGCAATATATAATCTTAATAAACTGGAGTCCAGAAAGTAGTAGTAAAGTAAAAGTGTATTTTCAATAAGAATTCATGCAAACAACAAATAAATACATTTTATTTTAAAGGAATATGAGTTTTTTTGACTATACTTTGACATTTGATGTGTAGGCCTTCTTTAAGCTGGTTGATAATACTGGATTTATGAGGAAAAAATCATCCATCTGCCATTTAGTACCTGTGCAAATGTTCATCCAAACAGCTGCATCACACCATGTTATAACTTCAGGGGTTCTCTCTTTACTGCTCTTTAAATTGATAGAAATAACTGGAGAAAACTTTTTAGTTGCTGGAATAGATTATCAAAATCTTTCACTGCATAATTTAGTGTTCAGCTTATTGCATGAAAGGAGAAGAAAATATTTACATAAATAATACTTTTATCAGCTCAGTTTTGCTTAAAGATAGTGTGGCATCCTGGACATTTTAGGTTGCAGGATTCTTTAAAGATCTATTTATTATTACTTAAAATGCTCTGTGTGTGTGTGTGTGTGTGTGTGTGTGTGTGTGTGTGTGTGTGTGTGTGTGTGTGTGTGTGTGTGTGTGTGTGTGTGTGTGTGTGTGTGTGTGTGTGTGTAAAATAGATCACTGACACTGCATCGTATTAAAATTTTACTTCTAGGAGCAATGTTGTTGGTTCTTGTGCTGGAATAATCAGCTGTGCATTTTGACACATGACAAGACTCCAACCAGCCACAAGCCACCTGTAAAACCCTTAAACCATTGTATTATTTTCACATTCTTAGAAAGATTTTAACCACAAATATTGGTCTGCATTTTAGCCTGGGATCTGCAGCTCTAACAACTGATATTTATTTATACAGCGTCTGTGCAATCCTGGGGAGCTTCCCAAGATCTGACATCCTCAGCTGAGCCTGTCCTCCTGTGGGATTTTTCAAGGCTTGATACCACAGGACTATCAGGTACAATTTTCCCCATGATATGATGTTTGAAACTTTACAGGTCCGTTGAAACTATATACATATATACTGAATATATGTCTCTGTGTGAGGTGGGGATAATCCCTTGATCTCCTTCAGAAGGTCCCAGCAACATGCCAATGCTGACTTTGGCTAGAAGAGCCAGGACAGCTCAGGCGCCAAGGGAGTCTCATTCCACTCATGTGGTGCCAGCACTTAAACAAACAGGGTCAGCTTTCAAAGACAAAGACTGGACATGGATCCACTGGACTCTCAGTCAAGTACTCTGATTCAGTCTATTCATAAATCTGTCAGTCTCTCTCAACACAGAGGCACATTCAAAGCAGGGGTTGAGGATGGGGTGGGCGTTTGTTTCATCTAAGCACCAGCACTGCTTGCTTTAAAGTGCCATTTGTTGTCTTTCTTGTGATTACTTTTTTTTTTTTTGCAATGAACGTATGGAATAATAAGTGCTGCATTTGAAACATTTCGCATCTTTGAAATGAAATTATGCTTTGACATTTTCCTGGTAATTCTTTTTCCCTGCTTCTCATTTATATACATATTTTCACTCAATAACGTCGTCTCTGCTCTTACCTTGGACCTCAATTATCATCTTGAGAGTTTCTAAATCCTACATTAGACAAATGGCAATTGACTCTTTTCTGTTGCCTATAATAGAAGCAGCATTGTGAAACTGCAAATGAGATAGAGTTCAGACATTAGTATTCTGTTAATTTGACCCTAGGCGCCTCAGTGCAATCAGATCTGAAGCCAAAGCACTTAGCCTATGCTAAGGATTAATGACGGCCATCTAAAACAATTTGGGAGCCAATCAGTTGAACTGAGGAGGGTAAATCTAATATGATAATTTATCTGCATCAACGCGACTCGCCTGGCAGGGAGGAGTATGCTAATTGCGCGACCCTTACCTAGTGACTGGATGCACACAGCTGGGTGTGCTGGCTCTAGCTCTGCTATTAGGGAACTTTGAGGGACTTTGGAGTTTGCTGAAGCGAGTTCTCCTTGGAGGGTGATGGGAAGTGAACCCCGCCGCTTCACACTGAGCTCAGTCCTGCTCCCCTCAACCCCTCCATTTCAATTTCCATAATGTGCCCGCCTCCAATGACATGACAGCAAGGCGCAAATAAGTGTCTATATTGGTATCAGATAGAGATGTAGTGGATAGCAGTTTTAATATGGTTGGAAGGCCTCCCCAAGAGACCATTTTTGCCACTGCAGAACATCAGTTACACAGTTACAACAATAGTCTCTTAATTGATTCGTTTAATTAGCCAGAGATGGAGCTAGCACTACAGCTTGTCATCCTCTATCATAGGGGGTCTCCTCAGCAGCCCGCACGGTCACTCTCGTACCCCACGCCAGTCAGGCTTCTATTAAAGTGTAATTATATGTAAATGAAAACTACATAAAAACCCCTTTGCAAGTTGACCACTGAAACATTCCTTGCCCTCAGAGCCCTCTCGTTTCTTTTCATTATTTTAACTGATGAAAAGAAAGTGAAAGAGTATTTTGAAAGCGCGGCAGCCTGACGCTTTTTATAATTCACGCGGACACATTTCAAATATCTTGGCCTACTTGTGAAAGACAAGCAATTAATCAGCGCTTTTGATGGAGAGGTAACCCCAAATCAGTTCTCGGCTTTGTGCTATGGAGACGGAGCACTTGGGCGAGTTGCGGGGTGGGGGGTTAGAAGCAAGGGTGGGGATCAGGGGGCCTGTATGGGGCTGTGTAAGAGTTTCTATTTAAACTGATGCCGCTTAACAAAAACAGCCACCATTCCAAATCTTTTGCAACCACTCCCCCGCCTCTCGCCCCGTTGTTTACCGCAGGCCCAACTTCACAAGCCTTCTTGGTATGAAGTTGGAGCCAGAGAGCTAAGAGTAGGGGAGTGATTACAACTTCCTTCGGCGTGAATGGTGCAGATGTCGGCCTGGCCTCAGTGAAGCAGAACAATGCCCTCAAAGGCATCTGGACACAATGGGCCTTTCTCCTCTGCCGGAGATGTCTCTCTATAGCAGCTTGCAGCGCGGGGATGCTAAGCAGGTGGCACACAGAGAGACAGAGACGGCCCCGGCCCTTTCAAGTTCCCTTGGCTGAAAAGCATCAGTGGGTACATGTGTGGAGGAGTTGCCGCGGATTGCTTCTGTGGTCAGTCTGGGCATTAGCGTCTGGAGGTGTCATTTAGCAGTGGATTAGCCAGGCTGCCTGTTCACTGGGGATTTTCCCCCATTGATGGGCCACCGAGAGAAGCAAAGAATTGATGCTCGCTGGCGTCTTTTTCTCTGATCTGTCATGGCTCGGTCGAAGATTGAGCGGTCTTTTGCCCTCTATGAGGAAGTTAGAGTTCTGCTGCCCAACCGCCACGCCTAACTTTTCCCCACTCTCATTGCTCAGTTTTTCCTTTCTTCTATAACAATTGCTATTTGTGCCATATACTTTATAGTCTATGAAAACATACCAACCAGAAGAGTATAAAATGATCTGAAATTTTAGAGAAGAGATTCACAAAGCTATATTTTGTATAATATTCAAGTGGGATTCTGCTTGATTGTGATTCCCACACTACATATTTGTGTACCAAGTGAAGGCACCCTGCTCTTATGGATTTACAGATTTAATTATGACAGCACTAGTGTCCCACCGCGTGTTTACCACAAAGAGTCTGTCTCTATGGAGCTGAATAATTTGCTCTGTACTTCCCCAGCTGCGTGGCATTACTGTGGTTTTCCTGGGCCCAGCGGAGAGCAGTGGGGACCAAATGAAGAAGAGTCACCTGGCGTCTCCTTCCAAGGTCTCACAGAGTTAACATGTAATGAATAAATTAATATTTAATGAAGTAGAGGTCCACTGTTACACTCACCCTGCACTAGTGCCATCGGGGGAAGATAGAGGTTGAAGGCACTAAATACTGCACTGGATGCCGTGAATTGACAAACAACTTCAAAAAGACAGAAAAAGTGGTGCTAAATACTTTGGGTTCTCTCCCGCTGTGCTCGTTTGAGCAGAAGTTAATGTCATCTCTACTTCTTTTTTTGTCTTATTTGTGTTTTCGTCTTTTCATGTTCATGGTTCATGTTGGCTCCCAGCTTTCATCACAGTGAGCTGATTAAAGAGTTATGACTCCTGTACGGAGTCTTTTTTAAATCATTATTTTTAAAATACAGAGCAATAATTTCCATCGCTTTTTCGTTTTTGCTTTTTAAGACATCTAACAGTCTAGTAATAATTGGGGCATTCTGGAGGGCAGCTATAAATCTTCACTGGTTCCAGTCAGTGTGTCCTCCTTGCCCTCTCCTTACCCATACTGACCAGCTACCACTAACCACCTCAAAAACTGGTTGTGTACCAGAAGAATGTACAGTATTGCATCTGATGTATGATGGCGGCAAAAAAATATGCCTAGAAAAATACCTCTCTTATATCTTTTGTCATTGAAGATTTTAATGCGTCATTGGCACACGTGCGAGCTGAGTCCTGCTGGGCTGTTGCTAATGTCGTGGCCCCCTTGTGAGAGTACATTATCTCTGAGCCTTCCTATTATTCTAGAACCGTCTTTGACTTCTAATGTGCCTATCTACACTTCCCTGGATATCTAGCATCATTATGAAATGAACTAACAATCCATTATCCTCATTTCTTGTCATTACTACAAGAAATACTCCATAGTTTAAGTTCTCTTGTTTAGCTCTCTTAATTTTCGCGAATGACAATTTGGCACTAAAAGAAAATGTATGTGCACGAAGGCTTTCACTTGCTCCAATGTGCAATGTGGAAAACAAGCCAAAAAGCCAAGTTTTGAGAAATCACAAATGCCAAAATTGCAAATCAGTTTCCAGATAGCAAACGTGTGCTTTAAAATGTGATGTTCTCAAACCTCCTCATCCAGTCAACAAAATGTAGCAGTGTAAAGGGGTCTTTTATTCGTGCTGCAAATAAAAACCCTTAAAAGAAAATATGTTCCAGTACAGATATAAAATTATAAGCTCACGTTTGCAATTGAAAAATAGTAGCAAACCAAAGACAGTTATGTCAACATAGAGGTTGGAGATTCCTTCTTACCAGCCACTTTGGCTAAAATTCTCCAGTCTGATCTGTATCACAGGTCGTGCTCTAAACCAGGGATGGCAAACTCATCTTATATTGTGGGCCACATACACTCCACTTTGATCTTAAATGGGCCAGACCAGTAAAACTACATGATAAATGTTATTCATTCAGTTCGTTGCACTGCCCTGTAATTATAAATGTGTTGTTAATTTACTGTGGACTCACTAATAGAGGAAAAATAAAAACAGGAACTTTCCTGCCATTTAATTGTTTGCTAGTTAATTACTTTGATGTAGTATGAAGGGCAATGGGGTGGGCAGTCTTCATCAATAGAAAAAGCTATAAAATGTATGCAAACACAGTTGAAAGTATAAAATCTATACATCCCTTCACATTTTCAAAAGCTGTCCAGTGGGCCTGATTTGAGTCTTTGTTGGCCAGGTTCTGTCTCTGGGGCCTTATGTTTGACACCCCTGCTCAACAACAGACTCTTCAGTCTCAGTAACAAATCTGAGACTGACAAAATAAATGTGCCCTTGATTTCTGCTCTTATGTTCAGTGTTCGTTGAACTGTTTTCTATGTGGTTGTGTGACAAGAACCAGAAATCGTTAAAAGCACAACGCATTTAATGTAAGCCAGCAGTCAGACATACTGACCTTTACCCTGGATCAAATGCCACAGATAACCATGCATGGTTATCCTCACCTAGTGACTACAAACGCCTCTTCTCATAGTCGCATTCAACAAAGGTTAATCCCTTCCTCCTTTGAGTATTTGTCAGAAAGCCCTGTGTAGTCTTAGTAAACGGTCTAATTTCTATTACAGTGGAGGAGGAAAAGCTAAGCGGGGAGAAATGTGTGCCAGTCAGGTGTGATACAGCAGGACAAGACATGAGTCAATGTTTCTTGATCAAATACTCATTGCCATTCAGATCAGGTTAATAATCCATTCCAGATCATCGCAGCAAGAAACACTACTTGTCTGCTGATAATATTTTTCATGTTCACCGTCGTGCATTTAGAATAAGAGAGAGTAAGAGGGTATAAGAGAAGAATCTCATGGGGCAGGGCAGGTAGGTCAGATAACTGAGAAAGATAGCAATTATTAATACTTAAGGTTAAATAAAATAAAATAAAATTTGATTTGACTTTGACTCCAGAATCAAGACAATTTTCCCCCACCAAGGCGAGGAATGGGACGTGGCTAGAGTTTGCAGGAGGCAGAACATATAGTGATACCAGCACGCTCCCTGTGATTTCTGTGGACGATTGCCCACTCTGTATCAATCAGATATCACAATTTTTTGCTAGGGAGCTGGCAGCGAAAAGCCTGTTTAATGTCTGATTACTGATTTGGACGTTCGCTTTCTGACATACAGCTCCACTGGGCGATGTCCAGAAAAAGAGCGGCAATGTGTGAAAACAGCTCATGGCTGAGACAGAAACACAAACAAACAAACACACACACACGAACACTGCCGTAGACAAATGTAAAGATTTTCAGATAACCCCGTTACCTAGGAGAAACATTCAATGACAGAGAAAGATGATGAAAGATTGACCTCACATCCTGTTCTGCATCATATTGCCAGGACTGAGCCTCTAGTTTGGTGCCTGTAATAAACCTGATGGGGTGTGATAAGACACTATTTGCCACAGAGTTTCTCCAGAGAAGCAAGCCAAAGGAACGAAGGAATGATTTGTAAGTGCAATTAGATTCCCTGATATTGAGTGTTAAAGCAAACTCTACATCTCCACAGGAGTCAAGGGAAGCACATGTACTGTACTTCTATCTGAGATTACACAGATAATACTCGGTTAAATGCTCGGAGGTGAAAATATCTTTCTTTCTTTCTTTCTTTCCTTGCAGCATTGTCTCTCTTACACCGCAGGAGTATGACTTATTCTGTTGAAGTATGAAAAACCAAACACATGTATTTTATTGCATTATAGAGCACATTCAGTCTGCAATAAATATAACAGGTTGTTTCTAAGCCACATATTAGCCATAAAGTATCGGTAAAAATCACTTCACTTCAAGCTACTTACAATAACTTGTAAAAGTCTGGAAGCTGTCTTTTTTTCCCTTTACAGCCTAGCAGGTGCATATTCCCCCTGCCTGGGAGTACCATAAATCTTCTGTATTTACAACCACAACCATTTAAACCACAAGAAAAACAACAAAACATGCCGGTGTCCTCCGTATTTTTGGGCCATGTTTGTGCAGTGAGATCACTTACTGCTGACTGATTAATTACTCAAATGGTCCATTCTTAGGCAAGAGGCCATTGTAAGGTCATAACCTTGAGGACAGAGGAAACGGTAGCCATGAACAGGGGGCCATCCTTCTCCCGATTCTTCGGGATGACCACTCCTGCGTCACCTGTTGGCTACCTACTGTCCTCCTGCACCAACAAGAGACCAGCGAGAGGTCCCGTCCCTCACTTGCCACATGACAACTGTTCAGCCCAGGAGAACAATAAAACAGTGTCAGTTTCTGCAGGGAAATAGAGACAAAGTGAAAGAGGAAACAATTCGTCCACAACAGGACACAAGGCCATGGAGGATAACCTGCCTTCAAAGATGCTGGGGTGCCTTTTCAGAATAGTTTAGAGGTGGCGCACTTCAAAAGGCTAAGTGTAGCTCCCGTACAGAGCCGTTTTTTCCTGCTATTCTTGTGCGCTGGTTTTGGGTTGCTATAAGTAGCCTGCATCCTGTCCCTCTGTGGTCTCAGGTGGATAGGTTTTGTTTTTGTAGCTGGAGCCAGGCCTTTAATGGTTCTCTGTGCTTCCACTGCTTCTGTTGGCAGGAGTGATTGGCTTGTTAGCAATACATATATCATAGCAGAGCAGTGAAACTCATATGTAAACTCATACTAATGGTGGGAAGAATAGCTCTAATCAGGATGTTATGTTATGTTATGTTATGTTATGTTATGTTATGTTATGTTATGTTATGTTATGTTATGTTATGTTATGTTATGTTATGTTATGTTATGTTATGTTATGTGAACGATATTGGGTCTTGAGACAACAGTTGTTGTGATTATGGCTGGTATATAAAAAGGGAAACAGTGATAACAGTGCTGTAAATTTTTAGCAGTTAGCATCCAAAATTTGACATGTAACAAGAACAAAAATGCTTTTTAAGCATGATGATCATGTGTAGTCAGTTTGACAGAGAGTCTTTGTTCAGCAAGTTCTATCTAGAGGAAGCAAACTTGTGAAAGGTTTGCATAGGAAAACCTGTAGAAGATTTAGTAATGGCTGCCTGCTGCGCGCACTCCTTTGTCTCGGGATCACAGAGGGTCAGTGATGCATTCTCCCGTGCCTCCTGTGCATTTCACAGGGCCTCCTATGGTGGAGGCCGCTGCCAGCTATAGCAGGCTTCTGGCCAGTGGGGTCTGCCAGTTTCTCTGATACAATGTGCTTCACTGTGAAAAACAACCCCTAACTCTCATCTGGGAGGCCCTGTGTCCTCCCACAAAACCTTTTTTCATTTATTAATTTGGTTTTCTACTAAAATATCTTTAGGATTCAAGAAAATGGACTCAGTTTTTAATTTCTGTGAATATATGATATTCTACGTAATCATAATATAATAATTTTGACTATAATTTTTGCTATAATCGTGCAGTACTAGTACTAAATTGTTCCGTTCCATTTCTAAAGATAAGCTATCTGATCATATAACAAACCACAATTGACCAGGTGACGCTCACTATGGTTGAAAGCCCCATACAGTCCACTTTGATCTCAGTTCACTTCAGTTTTATTTATATAGCTCCAAATCACATCAACTGTCACCTCAAGTTGTGGCCCTTTTCTGTCAGTGTAAAGAAGTTGAACTACACATTTAATCCCAAATCCCACATTTAAATAGATGTCTTAATATGAGAAAAAGAAGTGCAATTTAAACCTCAGATCTCACTTTTTATAAATGATAAAGAAATGAGTGTAAAAGAGTGTAAAATTCCAGATATATTCTACAAAAATTATAAAACAAAATGATTTTGTTAACTCAAAACGATTTTAAAACATAGATACTGAAAAAACAGGAACATTTCTGTCATTTAATTGTTTTGCTATTACATAATTACTGCCTGCTCCAGTAATTACTGATGCAGTATGAATGTAGAAGAAGCTATAAAACTTGAGGAATTACAGTTAAAAATCCAAAATTTATGCTCTCCTTCACTATTCCCAAATTCATGCAGTGGGCCAGATTGGAGTTTTTGCAGGGCCAGTTCTGGCCCCCCGGGCCTTATGTTTGATGGTCCTGGTTTAAGGCTACTTGTACTTGGATAAATGGAATCCTTTAAAGTCTTTCCTGCCATTTGTTTTGTATCTTTTATTTACTTTTCACATACAATTGTTACCTTTAGGGTCTATCACTGAAATATAATACAGTAATGTGAGCAGTAACAGAAAATAATAGACCAAAACCATTTCCATAAAGTGGTTATTTGAGACCTTTGGGTTATTGAAGTCTTCAAATCCTTTTTGTCCTTGTGTGAGAAAGCATCTGTTCTATGCTTGTCCCAAGTGTCACTGTATCCGCCTTTATCCTCTTGAACCTCCTGGTTAAATATAGGTTTTAAGACGTGCCAATCTGCAACTTTATCGGACCCTTACCGGTCCGTCTGTCTGTCTGCCTCAGTCTCTTTTCAGAGCTTTTTGAGTCCTTTTGAAATATATTGCCGGTGTTGATCAGTGGCGGTCTGATGGTCACCTCTGCTCCTCCCACAACACTCAGAGGCACACATGGTCCATTGTTTGGCACACCGGCCTGATTAGTGTGCACTCACCAACAGGGTTGGTAGGCAAGCCACTTAGTGGAGTAAATAACCTCTGCGGTGTAATTATGTACAGTCTGTGGTGGCCTTGTGGTCTAAACTCAAGGTAAAATAGGTCTCCATCCTCCTGGCCCACCTGCACCTTTGTTAGTCACCTAGGGAAGGCTGACTAACAAAGTGCAACGTCCTCCATGCCTGCCTCTGTCCTCCCCCCCCCCTTTCCTTAATGGCTTTCAACTTTGTCTGGATTTCCTCTCCAAACTGTAGGTCAGCTTCCCACTTAATTACACATTCTGATGATTACAGGGTGAGAGGAAAAGTGGCAAAGTTTGCCTAACCTGTGGTGGGTCCAAACGCCGTCCATATTTGGACTCGGACTGTTTATTTAACCATGTTACTATCTCGGGTTAAGTGCCATTGTTTCCTCGTGACCCCCGACTTCTGCTGCCTTCAATTAATCAAACTATTTATGTCTAAAGGTTGAAGTAGCTTTTTTAGCTGGAAGAGCCCATGATGTGATGAACTAGATTCTTACCTGTCACAACATAATTATTAGCAGTATAAAGCACCTTTTTTTAACTCACTTTTTACCTTGTTGGAGCCAAGCAGCGCCAAGCCCGGAAAAAGGGAGGGGGTTGAGCAACACACCAGTAAACTCACACATGCTAACGGGTGCAATCACAGTCTCATATCCTGATTGTGCAGTTGGTAGTGTGGACAATGAGGGCAGAGAGAGCGAAATGTGCACGGCAGCTTTCCATTATGAGATAGTGTGTATTACTGTAATCCAGAGGGCCTCCTGCTCACTGTGGCGTGTGCCAGACTCCTGGGTGGGCAATCTCAGAGACAGTGGGGAGGCCCAGCTTATTTCTGGGCACATTTGGCATGGCCTACATGGCTGTTACAAGAACTAGAAGTGGAACAGAAGTCATAAAAAGACGTTTAGATATATTGGGGGAAACTTTTTAAGTGCTAGAGGTGAGGTGGAAGGTGCGCTTTGTCTACCTTTCGCTTCAGATTTTGAGTTCAGTGTGGGAAATGGGCTGCTTGTTTCACATACTAATGACACATAGTGACGTTTTGATCCTGCTGTCTAAACAATGCGGACCCATCAGAAAAGAAATATATATTTAACTTGGCCCTGCGTTTTGGACAAAAAAAAGCAGTTCAAAAGTTGTGTTTGTGTCTGAATTGAGAGTATGTACCACAAAATACGGGAACAAGATGCAGGGATATGTTTGCTGCAGTGTATTTGCTCTTTGGCTCCTGTCACTTGCTTTCTTGTGGTTCAGTTGTTAGAGGCTCTCCCCCAGTATGAAAGCCTGAGATGCCCTGAAGACCACTTGTTGGAAGCCCGCTGATCCTCTCGGGGTCTGAAATGTCCTGAGGTGACTCTGAAAGCCTGTCAGAGTTCTTTCATAAAGCTTAACCATGTGCTGATGCCACCGGGCTGGTCCTGGAGAACCGCACTTTGGAGGTGGTGATGATTGATCTTTCACAGGAAATGTGTCTTTATGCCTGTTAAGCTGTCAAGAATATTAGTAGATAGGTGCAATTGAAAAAAAGAAAAATTATACACTGACACACACACACACACACAGATAATTGCAAATGGAAAAATGTGTCTGCAAATCGTGTGGTAAGGTGCTTTAAGGCATTTTAAAAAAACATATAAGTATTATGTTTAATTTAGATGTTTTGGTAATTTTTCTCTAATGAAAAAGTTGCTACTAACTGATACTAATAATACTTTAATAACATAAAGCAACTTTTGATTTCTTAAAAATTGATTGTAAAGTCATAATCTCATTAGAACTGTACTGACTTTGAAAGGCGGGTCTTGCAGTCTCATTAGAACAGTTCTCTGAGTCGACCAGGATACTTGATTGACAGATGATGCTTGTAAAGAATCATTATTTGAATGGATCTTTTGTCTAAAATATTACAGGTACCACATGTATGAAGGTCTAAATAGTAACAGATTTTTTTGTATATGTAAGTGTATGAATCTCACATTGGGGAGCTTTAGTGCCATGGTAACTGAAACAACAATGATGATCATCCCAAGGTCATAACCTTTGTTGACCTGAGTTCAGAGGGAGGTTGTCTGTGGTTTCCCGAGAATAATAAGTGGGAAATCTCCACTTCCCAGACCTCCCAGTAACCTTACAAAGTAAAAAGATTTACGAGGCCCGTTGAGGACTCCCCTGATTGGCTTTATGACTGGACTTCCACTCTGTTCCCTATAATGTCATCAGGATGTCTTCAACTCTAACCCTTGACTGTAGAGAATGGTTTGACAAAGATTTACTGGAGGATCGATCTAGTGTGTTGAGAGGTATGATTGTTGTGGGAACAGAATGAGTTAAGAATATCTGAAGTACACCGTTCACCTTTTTCTGTATGATCGTGTACGTGCTGCAGCTTCATTATGTGGTGACGCTGCTAAACTTGTAAACTGAAACACACAATACTCGCTTGGATGAACAGCTGACTTTCACACTAATAGACACATACATACTCATGGGCATGCTCTGGCACTGGTGGAGACATGCATGGGTCACCTGGCAGGTCATGCCCCCCCACTGGTCAGGCTTGCTGAAAGACTGCATTGATTATGTGCTTCTCTGCAAGCATGCGATCAAGCATGTGCATTTTGGACATGTGGACACGTGTTCGAAGATTTTTGTCTGTGTTTGCGGCGAGCTTTTGTAAACTGGCGTGTCCATAGACCAAAGTCGTGCCAGTATCTTTAGGACGTTTGGCAGGATCGTGTCGTCATCCAGCATGTTCTCATTCAACGGTACCAATGTACTGACAGCAGCAATACTGGATGCTGAAAGCTAAGTGTCGGGTTTGACAGCATCTCCATAAGGAGTCAGCACATGTGGCAGTGATGCAAAGAACAAATTTGTCAACCAGGAGACAGTTAGAAAACTAGACGTTTTTTGTGGTTTTCACTTGCACTCACAATTTAGTTGTGGAAACTCATAGTCTTGGTTAGCATGTGCTCCTTAAAAACATCACCCTTGCGCATTATGCACCAATATGCTCTTTTCCAACTCCATAGAAGTACTTCTGCATGAGTCACAGTCAGAGTAAATCTTATTTATCTTATCTTTTACTGGTCCTGTACTGATCTTATACTTATGCAGATAAGGCCACATTCTTCTGATTGGTTGCCTGTGGAAAAAAGATTTTAACAGCAGGTGGGTGGGGCATCTGTGCTTATAGCAACACCTGTGTGTCTGAGATGAACACATGAAGAATATCTGCTCTTTTAGATATCACACTAAACTAACAGAAGAAAAAAAACTGGATAACTAGCACACAGAATGCTTAACATAATATCTTACTTACTTGCAAAATGACATGTTTAATGCTAACAAAAAAAGAAAAAATAGAAAACAGAAAAAATACCGAAACACATTTTTATTTTATTTCTTTTTGCTTGAGATAGCAGATTATTATTTACTTGCATTGCGGAGCAGAAAATTCATTTTAGTAAGTGAATTTTCATCTGCCCTCTATGAGCTTGATGCTCTGGGGTTTTAAAAAGTGTTGAGCTGGGTGACATTATTCCTCAAACCAACTGTCCCACGAGGCAGGATAGGTTTGATCTTCAGTGATGTGAAACAATGTAACTCTTTTTTGCTGTTAACTTTATCACAGACTTACAGTTAGAATGAGGAGTACCTTCACCGGAGTACCTTTAACCTCACTTTAGAAATAATTAGAACAGACAAAGGGCCTTCTCATGTTTCATGTTATCTATCAAAACTTGTTCTGGAAAATGTTACAAAACCATAATGAGGTGACAGCTATCTGACCCCCGGCATGCACATGTAATCTGCAGCCTAGTGTGAGGAAATAAACAGTATGCACTTTTGAACTAAGTATGTCAAAGAAAGACCAAGACAACATATTTGCCAGTGAGTCTCATTAATAGTCTTGTCATGCTTGGAATACAAATTAGGAACATGTCTGCTTTAAATTGCAACATGGAATGCAAAATTTTGCTTTGATTTGTTTTGCGCCGGAGTTGTCACCTCATTGTTTTTTAAACATGCAAGTGAGAAAAAAATGGAGGAAAAGGAGGAAAAAGCCCCCAAATTCACAATGTTACAATTAAGCAATAGGTGTTGGACACGCCACAGAAGTATAATTGAATGTTCTCTGTGTTGTGACTGTCTTTCAGATCTCACCTTTTGTGCTTCTTATCTCATCTGCTTTTTATCAGCAAAAGAGCTTTATGCAGGCCACAAGTGACCCACGAGCACTTTAAATGAATACAGTGTGCTAATAGCTGAGCGAAGACACCCTGGGAGCAGGCATGAAATATGTGCAAGGACCCGTGACCACTGAGATAATAGCCCCTGCCCAGACCACGGATTCTCTGTCCACTCTCTCCTCCGCTGCGCTCCACCCAAGGTTTGGAGTGGCTCATATCCAGGACAGATGGTAAGTTGAGGCCCTTGTATCTCATGACAGTGCAGGGGGTAGGACAAAGCCTCATGGGTGAGATGGGGATGAACAAAATTTCCCATCCAGCCAGTTTCTTGAGATTTTTTGCTTTTGTTTTTTCTATCATGTAGATCCTGTGGATCGGGAAAATAAAAGTGTACAGTGAATGCTTAAATGTGTACACTTTGTATCTCAATTTATTCATCTACTGCAGTTTAATATATGCACCACAGGACAAAAGAGTTTACATCGCTTCTGTACTCTAGAATAGAAAGGTCTGTTGTGCTCACAGTATGGTTTTATTTACAGCACAAGAAACACAACCTATACAGGTTTCATAGTCAAGGGCACTAAATACTAGCTGCAGTAGCAAAGTGTTGGCTATTTTCTAGCAGGGAGTTTTGTGTGTAGGAGCTTTTTGTGTTCATGTGTTGAACCACATCCAGGGCCGAAAGAAGAGAAGATGGGGCCAGCTCTAATTAAAGCCAAAGGAAGAGTGTCATCTGCTGTGAACTCGCAACTAGGGGCCACAGCAAATCAATGGACGGCCAACACTGTCATCACCATCAACAGCTCCCGATCAGAGCAATTGGAGGGGAACAAAAAGGAATGAAAAAGACTCTACCAGGAAGCTTCTACCACCTGTGCAGAGCAGGAGAGAGAAGGGAAGAGAGAGAAGGCGAGAGAAACGCAGGGAGGGAGAAACGAGAGACAGACAGAGAGAACAAGATTGTGACGCTGTGGTTTCAGCTATTGTAAAAATGCCAGAGGCTTGTCGTTTCTTTGTTTAGGCCAAGCAATTTTGTCATCATCACCTAGAGCATCTATTTTGATAAACAAAGGTACAATTTTATGAAGATTGGCTGCGAACAGAATGATCTTATGACCTGTGTAAAAAAATATCGATTTTTTTTTTTTCACCAGTGGATCAAACTGCTGCATATACTGACTGCCAATGCTACATGTTCCTGGCAATATAAAAAGTGTTCCTAGAAGAGATTTAGGCTATTGAACCCCGTAAGTGGCATCAGTGCTCTCCTGTCTCTGTGAACTGTGCCTCCCGGCCAGCAAGCCGAGGGGAACGCTGGATCGGATTCTTACGCAAACACAGGCACATAAATGGCATGTTCTCATGGCATTACCATTCCAAAATGTTTTTCAAGACGACTGTGAATGCAACTATTTTGGTCTCGCAGCCCGCACTCTTGGATAACTTCCTTTGAATAAATGAATTCTGACAAGGGGAATCTGCATACAAAAACACAGCAGGTTTGGAGGCGGCGGCTGGTCCGCTGCTGAGGGCCTCTGAAGCGCTTTCTGAATCTCTTCATTCATTCCCTGTTCCTTATGGACTCACGGCCCTTTAAATGGCTGCCTCTGTTTATTCCCTGTTAGCACAGGCGGTCAGGGAGGCGGCCAGGCATGCAGCCACACATTAAAACCTCTGTGCTTGCGGTTGGCACCTGCACATCTTTTTTACCTGCTGAATGTCAGGTAGACTCTTTGGAAATTCTTGAATTTTGAAGATGTTTGGAAAAGCCTGTGGAATTATTATCTGCACGACAAAACCTGACTTTCTCAAGCCGACTTTGAAGGGGAAAAAGGATGCTTCAAGCTCCGTAGCAGCAGCATAATATAAATCCTTCCTATTACTTTCCTATTACCCTTAAATATGCAGTTGATTTAACAACTTCACGGGTTATTAGCTATTTATAATATATGGAAATAAAAGCTATTTTATGTGCTGCATAATGGCACAGTGACACAATTATTATGAATATTAGAAAACAGTATTTCTGTTATCCTCCTTAAAATCTCTTATTAAGCGCCTGACTTAAATGTCAAAGACTTAATAGCTCTGTGTTCAATATTTGAAAATATGCTTTAATAAAATCAATAAAGCCATAGTCAATATTATTGTACCATAAAAGTTGCTATATCAATTAAATCCTCCCCCCCAAATATGTTCGACCTGCATATCACCTATTTTGTGTCATTCTGCCTAAACCTTTCACCGGGTTGGGCTATTGGCACTCCACTCACCAGTCCATGTGGCGTGGGTAGGCATATAGAGCAGACTTTCAAAGCAGTGCCATCTCCATATGTTCGCCACGATAATCTTTTATCTGCCATCCCGCACTCTGGTTCACTCCCTTTCCTCGCCCGTGGCAACAATTTTATTTCTGCATCAATTAGCACAATGATTAATGCAACAAGCAAACAGTTTAGAGGTAATGGCACACAATTAACATCTTTCCCCATCATAAAGGGTACGCTAAACACTCACACCGCCGCTTTCTCTGCTTGGAATAGAGATGTGTTTAGTCCCTAATTCATATGCTCTCGGATAGAAGTGGTGTGAGCCTGGCTTTGTGCTATGCCATCACCACATTAATCTAATTATAGGTAGCTGAAAATGAGTCTTGCAAATCAGGATTGTGTGTGTGTGTGTGTGTGTGTGTGTGTGTGTGTGTGTGTGTGTGTGTGTGTGTGTGTGTGTGTGTGTGTGTGTGTGTGTGTGTGAGACAACCTTACTCTCCATTCCCACCCCCAACACTTGCGCACGCTCACACACACACACACTTACATTGTCCCCTAAATGAGAGAGTGAATAAGAATGCCTTCGCTTTTCAATGCACCGCCACCATGCGAGCGCCAACCCACTCTTCAAATGCCAATGTAGCCACTGAAAGGCACCATTCACTCGCTTTGTGTCCAAACTTGTTGCCGACTTACTTTTTAGCAGCAACCCCCGTTCCCTTTCTCTTTTTACTGTTTTCTAATTACAAACCAATTGGCACTGGGAGGGTGTGCATGGGTAAATAGAGCTGTAGGGGCCTGTCATGTGTGTAGTAGTGGAGAGAGGTCCTCGCAGCGCTGAGGGATGAGATGATTTGTTGTGATTGACAGCTACCTTGAGACTGGCCTGATGGAGTTGTCAAAGCTGTATGCTAACAGACTGTTTCCTTACCACTGCAGATGTACTCTGCTCCGCTGTACTGCACACACACGTGCACATGCACATGCACGGCATTTTCCAGCATCAGGCATATCATGGGAACTCAAATATTTATTAGGAGAACAGTTTCTTAAATGCAACGTGAGAAGAGCCATTCTGCTTTTTGGGCTCGTTCTGGTATAAATAAGCTTTTTGTACTGACAGCTTCACACTGCCACCTCTTCCATATCACAGCCTTGTTTTTTCTGCAAAGCCAAGACAGAGCTGTATTTGAGGGTGCCGTCTTGGGCTAACACCGGGTGTGTGAATACAATGGCAATCCTACATCTGGGAACTCAGTGGGAAAACTATCCCATTTCTCACTTGTGCTGTTAGACGAGAGTGTTCATTTTTACAAGGTGGATAGTGTTACTACAAAATGAAGTTGTGCAAAATTCCCTGTGAAAATCTGGTTATGAGCATTAGCAGTAATTTTGACTGATACTATTCATCACATGGGTCCACTGAGAGTCAGCGGAGCAAGTTTGTTTATGGTGGGCTGGATCCCTTCCCACCTTTGGTAAATGCAAGTGGAGAGGCAGAAAACTGAGACATCTTTTTTGTACTTTAATAAAGAGAATTAACGTACAAAAAGGCATCGAACCTCTTTGTTCTTTATGCAAATTAATGTTATGTTGACTTCTTTTTTCAGGAGAGTGAAGCTTGGCTTGTCATGTTGTTAGAATTTAGGCATTGTAAAATAATGCGTGTGAGCTTTAATGGCAAAGATGTGTCAGTGGCTCTCGTTCTGTAAAAGGGGCTCAGCTTTAGCGGGGTATAGAATGACCAGCCTCACTCTGCACCATGTCACCGGATTTCTCCTTTGGCCCCAAGTCTCTTTTCCTTTTCTCCCTCTTTTCCCTCTTGCCTCGTTCTCCTTGCAGTTATTCATCTCGGGAACAAAGGCTAAGTGTTTAGCTGCGAGCCAGATCAAGGGCCTGCTTCTTCCTCCCAGGAAAAGGTATAATAACAAACATGGCCGACGCTGAAATCAGCCATACCTTCTGTTGCCTCCAGACTCCCACATCTGTGCCGCACCTCTCTCTGTCTCCCACACAGCTGCTGCCGAAGCTGTGGAGGCTTCAGCCCAGTGCCTCCAGGCTCCCATTGCCTGGGAGTCCCCTGGGACGCTGCTGACTGGCACCCAGACTGCCAACCAAATGATGGATCCTACCAGGAGAATCAGACTTGACAGGGGGAGGTGAGGCTGCAGGAGCGGCCACCACTGAACCTGAGGACGAGGGGCAAATGCGGTCAGCTGCCTCCGCTCCCGTTTGTGTTTGAGTGTTTACATGCAGATATGTTAATGTCTGTGTAAACACATGCCGTTGAATGGCCATGTCTGTGGGTGGTTATCTTGGCACATGTAGTCAAGTCTTTTCCTTTTTTTTCCTTTTTTTTTTTAGTTTTTTCGCTCCAGTCACAGTCTCCATCTGGACCCAAAGTATTTCATTAGCTGTACGATGTTCCATTTTACTTTGAAAGCTGACAAAATATCCGCAGTGTTTGACTCTTAATGCTTATCACGTATGTTTTTGGACCTTCTCTAAGCTGACAGGTGTCACATGACAAATGCTGAGGGCAAGCATGCAAAAAAAGTGATGAGAGTACAGAATTAGTAGAGATTTTTAATTTAATTCGTTTATTTTAGGGACTTATCATCTTCTCAAATAAGTGGTAACAGGTGAGTGAATCTTTAAGTCTCAGTTATTCCAAAAAATCAATGCAAGCAATGGAAAGATAGAGAAAAAAATGTTGTAAAACCTTTTACTGGGCTCAGCATATTGTTTTGTCATTTCTGGCATGACCAGTTTGATCTTGTGATACCAGCTGGATGAAAGCTTCATTCTTGCCCTGCGGCATCCTGCTGTGCCATTGCTTCAACCAGACACTGTGATGTTAAGTGACTGCTGTAATTGTTCTGCTTGTAGCTCTTACTCTTCAGCCATCCAACTGGCTCCTACCTCCTGGTTGTGCCACATTGCCCTCATGGGCTGTCTTGGCATGGACCCACATCACTCCCCCACCCCACCCCACCCCAACCCACCACCAACCACCCCCAGCGCAAAGACTAAATAGAACTGCGCAGTTTGATATGCTGATGTGAAATGTCTTTACAGAAAATGCAGATTTATTAATTATTATAACTCTGTGCTGCTTAGAGTTGGGTTCACTGTGCCCTCACTCCTCAGAAAATCATCTTTACAAAGTCTCTTTTGGATATGGTGTTGCCGATCCTTCTTTTTTCATTCTATTTATTTATTTATTTATTTATTTTATTGAACAGAAATCTGTCAAAACTCTAAACCGGAGCATATTCTAAACCACAGACCTGGATAAAAAGACGAGAGTTTTTACATGTTCATCATGTTCGGTGAGGATGAACAGATCCTACTGCTGTCTGAGTGTTTGGTAGCAGGCAGCGATTTCTCCATCGTCATCTCTCTGAGAGATTATGTATGCACTCAAATACTCTTGTTGCCTCATTTACCCTTGCTGAGTATGCCAGCAACCCCCCGCTCCTCACCCACCCCCACACACACACACCCTACCCTTACTCCCACCTCACTACACACAAACACACACAAGAAAACAAACAGAGGAGAGGGGTATAAAACACAAGGGGTGGGTTGCTTACTGTACTATGCATCAAATATTAAATTGTTTACTATGGCAAATAGACTCATCTTAGCGCAGTCTGTTTGAAGTGACAGTCAGTGCTGCGAGGAGTGGGTAAAGTGGATCAGCCCTTGTCATATAGTGGGGACCGACTACTGTAACTGAGAGGCTCATTTACCATTCACTCAGTTGTGTCTCTTTTTCACACACGCTTGCTGGAAAGGCACCCACTCTGCATTAGTCAGGGCTGACTCTGATTTCTTTTGCTTTTGGGTGTTAATGTTGGAACCCCGTAGTGGTCTGCGTCCGTTAGGCTTACGTAACAAACGTCATAGAGTGAAGAGAAGGAGGAGGAGAGGAAGAAGAAGCAAAACAGTGAGGAATAGTGAAGAATAGTAAACTGATCTTCAGAACTAAAAATGTAAGGGGGAGGGGGAGCTGCAGCTACCACACCGATCATCCAATCACCAATCCATCTCCTTTTACCTACAGGCTGTGAATATACAGTGAATATACGCGCACACACACACACACACAGGCGTGCATGCATGCGCGCATGTATGTACAGCACACACTCAAAGCCAACCATAGGGATTTGTCTGTCTGGCTTTTATCTTGCCTAACCACCAGTAGTCAAGTCAGGAACCCGGTGAATAATTCACTATATTTACCTGCTCCTCTCTTCAAGACTTATAATGTTTGTATTGCAGTGCAAGTAAATTAATAAATAAATTAATGAAGCACTAGGTGAACATGTGAATGCATAAAAGAAAGCTAAAGGAGTATAGGGAGGCAAGGTCTCAGCCAGAGGTATGTTGCCATCTTCTGGTTCTGGAGTCAAATTTCAGGGAAGACAGTCATTTTCCTTCCTGAGACCCTTAAGTGCTTCATCTTATATTTGTGGCTTAAATGTAAGAGATGTGTATATTCTTTTTATTTTCCTCATTTGACATTGAAAATGTTGTTGCAAATTAGTCAGCAATCACCACTCTGCCCCGGTTAACTCAACCAAAATAAGTTCATCTCTACGAGTTTCATTAAAAACGTGTCAAAATGTTCCAGTAAATCACAAATACATGTATTCTTCTTTGAATACCCACTCTGACGGGACGCTGTATTTGACGCGTTTTCACGAGTTGTTGCCAGAATTCAGGTGCCTTTCTTGTTCATCTAATTTGCATGTATGATTATCCACATATGCCCTCCTGTTCCACGACTGCTTCGTATATGATCTATGCTGTGGCAGGGTGTTAATTGGCTTGGCCCTGCAGTGTGTGCGTGCATTGGTGTGTGTATGTGTGCGCTTCTGTTCCTCTTCGCAAATGTTTGCGTATGTATATGTCAGCACGCTGACAGTATGAGCAGTGTCGGAGCCTCTCTCCGTGGCCTGGCACATGTGGCTCTCCTCCAGTCTGAGTGGCTCCTTCCTCTGTTGCTAACATGCGTGCTGTGCCTCCCCTTCCCTGTCCAGCCCTGCTTGGCTCTGTGAGGCCCTGTCTGCCCGCCGTACACAGGGCCTCACCAAGCTTAAGAGAATGTGCTAAATTATAAAACACTTAAATAATTCTGTACTTTAAACTTATTTGCTTAGAGCAGAGCTGTTATGGGGAAATTCTAATATTATGCTATTTATTTACAAAATTCAGTAATCCAAACTAATGATTTCAAACACACTGAAATTAAAAAGCCGCCAGTTATCCGTTGCTGCACATTTTTAACAGATAATTTTCCTCGTATTTGCCATGTATGTCCTTATCAGAATAAAATTCTAAGTAATTAGTGGCGAATTTAAGCTTCCCTCCAGCTCTCTGTTTCAGAAGTATTTGGAGACACTGACACTTACATTGTGATAATCGTTTAAGTCTCAGCTGAATTCTGAAAACAAGCATTAATCCCTGCACAGCTTAATAGAAAATTTTTACTCTACATGAGTGTCATTGTTTCTCAGCCAACTCCTGCGGTATTTGCATTCGTTCCATTGTTCTTGTACGAGGACGCCTCGTGGGATTAACTGTGTGCCTTCCTCCTTGGTGACTGGCAATTTCACCAGTCCTGTTTCCTCATGTCGCAAGTGACGTGTCCATGCCGAGCACCTGAGTGTGTGCCTGAATATTTAGCCCCAAGTGTTTCATGGAAATGTGTCTCAGTGCTCTAACGCAGTACATGGACCAGAGACATGAGAGTTACTGTTTCCTTCTGTGTCCAAAGCATTTGTCTGACTTTACTTTTGTTGCTTTTCTGTCCATTGTGTGGAGTTTTCGGTGGGGTCAGCGTGGGGTGCCGAATGAGCGGGATGCCACGCTGTGTGGGCACATGCCCCAGAAAGTGCCAGAGGACAATCAACATTTCCGCGAAACACACACACACACACACACACACACACACACACACACACACACACACACACACACACACACAATCTATTGCCCTCTCTGTCTGTCTCTCTTTTTTTTTCTCCCGTCTTTTCCCAGTATCCCTCCTTGCTCCTTTTTGCCTGCGGCAAGACAGCTGTGTCCATCAGGCCATGATGCCCGTGACATGGGTCACACGCTAA